>NC_090845.1:76869239-77497176 GCF_028021215.1 Eschrichtius robustus | reverse complement strand
TGGGTGGGATCAGGAAGGTGGGAGGGAGATGCAAGAGGGAGGAGATATGGGGATATATGTATATGTATATCTGATTCACTTTGTTATAAAGCAGAAACTAACACATCATCGTAAAGCAATTATACTCCAATAAAGATGTTAAAAATGAATACTTGGGGAAACTTGAGCAAAGGCAAGGTATTAGAATTAATTAATCAATATTATAGTTATTAAATAATGTCATGAAATTGCTAATTTCTTTATGTGTGATAATGGTGTGAGGAGTTACGAAAATATCCTTGTTCTTAGGAGGTTAATGCTAAATTATTTAAGGTTGAATTGTCATGATTATTAAAATTTACTTTCAAATGATTCAGCAAAATATGACTGTGATGTATATGTGTGTGCTATATGCATAGATAAAACAAATATTGCAGAATATTAACAATTGCGGAAACTAAGTGGTTGATAAACGTGTGCTTTTTGTACTATTTTAATTTTTCTGTGTGTTTGAAAATTTTTGAAATATAATTTTAGGAATATAGGTGATGACAGCATGTTTAAATGAAGTAGTTTTTGTAGCCGACATTTTTCAGAGAGCTGGCTCCCTCACTATAACCCCCCCTACCCTTTTCTCTAGGAGAAACTCTCAGGTGTACGTGGCTGGGACTCCACCAAAGCTGAAAATTTTGAATTTAGAGATACAGGGAATAGAGATCACCACACTCAATCATACTATGAGCAGAGCCCTCTGTCTTCACAATAAGTCCAAGAATTCCTGCTGATGAGTCTACTGACCTGCCCTGATTCCTGGACTTTAAAAAGCTTGGTTGGCTACTTTTACCTTGGATTCCCTGAAATGTCTCCTATAATCCTTCCTATAAGTTACCTTTTACTTTTGCTAGGCTAGGTAAAGTACATTTCTATTACTTACCATTACATATGAAAAGAAAAAAACATCCTTAAGTAATATGGAACAATTTTTATAAATAAAGTTTCAAGTTACTAAAAATAGATATATGGCTAGAGAACATATTTGTGGTTTCCATAGCAGAAAATGTTTTGCAAATTTATGAATTTGTAATGTTTTTTTCTCTTTAGCTCTAAGAAATTGAGTTCCCCTGCAACTTTCAGTAATTAGTGCTGGCTAGTAAATTATAAGCTAAAAAAAAGAAGAAAAAGAATCTTCATACACACAAAAAAGCTTATCCTTTGTATAAGATATGAAAAACTCCTGATATGTGCACTTGCTAATTATTTTTCTGCTACAGACATCAGCTTAGTTTGATCTTTAGAGATAACAGATGTCTTTATTTACATTTTGATGTCCTCCCATCTGTGAGTATAAGTGTGACTGAAAAGACTGATGTCAGACCAATGGTCCTTTGCACACTGTGTACGTACAAAGACATTTCTTCAGAATCATGTCTGCAGTTATTTAAAGAGCTTGTTTTGCTTTGGCCTCTATCTTTGGAATTCTTGCTTGGTCTGAAACCCTTACTAATAAAAAGATAGTCCATTCTTTAAAGTCATACACCAGACTGATGATTCAGTGGTTCATTTATTTCTCAGCTGTATACTGTTGTGCTTTGTTGCTCAGGAATTTTTTATGTTTTACAGTTGCCTGTTGGAGTTTAATGTATTTATTTATTTATTCATTTTTGGCTGTGTTGGGTCTTTGTTTCTGCGCGAGGGCTTTCTCTAGTTGCGGCGAGCGGGGGCCACTCTTCATCGCGGTGCGCGGGCCTCTCACTATCGCGGCCTCTCTTGCTGCGGAGCACAGGCTCCAGATGCGCAGGCTCAGTAATTGTGGCTCACGGGCCTAGTTGCTACGCGGCATGTGGGATCTTCCCAGACCAGGGCTCGAACCCGTGTCCCCTGCATTAGCAGGCAGATTCTCAACCACTGCGCCACCAGGGAAGCCCCGCCTGTTGGAGTTTAAAAGAAATAAAAGGACAAGCAAAAAACCTTTGGAGACAAAGGGACCTAGGTTCAAATCTCAGTTTTGTTATTTATTATCTGTGAGACCTTGGAAAATTCATGCCCACTCTTCCTCTATTATTTCCTTCTGTATACAGTGGGGAGAATAATGCATTCATCTCAGGGTTACAGTGTTGCCATGAAGTTTAACACAATGTATGTAAAGCATCTGACGCAGAGGTTATACGTATGTTGTTAAACATATACATCCCTTTATATCAGTATCTTTCAACTTTTCTAACCCCTACACACCGAAGGGTCATAACACAGTAACAATGGTTCAAAACAGCTGTTATTCATATTTATGTTGGGCATATTCTCCTTCCTAGACGTAGGATATATCATGATTTTGGTAACTGCATAGTTTGAAAAAGCCTCTCAATGATTCTGATGTTTCCTCCCCTCCCCAATCCTAGCAACTTTGGAAGATATGGATAATAATAGCTAACATTTAGATAGTATCTTCTATGTGTAAGGAACTCTTCTAAATATTTTACATATCCAAACTCATTTAATTCTCACAACAACTCTATGAGGTAAGAGTACTTTGATTATTTCTCTGTTACGTGTGTGGAATGTAAGGCTCAGATAAGTAACTAGTGTAAAACAGCGTCAGGATTTGAGTCCAGGCAGCCTGCATCCAGAATTCATAATGTAAATTCCTTTATTAAACCAAGCAATATTTTGCTATAGACTCAATAATATTTGTAGTGTGACATCATAGGTCAAATTTTTCCTGTACATATTTATGAAGAAATAATTGATGAGCCCCTAAAAATATAGGTTTATACTGGAAATCTGGTCTCAATTATAACATCACCTTGAGCTTGGGGCAGAGTAATGTATTAATACTGAAACCCACTACCGTTATTTTTCCCACTTCTTTTGTTTTGTACTTAGGTTTAGGGAGACATAAATTGGAAATAATAATCCTCCTTCTCCATCCTTTGCATTTTGACCAGATTGTTTCATTACTTGTAACGTCAGCATTCACATGCTTCTCTTGGACTTTCTAGCAGTATGTAAATACTTATACAGGGAAGAAGTTAAGATAGAAAGATAAAGAAGAAAACTTGTGCAATAATCTTCTCTTGGCAACAGGCATTGTTGGGGTTGCTTCAACACCTGCAGCAGAGTAAGAGTAAAAAGGGCTTTGCCCCTGATCTTGGAAAGAGACCTTCATATCGGAATTTGTCTTCAGTGTTTTATGGTAAAGAAACCAACAAACATAAAATGGATTTGTTCCCTCAGGGAATACAGAGAGGCTTTTGGGGCCACATTAGCTAGGGAGCTGCTGGACAGAAATTGTTCATCATTTTTCAAAAAGACATTTCACTTACAGCCTAAGAAGTGTTAATGAAGCATTCGCACTTTTACCAAGTGAAAAAGCAATAGAAAAACAGCTCCTTCAATCTCTTTTCAGAAATGCTCAGCAGTAACACATGGACTGCTCCTATACAATCTTCAGACAGCTGTAGTATTAAAAGATAAAAGATGAAAGTGGACTCGCAAAATAGGAAAGAAAGGAAAAACGAAAGGAGAAAGAAACACACACACACACACACACACACACTGTTTTGAAAATCTTGCTTCTGGTGCCTTAATGAACAACACATCATGAAAGCAGAACTTCTGGAAGATGTCTCCTTTGACAAAGGCATTTTCTAGCATCCTTGCATAAAATGAATTCCTTACCACAAACAAAACAATTAGAGATCGGACTTTCACTTCTCTATAAACTGTTGTTGATAGAATTGTATGGATGAACAACAAAACCTGTTTTAAGTTTATCAGGCAACTTTCAATAACTTATATTGCTAGTATCAAAGACTTTATATCACAGCATATGCCCCTTCTCTGCATTCATTACAGGTATTTATGTTGTCTGTAAATTATTTACACAAACTGTTGCCAGTCTTTATTTAAAAGGCAGGGGAGATGGCACAAGCTGCCAGCTACTAGATTTCCTTGAAGGAGGCCATTATAAATCATCATCCTCAGGCATTTCTTTGAAATAAGATATATAGGACTTATTCAAGACAAGCAGGACAAGCCCTCTGAAAAACTGTGAAGTTTACCCTTAGTTGCTGTCTACTTGTCTGCTTAACCTTTCCTTATTCATTTAGTGGAAAGATTTCCAGGACTTTTATTTTTGGTGTTAAATGCAATCTTAATATAGGACAAGAAAGCAAAGGGCACCCTCTATCTTAGAAGAGAATATGCAGGCTCATGTATCTGAATGTAGGTTGTCCAGATTTTCTGCCTCACATTTGTTACCCAAAAGAATGGCCCTGATGTTCAGGCGGAACACTTGAATGAGAGAAGCGTGCTAGACACATATTCCAGTGTTTAAGGAGTGTGGCCCTGTATTCCTATCTCTGAAGAGGCTGCTTTAGTGCTGATTAAAATGTTATTAATATTGAACAACATAGTGACCACCTCCTCCTCCCTACTCTCTTGTCAACAAGGACCATGATTGTTTTTTCTGGAAAGATAGTCAAAACTTACTCCCTGAAAAGGAAAAAGAGGGTTTGGACAACATAGAGGAAAAAGTTGAAAATTAAACTGCCATATAGTCTCAGTACCATTTCTTTTTAAGTATTCTGCAATCTTCATGTTACTCAGACCCCAATAAGGAAGGATATTTAAATGATGCATTGGTTTCATATTACACTGATTTGAAGGAAATCCCACACATAAAACTGCATTACTTAGAAAAGATTTCTCTCTTGGGTGATTGCTGCACAAGCATATAATTGAATTAATGTGATATCTCAGCTCCATAATGGAAGTCTTTCTGCCCATAGAATAAATATATTTCCTACTTGTATTTAATGTAATTTTTAAAAGATTTGTTTTCATCCTATGTATATGTAGTTGAAGAAGAAAATACACAGACCTTCATTTTACAATTTATAATGGACATACATTTTCTCCACAATCCTCATATGCAAGGAATGCCCCATATCTCTATATTTTCTTAACTCAAATTACATCTGCCTCTATACTCCAACTTGTCAGGATGAGACAATGACCCGTATCATTGATCATTTTGAGCCTTCTTTGAGACTGGAGTCCTACAGTGACAAGAAAATACAGGAAGGTCCCTATTATCTTCATTCCATTTTTTTAATAGTCACTGAAATATTCACTGTCCAAGCCCCCTTAGTCCATTTTGAAAGATCATTGTTTACTTGTTCTCTATGTCTTCCTTCACCTTTAATTAGCTCCCATCCTCTAATAAAAAGGTGGACCGGGGAGAGGAACCAAGATGGCGGAGTAGAAGGACGTGCTCTCACTCCCTCTTGCGAGAACACCAGAATCACAACTAGCTGCTGGACAATCATCGACAGGAAGACACTGGAACTCACCAAAAAAGATACCCCACATCCAAAGGCAAAGGAGAAGCCACAATGAGACAGTAAGAGGGGCGCAATCAGAGTAAAATCAAATCCCATAACCAGTGGGTGGGTGACTCACAGACTGGCAAACACTTATACTACAGAAGTCCACCCATTGGAGTGAAGGTTCTGAGCCCCACATCAGGCTTCCCAACCTGGGGGTCCGGCAATGGGAGGAGGAATTCATAAAGAATCAGACTTTGAAGCCTAGTGGGAATTGATTACAGGACTTCGACAGGACTGGAGGAAACAGAGACCCCACTCTTGGAGGGTGCACACAAAATAGTGTGCACATCGGGACCCAGGGGAAGGAGCAGTGACCCCGGGGGAGACTGAACCAGACCTACCTGCTAGTGTTGGAAGGTCTCCTGCAGAGGCAGGGGGTGGCTCTGTTTCACCATGGGGACAAGGACACTGGTAGCAGAAGTTCTGGGATGTACTCCTTGGAGTGAGCCCTCCCAGAGTCTGTCATTAGCCCCAACAAAGAGCCAAGGTAGGCTCCAGTGTTGGGTTGCCTCAGGCCAAACAACAAACAGGGAGGGAACCCAGCCCCACCCATCAACAGTCAAGTGGATTAAAGTTTTACTGAGCTCTGACCACCACAGCAACAGTCAACTCTACCTACCACCAGAGCCTCCCATCAAGCCTCTTAGATAGCCTCAACCACCAGAGGGCAGACAGCAGAAGCAAGAAAAACTACAATCCTGTAGCCTGTGGAACAAAAACCACATTCACAGAAAGATAGACAAGATGAAAAGGCAGAGGGCTATATACCAGATGAAGGAACAAGATAAAACCCTAGAAAAAGAACTAAATGAAGTGGAGATAGGCAACCTTCCAGAAAAGGAATTCAGAATAATGAAGGTGAAGATGATCCAGGACCTCGGAAAAAGAATGGAGGCAAAGATCGAGAAGATGCAAGAAATGTTTAACAAAGACCTAGAAGAATTAAAGAACAAACAAACAGAGATGAACAATACAATAACTGAAATGAAAACTACACGAGAAGGAATCAATAGCAGAATAACTGAGGCAGAAGAACTGATAAGTGACCTGGAAGACAGAATGGTTGAATTCACTGCTGTGGAACAGACTAAAGAAAAAAGAATGAAAAGAAATGAAGACAGCTTAAGAGACCTGTGGGACAACATTAAACGAAACAACATTCACATTATAGCGGTCCCAGAAGGAGAAGAGAGAGAGAAAGGAAAAGAGAAAATATTTGAAGAGATTATAGTAGAAAACTTCCTTAACACGGGAAAGGAAATAGCCACCCAAGTCCAAGAAGCGCAGCGAGTCCCATACAGGATAAACCCAAGGAGAAACACACCGAGACACATATTAATCAAATTGGCAAAAATTAAAGACAAAGAAAAATTATTGAAAGCAGCAAGGGAAAAATGATAAATAACATACAATGGAACTCCCATAAGGTTAACAGCTGATTTCTCAGCAGAAACTCTACAAGCCAGAAGGGAGTGGCATGATATACTTAAAGTGATGAAAGGGAAGAACCTACAACCAGGGGGTCTGGGCAAGATGGCAGAAGAGTAAGACGCAGAGATCACCTTCCTTCCCACAGATACAGTAGAAATACATCTACACGTGGAACTGCTCCTACAGAACACTCACTGAACGCTGGCAGAAGACGTCAGACCTCCCAAAAGGCAAGAAAATCCCCACGTACTTGGGTAGGGCAAAAGAAATAAGAAATAACAGAGACAAAAGAATAGGGACGGGACCTGCACCAGTGGGAAGGAGCTGTGAAGGAGGAAAGGTTTCCACACACTAGGAAGCCCCTTCATGGGCGGAGACTGCGGGTGGCAGAGGGGGGAAGCTTCAGAGCCACGGAGGAGAGCGCAGCCACAGGGGTGCGGAGGGCAAAGTGGAGAGATTCCCGCACGGATGATCAGTGCCGAGTAGCACTCACCAACCCGAGAGGCTTGTCTGCTCACCCGCCGGGGCGGGCAGGGACTGGGAGCTGAGGCTCGGGCTTCGGACGTCAGATCTCAGGGAGAGGACTGGGGTTGGAGGCATGAACACAGCCTGAAGGGGTTAGCACACCACAGCTAGCCGGGAGGGAGTCCGGGAAAAAGTCTGCAGCTGCCGAAGAGGCAAGAGACTTTTTCTTGCCTCTTTGTTTCGTGGCGCGCAAGGAGAGGTGATTCAGAGAGCCGCCTAAATGAGCTCCAGAGACAGGCGCGAGCCACGGCTATCAGCGCGGGTCCCACAGCAACAGGGGCGCAGAGGGCAAAGCGGAGAGATTCCCGCACAGAGGATCGGTGCCGAGCAGCACTCAGCAGCCCGAGAGGCGTGTCTGCTCACCCGCCAGGGCGGATGGGGGCTGGGAGCTGAGGCTCGGGCTTCGTTCGGATCACAGGGAGAGGACTGGGGTTGGCAGTGTGAACACAGCCTGAAGGGGTTAGAGCACAATAGCTAGCCTGGAGGGAGTCCAGGAAAAAGTCTGCAGCTGACGAAGAGGCAAGAGACTTTTTCTTGTCTCTTTGTTTCCCGGTGCACGAGGAGAGGGGATTCACAGCACCGCCTAAACGAACTCCAGAGACAGGCGTGAGCCGTGGTTATCAGGGCGGACCCCAGAGACGGGCATGAGATGCTAAGGCTGATGCTGCCGCCACCAAGAAGCCTGTGTGCAAGCACAGGTTACTCTCCACACCACCCCTCCCGGGAGCCGGTGCAGCCCGCCACGGCCAGGCTCCCGTGATCCGGGGACAACTTCCCTGCGAGAACGCACGGCGCGCCTCAGGCTGCTGCAACGTCACGCCGGTTTCTGCCGCCTCAGGCTCGCCCCGCATCCGTACCCCTCCCTTCCCCTGGCCTGAGTGAGCCAGAGCCCCCGAATCAGCAGCTCCTTTAACCCCGTTCTGTCTGGGCGGGGAACAGACGCCCTCAGGTGACCTACATGCAGAGGCGGGTCCAAATCCAAAGCTGTACCCCGGGAGCTATACAAACAAAGAAGAGATAGGGAAATCTCTCCCAGCAGCCTCAGAAGCAGCAGATTAAAACTCCACAAACAACTTGATATGCCTGCATCTGTTGAATACCTGAATAGACAACGAATCATCCCAAATTCAGGAGGTGGACTTTGGGAGCAGGATATATTAATTTTTCCCCTTTTCCTTTTTTTGTGAGTGTATATGTGTATACTTCTGGGTGAGATTTTGTCTGTATAGCTTTGCTTTCACTGTTAGTCCTAGGGTTAGGTTCGTCCTTTTTTTTTTTTTAACTTAAAAAAATTTTTTCCCTAATAAATGTTTTCTTAATAATTTTTCCTTATTTTCTATTTTTAAAAAATTTTTTTAATAAGTTTTTTCGTATTTTTTATTTTAAAAAATTAAAAATTTTTTTCTTAATAATTTTTTTCTTATTTTTTATTATAAGAAAATTAATAAATCTATTTTTAAAAATTAAAAAAAATTTTCTTAATAAATGTATTCTTAATAATTTTTTTCTTATTTTTTATTATAATAGCTTTATTTTATCTTATTTTATCTTCTTTCTTTCTTTCTTTATATTTTTTCTCCCTTTTATTCTGAGCCGTGTGGATGAAAGGCTCTTGGGGCTCCAGCCAGGCATCAGGGCTGTGCCTCTGAGGTGGGAGAGCCAAGTTCAGGTCACTGATCCACAAGAGACCTCCCAGCTCAACGAAATACCAAACAGCTAAAATCTCTCAGAGAACTCCATCTCAACATCAAGACCCAGCTTCACTCAATGACCAGAAAGGTACAGTGCTGGACACCCTATGCCAAACAACTAGCAAGACAGGAACACGGCCCCATCCATTAGCAGAGAGGCTGCATAAAATCATAATAAGGCAACAGACACCCCAAAACACAACACCAGACATGGACATGCCCACCAGAAATACAAGATCCAACCTCATCCACCAGAACACAGGCACTAGTCCCCTACACCAGGAAGCCTACACAACCCACTGAACAAAGCTTAGCCACAGGGGACAGATACCAAAAACAACGGGAACTACAAACCTGCAGCCTGTGAAAAGGAGACCCCAAACACAGTAAGATAAGCAAAATGAGAAGACAAAAAAAAAACAGAGCAGGTAAAGGAGCAGGGTCAAAACACACCTGACCTAACAAATGAAGAGGAAATAGGCAGTCTACCTGAAAAAGAATTCAGAATAATGATAATAAACATGATCCAAAATCTTGGAAATAGAATAGACAAAATGCAAGAAACATTTAACAAGGACGTAGAAGAACTAAAGAGGAACCAAGCAAAGATGGAAAACACAATAAATGAAATTAAAAATACTCTAGACGGGATCAAAAGCAGAATAACTGAGGCAGAAGAACGGATAAGTGACCTGGAAGATAAAATAGTGGAAATAACTACAGCAGAGCAGAATAAAGAAAAAAGAATGAAAAGAACTGAGGACAGTCTCAGAGACATCTGGGACAACATTAAACACACCAACATTCGAATCATAGGGGTCCCAGAAGAAGAAGAGAAAAAGAAAGGGACTGAGAAAATATTTGAAGAGATGATAGTTGAAAACTTCCCTAATATGGGAAAGGAAATAGTTCATCAAGTCCTGGAAGCACAGAGAGTCCAATACAGGATAAATCCAAGGAGAAACACGACAAGACACATATTAATCAAACTGTCAAAAATTAAATATAAAGAAAACATATTAAAAGCAGCAATGGAAATACAACAAATAACACACAAGGGAATCCCCATAAGGTTAACAGCTGATCTGTCAGCAGAAACTCTGCAAGCCAGAAGGGAGTGGCAGGATATACTTAAAGTGATGAAGGAGAAAAACCTGCAAACAAGATTAATCTACCCAGCAAGGATCTCATTCAGATTTGATGGAGAAATTAAAACCTTTACAGACAAGCAAAAGCTGAGAGAGATCAGCACCACCAAACCAGCTTTACAACAAATGCTAAAGGATCTTCCCTAGGCAAGAAACACAACAGAAGGAAAACACCTACAAGAACAAACCCAAAACATTTAAGAAAATGGGAATAGGAACATACATATCGATAATTACCTTAAATGTAAATGGATTAAATGCTCCCACCAAAAGACACAGACTGACTGAATGGATACAAAAACAAGACCCATATATATGCTGTCTACAAGAGACCCACTTCAGACCTAGAGACACATACAGACTGAAAGTGAGGGGATGGAAAAAGATATTCCATGCAAATGGAAATCAAAAGAAAGCTGGAGTAGCAATTCTCATATCAGAGAAAATAGACTTTAAAATAAAGACTATTACAAGAGACAAAGAAGGACACTGTATAATGATCAAGGGATCGATCCAAAAGGAAGGTATAATAATTGTAATATTTATGCTACCAACATAGGAGCACCTCAATACGTAAGGCAAATACTAACAGCCATAAAAGGGGAAATCGAAAGCAACACAATCATAGTAGGGGACTTTAACACCCCACTTTCACCAATGGACAGATCATCCAAAATGAAAATAAATAAGGAAACACAAGCTTTAAATGATACATTAAACAAGATGGACTTAATTGATATTTATAGGACATTCCACCCAAAAACAACAGAATACACATTTTTCTCAAGTGCTCATGGAACATTCTCCAGGATAGATCATATCTTGGGTCACAAATGAAGCCTTGGTAAATTTAAGAAAATTGAAACCGTATCAAGTATCTTTTCCGACAACAAGGCTATGAGACTAGATATCAATTACAGGAAAAGATCTGTGAAAAATACAAACATATGGAGGCTACACAATACACTACTTAATAACGAAGTGATCACTGAAGAAATCAAAGGGGAAATCAAAAAATACCTAGAAACAAATGACAATGGAGACACGACGACCCAAAACCTGTGGGATGCAGCAAAAGCAGTTCTAAGAGGGAAGTTTATAGCAATACAAGCCTACCTCAAGAAACAGGAAACATCTCAAATAAACAACCTTACCTTGCACCTAAAGCAATTAGAGAAAGAAGAACAACAACAAAAAAAAAAAAACCCCAAGCCTAGCAGAAGGGAAGAAGTCGTAAAGATCAGGTCAGAAATAAATGAAAAAGAAATGAAGGAAACAATAGCAAAAATCAGTGAAACAAAAAGCTGGTTCTTTGAGAAGATAAACAAAATTGATAAACCATTAGCCAGACTCATCAAGAGAAAAAGGGAGAAGACTCAAATCAATAGAATTAGAAATGGAAAAGGAGAAGTAACCACTGACACTGCAGAAATACAAACGATCATGAGAGATTACTACAAGCAACTCTATGCCAATAAAATGGACAACCTGGAAGAAATGGACAGATTCTTAGAAATGCACAACCTGCCCAGACTGAACCAGGAAGAAATAGAAAATATGAGTAGACCAATCACAAGCACTGAAATTGAAACTGTGATTAAAAATCTTCCAACAAACAAAAGCCCAGGACCAGATGGCTTCACAGGCGAATTCTATCAAACATTTAGAGAAGAGCTAACACCTATCCTTCTCAAACTCTTCCGAAATATTGCAGAGGGAGGAACACTCCCAAGCTCATTCTACGAGGCCACCATCACCCTGATACCAAAACCAGACAAAGATGTCACAAAGAAAGAAAACTACAGGCCAATATCACTGATGAACATAGATGCAAAAATCCTCAACAAAATACTAGCAAACAGAATCCAAGAGCACATTAAAAGGATCATACACCATGATCAAGTGGGGTTTACCCCAGGAATGCAAGAATTCTTCAATATATGCCAATCAATCAACGTGATACACCATATTAACAAATTGAAGGAGAAAAACCATATGATCATCTCAATAGATGCAGAGAAAGCTTTCAACAAAATCTACACTCATTTATGATAAAAGCTCTTGAGAAAGTGGGCATAGAGGGAACCTACCTGACATAATAAAGGCCATATACGAGAAACCCACAGCAAACATCATTCTCAATGGTGAAAAACTAAAAGCATTTCCTCTAAGATCAGGAATGAGACAAGGATGTCCACTCTCACCACTATTATTCAACATAGTTTTGGAAGTCCTAGCCATGGCAATCAGAGAAGAAAGAGAAATAAAAGGAATACAAATTGGAAAAGAAGAAGTAAAACTGCCACTGTTTGCAGATGACATGATACTATACATAGAGAATCCTAAAAATGCCACCAGAAAACTACTAGAGCTAATCAATGAATTTGGTAAAGTTGCAGGATACAAAATTAATGCACAGAAATCTCTTGCATTCTTGCATACACTAATGATGAAAACTCTGAAAGAGAAATTATGGAAACACTCCCATTCGCCATTACAACAAAAAGAATAAAATACCTAGGAATAAACCTACCTAGTGAGGCAAAAGATCTGTATGCAGAAAACTATAAGACACTAATGAAAGAAATTAAAGACGATACCAACAGGTGGAGAGATATACCATGTTCTTGGATTGGAAGAATCAATATTGTGAAAATGACTATACTACCCAAAGCAATCTACAGATTCAATGCAATCCCTATCAAATTACCAATGGCATTTTTTATGGAACTAGAACAAATCATCTTAAAATTTCTATGGAGACAGAAAAGACCCCAAATAGCCAAAGCAGTCTTGAGGGAAAAAAATGGAGCTGGAGGAATCAGACTCCCTGACTTCAGACTATACTACAAAGCTACAGTAATCAATACAATATGGTACTGGCACAAAAACAGAAACATAGATCAATGGAACAAGATAGAAAACCCAGAGATAAACCCACGTACCTATGGTCAACTAATCTATGACAAAAGGAGGCAAAGATATACAACGGAGAAAAGACAGTCTCTTCAATAAGTGGTGCTGGGAAAACTGGACAGCTACATGTAAAAGAATGAAATTAGAATAGTCCCTAACTCCATACACAAAAATAAACTCAAAATGGATTCGAGACCTAAATGTAAGACCGAACACTATTAAACTCTTAGAGGAAAACATAGGAAGAACACTCTTTGACATAAATCACAGCAAGATCTTTTTTGATCCACCTCCTAGAGTAATGGAAATAAAAACAAAAATAAACAAATGGGACCTAAAGCAATTTCAAAGCTTTTGCACAGCAAAGGAAACCATAAACAAGACGAAAAGTCAACCCTCAGAATGAGAGAAAATATTTGCAAATGAATCAACGGACAAAGGATTTATCTCCAAAATATATAAACAGCTCATTCAGCTCAATAGTAAAGAAACAAACAACCCAATCCAAAAATAGGCAGAAGACCTAAATAGACATTTCTCCAAAGAAGACATATGGATGGCCAAGAAGCACATGAAAAGCTGCTCAACATCACTAATTATTAGAGAAATGCAAATCAAAACTACAATGAGGTATCACCTCACACCAGTTCGAATGGGCATCATCAGAAAATCTACAAACAACAAATGCTGGAGAGGGTGTGGAGAAAAGGAAACCCTCCTGCACTGTTGGTGGGAATGTAAATTGATACAGCCACTATGGAGAACAGTATGGAGGTTCCTTAAAAAACTAAAATAGAATTACCATATGACCCAGCAATCCCACTACTGGGCATATACTCAGAGAAAACCATAATTCAAAAAGACACATGCACCCCAGTGTTCATTGCAGCAGTATTTACAATAGCCAGGTCATGGAAGCAACCTAAATGCCCATCAACAGATGAATGGATAAAGACGTTGTGATACATATATACAATGGAATATTACTCAGCCATAAAACGGAACGAAATTTAGTCATTTGTTGAGACGTGGATGGATCTAGAGACTGTCATACAGAGTGAAATAAGTCAGAAAGAGAAAAACAAATATCATATATTAACGCATGTATGTGGAACCTAGAAAAATGGTACAGATGAACCGGTTTGCAGGGCAGAAGTTGAGACACAGACATAGAGAACAAACGTATGGACACCAAGTGGGGAAAACTGCGGTAGGGTGGGGATGGTGGTGTGCTGAAGTGGGCGATTGGGATTGACATGTATACAGTGATGTCTATAAAATTGATGACTGATTAAAAAAAAAATGTTGGACCTTCTTGAAACATTAAACTTCTGTTTTGGGCCCTGAAATAAAAAGATATGAAGGGCCTCATGAGGCAAGGAGCCAAGATTCAGAAAAGGCTTGTTTACTTTCCCCGGATACAAGAATGAAAGCACTTCTCATTCTTTGCAGTTTCCTGCCGCATAAAGAACAAAATGGAAAAAACAAAACAAAAAGAAAACTACTGACAGATAATCCTGACTTAAATGTTTGTTGAAAGTTCAGTGCAGTCAGTGGTTAATGAAGCCAACTTTGTAGGTTCTATCCCCGAATGGGCTAGTAAGCCTCATTTTATCCTAGTCACAGATTATATCTGAATTTGCAACTATCTTGCAAATTTGTGTAACCAGTCACAAGGATAACTGACTGCAGATTATTTGACACAAACTCCTAACTTGTAAGAACCATAATGTAGTGTTATATGCATCTTCATATTTTCAGTAGCACCTAGAATATGTTTCATAGAGGTCTGTTCAATTGAACTGAATTTAATTGAAATTGATCATCATTGAAAGATAAGTGGCTAAGTAACAATCACTCTTTGTCTAAAGTAGATGATGTTATAGAGTCATAAGGATCACAGTTGAGAAAAGTGGCTGGTACCAAAACCTGAGTAAAAAGATCAAAAACTTTCTGGATTAGTAAAATTTTTCTAAAACAAATAAGTACTATTCTTAAGTTATTTCACTCATAGAAAAACTCATTTTAAAGATAATTATGTATTTTCATGTTTGGGAAATGTTGACTTACACCATAACATTTGAAGCTTGAGAACTAAAGAAAGAGTGCATGTTTGGATTGAGAAGTGGAGGCAAAGGTGGACACACAATTTGAGAGAGCATCTATCAACCTGTATAATTTTAAAGATCACCCTCATCTTCCTGACCTCAACACTATTAGCATTCCTTTACCAAGGGTTCAAAGAGTTAACTCCACAGCCAGTGGTAATTCCTTAATTTCTAATACTGCTGGGAAAGGGAACTGTTTGAGCTTCCATAACAAAACACCATAAATTGGATGACTTAAACAACAGAAATTTATTTTTTCACAGTTCTGGAAGCTAGAAGTCCAACATCAGAGTGCCAGCAAGGTCAGTTTCTGGTGAGAACTCTCTTTCTGACTTCTTATGGCTGCCTTCTCTCTGTATTCTCACATGGAGAGAGAGAGAGAGAAATCAAGCTCTCTGTTGTCTTTTCTTGTAAGGTTATTAATCCCATCATGAGGGTCCCAGCATCTTGACCTCATCTAAATCTAATTACTTCTCAAAGGCCCCATCTCCGAATATCACCTCATTGGGGATTAGGACTTCAATATATGAACTGGGGGAGGGAGACAAACTTTCAGTCCCTAACACTGTAAGGATACAGTGCACCCTTTGGTATTAGGCTATGGAGAGAACACACCAAGCACCTTTGGCTGGGAAAGGAGAGGCCCAACAACAGCCAAAGAGAAAGAGAATAGAAACAAAATACATCTACTTCAAAATTGTGTGGCCAATCCAGATACTTCAAAAGCGTTAAATTTAAGTCAAGATTTTTGTTCCCTTAAGTCAAATGTTATATGATTTAATTATTAGTGCTATACAACATGAGACTCTCCATCTTTCCAAATAATCTAACCATACTCCATTAGAAAAGTCTAATATGTCATTTTTCAAAGTAATACAGAACATCAATATGATTTCTACAGTATTTCAAAATATCAGCTGTCTCTCAAGAGCTATTTTGAAGACAACAATTTTTTGTATTTGACTTTTTATTTAGTTTCCCCCCCACCTAGAATTTTTCCCTGTTCATCTTTATATCCTACATAGAGTGCATAATATTTAGCAAACACTAGATATCTTAAAAAAAATTATTAGTGGATTTAAAGTAAAAAATCTAAAAATCTGCTGTGATAGATAAAACCTTGAAAAAAATTTTATAATAACAATTTTGGTTTTCTGTTTTTAAATAGCAAACTTCCATATGTTACTTACCCTTCTAATTTATTTTTGTATCTCTTATTATTTTAAAATTATCTCTCAAGATTTTTTCAAAGTAAGAAGGCAGTGAGGTATTGTGTTAAAGATAAAATAAAATAGATTATCTTAACCTCTACTGTGGTATTGCTTCTAATGAATAAATCATATAGTAACATTTAAATGAGCAGTATGTTAAACAGAATCTGAATTGAGGGAAGTGACTTGTCATTCATAAAAACTATACATTGTTCTAAGGAGACATAGAATCATTCACAAAAATATGGCACTAGGAGAAAATATTGTAGATTCAGCTTTGGAACCAATCCAGAAATGTTTTTAAGTAAGTTCCACAATTTTCTTTAAGCTTTACTTATGCCATATATATTTGTAGACTTTTTGTAGATTTTTTTAAGAGCTTATTCCCCAGCTGTGTTTTCTTTGCTGTAGTTAAGCTTTTCTTTTTAATCTGCTTTTAAAATGGAAAGAAAACTTCATAGTTGTCCCTAATTTCCAATTTTAAATTATGTCATTACTGGGTATTTCTATTGAAAGTTGAGTTATCAATCTTGTAATAATTTTTAAAAAAACACAAGGAGATGTTTAAAGAAAGAAATTATTTGTTTTGATATGTGCTTTTATTCTGAATAAAATCTCCAAATATATCATCTTTCTTGTAATATACCACAAAATATATCTATTAGAGTTTTCTATCAACACATGAAAATAAAATTCCTTACGAATTATTAATACAGTTCTTGGGTACTTTTCAGTGTTGTTGTCATGTTTTTGCTGTTGTTGTTATTTTCCTGTTGTGGAAATTAATTACTGGGGCAAATGTGAGCCGTAAGAGATGATGAACCTTGAAGTTCAAGGTTGTATTGAGACTCTTCAGCTAGTGTCTAGTTTCTCAATGAAACACCTTAGTAACTTATAGGGTTACTCTCAAAACTTCTTCAGGTCTCTACTGAAATATAATGCCAGCTTGTTGTTTATTGATATACACTTGTATTATCTCCATAAATACAGAATGTGAATGAAAACCATCAAATTCCTTTTGTCCTTTACATGGAGCACCTCTTCTCTATTTATGGCAAGTCGTATTGTGTGGACCATACTAAGAAAGTGAAATGTAACCAATTATAATTCAAGGAAATCTGATATAGCCATACACACATTTTAAACATTTGTGCAATGTGTCTGTTCTTTAACTCAGCAAAACAGATTTGGAAATATTTGCAAAAAAGGGCATCTTACATATTGAAACAAAGGTTCTAAAAGTCTTACACACATTTTCAATACATCTAACTGCCTTTATAATGGAGTCACAACCTTTGATTGATTGATTGCATCATAGGAAAGACAGTAAATCTTTCAAAGAAAGTTGTCTAATTTTCTTCTTAAGACATTACTCTCTAATATATTTCAAACTCAAATAAAATTTTGTGAGTGTCCTGATCCTCTTGGCCTTATTTTGTTCATTGTTTCTTTCTACTTGCTTCTCCTCCTTGACTTTGCCATTGAAACGTATGCAACATTGACCTTTCCTTTTTTCATATTCTCGTACCTTCATGTCCCATAAACATGACCAATATGACTATCTGCTGTAATTTGGGAAAACAACATACCTGCTATATCTATGAATCCTTCCAAAGTCTGTCTTTTCATGGTGTATGTTTTATAATGGCATGTTTTATAATGGTATCATGAAATCTTATTTAATAGTGGGGCATTATAATAAATACCCAGATTTCAGTAAATCATACTTGATATTTTTATGTGAAAACTATTTAATTTTAAAATAAGTTTGAAATTTAAAAATCAGCAAGGGAGATAGTATTTACAAATACGTAAAGCTCAATTTTATCATCATATGACACAGTTGAAAGCAAACATGGATACTTTTGTTGATTTACTTCTGAATTATGTAAATTAATTGAAGATAAGGAAATGACCCCAAACTGAAGGTTCAGTACAGTCTAGTCAACAAACTTCATAAGGTTTAAATAGAAAAGGAATTATTAATAAATATGATACTTAGCACCTTTTTGTGATGAATAATAATTCTACTGATGAAACAAAAAATAAGACTTCTATATGTGTGCAGCTACTACTTACACTTTATAAAAAACTCATTAGAGAATAGCAGGAGAAAAATTGAAGTATTTATGCTATGTAAATAATAGCATTTTTATGACCATATAGTGTCAGAGCTAGGAGGGAACACAGAGTTAATTCTAAATGGATGACATTAAAAAGGTCACCCAACCGGTTTAAAACAGATCCAGAGCAGAATAGAAGCACTATGAGAAGAGAAAGGAATTAACATAGAGTCCCTATGGGACTGATAATGGGTCCTTTACATAAACTGTGTCTTGTAATACTTCTCATACCCTGGTGAGCTAAGTACTATCATTATTCGCATTATACCAACGAGGCAGCTGAGACTCAACCAGGGTCAATTCAGTACTGATGAACCAAGTCAGTCTAAGTCTAAAGTCCTTGCTCTTCCCATTATGCTGCTCTGCCTCTCATATTTTTTCCTGGTTTCCTGTCCAGTGTTCTTTGGCTATATCATTCTGTTGAAGTGCCTTTTCTGCTTTACCATTAATAATAGAAGCTCAAAGTGCAAAAAGATTTGAAACCATGCCCTGTCCTACATTTTGTAGTACCTATTATATATCTCCACTGCTTCATTTGAAATCTCAGCCACGTGTGTGTTGCACAGATAGCAATTGCATGAAGATGAGAAAGTGTAATAACTTCGTAATAGAATGATAATAATGCACACAGCCATCAGGGCATGTTTTAATTCCAACATGCACTGAGTCTAGGATCAAGAAAGGATCCAATGGATGTAGTATTGGACCATAAGTTAGGAAAGGCCGGAAGGATTGTGCTTCTAGCACAATCATCACTTTGAGTGAGGCCTCGTGTAGATAACCCCCACCCCCACTCCTTAACCTTCTCTGAATCTTAGAAGATTTAAAAAGAGTGAAAGATAGACTGTGTCACAGATTTTCAAGCTGTTTTCCTCAAATCCATTTATAGAAAGCAGAGTAAAAAAGGGAGTGCATACATGGCCAGGCTCCAGAACACCCACTTCCACTGTAACTGTAAGCTCTATTTTCATCTGTTTTGCACATTAGACTTCTGTTTAGTATTTGATTTGAAGAAAATATATTTCTGCCAAAAATTTTAAAATAAAAATCTTTTGATGATCTTTAAAGTCCCCTACAGTTCCAAATAATGTTGTAGTATCATGATATTTATAAAAATTATTTAAATTTGACTGAAAACAAAGATCTGTTTAAGTAGTAAGAATACTTAGACTACACAATTTTTTTTTTCCTTCTGCCTGTACATTTTCTTGGAAACACACCAGTTTTTTGCTGGGTTCAACTAGCACAATATTTTTTTATCTAGCAAGTAATTTTTAAGGTCTCTAGTGTTTGAGTATACAGAAGGGATGTAAAAGGAAGCTATAAATTATAGAAGTTCTTTTTGAAATAATGAGAAAAATTGTCCTCTAAGACTAGCCAACTATAGAGTGAAAAAACCTAATTAAATGGGTCTGAATGTACAAAAATGTGCTTCTGACTGGCCTAACAGAAGAAATCAGGGTTCTTTGTATTATTTCCCTTGGAATAATTAATTTATCATTAATCTATTTTTAATCAAAAATGTGTATTAGTCACTTCCATTTTTTATTAGCAGACTCATCCTGCCATCTAGTGGTAAGCTTGATGACAATTATTGTTGAAATAAGATAGTTATTTAAACCTACTAGGTAAATCGCTGATAAATGGAAAAGAATTCCCAAAAGCAAAAAAAAAATTTTCAAAGAATTTATGTCAGAGTAATTGCACACCTTTTTACTTCCTTTGTATCATCAGGTATATTTCTCAGTTCCTTTCCTTTTGAGTTACCTAGAACATTTAAAATATCTTTGTACACTGGTTGTCCTTAATTGTTCGCTGTCATTTTTTTTGACCTTGATGAAAATGTTACTATCAGTTAACTCATCCTCATTATTTTGAGAACTCTTAGAAACATCCAGCGAGCCTATCTAGAAAGAGCTTGCTTTTTGTTATTGAGAAGGCTTCCATCATCACCCTTTTAAAACTACTTCAATGTTTTTGCATTTTATTTATTAAACAGTAAATTGAATTGAGTAAAAATTCTTACTTTAACTTCTTGCCAATCTTATCTTCTCATGACTTTGTATGTCTATTCTAAGCTTAAGCCAAATCGAACTATTCACTGTTCCCACAAAACCCCACTTCTGTGTTTTGACCATCTTTTCACTTTACCTAGAAAGATTTTTGAATATATCTCTGTCTGTCAATATTCTACATATCTTTTAAGATACTTTCATTCATTTAGTAATATTTAAGTGTCCACTTTATGCAAAGTATAATTCTGGGAATAGTTGAGGTAAGTGAAAAGAGCTTAAGGGTTTATACCAGAAAACCAGAGTTTAAATGTTAGCTCTGCTTCTATCTAGTCATGAGACATTGAACTAGTCATCTCCCCTGCTTTAGCCTCAGTTCTTTAATCTCTAAAAGATTGAGTTAATAATAGTTGCTCACTGGATTGTTGTAAATAATGAATTAGATAAGATACACAGAAAAAAAAAAAGTATGCCAAAAACATATAGCATGGTGTGTCTGCCACATAAACACACCTTGAGTAAAACGTTACCTCTTCTTTGAAGCCCTTATCACCCACAAAGATGTGTTTTCCTTTACCACACAACACTTTAGAGAAGTATGGCATAACAGTTAAGTGTGAGGTTTTGGGAGCTAGATAGATGGATGTTCAAATGTCAGCTTAATACTCACTAGTATGTGAGCTTGAGAAAGCCACTTAGTCTCTGATCCTCAGCTTCCCCCCCTTCAAACTTTAGATAATAACAGCTATTACAGGGTTCTTGTAAGGATTAAATATTATGCATGTAAAATGCTTTGATAGTATCTTCTGCTGTTGGTATCATAACCATTTTTTAATATTTGTCTAGTCTCCATTACCTAATTGCAACATTTCTGAAGAAAAAGCTATATTCTACTAACTTTTATATCATCCATAATGCCATGCACCTAGGTTTGTCTCAATAAATGTTTGTGAAATGACTTTGGAAAGCAAGCATTCATTCCTCAGGTATCACTTTGCACGTGAAGGAGTGGAAAGCACTGATGCACATGTAGGGTTACTTAACTAATCTCAGTGCCTTAATTCACATAAAACTGAGATCAGTTGCTAAATTTCTCTTAATATGGGTGTTTTGTTAAAACAGTCAAAAACACTTTGCATTGCTTTTTCCTTTCAGACCTAAAATATTCAAGTGTTCAATATTTCCAGACCACAAAACATCAAAACTGGAACACAAATGAACATGAAGGATCAAAGGCATTAGGTGGGCAATGGACAAACTATTGCTAGTAGTCGTACCAATATATAGGCTTTGACTAGAAATAGCAATCCCTTTGCCCTAAACTTGATGATTTTCAGCCTCCTATACGTAGGAAAAAAAGTATTAAACATTTAATTATCTTAAAGTGACTTTGCTAAGTGAATTATCTAATACAACAACAAATCTGTGACAGAATAAAGTGTAGAATATGTGCTTACTCCACAGACTACAGGCTATCTCGGTGTTCTGGCTATGTTTATCAACATTGCAATTAAAATATGGTGTGGTTCTCTAAAAGATCTGGAGTTTCCCTTTCTTGGAAGGCTGTCTTGGTTAGAGTCAGACAGCCCTAGCCTTGAATTCCAGCTTGCATGCTCATTGTCTGTGTGACATTTAATGAACGGCTAAATCTCAAAAAAATTAAAAGGTCTGGAGGTTCTATGAAAGTAAAAAAAAAATGTATATTAGATATCAGAATCAATTTACATTTACAAAAACTCTTATGGCAATTATAAGGTAAGCTTTCATTGCCTCTTTATGTGAATGAAATATCACTCTGGTAATTGTTTTATCTTCAATCAGACACAGTTCACAAATAAAAAGTAAGAGATTCATTGGACCATTCTAATCTATGGCAATCAGTTTTAGTAAGTAAAATTAATTGCCCAATTCAGAGACCATAATTTCTCTCATAGAAATGGTCTCAACTTCTTTTCTGGAGAGGAAGTGAAAAAAGCAGAAAGCAACCTAGTAAAATTCATCAGCCATTCACTTTGAAAAACCCAGCTTTAAATTCTACAATTTCTATTGACTCATTAAGAGGAAAAATGAACGTTATCATGGGACTCAAGTTTTTTATTTTTGTTTGCCTAGACAAAGTTGATATGGAATTTACAAAAATAGACACTCAAAAATAAGAACATGACCATGTATGCAGAACAGAGCTGTACAAGAAACCTGGGCAAGGAATGTGCCATCAGGTCTGAACACTCAAACATGACAATCATTTGAAAAAATTACTTAAACAGATTGTGCCCATCTCTCCCTTGAGATAGTTTAAATGCAGCATCTTTAAAAATCATGTTCAATCTTACGTCTACTGTCTGGCATAATTTAAGAGAATGATGCCCAAGGCTAGGTAATAGACTAGATTAAGCCTGGAGTGTCCTTCCGGTCTTTTATAATTATGATACAGTGAAATTTCAATTAACCATAATATTTGGAGGACTGAATATCCTGAGAAATTTGATGTTATTTTTTTTTTTTTTTGAAAACTGAAAAGGAAAAACATCTTAAATTTGGTCCAATTTTGTAAATCATTTTTGGGTTGTCTGATTCTACTTTCCTGTCACATGACTATCATATTTTCTTCTTTGAAGCTTTGTAAAATTCAGGGTCATCAACATGCCCGTCAATTCTTATTATCCAGGATTATGGAAATAACCAAGTTCAAGGGATATATTCTTAAGGCAGAGCAAACAAGATTTTCTAATGGATTTGATGTGTGCAAAAAGGAGAAAGCCTAAAGATTACGCCATGATTTTGGTGCTGAGAAACTGGCAGGAAGGAGTTTCCATTAACTGAAATGGGAAAATAATGTGGAAGGATCTCATTAGGGTTGAAATATCAGGAGCTCAGTTTAGAATGTTCCTTTTGAGATGACTATTGGCCATTCAAGAAGAGATGATTGGTAGGCAGCTAGTCGTATGGATCTGTAGTTGAGGGGAGAGCCAGGTTTCTACTGCACAATTACCCAATCATTCTGTAATCCCCAACTTCAGTCGAAGTAACCATGTTCTATATCAGCGGTCCCCAATATTTTTGGCACCAGGGACCGGTTTCGTGGAAGACAATTTTTCCATGGATGGGGGTGTGGGAGGGGGATGGTTCAGGCAATAATGCGAGCGATGTGGATTGGCAGATGAAGCTTCGCTCACCCGCCTGCCGCTCACCTCCTGCTGTGCAGCCCGGTTCCCAGCAGACCGCAGACCGGTACCTGTCCGTGGCCCGGGGACTTGGGACCCCTGTTCTATAGCATCGGGTACAAAACTTTGCACCTTCAAAGACATTTTCCCCCCTAAATCATTTTTCTTCATGGTTTCCTATTACACATAAAAATGTATATATAATATACTAAAAATAATAATAACAATACCCAATATCTGTGTTATCTCATGTAATTCCCAGACTAATACTAGATGAGAGATACTTTTATTACCCTACATTACTGATGAGGACACTGAGACTTAGAGTTAGATAGCTTTACCAAGGTCACACAAATGTGAGTTGAGCACTGGTTTAACTGTCTTCAGATCCCCAAATTTTAACCACAACATAGTTCTGCCTCTCTCTGATTATTTCATTTTCCCCCTTCTGCATTATTTTGCTTTTCTCAGCATACGTGCACACACACACACACACACACACACACACACACACACACATCTGCTTGTCAAAGTTTGTTATCAGTACAGAGCAAGGTTAACAGAACTGCCATAGGCTCAGGTGCTTCTTACTACTGGTAGCTTCTTCAATCTAATTCCTCCTTTTCCCCTCTCAGTGTATTCATTTTGTTTTGGTATCAGATGAGAAAAATATTTGTTACATACTTGATATACATATGTGAGTACTTTGACATCACACTTCTCAGTTATAGCAGTGGGGGGAACATAGAGCTGGCAAAAATTGACATAATTTTAGGTAGAAAAGAGGCTCCAATTAATATTTTGGCATAATTAAATTTGCTACAATTATTTTGCCATGCAGATTGCTTTCTGATGCTAGTATTTTTGAATTCTGTAAATATGCTGTCAAGAAATCACTTGACATATAATTGAGCTATGCTTCTACTTAGAACAATAATGAAAACAAATATGGAAACTATGCATTCTGGGTTTTTTCCCCACAAATAATACTTTCATATGGTTGAGCAATGTATTTTTCTCTCTTTCTCTTCGTTTGTACTCAATGTGAGGATAAATTTATGTCTATCATAGTCTAAATTTATTTTAAATGAATTTCTATGTCATCTTTTTACAGTTCCAGGTGCTTGTAGTTTCAAAATCATGTTCACAACCTGAGTTCGATATTATGGACAATAGTCCTGTTTTACAGCTGAAGAGCCTCAGGGTCAGAGAAAGTAGGTGATTGACCCAAAATTTCTTATTCTTATGAGCAGCAGAGCTAAATTTACAACCTGATGTTCGAGTGCAATTTATCTCAAACTTTAATGTACATAAGAATCATCCACGGATCTTGTTAAAATGAAGATTTTGATTCATTAGATCTAGAATGCAGTCCAAGACTGTATTTCTAACATGCTCCCTATTGGCAATAAGGCCACCAGGTCCAGGACCACATCTTGATTAGAAAACGGCTAGATCAAACTGCTGTTCATAGTTGAATTCAGAAGAAGGATTTAGCCTATTTGCTAAGTTTATTCACTCACTTTCAAATGCCTACTATGTTGAAATTTTGTGGATGTAAAGATGAATAAGCCATAGTCCTTGTCTTCAAAGAATTCACAGTCAAATTGACAAGGTAAACCCCTCTACAAACAAGTACATTGTAATATATACATATATGAATGTGAGGTAATTTTAAAAGGAAAGCAGGATTTCATTCTTTCTGTAACTACAAAAACTCAAACAATGAAAAGATATACAATATAAAAAGTGAGAGATCCCCTTTCATTTTCATTCTTAGTCTTCAAAAGTAACTATATTTTTCCAGTTTTATTGAGATATAATTTATATACATCACTATATAAATTTAAGGTGTATAACATAATGGTTTGACTTACATATATTGTGAAATGATTGCTGCAGTAAATTTAGCTAGAAGTAACTACTTTTAATAGATCAATGTGTATTCTTCCAGATTTTGAAAATTAACAGAGAGGTACATTAATTTCCAAAAACAGGATCATATTCTATGTATTGTTCAGCAAGTATTTCTTTTAATTCAACAATGAACGTCTTATTCAAATTTATCTATCTTTTTCCTCATTATTTTTATACATAGCAATTTTTTTCCAGTAGCAGTACAGTTTTGTTAGATATTCTGA
Organism: Eschrichtius robustus; assembly: GCF_028021215.1. Classification (NCBI taxonomy): domain Eukaryota; kingdom Metazoa; phylum Chordata; class Mammalia; order Artiodactyla; family Eschrichtiidae; genus Eschrichtius; species Eschrichtius robustus. The sequence goes on along the minus strand of NC_090845.1, from coordinate 77,471,340 downwards.
TTTTGGTTGTTTACATTATAAAAAACCCAATTACTCTGATTTGTATCAGCCAAATTGAAAATTCTAAAGGCATCAATATTAAAAAATGGAAGAGACAAAAACTCCCTGCTTATATTCAAGTTTCAGCTCTCAAATTAATATATTCTGGCTATTTTTCTTTTTTTCAGTTACATATATATTCTTTTCCATATCCTTTTCCATTATGGTTTGTCACAGGATATTGAATATAGTTCCCTGTGCTATACAGTAGGACCTTTTTCTTTATCCATCCTATATATAATAGTTTACCTTTGCTAATCCCAAACTCCCAACCCTTCCCTCCCCTACCCCCTTTCCCCCTTGGAAACCACAAGTCTGTTCTTTATATCTGTGAGTCTCTTTTTGTTTTGTAGATATGTTGATTTGTATCGTATTTTACATTCCACATATAAGAGATATCATATGGTATTTGTCTCTCTCTTTCTGACTTACTTCGCTTAGTATGATAATCTCTAGGTCCATCCTAGAGATATTCCAATGTGTGTGTGTGTGTGTGTGTGTGTGTGTGTGTGTGTGTGTGTGTATATATATATATATATATATACATATATATACCACAACTTCTTTATCCATTCATCTGTAGATGGACATTTAAGTTATATCCATGTTTTGGCTATTGTAAAGTGCTGCTATGAGTACAGGTCTGCATGTGTCTTTTCGAATTATAGTTTTGTTCAGGAGTGGGATTGCTGGATCATATGGCAACTCTATTTTTAGTTTTTTGAGGCGCCTCCATACTGTTTTCCATAGTGGCTGCACCAGTTTACATTCCCAGCAACAGTGTAAGGGGGTTCCCTTTTCTCCACACCCTCTCCAGTATTTGTTATTTGTAGACTTTTAATGATGGCCATTATGACTGGTGTGAGGTGGTACCTCATTGTAGTTTTAATTTGCATTTCTCTAATAATTAGCAATGTGCCTATTGGCAATCTGTATGTCTTCTTTGGAGAAATGTCTATTTAGGTCTTCTGCCCAGTTTTTTGATTGGGTTGTTCTTTTTTTGCTGTTGAGTTGTATGAGCTATTTGTATATTTTGGAAATTAAGCCCTTGTCAGTCGCATCATTAGCAAATATTTTCTCCCATTCAATACGTTGTCTTTTCGTTTTGTTTATGGTTTATTTTGCTGTGCAAAAGCTTATAAGTTTGATTAGGTCCCATTTGTTTATTTTTGTTTTCCATTTCTATTGCCTTGGGAGACTGACCTAAGAAAACATTGGTACAATTTATGTCAGAGAATATTTTGCCTATGATGTTTTCTAAGAATTTTATGGTGTCATATCTTAAGTTTAAGTCTTTAAGCCATTTTGATTTACATACAGCTGTCCAACTTTCCCAGCACCAGTTGCTGAAAGGACGGTCTTTTACTCACTTTATATTCTTGCCTCCTTTGTTGGAGATTAATTGACCATAGGTGGGTAGATTTTTTTTTTCGGGCTCTCTCTTCTGTTCCATTGATCCGTATGTCTGTTTTCGTACCAATACCACACTGTTTTGTCTGAAGTATGGGAGGGTTATGCCTCCTGCTTTGTTCTTTTTTCCTCAGGATTTGTTTGGCAATTCTGGGTCTTTTATGGTTCCATAAAATGTGAAAAGTTCCATGAATAATTTGATAGGGATCATTATAAATCTGTAGATTGCTGTGGGTAGTATTGCCATTTAAATTATATTAATTCTTCCAATCCAAGAATATGGGATATCTTTCCATTTCTTTGATCATCTTTAATTTCCTTTTTTAACATTTTGTACTTCTCAGCATATAAATCTTTCACCTCCTTGTTGATGTTTATTCCTAAGTATTTGGGGGTTTTTGATGCAATTTTAAAAGAATTGTTTGTTTACATTCCTTTTCTGATATTTCATTGTTAGTGTAAAGAAATGCAATTGATTTCTTGTATCCTGCTATGTTGCTGAATTCATTTTTCAGTTCTAGTAGTTTTTGTGTGAAGTCTTTAGGGTTTTCTATATATAGTATCATGTCATCTGCTTATAATGAAAATTTTCCCTCTTCCCTACCAATTTAAATACATTTTATTTCTTTTTCTTGTCTGATTGCTGTGGTTAGGACTTCCAATTCTATGTTGAAGAGAAGTGGTGAGAGTGGGCATCCTTATCTTGTTCCAGATTTTAGTGGGAAGTCTTTCAGCTTTTCACTATTTTGTATTATATTGGCTGTGGGTTTGTCATAAATAGCTTTTATTATGTTGAGATATGTTCCCTCTATACCCACTTTGGTAAGAGTTTTTATCATGAATTTATGATGAATTTTGTCAAATGCTTTTTCTGCATCTATTGAGATGATCATGTGGTTTTAGTCCTTTCTTTTATTTATGTGGTGTGGTGTGCTGTATCGCATTGATTAATTTACATATGTTGAACCATGCTTGTGACCCTGGGATGACTCCAACTTGGTCGTAGTGTATGACCTTTTTTATGTGTTGTTTGATTCAGTTTGCTAATATTTTGTTGAGAATTTTTGTGTCTATATTCATCAAAGATACTGGTCTGTAATTTCCTTTTTTGGTAGTGTCTTTTTCTGATTTCGGTATCAGGGTGATGGTGGCTTCACTGAATGTCTTTGGGAGTGTTCCTACCTCTTCAAATTTTTGGAAGAGTTTGGGAAGGATCAGTATAAGTTCTTCATTTTATGTTTGGTAAAATTACCCAGTGAAGCCATCTGGTCTTAGACTTTTGCTTGTAGGCAGGTTTTTTTTTTTGTGTGGGGGGGGCATTTAAATTACAGATGCTGCTTCATTTCTAGTGATTGGTCTGTTCAAGTTATCTATTTCTTCTTGATTCATTTTCGGCGGGCTGTATGTTTCTAGAAATTTGTCCATTTCTTCTAGGTTGTCAAATTTTTTGGCATATAATTGTTCATAGTATTCTCTTATTTTTTTGTATGTCTGTGGTATCAATTGTGATTTCTTCTCTTTCATTTCTTATTTTGTTTATTTGGTTCTTCTCTCTTTTCTTCTTGGCGAGCCTAGCCAGAGTTTTGTCAATATTTTTTTAACCCTTTCAAAGAACCAGCTCGGTTTTATTGATTTTTTAATTGTTTATTAAATCTCTATTTTATTTATTTCCTCTCTGATCTTTATTATCTCCTTCCTTCTGCTGACTTTAGGTTTTGTTTGTCCCTCTTTTTCTAATTATTTTAGGTGGTGGGTTAGGTTGTTTATTTGAGATTTTTCTTGTTTCTTAAAGAAGGCTTATATTGCTATGAACTTCCCACCATGAACTACTTTTGCTGCATCCCATAGATTTTATCTGGCTGCATTTTCATTGTCACTTGCCTCAAGGTATTTTTAATTTTTTTCTTTCATTGTTCACCCATTGGTGTTTTAGTAGCAGGTTGTTTAGTCTCCATGTAATTGTTTTTTTTTCTTTTTTTCCCCCCTGTCATTGATTTCTACTTTCATGCCATTGTAGTCAGAGAAGATGCTTAAAATAATTTCTATATTCTTAAATTTGATGAGGCTTGTTTTGTGCCCTAGTATGTGGTCAGTTCTAGAGAATGTTCCATGTTCACTTGAAAAGAATATTCTGCTTTTTTTGGAGGTAATGTCCTGAAGACATCTATTAAGTCTAACTGTTCTATTGTATCATTTAGGATCTCTGTTGCTTTATTGATTTTATGTCTTTTATGAAGATATGTCCATTGATGTGAGGGGGGTGTTAAAATCTCCTACTATTTTTGTATCCCCATCAATTTCTCCTTTTATGTCTGTTAGTATTTGTTTTATGTATTTGGGTGCTACCATATTGGGTGCATATATGTTGATGAGTGCAATATACTTTCCTTGTATTTACCTTTTATCATGATATGGTATCCGTTTTTATCTTTCTTTATAGCCTTTGTTTTAAAGTCTACTCTGTCTGATGAGTATTGTGACCTCCGCTTTCTTGTTATTTCCGTTTGCATGAAATATCTTTATCCATCCCCTCACTTTCAATCTATGTATGTCATTTGCCCTAAAGTGGGTCTCTTATAGGCAGCATATTATAGGCTCTTGTTGTTTTTTTTATCCAATCTGCTGCTCTATGTCTTTTGATTGGAGCATTTAGTCCATTGACATTTAAGGTAATTATTGATAGATATGTACATATTGCGATTTTAAACCTTATTTCCCATTGATTTTATATTTCTTCTTTGTCCCTTTCTTTTTCTTGTTTTTCCTTTTGAGGTTTGATGATTTTCTTTTGCATTATGCTTATGTTAGCTTCTTTTTGTTTTTTGTGAATCCATTGTTTGTTTTTGATATGTGGTGCCCTGTTTTTCAAGCATGTTAACCCCTTCCTATCTCTACTTGCTTTAGACTGGTAGTCATATAGGCTCAAATACATTCTAGAAAAACAAAACCTGCATTTTATTACACTCTCCCCCATATTTTATGATTTTGATGTCTTCTTTTGTATCTTCATGATCATTCTTTTGCTCTTCATTGTGGCTATCATCACTTTCACAGAAATTTTTTGATTTTTTAAATTTTTTAATCAGTGTACTGGCTTATTTAAGTGATTTACTTTCCAATTGTGATTTTCTCTTTCCTATAGATTCTTACTTCTTTTCTATTTAGAGAAGACCTTTCGATATATCCTTTAGGATAGGTTTAATTTTGCTGTATTCTTCTAGTTTTTGCTTGCCTGAGAAAATATTTCTCTCTCCTTCTATTCTAAATGATAATCTTTCTGGGTAGAGTATCCTAGGTTTCAGATTTTCCCTTTCAGGATTTTGAATCTATCTTGCCACTCCCTCTGGCCTGCAATGTTTCTGTAGAGACATCAGCTGATAGCCCTATGGGGGTTCCCTTGTAACTGACTCTTTGTTTTTCTCTTGCTGCCTTTAGAATCCTCTATCTTTAAATTTTGCCATTTTTATTATAATATGTCTTGGTGTAGGTCTGTTTGAATATATCTTGTTTGGGACCCTCTGTGCTTTCTGTATCTGGATATCTGTTTCCTTCTTTAAGTGTGGAAAATTTTCAGCCATAATTTCTTCAAATATATTTTCAATCCCCTTTTATTCTCATTCTGGGATCCCTTATTATGCATAGATTGGGAGACTTTACATTATCCCATAGACCTCGTATATTGCTTTAATTTTTTTTTTTTAAATTTGGATTTCTGTCTGCTGTTCTAATTAGGTGATTTCCATTATTCCATCTTCCAGATCACTTATTTGTTCTTCTGTCTCATTCATTCTGCTATTCATAGTCTTTAGTTCAGCATTCCTTTCTTCAAATGAATTCTCTAATTTTTCTTGGCTCCTCCTTATAGTTTCTAGTTCCTTTTTACAGTAATCTGCATTTCTGTCAATAGCTTTTCTTAATTCCTTCAGTATTTTTATTATCTCTTTTTTGAACTCCGTGTCTATTAGACTGAAGAGGTCTATTTCGTTGTTCTTTCAGGGGAATTCTCTCGATCTTTTAATTGGATGTGGTTCCTCTGCTTCTTCATTTTACTTATATTTCTCTTGCTCTATGAGTTTAGGAGAAATAAGTATCTACTGTGGTCTTGGAGGGCTATATTTATGTGGGAATGCCCCTGTGTAGCCTGTGTGGGTTTAATATTCTTTGGTGCAAGGGCTGTTTTTAGTATGGATGCCTGCCACCTCTTTCCTCAGTGTATGACAGTTATCCCCTTGATAGAGGTGTAACTGAAGTTGTGGTGACCAGAGCCTTGATAGGAGATATAACTGATGTTGTGGTGACCAGAACCTGAACTGGATATTGAGCAGGACCTCCTCTTTGCTCTGTGGTTGTCACTGTCCTGTCAGGGTCAGGGTCTGCTTCTTAGTTGTTCGAGTAGAAACCCCCAGATCTGTTTCTGAGCTGCATTTCTGATCTGCAGTGCAAGGTAGGTGGGATTGGGGTGCTCCCACTGGGAGAGGAGTCACTGAATATTCCTGTGCTGGAGCTGTTCACCTGTGAGCATGCTTTGTTGTGTCACCTGTCACCTGTAGAGTGGGCTCACAAAGACCACTGTTGTTAGCACTGTCCTTGGCCCCATCTCAACCATGGGTATTCTGGCAATCAGCTCTGGTATCTCTCAGGCATTTACCCCAGGCTACCAGCACAGATCCACTGAAGTCTGGTCCCAGGACTGCAGTAGTCGTGCACCTGGGCCCACTGTAGGAGTTATGGAGGCATCTCAGACCTGAGCCCAACCCAACTCCCATGTGTACATGCCCACAAAGCCCACAGCTGCTAAGGCCAGATGTGTCCCAGCCACGGGAGCACTTGTTGTGTGTTCAAATGTTCCACAGGTTCTGCATTTACACAGCCAGCAGCAGTTTGTAAATAAGATCGTCTATACCAATGTTTTCAGATTCCACATATATGCGGTAATATACAATATTTGTTTTTCTTTTTCTGACTTACTTCACTCTGTATGACAATCTCTAGGTCCATCCACTTCTCTACAAATGACCCAGTTTCGTTCCTTTTTATGGCTGAGTAATATTCCATTGTATATATGTATCACATCTTCTGTATCCATTTCTCTGTTGATGGACATTTAGGATGTTTCCATGTCCTGAGTATTGTAAACAGTGTTGCAATGAACATTGGTGTTGCACGTGTCTTTTTGAATTATGGTTTTCTCTGGTATATGCCCAGTAGTGGATTTGCTGGGTCACATGGTAGTTCTATTTTTAAGGAAGGAACTTCCCTACTGTTCTCCATAGTGGCTGTATCAATTTACATTCCCACCAGCAGTGCAAGAGTGTTCCCTTTTCTCAACACCCTCTCCAGCATTTATTGTTTGTAGATATTTTGATGATGACCATTCTGACAAGTGTGAGGTGCTATTTATTTACAAAGCAGAAATAGAGATGTAGAGAACAAATGTATGGATACCAAGGGGGAAAGGTGGAGGGTGGGATGAATTGGGAGATTGGGATTAACATATATACCCTATCAATACTATGTATAAAATAGATAACTAATGAGAACCTACTGTATATCACAGGGAACTCTACTCAATGCTCTGTGGTGATTTAAATGGGAAGGAAATCCAAAAAAGAGGGGATATAAGTATACATATAGTTGATTCACTTTGCTGTACAGTAGAAACTAACACAATATTGTAAAGCAACTATACTGCAATAAAAAGTTTTTTAAAAAAAGGAATATAGCCTCATCTCTGGAAGGGTTTCAAAGTGGATATCACAGGAAACAGGATTCAGTGTTTAGAGGACTTGGGTAGTCTGAAGCAATCTGGGGCATGTTGGCTGTGGCAAAGACTATCATAGTCTCTCAACAGCCATTCCTCTCTTCCACTGAGCAGAACACTGACTTTTTGATATGACATTTCACAGGTTCTTTTGTAGGTAGGTGAGGCCATGTGATTAAGCAGAAGTATTGTATGGAAGCAAAAGTAGTGTATGGGAGTAAGTACTTAAGTAAAGAAAGAAATTTAAAAATGAAAAAAAAATAAAACAAAACAAAATAAAGCCAGCAGTGGAAGGGTGTTAATCCATAGTGTGTGCAGCTGTGGGGAGAGATTTCAGCTCTGTTTCCTAAGTCACACCCTGGGGCTCAGGTGTGATTTCAGCCCCACACCTGCACTTGGGCAAGCTACCAGCATCTGCTCCCAGGACCTGCATCAGTGGCCAGGGCGAGGGATCTTACCCAGGCAGGAGGGAGCAAAGGTGGTGGCCATGGCATGAGAGCCTGCTCAGGTGGGAGGTGGCCAGAGTGGTGACCTGGTCACACCAACCTGCCCAGGTGGGAGCCTCTCCTGGAACCTACAGTGTCAGGGGTCAGTGTGTGGGGAAAGAGGCTGCAATGGCAGCCCCACCTCTCCCTTTCATGCCAATTAACAATGGCACTTCACTTCTATAGCAGCCCGGGCTTCTTCTGCAAATACTCCCAGTTGCGGCAACACACACTCCAGCCCTTTCAGGCTGTTTTCACACAGCCAACAGCTGTCTTCTCCCCAGGTCTGTTCTCCAGCACCCAGCCCTCGCCCACACTGGTGGATGTGTATCTCCGGCTGGGCCATGTAGGGCAGTGGCAGAGACAGTCTGTGTAGATCTCTTTCTGTCCTGCCTGTCACAAACTGTTTGTTGCACTATCCTCTGAGACTCTGAAGCTCCTTTTCTGTCATGCTAAGCTCCTCACCAGGGAGGGTGCTTCCCAGGGTGCAGGAACCCCTACTTTCGTTCAGCTCCCTCCCAGGGTCTCACAGGTCCCATTCCACTTCCTCTTTTTTTTTTTTTCCTTTTATCCTACCCAGTTATGTGGAGATCTTTCTTGTCCTTTCAGGTGTTTGAGGTCTTCTTCTAGTGTTCCGTAGGTGTTCTGTGAGAATTGTTCAATTTGTAGATGTATTCTTGATGTATTTGTGGGAGGAGGAGAGTTCCAAGTCTTACTACTCCACCATGTTTATTGAAGCCTCTTTCCTCATTCATTTTAATGACTATGTAGTTTTCCCATTAAGGAGAAAACATAATTTGTTTAACTATCCCCCTATTATATACATTCAGTTTGCCTCTATTTTTTTCTTGGTACAAATATTGCTTTAAGGGAGACCTTCAAGATAGCAGAGGAATAAGACATGGCGATCACCTTCCTCCCCACAAATACATCAGAAATACATCTACATGTGGAACAACTCCTACAGAACACCTACTGGACACTGGCAGAAGACCTCAGACTTCCCAAAAGGCAAGAAACTCCTCATTTAGCTGGGTAGGGCAAAAGAGAAAAGAAAAAACAGAGACAAAAGAATAGGGACAGGACCTGCACCACTGGGAGGGAGCTGTGAAGGAGGAAAAGTTCCCACACACTAGGAAGCCCCTTCACTGGCAGAGATGGCAGGTGGCAAGGTGGAAGCTTTGGAGACATGGAGGAGAGCACAGCAACAGAGGTGCAGAGGGCAAAGTGGAGAGATTTCCACACAGAGGATTGGTGCTGACCAGCACTCACCAGACCAAGAGGCTTGTCTGCTCACCCATGGGGGTGGGCGGGGACTGGGAGCTGAGGCTCAGGCTTCAGAGGTCAGATCCCAGGGAGGACTGGGGTTGGCTGTGTGAACACAGCCTGAAGGGGGTTAGTGTGCCACAGCTAGCCTGGAGGGAGTCTGGGGAAAAGTCAGGAACTGCTTAAGAGGCAAGAGACCACTGTTTTGGGGTGCACAAGGAAAGGGGATTTAAAGCACCTCCTAAACGAGCTCCAGAGACAGGCGTGAGTGAAGGCTAACAGTGTGGACCACAGAGACGGGCATGAAACGCTAAGGCTGCTGCTGCAGTCACCAGGAAGCCTGTGTGTAAGCACAGGTCACTATCCACACCTTCCCTCCTGGGAGCCTGTGCAGCCCACCACTGCCAGGCACCCATGATCCAGGGACAACTTCCCCGGGAGAACACACAGTGCACATCAGGCAGTTGCAACGTCACGCTGACCTCTTCTGCCACAGGCTTGTCCCGCATTCCGTACACCTCCTTCCCCCCGGTCTGAGTGAGCCAGAGCCCCTTAATCAACTGCTACTTTAACCCAATTCTGTCTGAGCAAAGAACAGACGTCCTCAGGCGACCGACATGCAGAGGTGGGGCCAAATCCAAAGGTGAACCCCAGGAGCTGTGGGAACAAAGAAAAGAAAGGAAAATCTCTCCCAGCAGCCTCAGTAGTGGGGAATTAAATCTCCACAATCAACTTGATGTACCCTGCATCTCTAGAATACCGGAATAGACAACGAATCATCCCAAAATTGAGGCGGTGGACTTTGGGAGCAACTGTAGACTTGGGGTTTGCTTTCTGCATCTAATTTGTTTCTGGTTTTATGTTTACCTTGGTTTAGTATTTAGATTTTATCATCATTGGTAGATTTGTTTATTGATTTGGTTCCTCTCTTCCTTTTTTTTAATATATAGAAATATATTTTTTTCCCTTTTCTCTTTGTCTGAGTGTGTATGTGTATATTTCTTTGTGTGATTTTGTCTGTATAGCTTTGCTCTTACCACTTGTCCTAAGGTTCTGTCTGTAGGTTTTTTTTTTTGCTTTTTGTTTTTTTAGTATACTTTTTAGCACTTATTATCATTGGTGTATTTGATTTTTGGTTTGGTTGCTCAATTCTTTCTTTCTTTCTTTTCTTTTTCCCTTTTTAAAATTACTTTTTAATTTTTAATTTTTACTAATTTGTCTTGTTTTTTATTTTAATAACTTTATTTTATTTTATTCTTTCTTTCTTTCTTATTTTCTCCCTTTTATTCTGAGCCTTGTGGCTGACAGGGTCTTGGTGCTCCAACCGGGTGACAGGCCTGTGCCTCTGAGGTGTGAGAGCCAAGTTCTGGACATTGGTCCACCAGAGACGTCCCAGCTCCATATGACATCAAACAATGAAAGCTCTCACACAGATCTCCATCTCAATGCTAAGACCCAACTCCACTCAATGACCAGCAATCTACAGTGTTGGACACCCTAAGCAAAACAACCAGCAAGACAGAAACACAATCCCACCCATTAGCAGAGAGGCTGCCTGAAATCATAGTAAGGTAACAAACACCCCAAAACACACAACCGGACACAGTCCTACAAACCAGGAAGACAAGATCCAGCCTCATACACTAGAACACAGGCACCAGTCCCCTCCACCAGGAAGTCTACACAGCCTACTGAAACAACCTTAGGCACTGGGAGCAGACAGCACAAACAACGGGAACTATGACTGCATCCAGAGAAAAGGAGACCCCAAACACAGTAGGTTAAGCAAAATAAGAAGACAGATAAACACACAGCAGATAGAGAGGCAAGATAAAAACCCACAAGACCAAAGAAATGAAGAGGTAATAGGAAGTCTACCTGAAAAAGAATTCAGAGTAATGATAGTAAAGATGATTCAAAATCTTAGAAATAGAATGGAGAAAATACAAGAAACATTTAACAAGGAATTGGAAGAACTAAAGAGAAAACAAACAATGATGAACAACACAATAAATGATATTAAAAATTCTCTAGAAAGAATCAATAGAAGAAAAACTGAAGCAGAAGAAAGGATAAGGGACCTGGAAGATAAAATAGTGGAAATAATTACTGCAAAGCAGAATAAAGAAAAAAGAATGAAAAGAATTGAGGACAGTCTCAGAGACCACTGAGACAACATTAAACGCAGCAACATTTGAATTATAGGGGTCGCAGAAGAAGAAGAGTGGAAGAAAGGGATTGAGAAAATATTTGAAGGGATTATAGTTGCAAACTTCCCTAATATGGGAAAGGAAATAGTTAATCAAGTCCAGGAAACGCAGAGAGTCCCAAACAGGATAAATCCAAAGAGAAACAGGCCAAGACACATACTAACCAAAGTATCAAAAATCAAACACAAAGAAAAAATATTAAAGCAGCAAGGGAAAAGCAACAAATAACATACATTGGAATCCCCATAAGGTTAACAGCTGATCGTTCAGCAGAAACTCTGCAAGCCAGAAGTAAATGGAAAGACATAATTAAAGTGATGAAAGGGAAGAACCTACAACGAAGATTACTCAACCCAGCAAGGATCTCATTCAGAGTCGATGCAGAAATTAAAACCTCTACAGACAAGCAAAAGCTGAGAGAGTTCAGCACCGCAAAACCAGCTTTACAACAAATGCTAAAGGAACTTCACTAGGCAGGAAACACAAGAGAAGGAAAAGACCTAGAATAACAAACCCAAAACAGTTAAGAAAATGGTAAAAGGAAAATACATATCTATAACTACCTTAAATGTTAAATGTATTAAATACTCTAACCAAAAGACATAGACCGTCTGAATGGATATAAAAAAACAAGACCCATATATATGCTGATTACAAGAGACCCACTTCAGACCTAGGAAAACCTACAGATTGAAAGTGAAGGGAAGGAAAAAGATATTCCATGCAAATGGAAATCAAAAGAAAGCTGGAGCAGCAATTCTCATATCCGACAAAATAGACTTTAAAATAAAGACTATTACAAGAGACAAAGAAGGACACTACATAATGATCAAGGGATCAACCCAAGAAGAAGATATAACAATTGTAAATATTTATGCACCCAACATAGGAGCACATCAATGCATAAGGCAAATGTTAAGAGCCAAAAAAGGGGAAATCGACAGTAACACAATCATAGTAGGGGACTTTAACACCCCACTTTCACCAATGGACAGATCATCCAAAATGAAAATAAATAAGGAAACACAAGCTTTAAATGATACGTTAAACAAGATGGACTTAATTGATATTTATAGGACATTCCATTCAAAAACAACAGAATAGAGTTTCTTCTCAAGTGCTCATGGAACATTCTCCTGGATAGATCAAATCTTAAGTCACAAATAAAGCCTTGGTAATCTCAAGAAAACTGAAATCATATCAAATATCTTTCCGACCACATTGCTATGAGACTAGATATCAATTACAGGAAAAAAATCTGTAAATAATACAAACACATGAAGGCTAAACAATACACTACTAAATAACCAAGAGATCACTGAAGAAATCAAAGAGGAAGTCAAAAAATACCTAGAAACAAATGACAATGAAACATGGAAACCCAATATCTATGGGATGAAGCAAAAGCAGTTCTAAGAGGGAAATTTATGGTAATACAATCCCACCTGAAGAAACAAGAAACATCTCAAATAAACAACTAACCTTACACCTAAAGCAATTAGAGAAAGAAGAACACAAAAACCCCAAAGTTAGCAGAAGGAAAGAAATCATAAAGATCAGATCAAAAATAAATGAAAAAGAAATGAAGGAAGCAATAGCAAAGATCAATAAAACTAAAAGCTGGTTCTTTGAGAAGATAAACAAAATTGATAAACCATTAGCCAGACTTATCAAGGAAAAAGGGGAGAAGACTCAATTCAACAGAATTAAAAATAAAAAAGGAGAAGTAACAAGTGACACTGCAGAAATACAAAGGAGCATGAGGGATTACGACAAGCAACTATATGGCAATAAAATGGAAAGCTGGAAGAAATGGAAAATTCTTAGAAAAGCACAACCTTCTGAGACTGAACCAGGAAGAAATAGAAAATATAAACAGACCAATCACAAGCACTGAAATTGAGACTGTGATTAAAAATCTTCCAACAAACAAAAGCCCAGGACCAGATGGCTTCACAGGTGAATTCTATCAAAACTTTAGAGAAGAGCTAACAGCTATCCTTCTCAAACTCTTCCAAAAATAGCTGAGGGAGGATCACTCTCAAACTCATTCTATGAGGCCACCAGTAACCTGATACCAAAACAAGAAAAAGATGTCACAAAGAAAGAAAACTACAGGCCAATATCACTGATGAACATAGATGGCAAAATTCTCAACACAATACTAGCAAACAGAATCCAACAGTACATTAAAAGGATCATACACCATGATTAAGTGGGGTTTATTCCAGGAATGTAAGGATTCTTCAGTATATGCAAATCAATAAATGTGATACACCACATTAATAAATTGAAGGATAAAAACCATATGATCATCTCAATAGATGGAGAAAAAGCTTTCAAAAAAATTCAACACTGATTTATGATAAAAACCCTCTTGAAAGTAGGCATAGAGGGAACTTATCTCAACATAATAAGGGCCATATATGGCAAACCCACAGCCAACATCGTTCTCAATGGGGAAAAACTGAAACCATTTCCTTTAAGCTCAGGAACAAGACATGTTGGTCCACTCTTACCACTATTATTCAACATAGTTTTGGAAGTTTTAGCCACAGCCATCAGAGAAGAAAAAGAAATAAAAGGAATCCAAATCAGAAAAGAAGAAGTAAAGCTGTCACTGTTTGCAGATGACATGATACTATACATAGAGAACCCTAAAGATGTTACCAGAAAACTACTAGAGCTCATCAATTAATTTGGTAAAGTAGCAGGATACAAAATTAATGAACAGAAATCTCTTGTATTCTTATACATTAATGATAAATAATTTGAAAGAGAAATTATGGAAACACTCCCATTTATCACTGCAACAAAAAGAATAAAATACCTAGGAATAAACCTACCTAAGGAGACAAAAGAACTTTATGCAGAAAATTATAAGACACTGATGAAAGAAATTAAAGACGATACAAACAGATGGAGAGATATACCATGTTCTTGGATTGGAAGAATCAACTTTGTGAAAATGACTATACTACCCAAAGCAATCTACAGATTCAATGTAATCCCTATGAAACTACTAATGGCATTTTTCACAGAACTAGAACCAAAAATTTCACAATTTGTATGGAAAAATGAAAGACCCCGAATAGCCAAAGCAATCTTGAGAAAGAAAACCAGAGCTCGAGGAATCAGGTCCCTGTGTTCAGACTATACTACAAAGCTACAGTAATCAAGACAGTAGGGTACTGGCACAAAAACAGAAATATAGGTAAATGGAACGGGTTAGAAAGCCCAGAGGTAAACCCATGCACATATTGTCACCTTATTTTTGATAAAGGAGGCAAGAATATACAATGGAGAAATGATAGCCTCTTCAATAAGCGGTGCTGGGAAAACTGGACACCTACATGTAAAAGAGTGAAATTAGAACACTCCCTAACACCATACACAAAAATAAACTCAAAATGGATTAAAAACCTAAATGTAAGGCCAGACATTATAAAACTCTTAGAGGAAAACATAGGCAGAACACTCTATGACATAAATCACAGCAAGATCCTTTTTGACCCACTTCCTAAAGTGGTGCAAATAAAAATAAAAATAAACAAATGGGACCTAATGAAATTTTAAAGCTTTTGCACAGCAAAGGAAATCATAAACAAGATGAAAAGGCAACCCTCAGAATGGGAGAAATTATTTGCCAATGAAGCAACTGACAAAGGATTAATCTCCAATATTTACAAGCAGCTCATGCAGCTCAGTATCAAAAAAACAAATGGCCCAATCCAAAAATGGGCAGAAAACCTAAATAGACATTTCTCCAAAGAAGATACACAGATTTCCAAAAAAACACATGAAAGGGTATTCAACGTCACATATCATTAGAGAAATGCAAATCAAATCTACAATGAGGTATCACCTCACACCTGTCAGAATGGCCATCATCAAAAAATTTACAAACAATAAATGCTGGAGGGGGTGTGGAGAAAAGGGTAACCTCTTGCCCTGTGGGTGTGAATATAATTTGATACAGCCACTATGGAGAACAGTATGGACATTCCATAAAAACCTAAAAATAGAACTACCATAAGACCCAGCAATCCCACTACTGGGCATATACCCTGAGAAAACCATAATTCCAAAATAGTCATGTTCCACAATATTCATTGCAGCACTACTTACAATAGCAGGACATGGAAGCCATCTAAGTGTCCATCAGCAGATGCATGGGTAAAGAAGATGTGGCACATATATAACATGGAATATTACTCAGCCATAAAAAAATGAAATTGAATTATTTGTTGTGACGTTGATGGACTTAGAGTCTGTCATACAGTGTGAAGTAAATCAAAAGGTGACAAACAAATAGCGTATGCTAACACAAATATATGGAATTAAAAAAAAAGTTTCTGAAGAACCTAAGGGCTGGACAGGAATAAAGATGCAGATGTAGAGAATGGACTTGAGGACACTGGGAGGGAGAAGGGTAAGTTGGGACGAAGTGAAAGAGTGGCATTGACATATATATACTACCAAATGTAAAATAGATAGCTAGTAGGAAGCAGCTGCATAGCACAGGGAGATCAGCTCAGTGCTTTGTGACCACGTAGAGGGGTGAGATAGGGAGGGTGGGAGAGAGATGCAAGAGAGAGGAGATATGGGGATATATGTACATGTATAGCTGATTCAGTTTGTTATAATGCAGAAACTAACACACCATTGTAAAGTAATTATACTCCAATAAAGATGTAATTAATTAATTAATTAATTTAAAAATAAATAAATAAATCTCTATGTATTGGGGGGAAAAAACATTTTTTCATGATGTCTTTGAAAACCACTCATTTAAAAGTTTAGTTTACCATGGTTTTACCCTTACTCAATGAAAAATATGCAGCATGCAATGCAAACTTTTCTTTCTTCATATACAAATCGAGCATTTTTCTATTTTAAGCAGGTTGTAAGTTTATTTAGAAATAAATTTATTTTTGAGTACAGGTCATTATTTTGATTCCACTTCATTTTATTTGACTTCTCTTTAGCCATTTGTTTTGTTTTATTGGTCTCCATCTTTCCTTTTATATATATATATATATCCTGCTTTATGCTCTTATTTCAGTGGTTGCATGGAAATAAGTATTATAGAAATAGCATCGTATTTAACATGATTGCCATTTTGGATTTATGCAGGCCACGCCAAGAAACCCTAACATCTCTTACTTATTTGCAATTGTGCCTTCACGAATCTATTCTAACATCAGGGATAGATATTGAGAACATATTCTGCCTCCTATTATTCTTGTTATCTACTAGCTGAGGCCATAAAAACTCACACCAGTGATAGTCAATATGAGAAACTACTGTTGCATTTCTTCTCCTAAAAGTATCTGCATTTTTATCCCATACTTTCTGTAACTATTTTTGTCTACTCTCTTATGAGTACAATTCTAGATGCTGATTACCCATCTGCCTCTCCAGGATGCAAGCCAAGGTTTACAGGGATTTAAATTTGGTGCCCTTGACCCTACATTTAATAATACAGTTTCTTAGCAAGATAGTGACATGATTCTAGGGGGTTTTGGGCAATTACACTGGTCTGGTAGCAGTATTCAAAATGGATGAGTGAATGTTTGTAGAAGGTAAGTGAGTTAAGAAGCTATTGTCCAGTTGGTGAGGACACAGATTGAATGATATGAAATAATAATAATATAAATTACAATAATAATCTATTTAAAGCTAAGGGGATTTATGGGAAAATTTCATTTAATCACTTTCTAGCTACCGCTACAACCCTAAGAAATAAATACAATTTATTTTCATTTTACAGATTAAAAAACAAAGGTTCAGAGAACTGAAGTAATCTTCCTAGGTGAATAACTAACTGGCAGAGGCCAGATTTACATCTCACACCCCAGAGCCTAGACACTTAACATCTTTACAACAAAATACTCCCTTCTAAAATTAGAAGAAAAGCCAAAACACAAGCATACACAGAAGCTCTCCACACCTTTTCTTTTATCTCTCTCAAGAAGTATCAAGTGTCTCTGATTCTCAAGTTATCTAACTAAAACCTAGAAAAATTAAACCTAGAAATAAAGATAAATACAAATTGAGTTGAGAACCACAGCATAACACCTGTGTGATCTTGGACACATTATTCAATCATTCTGTGCCTTGTTTTCTACATCTGTAAAATGGGAATAATAACAGTACTTATCTCATGGGGCTGCTGTAAGATTTATGATTAAATGAAGTAACGCATATAAATTACAAGAACAGTGACTTGCATATGGTGAGTGCTCAAAAAATGTTAGTAATTATTATTATTAAATACCTATGGTTTGGTAATAATATGAAGAAGTTTCTGAATGGATTTGAATTGCTTATGCAAAAAAAAAAAATCTGCAGTTTTAAAAGAGCTGTGGAAAATAGAAATTAATGGTAACACTGAACAACAGATACACTGAGTATGCTATTTAATCCTTTTACATAAGCCACCCAACAAAAACACGGCTACCAAGGAGCCATTCAGAAACAAATGTCTTTTGCTATTTCATAAACACATTCTAAGTTTCCTGTGAAGTCCCCAAATTGTATTCTTACCACTCAGAGTTTCTAAATAAGAGGTGCATATATAACAAGCCTAGAAGGATCATTTTCTAAAAGTACTGGCAGAATTCTGGTGAGAATTTTTCATGTTTCAGTCTTAAGATCATCTATTCTTCAGTCCATCACTGAATAAACTTTGAGCTCTCTAAAAATTTTTCAAATTGTTATAAACAAATTCTAAAATAAACTTATGTTAAAAAAAAGTGTTCTCGGGGCTTCCCTGGTGGCACAGTGGTTGAGAATCTGACTGCCAATGCAGGGGACACGGGTTCGAGCCCTGGTCTGGGAAGATCACACATGCCGCGGAGCGACTAGGCCCGTGAGCCACAATTGCTGAGCCTGCGTGTCTGGAGCCTGTGCCCTGCAGCAAGAGAGGCCGCGATGGTGAGAGGCCTGCGCACCGCGATGAAGAGTGGCCCCCACTTGCCGCAACTAGAGAAAGCCCTCGCACAGAAACGAAGACCCAACACAGCCATAAATAAATAAATAAATAAAATTTAAAAAAAAACATATTAAAAAAAGTGTTCTCTATTACCAATCTCTGCTTTGTTTTAAGGATTTTTATAAAGAACTGTGTACTGAAGTAACACAGCTCTCAGTTGTCACTGCTGTATGTTTGTTAAATATATGTTCATTAGTTGATACTGATTTTCACGTGAAAATACAGCAGCTCACCCCTGATTAAGGAAGTAAGGTATTATACCAGGTCAGTGTTCAAAGACTGTACTAACAAGAATTGGAACTAGAACAGTCTTTGATCATTTTAAACATCTCTGTCTAGAACAACTACTCCTATGCAAGATTGTTTCTATTCATCTAGGAGTAAATATAAGTTAGAATTTGCCATATCTTATTATTTTAATTTTCCTTAATAGCTGAAGAAACATGCATTTAATGTAAAGGATAGATTTTAAAAATATTAGGACTTGATCATCTGGAGATGAGGGCAAAAGGAAATAAAATTAAAATTTATAAATTCATGGAAGATAACAATTGTGTAAATTCAAACATCTTGATTAAATTCTGGTATGTTAATATATTGGAAGTATCTTTAGAAATTGAGAGATCTCATTTTTCTTTAAGATATAGAATAAGAATCTACAACCTAGATTTTCAAAGAATTTTAGCTTCTGTAACTCATCTAACCTGTATTCTCCATCCTACTGTGCAGCTAAAGACAGAGGGTTTAGTGGGATATCATTATTTCTGCCAAATAAAGGGATCCAAGTTTGTCTGAACTCCTACTGTGTACCAGGCACAAAGTCTAAGTGCTTTACATATGTAATTCCTTTAATCCTCACAGTAACCTTATGAGGTAGGTACTATTATCACCCAGTTTTATAGATGAGGAAACTGAGGTACAGAGCATTTAAGTGATTTTTTTTCCCAATGTTTACAGATGAACATGAAAAGCTGGCTCTTTTATGTTACCCTTTGGAGTACATTTTGAAGCTTTCAGGATTGTTCATTCCTTACAGTGCCAGCATCTGTGAAGAGAAACGCTTATGTGTTCTCATGGTGATGGGTGGGGACATTTGTAGGTACACACTGTCCACTGTCTTCTAGGTATTCACTGGTTTCTGATGTGATATGATTGACTGGTTTGATTTTGTCCCAGGGCATCAAAATGTTTTCAGCTGCCTAAGTGCATAAATGATGAATCGCAAGGTCTGTTCTGCTGCTGTTTCCAGTACGGGTGATGACTAGTTGACACTGCAATCATGTGGCACTAGTAATGCTTTTGGGTACCCAAATCCATACTTTTTCTACAATATCTCAATATCAGGAAGGCTACAGAAACGTGTCTACCACCCTACTTCACCACTAGCAAGATATCCACCTCAAAGCTTCCTCATGGGATGACTTTGTCACACCAAGTATCTTATTCAAGGGGATAAGTGGGATGGGGGTCTAGAGTTTAAGTCTCAGTTTTCATCCATAGCCTTCTTTAGGCCCATGGGGCACTTGGACATCCCTGCCATGCCAAACTTGTCTCCACGGAAAACCAGCGTGATCTTTTCTCTCTCTTGTCCTTACCTTTCTGTACTATTATCCAAGGCTCCCTTTCAGGCACTTTAGGTGCTATTGAATACTTTCCGTCCCTGACTGTGATGACCTTCTTGAATATTATATCTTCCTTCTTCCCAAGGTTGCATTTAACCTTTTTATTCCCAATGGCAATAATGGTGGAAAAATAATGGATTACAGAAAAGAGAAGCAAGTGGGAGTTACTTTAAAAATATTATCCTTATAAATTTGTACGTTTCACTGGATTAATATTGGCTACCTCATCAAAGTATACAGTAGTGAGGAGGAGATGGCTTGAGAAAGAGGCATATTAACTTTTCTGTATAAATCTCTATGTAGTTTGACTTGTTATGGAAAACTTACTACTTTTGTAATTTTTAAAAGACAAAACTTATTTTTAAAAATAAACAAAATGTAGAGAAAAATTTATCAGGGAAAACAAGAAGAAATACTACTTAAAATGTCAAAGAGCAAACTTTTGGAATACTCAGAAAGCAGATACAGAATAAAATATAGATTTATGAAATTTTAAAATGTTTTTCATATATTCACATATAACAAGATCTGTAATAGGATATATATATATATATATATATATATATAGTAGGCTGTGTCAGAACCAAGTTACAGGTCTAGCTTTGAGATTGATAAACTTCTGTTGGTGCTGTTGTCAGAGATAAACTCTTGCCATGAAAGGACTACCAATTAAGTTTGAATGGCATTTCTTAGTTTTATAAATGAATTTTCTATATCTCACTCAAAAAATTCCAAGTGCCAGTTGTGAATTTCACCTTCAGGTGTGTTCATTTAAAATATGAAAACAAAGGTCCGAGAGATATAGGATAAAAGATACCTGATCCAGAGCAGGCATTGATGCAGAAGCAAAATTAGAAAGTGTGGTATTTTTGCAGCAATGTGAAGAAAGTGTTTCAAGTAGGAATGAATGATAAAATATGTCAAATGCTCCTGATATTCCAAGAGTTTTTTCAGGTCAAAAACGTGGTGCTGAGAACCTCATCTCTAAAAATCAAGCAGAGTATCTTCAAGCAAACACCCAAAAGGAAAGAAATCAAACAGAGCAGCTTGGACTAAAACCCCAAAGGAAAAAAAAAATCACGAACCTGTATCTGCTTGGCCTAGAGACCAATGACAACTTGATAAAATAAAATAGTTGCAGCCACACCAGCTCACATAGCTCACAGAATCATTGGACTGGTCCTGACATCAAAGTAAATCAACTTTTGTGAGATACCATCAATGATATAAGCTTTGAAGAGACTATGAGTTGAGTTTTGCAATTTTTATAACAGAATGCACACTATATGGACTATAGGTAACATTCCTGGGCCAAAAAAACATCAAAGACATGTAAAAATATATTCTTAAATAATGGCATTGGTTCCCAGGTTTTCGATTTATTGACCTAAAACAATAAAATAGCCAGTTATTTTACCAGCAAAATGGTATTATTTGGGAACAGCAAAGAATTGAAATTCAGAACAAGCTATCTATGATGAACCACAGGTAAGTCCAAAGAGCAAAGCAGAGGAACTTTATTTTATAGAGGAGAAGGAAGAGTTGGGATGGGCTGTTATAAACAAATAGTCCATTGGAGGAAACTGGGAGTTCGAATCATAGTAGCTTTCCATTGGCTGAGTTGTGGCACTCTCTCATTGACTGGGCTGTTGCTGGACAAGTAGAAATTCTTCCTTCTTCCTGCTGGGAAGTAAAGCAGTAACCTTCTTCCTGTTGGAGATGCAAAGGTATGTCTCTTCATGTTGGATCTGCAATTGACATCAAGTGGTAGGGCATGAGAGCTCCTCCTTCTGTCCTCCTGACATCATTTTAAATGAGTATTTCTGTTTATTAATTTTTACTGATCAAATATGTTTTCAAAATAACAAGTTGTAGCTTGATTTTACCTTATATATTTTACTATATAGAGTGTTTAAATAAAATCCAGAGCACTCATTAAATAATCACTATAGTAAAGAAGGGAAGGGAAAGCAGTAAAGAAGATGAAGAAACAGGAAGAGAAGGAGAAGGAGTTAGCTTCCTTCACATGAGTTTTACTTCAGTATTAGTGGAATGTCCAACCTGTCATTCCTGCTCAATTGGTTTGTTGCTGTTGTTGTTGTTTTAAGCTTCACCAATAGGAGTCCTAGGCTGCAATTAATGTAGCTCTTCCAGCAACTTTTAGAATTCTTCATTTACATGATCATTTAACATGTATTATAAAAATAATAATAAGTTAATTACAAAATCATATCACAGAAAAGAACAACAATTATATAACACACTGCAGGGCTAAACGTATTTAGGGATCCTAGAAGAATAGTATTCTTCATGTAAAAGACTGCTTCTTCCGTATCTCCCTCTATTTTGCATCTAGAATTTAGAATCCTTTTCTGAATCTAAAATGGAACTACTAGCTTAGTGGAACGGCTTATATGTGGGAACTTCAATCCTTCTTATGAGGAATTCTACTTTTCATGTATTTAAGAAAACCTGAAGTCTGGGCACGATAACCATTGACATGGTACTCACACAGAAGTGGAAGGTGGAATAGAGTCTGCTGGTCATATGGGAGTCGTAGAGGCCACCAAAGACCAGAATCATCAGGCTCCAGAGGAAAGTGCCCATGCAGCATTCCCCATGCTCCAGGCTGAAACAAGTGAGAGGGTCTTCAATTGGTATAATCACACTGGCATTCCAGTTGGTGTGAATGTAGATCCTGTCAGAAATAAATTTCTCAGACCCAAACTACCAATAACAAAAAAAGGAGCCCCAGTCTTTAACTTCTTTCATATCAGGCAGTTTAACAATGGTTTCAAGACATCAGCGAAATTTCAGGCAGACCTATTTACTCAGCAAACCAAACTCTGAGGGAGTTTGGGTCCTTCCAGGTATGTATTTCCCAACCTCTTCAAATGTCTCATGTCCACTGTAAAATTTCTGACTGGCCTACCATTTAGTGGTAAACTTGCTGACATAATTCACCCACTTATTCTGAAAGGAAAATGACTAAGGATGTGTTCTACACACTGGTCAATACAGCATAAGGTGGAACACAGTGAGGGAACTGGACCCTAGATTTACTGAAGTCACAGAATCCCTGAACCTGCAGAAGTATCCCAATCTCTGCCCCACTACCATCACTTCAGAACTCTGGTTTGAAGATAAAACTCTGGTTTAATGTTAAATATTTCAAGACATTTATCCAACAAACATTTATTAAACATATACAAGGCAACAGACACTGTTTTAAAAAGGATAGGTGGGAAAAAAATTGAGCTCCTAACATCACAGAGTTTATGGTCTCAAAGAGACATAATTATACATGTCACTATAATACAAAGTAATGAGTGCTAAGATGAGGTAATCACAGGGTGTTCTGGAAGCATACGGCAAAGGCAGGAACCTAGGCCAAAAGTCACATGTAAGGCTTTCTGGTGTAGAAGCATCTAAACTCAGATTTAAAGAAAAGTAAGAAAGACAAGGGTGATAAGGGAAATTTAAATGGTAATGCTATTATCCTGTATATGAAATTGTCTACATAAAATTTAGCATTATATTTGAGGTCTAGTTTTGTGTTTATCAAAAATAACTTTTATTGTTTTTTATTACTACAAAATAATACATGCTTACACCGGAAAAAAAATGACAAATACATATGAGCAATAAGAATAGAACACAAATCACCCATTAGTCCACAACCGTACACAATTTGTCATCACCTTGGTAAGACAACTACTTCCAAGTCCTTTTTAATATGCATATACATTAGTCTGAATTTTTAACAACAAAAATTTATTATGCTGGTCATATTGGTCGATATTCTGGTTTTTAATTTTCATTTAATAGTTCATGAACATCTTTATGCATCATTTAATATTCTTTTATGATCTTGTCTTTTAAAAAATACCAGTAAGTAGCAGCAATAAAAAAATACAGGGGGGGTTTTGGATTTTCTTTTGCTTTGGCAGATGTTCCAAAAGGGAATGATGGGGTAGATAAGCATTTGTTGGGAGATTCATTGTGTGCTTGCTGTTGCCCTTTCTTTTTTCCTCTCTTTTTAAATCTGGATAAATAAGGAATAGAGAATAAAGCTGCCAATGCAAAGCAATGAATTTTGATTTTGCTTTCTTTTCTTTTTAAATAGCCAAGTATGCATGGGGGGATCATATCTAAGAATTAAGAAGTTATTTTAAAACAGATGTGGCAGATAGGTGGAATCAGAATAGTTTAACATAACAACATAGGTTTCTTTCTGGTTGAAACCAAAACTAATAGAGAAAAGGTGGTCATCTTATTATTTTTTTTAATTTAAAGTGGGGATAGATGAAAATAAGGTTCCCATTTCTTTTCTGCTCTCTACAAAACTGAGATAATAACACCTTTCCTATCTAAATCATAGTGCTACTGAAACACAAGTCCATGTGCCCAACGCACAGTGAGGCCAAACAATACCAAAACGCCAGAGTTTGGAACAAAGAAAGGTTTATTGCAGGGCCATGCAAGGAGATGGGTGGCTCATGCCTTAAAAACTCCAAACTACCTGAAAGCTTTCAGCAAAGCCCTTTCATAGGAAAGGTGAGGGAGGGGCATGGTTAGTTGTTGCAAACTTCTTGGTGTCAGATCATTTGTTCTCAAGGTCAAGTCAAAGTCAGGTAATGATGTTCCTATAAATCTCCACCAAACAAATGTTAGTCTCTGTTCTGACAAGAAAGGGGAAGGTCCCAAGGCACAACTTTCACCCTTTGAAGTCCAGGCCTGGCTAAGAGAAGGGTGTCCCTGTCAGGGGTGGGGGTTACCCTGCCCCAGAGCATTCATCCAACACCCAATCTTGGTCCTCCCACCAGTGTCCAGGCCTGGCTGAAGAGGCAGATCTCAGTTGGTGGCTCCCTCAAGGCCAGGTCCCCAGACCCTGCCCAGCTGTCATTGCTGAGGGAGCCAGGCACGCTGCACCCAACTGGCCCACCGGCTCCTTAGGCCACCTAAACGGTGGGGGCCAGGTCTCCCAGACTGTGTCCCATGCAGACTTCTGCTGCCATTAGGTTGCAGAGGCAGGAATGGGGGAGAGGTTCACTGCTAACTCAGGGCCTGGGCCCAGCCAGTGGGCAGACTTGGCAAAGGCTCTGGAGCCCTGCAGGTTCCCTGGGACCCTCCCACCAGTTCACCTGCTATCCCAAGCTGGAGGGCCCCAGGGAGAAGGCCGGGATCTGCTTCTTACCTCTCTCTCCACCTGACAAACAGCTCCCCCCCAACCATTGGCTCAATGCCCCTCTAACGGTCACTCATTGACAGTTGCTCACTTGGGGGCGGGGCCCACTGCAGCACCAACCAGTGGCTGAATGGGGCCCACTGTGGTGCTGACCAATGGCTGAGCAGGACCTCTAATGCCACTCTAACCATCACACATTAATGGTTTCTGCAGTGCTCTATTCCAATAGCATTGCTGTGAATCTCAATTAAAATTATGCATACGAATGATGTTTTGGTAAACTGCAAAATCCTACACAAATTATAGAATGTATTTTTTCCCTCCCACCTGCCTGTCCTAACTCCCATTCTTCTTTTCTTCCTGCCTCACAAAGAAATGCACTCAAAGCTGTAAGCAGCATAAATATAAGAATGATTAGGCAGCTATCAAGGAATGATGGAGGAATGTAGCTCTCTGGGAATTTTAGAGAATTACTACAGAATTTGCAAACACCAAATTTTCTATGGTAGGAAGTCTTAAGCAGTAGATAGACAGACAGATAGATGATAGAAACATGGATATAATGAAGATTAGAGGGGCAAAATGGTATTGATAAAATATGGTAAATATATTTCTGGGGAAGAAAAATAGAGAATCTTGTAAAAGTCAGTAAGTGAGACGACTTTTGAAGTGAATGGAGGTGACTCAGGGCTAAGGCATGGGAAGAGTGAAGAAAGTAACAGAGATGCAAAAGAAGTTGCTGCCATGGCTCTGTTTATCTCCATCTCTGTAGTAACAGCCAGTATGTATCTCACTGAATGCATGCCTGGAACACTGCTAAATTTTAATGTGGATTACCTCCTAATGACAACCCTATGAGCAGGTAGTATTGCTATTCCCACTTTTCATATGAGGAAACCTAAGTTAAAGAGAATAAGAGAAATTTCCAAAGCCATATAATTAGTAGTGACAGGATCAGAATTTAAACCCAGGCACTCTATGTTACTCTTAAGCTTACTCCAGGATCTATCACCTCAGTTCTAAAAGTGATTTTCTGGAACCAATCCTTCTAAACCTACCCTATAACTTCTCCTAAATATACTTTCATCATATCACTTACCTATAGGATGCTCTTAAGACTTATATCAGGACTAACCTCTGTTAGCTGTTTAACCTTTGCCTGTTGTAGGAGCCTACCCTCCATCTCTCACCATGTTTCCTACTTCTCTGACACATACAGTCTCCCACTTGAGTAAGGGCTTTGAGGAAGTAACTGTATATTGTATTTAAAAAGTTCGAGTTAATTCAATCATTTCATTTATAAGATTTAATCCCTCAGTTTTCTTCACATCAAACAGACCAAACCACCAGCAAATTGATAGAAGTTTTGAAATTTTCTTTTTTTTTAAAGTCACCTTCTATTAAACCTGGCAATTATTCATTAAGTATTATATGCATAGACCAAGATCTTGGCTGGGAATCCAAAGATGAATTCATGAATTCCAGAGGTCAAGGAATTTATAATGTAGATGAGAGATATGGACTATAAGAGTTAAGAAAAAGATCAACTGTTTAAAACATGTGTTTTAATAATCAACATAGCTTTAGAAGTCTTAGCCATGGCAATCAGAGAAGAAAAAGAAATAAAAGGAATACAAATTGGAAAACAAGCAGTAAAACTGTCACTGTTTGCAGATGACATGATACTATACATAGAAAATCCTAAAGATGCTACCAGAAAAATTCTAGAGCTAATCAATGAATTTGGTAAAGTTTGCAGGATACAAAATTAATGCACAGAAATTTCTTGCACTCCTATACACTAACAATGAAAGATCAGAAAGAGTAATTAAAGAAACACTCCCATTTACCATTCCAACATAAAGAATAAAATACTTAGGAATAAACCTACCTAAGGAGACAAAAGACCTGTACTCAGAAAATTATAAAACACTGATGAAAGAAATCAAAGATGACACAAACAGATGGAGACATATACCATGTTCTTGGATTGGAAGAATCAATATTGTGAAAATGACTGTATTATCCAAAGCAATCTACAGATTCAATGCAATTCCTATCAAATTACCAATGGCAATTTTCATAGAACTAGAACAAAAAATCTTTAAATTTGTATGGAGACACAAAAGACCCTGAAGAACCAAAACAATATTGAGAAAGGAAAACGGAGCTGGAGGAATCAGGCTCCCTGATTTCAGACTATACTACAAAGCTACACTAATCAAGACAGTATGGTACTGGCACAAAAACAGAAATATAGATCAATGGAACAGGATAGAAAGCCCAGAGATAAACGCACAGAGCTATGGTCAACTAAACTATGACAAAGGAGGCAAGGATATACAATGGAGAAAAGACAGACTCTTCAATAAGTGGTGATGGGAAAACTAGACAGCTACATGTAAAAGAATGAACTCCCTAACACCATACACAAAAATAAACTCAAAATGGATTAAAGAGCTAAATGTAAGACCATAAAACTCTTAGAGGAAAGCATAGGAAGAATACTCATTGACATAAATTACAGCAAGATCCTTTTTGACCCACCTTCTAAAGTAATGGAAATAAAAACAAAAATAAACAAATGGGACCTAATGACTCTTAAAAGCTTCTGCACAGCAAAGGAAACCATAAACAAGACAACAAGACAACCATCAGAATGGGAGAAAATATTTTCAAACGAAGCAACTGACACAGGATTAATCTCCAAAATATACAGACAGTTCATGCAGCTCAATATCAAACAAACAAACAACCCAATCAAAAAATGGGCAGAAAACCTAAGTAGACATTTCTCCAGAGAAGACATACAGATGGCCAACAAACACATGAAAGGATGCTCAACATCACTAATCATTAGAGAAATGCAAATCAAAACCACAATGAGGTATTACGTCACACCGGTCAGAATGGCCATCATCAAAAATCTACAAAAAATAAATGCTGGAGAGGGTGTGGAGAAAAGGGAACCCTCTTGCCCTGTTGGTGGGAATGTAAACTGATAGAGCCACAATGGAGAACAGTATGGAGATGCCTTTAAAAATGAAAAATAGAATTACCATATGACCCAGCAATCCCACTACTGGGCATTTACCCAGAGAAAACCATAAATCAAAAAGACACATGCACCCTAATGTTCATTGCAGCACTATTCAGCTAGGTCATGGAAGCAATCTAAATGTCCATCGACACATGAATGGATAGAGAAGATGTAGTACATATATACAATGGAGTATTACCCAGCCATAAAAAAGGAATGAAATTAGGTCATTTGTAGAGACGTGGATGAACCTAGAGACTTTCATACAATGTGAAGTAAGTAGAAAGGGAAAAACAAGTATCATATGTTAACGCATATATGTGGAATCTCTAAAAATGGTAGAGATGCACCTGTTTGAAAGGCAGAAATAGAGACACAGACATAGAGAACAAACCTATGGGCACCAAGGGGGGAAAGGGGGGTTGGGATGAATTGGGAGATTGGGATTGACATATATACATTAATATGTATAAAATAGATAACTAATGAGAACCTGTGGTATAGCACAGGGAACCCCACTTCGCTGTACAGTAGAAACTAACACAACATTGTAAAACAATTATATCCCAATAAAAATATATATATAGGGAAAAGTCCCAAGGTAGAGAATTGGGATTCCACTAGTTAAATATATGCTCTGCATTCATGTGTGCAAAGTCAGGAGTTTGGAAAAGCCTCATTTCAGAAAGTTTGATCTCCCTTGATGGTGTAAGCCCTATGAGAAGCATAAATAAAGTGCTTTTGAATTGACTTTTTTTAAAAAAATGAGTCTCATTTTTAAGTTTGGG
This sequence comes from Eschrichtius robustus, assembly GCF_028021215.1. Taxonomy (NCBI): domain Eukaryota; kingdom Metazoa; phylum Chordata; class Mammalia; order Artiodactyla; family Eschrichtiidae; genus Eschrichtius; species Eschrichtius robustus. The sequence goes on along the minus strand of NC_090845.1, from coordinate 77,442,534 downwards.
GCATTTTCTCCCTCCTTTTAGATTAGGGAGTGATGGAGATTTAGGAGCTACTGCAGGTTTTAGATCTCTTTCATTGTTAACTTATTTTGACTATTTTATTTGCCATCATTAAAACTATAACATATTGGAGTCAGTTGTAGTTAAGAAGCATGCATTCTTAATGAAACTAACAAAATTTGGTTTTAAAATCAATATGGTTTCTTAAATGAAGATTACCTCCCATTTGTCATTATGCACAGAAGTGGATATACTATATCTTCACAGGCGATGTACTTTTGAAAAAATGGTTAATATACAAAACTACATAGTTTTTACTCTAAATACAAATGCTACGAAATCTTTCTCATCCATATGAAGACTTTAGGTGTTGCATTTAAATTCATATGATTGCATCCTTTTCTTTCAATAATCATATTGAAACAATAATAATCCCTCATATTATTACACTGGAATCATGTGTGAAAAGCAAATTGTTGGTTTCTCCAAGATTATAAACTTATCTATATTTGTCACTATCCCTGGTCTCTAAAAGTAACTGCATTACTTTCATATGCAAACTTATAGTACAGACCCTTTGAGACTCAGAGATGAAATTATCCTTAACTTTAATGTGACTGAATTAGTATCAACATATTTGTGAGAGATTAGTTGGAAAGATTTATGATAATTTTAAAGGAAAATGGGCAAATTAAGCTCATTTAATCATTTTTTTAAAAATTTCATCAGCTCTTTCTCAATTTGTTTTGAAATTGAACATTCTACAAAATGATATTCTCATGAGAAGCATACAATTGACTAGCTTAAGAACAATATGTTTATTGCTACCATTTTTCATCTTATTAATAAAAAATTGAAAACTCTGACAACTACTAATAAAATTGTTGCTATTTCTAATTCCCCTGAAATGTGAAGATTAAAAACAGACTTTGCCAGGAAAAGTACATATTGAGAATTCCTCAGATCATTACTAGAACTTGTTTTTAATATGACAGATTTTCAAATTTTAATTAAACACAAAACATAAAATGTACTATATGTGTAACTGAAATAAATCTGATGTTCTGATACATTTTGTAAGCTCAGCGTCATTACTAGATCTTATCCCGGTGATGAAAAAGGAGATAATATTATTTCTTTTCACTTTGAACATAACGATGACTTAAGATAGGGCCATAGCTGTTAGGTAAAATTGCCTAGCAATATAATTGGGGTGAAATGGTCACAGTGGAGAAGAAATGCTGATTATAGAAGTAGAGCAGGGCAATCATAGTGGATATCAACATAAAATAGGTGGATTTAGCATGGCTTGGACATGTAAATGAAATAACAGAAATATAAAATTTAAATATAGATGTATGTAAATTAAGGAATCCTTCAAGTATATTGGAGCGAGGTGTTTTCTAGAAAAGATAAAATGTTGTGGGCTCCAATGGGAGAGAAAAAGATTTTAAAAATTAAATTTCATCAATTTCAAAAGTACCATTTCCACTATATATTTCTGGGTTTTGCCTTTTTTTCTCCTTCTGACATTATTTTTTAATTCCTTCTTTTCAATCAACAAATTTCATACAGATTTAACAATATAGAAGTTTGGTGTTGAAGAAATCTGCCTAATATGAGTTCATCCTCAAGCTTCTCTCATCTCTGGAATATACTGTCACTTGCTCAGCCATCCAGACAGGTGGTAGAAAAATTATGTGGGGCCTATAGGAAGTGGGGAAATTCAATAGTCAGAGCCTACTTATAGCTTTTGAACCTTGCATTGGAGTGAAGTTTTTTGAATGCTCAATGCAACTTTTGGTGCCAGGCAAAATTATCTAGCATTATGATAAAAATGGAATCCTCTGACTTGCAAAGATCTCAACAAGTAATATTCTAATATAGATGTTATCATGAAATTCACTTATTCTCTAGACCAGGGACTGGCGAACCACAGTAAGTGGCCCAAATCGGGCCCACTACTCGTTTTTCTAAAATCAGTTTAGTTTTTTCAACACAACCATGACCATTTGTTTATTATTGTCTATGGCTGCTTTTGGACTCCAGTAACAGAGTTCAGTTGTTGCAACAGAGCTTGTACACTTCGTAAAGCCAAAATAAAATTTTAAGGAAAATTTCAAATATTTTATTATCAGCATTAATTTCTTTGTTTTTGTTTTTGTTTTACTTTTATTAAATTGAAGGATAGTTTATTTATATGCCCAAAATATTTATTATTTGGCTCTTTACAGAAAAAAAGAAATGCCAACTTTTGCTCCATACATATAGCTGAATAACTTTATGAACTGGTTAGTACATAAATTAGAATAGAATTCTGGTGAAACCGAGGCTGCCACTAATAGTATATATGTGATAAAGTTGGCCTAAAAAAGAGTTTTAATCTAGTATTTATACAGCAAAAGCGGTTTCCACAATATGAGTTTACCAACCAGTGTCAGAAGTTTGTTGGAATTCAGACAGATTTACTCATATAGTATAGGAATTAGTGACTTTTGGTAAGCAAACTGTCCAAATTGTTAATATGACCTATTAAGAGTTTGGCTCATTTGGAGAGGTTAAACATTTTCCATGTATATTATTAACATGTGAATAAATTTTCTTATATGGCAAGTACACCTGAGAAACAATACATATTTATTTTCATTACCTTGTTTTCCCCCCAACACAGCATCCACTCCTCACCATTCACTCATTAACCTCATGACTTTCAAACCCAAAATTCACTGAAACAGTGCTTGAGAAGTTCAAGTTCACTGATAACCTCTAGATCATTCTATTCAGTTGATATAATTCCATCTTCATCTAACTAACTAACTTCTCAGCAACATTCTCCTCTTTTAAATATTCTTTTCTCTTGGAGTCAGTAACACTCTCTTGGTTTCCCTGCTACATCTCTACCACTTTTTATGTGGCTCCTTTGCAAGCTTTATTGAGCAATTAATTGTTAGATGTCTTCAATTCTTACCCAGAAGTTTCCTCCATGGTCATGTTTCAATCACGACTTTCCTGAAAATGCCTCAAAATTTATTTTTCCAGTCTGGACTATTTATCTGAGCCATAGACCCTTAAATCCAATTGCCCACCTCATATATTATCTTGGATATATTAAAGGGATCTCAAACTTGTGTTCAAAACTGAGCACATGATCTTCTCCTCAAACATGCTCTCCTTGTATCTCCTTGTATTCCTTCAATATTAAATAAATGAAAGTACACAATTTTGTTAAAATTTCATTTCAATATTAAAAAATAAAAGTACACGATTTTGTTAAAATTTTAATCCCAGGCAAATACAGTCATGTCATAGGTAGAGAGAGCTCAAGTATTTAACCATAACCCTTGGGAGCCACTAATCCCTCTTGCAATACAGATTGAATCCAGCCAATACTCACTACCTCCACCACCATCTCTCATTGGAATTAATGCAATATCCCCATAACTGGTCTTCTTGCCTCCACTCAGGCCCTTTTCTGAATGGTTCTCCAGACTTCAGTCAGGAAAAATGAGTTTAATCATGTCACCTCTCACCCCAAAAGGTGAAAAAGTTTATTTAGTGATTTTCCATCCTCAGTGTATAAATGGAACGCTTTACCATGTACTACAAGACCTTATATGATGTTATTCTTGTCTCCTTCCTCAGCTTTATCTGCCAATATACAAAACTTGTTTTTTCCACTACAATGATTTACTTTAGGGCTCACATATTAACCATCATACCTCCCAATACATGGCTTTCATTTATTTATTTATTTTATTTTATTTTTTAAAATTATTTATTTATTTATTTTTTATTTTTGGCTGTGATGGGTCCTCGTTTCTCTGCGTGGGCCTTCTCCAGCTGTGGCAAGCGGGGGCCACTCTTCATCGCGGTGCATGGGCCTCTCACCGCCATGGCCTCTCTTGTTGCGGAGCACAAGCTCCAGACGCGCAGGCTCAGTAGTTGTGGCTCACGGGCCCAGTTGCTCCACGGCATGTGGGATCCTCCCAGACCAGGGCTCAAACCCGTGTCCCCTGCATTGGCAGGCAGATTCTCAACCACTGCGCCACCAGGGAAGCCCCATTTTTTTATTATATTTTTTATAGCATCTTTATTGAAGAATAATTGCTTTACATCTCTGTGTTAGTATCTGCTTTTTAAAAAAGTGAATCAACAATACATATACATATATCCCCATATCCCCTCTGTCTTGCTTCTCCCTTCCACCCTCCCTATCCCACCCCTCTAGGTGGTCACAAAACACCGAGCTGATCTGTCTGTGCTATGCGGCTGCTTCCCACTAGCAATCTATTTTACATTTGGTAGTATATATAAGAACATGCCATTCTCTCACTTCATCCCAGCTTACCCTTACCCCTCCCCATGTCTTCAGGTCCATTCTCTACGTCTGCATCTTTATTCCTGTCCTGCCCCTAGGTTCTTCAGAACCATATATTTTAAAAAATTTCCGTATATATGTGTTAGCATACTGTATTTGTTTTTCTCTTTCTGACTTACTTCACTCTGAATGACAGACTCTAGGTCCATCCATCTCACTACAAATAACTCCATTTCGTTTCTTTTTATGGCTGAGAAATATTCCATTGTATATATGTGCCACATCTTCTTTATCCATTCATCTGATGATGGACATTTAGGTTGCTTCCATGTCCTGGCTATTGTAAATAGAGCTGCAATGAACATTGTGATACATGACTCTCTTTTTGAATTATGGTTTTCTCAGGGTATATGCTCAGTAGCAGGATTGCTGGGTGGTATGGTAGTTCTATTTTTAGGTTTTTAAGGAATATCCATACTGTCCTCCATACTGGCTGTATCACTTTACATTCCCACCAACAGTGCAAGAGGGTTCCCTTTTCTCCACACCCTCTCCAGCATTTGTTGTTTGTAGATTTTTTAAAACATCTTTATTGGAGTATAATTGCTTTACAATGATGTGTTAGTTTCTGCTTTATAACAAAATGAATCAGTTATACATATACATATGTTCCCATATCTCTTCCCTCTTGCATCTCCCTCCCTCCCACCCTCCATATCCCACCCCTTTAGGTGGTCACAATGCACAGAGCTGATCTCCCTGTGCTATGTGGTTGCTTCCCACTAGCTATCTATTTTACGTTTGGTAGTGTATATATGTCCATGCCACTCTCTCACTTTGTCACATCTTACCCTTCCCCCTCCCCATATCCTCAAGTCCATTCTCTAGTAGGTCTGTGTCTTTATTCCCGTCTTGCCACTAGGTTCTTCCTGACCTTTTTTTTTCCCCCTTAGATTCCATATATATATGTGTTAGCATACTGTATTTTTTTTCTCTTTCTGACATACTTCATTCTGTATGACAGACTCTAACTCCATCCACCTAACTACAAATAACTCCATTTTGGTTTTTTTATACCTGAGTAATATTCCATTGTATAAATGTGCCACATCTTCTTTATCTATTCATCTGATGATGGACACTTAGGTTGCTTCCATGTCCTGGCTATTGGAAATAGAGCTGCAATGAACATTTTGGTACATGACTCTTCCTGAATTTTGGTTTTCTCAGGGTATATGCCCCGTAGTGGGATTGCTGGGTCGTATGGTAGTTCTATTTTTAGGTTTTTAAGGAACATCCATACTGTTCTCTATAGTGGCTGTATCAATTTCAATTCCCACCAACAGTGCAAGAGTGTTCCCTTTCCTCCACAGCCTCTCCAGCATTTACTGTTTCTAGATTTTTTGATGATGGCGATTCTGACCCGTGTGAGATGATATCTCATTGTAGTTTTGATTTGTAATTCTCTAATGATTAATGATGTTGAGCTTTCTTTCATGTGTCTGTTGGCAACCTGTATATCTTCTTTGGAGAAATGTCTATTTAGGACTTCTGTCCATTTCTGGATTGGGTTGTTTGTTTTTTTGTTATTGAGCTGCAAGAGCTGCTTGTAAATCTTGGAGATTAATTCTTTGTCAGTTGCTTCATTTGCAAATATTTTCTCCCATTCTGAGGGTTGTCTTTTGGTCTCGTTTATGGTTTCCTTTGCTGTTCAAAAGCTTTTAAGTTCCTTTAGTTCCCATTTGTTTATTTGTGTTTTTATTTCCATTTCTCTAAGAGGTGTGTCAAAAAGGATCTTGCTGTGATTTATGTCATAGAGTGTTCGGCCTATGTTTTCCTCTAAGAGTTTGATAGTGTCTGCCCTTACACTTAGGTCTTGAATCCATTTTGAGTTTATTTTTGTGTATGGTGTCAGGGAGTGTTCTAATTTCATACTTTTACATGTACCTGTCCAATTTTCCCAGCACCACTTATTGAAGAGGCTGTCTTTTCTCCACTGTATATGCTTGCCTCCTTTATCAAAGATAAGGTGACCATTTGTGCGTGGGTTTATCTCTGGGCTTTCTATCCTGTTCCATTGATCTATATTTCTGTTTTTGTGACAGTACCAAACTGTCTTGATTACTGTAGCTTTGTAATATAGTCTGAAGTCAGGGAGCCTGATTCCTCCAGCTCCATTTTTCATTCTCAAGATTGCTTTGGCTATTCGGGGTCTTTTGTGTTTCCATACAAATTGTGAAAATTTTTGTTCTAGTTCTGTGAAAAATGCCAGTGGTAGTTTGATAGGGATTGCATTGAATCTGTAGATTGCTTTGGGTAGTAGAGTCATTTTCACAATGTTGATTCTTCCAATCCAGGAACATGGTATATCTCTCCATCTATTTGTATCATCTTTAAATTCTTTCATCAGTGTCTTATAATTTTCTGCATACAGGTCTTTTGTCTCCTTAGGTAGGTTTATTCCTAGATATTTTATTCTTTTTGTTGCAATGGTAAACGGGAGTGTTTTCTTAATTTCACTTTCAGATTTTTTATCATTAATGTATAGAAATGCAAGAGATTTCTGTGCATTAATTTTGTAAAATGCTACTTTACCAAATTTATTGATTAGCTCTAGTAGTTTTCTGGTAGCATCTTCAGGATTCTCTATGTATAGTATCATGTCATCTGCAAACAGTGACAGCTTTACTTCTTCTTTTCTGATTTGGATTCCTTTTATTTCTTTGTCTTCTCTGATTGCTGTGGCTAACACTTCCAAAACTATGTTGAATAATAGTGGTGAGAGTAGGCAACCTTGTCTTGTTCCTGATCTTAGTGGAAATGGTTTTTCTCCTTCAGTTTGCTAATATGGTGTAACAAGTAGATTGATTTGCGTATATTGAAGAATCCTTGTATTCCTGGGATAAACCCCACTTGATCATGGTGTATGATCCTTTTAATGTGCTCTTGGATTCTGTTTGCTAGTATTTTGTTGAGGATTTTTGCATCAATGTTCATCAGTGATATTGGCCTGTAGTTTTCTTTCTTTGTGACATCTTTGTCTGGTTTTGGTATCAGGGTGATGGTGGCCTCGTAGAATGAGTTTGGGAGTGTTCCTCCCTCTGCAATATTTTGGAAGAGTTTGAGAAAGATAGGTGTTAGCTCTTCTCTAAATGTTGATAGAATTCACCTGTGAAGCCATCTGATCCTGGGCTTTTGTTTGTTGGAAGGTTTTTAATCACAGTTTGAATTTCAGTGCTTGTGATTTGTCTGTTCATATATTCTATTTCTTCCTGGTTCAGTCTCGGCAGGTTGTGCATTTCTAAGAATCTGTCCATTTCTTCCAGGTTGTCCATTTTATTGGCATAGAGTTGCTTGTAGTAATCTCTCATGATTGTTTGCATTTCTGCAGTGTCAGTGTTTACTTCTCCTTTTTCATTTCTAATTCTATTGATTTGAGTGTTCTCCCTTTTTCTTCTTTTTTTTTAACATCTTTATTGAAGTATAATTGCTTTACAATGGTGTGTCAGTTTCTGCTTTATACCAAAGTGAATCAGTTATACATATACATATGTTCCCATATCTCTTCCCTCTTGCATCTCCCTCCCTCCCACCCTCCCCATTCCACCCCTCTAGGTCGTCACAAAGCACCGAGTTAATCTCCCTGTGCTATGCGGCTGCTTCCCACTAGCTATCTATTTTACATTTGGTAGTGTATATATGTCCATGACACTCTTTCACCCTGTCACATCTCACCCCTCTCCCTCCCCATACCCTCAAGTCCATTCTCTAGTAGGTCTGTGTCTTTATTCCCGTCTTGCCACTAGGTTCTTCATGGCCTTTTTTTTTTCCCCTTAGATTCCATATATATTTGTTAGCATACTGTATTTGTTTTTCTCTTTCTGACTTACTTCACTCTGTATGACAGACTCTAGGTCCATCCACCTCACTACAAATAACTCCATTTCGTTTCTTTTTATGGCTGAGTAATATTCCATTGTATATATGTGCCACACCTTTATCCATTCATCCGATGGTGGACACTTAGGTTGCTTCCATGTCCTGGCTATTGGAAATAGAGCTGCAATGAACATTTTGGTACATGACTCTTTTTGAACTATGGTTTTCTCAGGGTATATGCTCAGTAGTGGGATTGCTGGGTCATATGGTAGTTCTATTTGTAGTTTTTTAAGGAACCTCCATACTGTTCTCCATAGTGGCTGTATCAATTTACATTCCCACCAACAGTGCAAGAGTGTTCCCTTTCCTCCACACCCTCTCCAGCATTTATTGTTTCTAGATTTTTTGATGATGGCCATTCTGACCAGTGTGAGATCATATCTCATTATAGTTTTGATTTGCATTTCTCTAATGATTAATGATGTTGAGCATTCTTTCATGTGTTTGTTGGCAATCTGTATATCTTCTTTGAAGAAATGTCTATTTAGGACTTCTGTCCATTTCTGGATTGGGTTGTTTGTTTTTTTGTTATTGAGCTGCATGAGCTGCTTGTAAATCTTGGAGATTAATCCTTTGTCAGTTGCTTCATTTGCAAATATTTTCTCCCATTCTGAGGGTTGTCTTTTGGTCTTGTTTATGGTTTCCTTTGCTGTTCAAAAGCTTTTAAGTTTCATTAGGTCCCATTTGTTTATTTGTGTTTGTATTTCCATTTCCCTAGGAGCTGGGTCAAAAAGAATCTTGCTGTGATTTATGTCATAGAGTGTTCTGCCTATGTTTTCCTCTAAGAGTTTGATAGTGTCTGCCCTTACACTTAGGTCTTGAATGCATTTTGAGTTTATTTTTGTGTATTGTGTCAGGGAGTGTTATAATTTCATACTTTTACATGTATCTGTCCAATTTTCCCAGCACCACTTATTGAAGAGGCTGTCTTTTCTCCACTGTATATGCTTGCCTCCTTTATCAAAGATAAGGTGACCATTTGTGCGTGGGTTTATCTCTGGGCTTTCTATCCTGTTCCATTGATGTATATTTCTGTTTTTGTGCCAGTACCAAACTGTCTTGATTACTGTAGCTTTGTAATATAGTCTGAAGTCAGGGAGCCTGATTCCTCCAGCTCCATTTTTCGTTCTCAAGTTTGCTTTAGCTATTCGGGGTCTTTTGTGTTTCCATACAAATTGTGAAATTTTTTGTTCTAGTTCTGTGAAAAATGCCAGTGGTAGTTTGATAGGGATTGCATTGAATCTGTAGATTGCTTTGGGTAGAAGAGTCATTTTCACAATGTTGATTCTTCCAATCCAAGAACATGGTATATCTCTCCATCTATTTGTATCATCTTTAATTTCTTTCATCAGTGTCTTCTAATTTTCTGCATACAGGTCTTTTGTCTCCTTAGGTAGGTTTATTCCTAGATATTTTATTCTTTTTGTTGCAATGGTAAACGGGAGTGTTTTCTTAATTTCACTTTCAGATTTTTCATCATTAGTGTATAGAAATGTAAGAGATTTCTGTGCATTTATTTTGTATCCTGCTACTCTACCAAATTCATTGATTAGCTCTAGTAGTTTTCTGGTAGCATCTTCAGGATTCTCTATGTATAGTATCATGTCATCTGCAAACAGTGACAGCTTTACTTCTTCTTTCCCGATTTGGATTCCCTTTATTTCTTTTTCTTCTCTGATTGCTGTGGCTAACACTTCCAAAACTATGTTGAATAATAGTGGTGAGAGTGGGCAACCTTGTCTTGTTCCTGATCTTAGTGGAAATGGCTTCAGTTTTTCACCAGTTTTTCAGTTTTTCGGCAGGTTGTGCATTTCTAAGAAACTGTCCATTTCTTCCAGGTTGTCCATTTTATTGGCATAGAATTGCTTGTAGTAATCTCTCATGATCCTGTGTATTTCTGCAGTGTCAGTGGTTATTTCTCCTTTTTCATTTCTAATTCTATTGATTTGAGTCTTCTCCCTTTTTTTCTTGATAAGTCTGGCTAATGGTTTATCAATTTTGTTTATCTTCTCAAAGAACCAGCTTTTAGTTTTATTGATCTTTGCTATTGTCTCCTTCATTTCTTTTCCATTCATTTCTGATCTGATCTTTATGATTTCTTTCCTTCTGCTTGCTTTGTGGATTTTTTGTTCTTCTTTCTCTAATTTCTTCAGGTGCAAGGCTAGGTTGTTTATTCGAGATGTTTCCTGTTTCTTGAGGTAGGCTTGTATTGCTATAAAATTCCATCTTAGCACTGCTTTTGCTGCATCTCATTGATTTTGGGTCGTCGTGTCTCCATTGTCATTTGTTTCTAGGTATTTTTTGATTTCCCCTTTGATTTCTTCAGTGATCACTTCGTTATTAAGTAGTGTATTGTGTAGCCTCCATGTGTTTGAATTTTTTACAGATCTTTTCCTGTAATTGATATCTAGTCTCATAGCCTTGTGGTCGGAAAAGATACTTGACACGATTTCAATTTTCTTAAATTTACCAAGGCTTCATTTGTGACCCAAGATATGATCTATCCTGGAGAATGTTCCATGAGCACTTGAGAAAAATGTGTATTCTGTTGTTTTTGGGTAGAATGTCCTATAATTATCAATTAAGTCCATCTTGTTTAATGTATCATTTAAAGCTTGTGTTTCCTTATTTATTTTCATTTTGGATGATCTGTCCATTGGTGAAAGTGGGGTGTTAAATTCCCCTACTATGATTGTGTTACTGTCGATTTCCCCTTTTATGGCTTTTAGTATTTGCCTTATGTATTGAGGTGCTCCTATGTTGGGTGCATAAATATGTACAATTGTCATATCTTCTTCTTGAATCGATCCCTTGATCATTATATAGTGTCCTTCTTTGTCTCTTGTAATAGTCTTTATTTTAAAGTCTATTTTGTCTGATATGAGAATTGCTACTCCAGGTTTCTTTTGATTTCCATTTGCATGGAATATCTTTTTCCACCCCCTCACTTTCAGACTGTATGTGTCCCTAGGTCTGAAGTGGGTCTCTTGTAGACAGCATATACACAGGTCTTGTTTTTGTATCCATTCAGCCAGTCTGTGTCTTTTGGTGGGAGCATTTAATCCATTTACATTTAAGGTAATTATCAATATGTATGTTCCTATTCCCATTTTCTTAAATGTTTTGGGTTTGTTATTGTAGGTGTTTTCCTTCTCTTGTGTTTCTTGCCTAGAGAAGTTCCTTTAGCATTTGTTGTAAAGCTGGCCTGGTGGTGCTGAACTCTCTCAGTTTTTGCTTGTCTGTAAAGGTTTTAATTTCTCCATCAAATCTGAATGAGATCCTTGGTGGGTAGAGTAATGTTGGTTGTAGGTTTTTCTCTTTCATCACTTTAAATATGTTCTGCCACTCCCTTCTGGCTTGCAGAGTTTCTGCTGAAAGGGCAGCTGTTAACCTTATGGGGATTCCCTTGTGTGTTATTTGTTATTTTTCCCTTGCTGCTTTTAATATGTTTTCTTTATATTTAATTTTTGATAGTTTGATTAATATGTGTCTTTTTGTGTTTCTCCTTGGATTTATCCTGTATGGGATCCTCTGCGCTTCCAGGACTTGATTAACTATTTCCTTTCCCATATTAGGGAGTTTTTCAACTATAATCTCTTCAAATATTTTCTCAGTCCCTTTCTTTTTCTCTTCTTCTTCTGGGACCCCTGTAATTCGAATGTTGGTGCGTTTAATGTTGTCCCAGAGGTCTCTGAGATTGTCCTCAGTTCTTTTCATTCTTTTTTCTTTATTCTGCTCTGCAGTAGTTATTTCCACTATTTTATCTTCCAGGTCACTTATCCGTTCTTCTGCCACAGTTATTCTGCTATTGATCCCTTCTAGAATATTTTTAATTTCATTTATTGTGTTTTTCATCGTTGCTTGGTTCCTCTTTAGTTCTTCTAGGTCCTTGTTAATTGTTTCTTGCATTTTGTCTATTCTATTTCCAAGATTTTGGATCATCTTTACTCTCATTATTCTGAATTATTTTTCAGGTAGACTGCCTTTTTCCTTTTCATTTGTTAGGTCTGGTATGTTTTTACCTTGCTCCTTCATCTGCTGTGTGTTTTTCTGTCTTCTCATTTTGCTTATCTTACTGTGTTTGGGGTCTCCTTTTCGCAGGCTGCAGGTTTGTAGTTCCTGTTGTTTTTGGTATCTGTCCCCAGTGGCTAAGGTTGGTTCAGTGGTTTGTGTAGTCTTCCTTGTGGAGGGGACTACTGCCTGTGTTCTAGTGGATGAGGCTGGATCTTGTCTTTCTGGTGGGCAGGTCCACGTCTGGTGGTGTGTTTTGGGGTGTCTGTGTCCTTATTATGATTTTTGGCAACCTCTCTGCTAATGGATGGGGCTGTCTTCCTGTCTTGGTAGTTGTTTGGCATAGTGTGTCCAGCACTGTAGCTTGCTGGTCGTTGAGTGAAGCTGGGTCTTGGTGTTGAGATGGAGATCTCTGGGAGATTTTCGCCGTTTGGTATTACATGGAGCTGAGATGTCTCTTGTGGACCAGTGTCCTGAAGTTGGCTCTCCCACCTCAGAGGCACAGCCCCGATTCCTGGATGGAGCAACAAGAGCCTTTCATCCACACAGCACGACCAGGAAAATGCTGGAAGTCCCATCCAGAAGTATTTCATCTGCACGGAAAGGCCTGTAGATTTTTTGATAATAACCATTCTGACTGGTGTGAGGTTATACCTCATTGTAGTTTTTTTTTTTTTTTTAAAGTGATTCAGTTTTTTTTTTATAGCCGAATTTATGTTTTATTTATTTATTTTTATTATTTTTGGCTGTGTTGGGTCTTTGTTTCTGTGCGAGGGCTTTCTCCAGTTGCGGCAAGCAGGGCCCACTCTTCATCGCGGTGCACGGGCCTCCCACCATCGCGGCCCCTCTTGTTGCGGTGCACAGGCTCCAGACGTGCAGGCTCAGTAGTTGTGGCTCACGGGCCCAGTTACTCCGCGGCATGTGGGATCCCCCCAGACCAGGGCTCGAACCCGTGTCCCCTGCATTGGCAGGCAGATTCTCAACCACTGAGCCACCAGGGAAGCCCCCTCATTGTAGTTTTGATTTGCATTTCTCTAATAATTAGTGATGTTGAGCAGCTTCTCATGTGTTTCTTGGCAGTCTGTGTATCTTCTTTGGAGAAATGTCTATTTAGGTCTTTTGCCAATTTTTGGATTGGGTTTTTTGCTCTTTCATATTGAGCTGCATGAGCTGCTTGTATATTTTGGAGTTTAATCCTTTGTCAGTTGCTTCATTTGCAAATATTTTCTCCCATTCTGAGGGTTGTCTTTTCTTCTTCTTTATGGATACCTTTGCTGTGCAAAAGCTTTTAAGTTTCATTACGTCCCATTTGTTTATTTTTGTTTTTATTTTCATTTCTCTAGAAGTTGGGTCAAAAAGCACCTTACTATAATTTATTTCAGAGTGTGTTCTGCCTGTGTTTTCCTCTAAGAGTTTATAGTGTCTGGCATTACATTTAGGTCTTTACTCCATTTTGAGTTTATTTTAGTGTATGGTGTTAGGGAGCATTCTAATTTCATTCTTTTACATATAGCTGTCCAGTTTTCCTAGCACCACTTATTGAAGAGGTTATCATTCCTCCACTGTATGTTCTTGACTCTTTTGTCAATAAATTAGGTGACCATATGTGTGTGGGTTTATCTGTAGGCTTTCCATCCTGTTCTGTTGATCTATATTTCCGTTTTTGTGCCAGTACCATAGATTCTTGATTACTGTAGCTTTGTAGAAGAGTCTGAAGTCAGGGACCTTGATTCCTCCAGCTACATTTTCCTTTCTCAAAATTGCTTTGGCTATTCATGGTCTTCTATGTTTCCGTGCAAACTGTGAAATTTTTTGTTCTAGTTCTGTGAAAAACGCCATTGGTACTTTCATAGGGATTGCAGTGTATATGTAGATTGCTTAGGTTGCTTTTTGTAGTATAGTCATTTTCACACTGTTGATGCTTCCAATTTAAGAACATGGTATATCTCTCCATCTGTTTGCATCATCTTTAATTTCTTTCATCAGTGTCTTATACTTTTTTGCATATAGGTCTTCTGTCTCCTTAGGTAGGTTTATTTCTAGGTATTTTATTCATTTTGTTGCAATGGTAAATGGGAGTGTTTCCTTAATTTCTCTTTCAGATTTTTCATCATTAGTGTTTGGAATGCAAGAGATTTCTGTGCATTAATATCGTATCCTGCTACTTTACCAAATTCATTGATTAGCTCTAATATTTATCTGGTAACATCTTTAGGATTCTCTATGTATAGTATCATGTCATATGCAAACAGTGACAGCTTTACTTCTTTTCCAATTAGGATTCTTTTATTTCTTTTTCTTCTCTGATTGCTGTGGCTAAAACTTCCAAAACTACAATTGTGGTGCGAGTGGGCTACCTTGTCTTGCTCCTGTTCCTGGAGGAAATGGTTTCAATTTTTCATCATTGAGAATTTTGTTTTCTGTGGGTTTGTCATATATGGACTTTATTAGGTTGAGATAAGTTCCCTCTATTAGTAAGTTCTGAAGAGGTTTTATCATAACTGGGTGTTGAATTTTGTCAAAAGCTTTTTCTGCATCTATTGACATGATCATATATTTTGTATCCTTCAATTTGTTAATATGGTGTATCACATTGATTGATTTGCATATATTGAAGAATCCTTGCATTATCACATTGATTGATTTGCATATATTGAAGAATCCTTGCATTGCTGGGATAAACCTCACTTGATCATGGTGTATGATCTTTTAAATGTGCTGCTGGATTCTGTTTGCTAGTATTTTGTTGAGGATTTTTGTATCTATGTTCATCAGTGATATTGGCCTATAGTATTATTTTTTTGTGACATATTTGTCTGGTTTTGGTGTCAGGGTGATGGTGACCTCATAGAATGAGTTTGGGAGTGTTCCTCCCTCTGCTATATTTTGGAAGAGTAGAGAAGGATACGTGTTAGCTTTTCTGTAAATGTTTGATAGAATTCATCTGTGAAGTCATCTGGTCCTGGGATTTTGTTTGTTGGAGGATTTTTAATCACAGTTTCAATTTCAGTGCTTGTGATTGGTCTATTTATATTTTCTATTTCTTCCTGGTTCAGTCTCAGAAGATTGTGTTTTTCTAAGAGTTTGTCCATTTCTTCCAGGTTGTCCAGTTTATTGGTGTAGAGCTGCTCGTAGTAATCTCTCATGATCCTTTGTATTTCAGCAGTGTCAGTTGTTACTGCTCCTTTTTAATTTCTAATTATGTTGATTTGAGTCTTCTCTCTTTTTTTATTGATGAGTCTGACTAATGGTTTATCAATTTTGCTTGCCTTCTCAAAGAACCAGCTTTTAGTTTTATTGATCTTTGCTACTGTTTCCTTCATTTCTTTTTCATTTATTCCTGATTTGATCTTTATGATTTCTTTCCTTCTGCTAACTTTGGAGTGTTTTTGTTGATTTTTCTCTAATTGCTTTAGGTATAAAGTTAGGTTGTTTGAGACGTTTCTTGTTTCTTGAGGTAGGATTGTATTGCTATAAACTTCCCTCTTGGAACTGCTTTTACTGCATTCCATAAGTTTTGGACCATCATGTTTTCATTGTCATTTTTTTCTAGGTATTTTTTGATTTCCTCTTTATTTTCTTCAGTGATCTCTTGGTTATTTAGTAGCGTATTTTTAGCCTCATATGTTTGTATTTTTTGCAGTTTTTTTCCCTGTGATTGATATCTAGTCTCATAGTGTAGTGTACGGAAAAGATACTTGTTATGATTACAATTTTCTTAAATTTACCAAGTCTTGATTTGTGACACAAGATGTGATCTCTCCTGGAGAATGTTCCCTGAGCACTTGAGAAGAAAGTTTATTTTGTTGTTTTTGGATGTAATGTCCTATAAATGTCAATTAAGTCCATCATGATTAATTTATCATTTAAAGCTTGTGTTTTCTTATTTATTTTCATTTTATTTGATCTCTCCTTTGGTGAAAGTGGTATGTTAAAATAATCTACTATTATTGTGTCACTGTTGATCTCCCCTTTTATGGCTGTTACCATTTGCCCTATGTATTGAGGTGCTCCTGTGTTGGGTGCATAAATATGTACTATTTGTGTAACTTCTTCTTGGATTGATCCCTTGATCATTATGTAGTGTCTTTCTTTGTCTCTTGTACTAGTCTTTATTTTAAAGTCTATTTTGTTTTATATGAGAATTGCTACTCCAGCTTTCTTTTGATTTCCATTTGCATGGAATATCATTTTCCATCCCCTCACTTTCAGTCTGTATGTGTCCCTAGGTGTGAAGTGGGTCTCTTGTAGACAGCATATATACGGGTCTTGTTTTTGTATCCATTCAACTAGTCTATGTCTTTTAGTTGGAGCATTTAATCCATTTACATTTGAGGTAGTTATCAATATCTATGTTCCTATTACGATTTTCTTAATTGTTTTGGGTTTGTTATTGTAGGTGTTTTCCTTCTCTTGTGTTTCCTGTTTAGCGAGGGTCCTTTAGTATTTGTTTTAAAGCTTGTTTGGTGGTGCTGAAGTCTCTTAGCTTTTTCTTGTCTGTATAGCTTTTAATTTCTCCATCGAATTTTAACGAGATCCTTGCTGGGTAGATTAATCTTGGTTGTAGTTTTTTCCCTTTCATCACTTTAAATATGTCCTGCCACTCCCTTCTGGCTTGCAGAGTTTCTGCTGAAAGATCAGCTGTTAACCTTATGGGGATTCCTTTGTGTGTTATTTGTTGCTTTTCCATTGCTGCTTTTAATATTTGTTCTTTATATTTAATTTTTGATAATGTGAGTTATATGTGTCTTAGTGTGTTTCTCCTTGGATTTACCCTGTATGGGACCCTCTGCAGTTCCTGGACTTGATTGACTATTTCCTTTCCCATACTAGGGAAGTTTTCAACTATAATATTTTCAAATATTTTCTCAGTACCTTTCTTTTTCACTTCCTCTTCTGGACCCCTATAATTCGAATGTTGTGCATCTAATGTTGTCCCAGAGGTCTCTGAAACTGTCCTCAGTTCTTTTCATTCTTTTTTCATTATTCTGCTCTGTGGTAGTTATTTCCACTATTTTATCTTCCAGGTGACATATCCGTTCTTCTGCCTCAGTTATTCTGCTATTGATTCTTTCTAGATAATTTTTAATTTCATTTATTGTGTTGTTCACCATTATTTGTTTGCTCTTTAGGTCTTCTAGGCTCTTGTTAAACGTTTCTTGTATTTTCTCCATTCTATTTACAAGATATTTGATCATCTTTACTATTATTACTCTGAATTATTTTTCATATAGACTGCCTATATCCTGTTTATTTGTTTGGTCTGGTGGGTTTTTACCTTGCTCCTCATCTGATGCATATTTCCCTGTCCTCTCATTCTGCTTATCTTACTGTGTTTGGGGTCTCCTTTTTTCCACGTCTGTATTTCCAGTTGTTTTTGCTATCTGTCCCCAGTGAGTGAGGTGGGTTGAGTGGCTCGTGTAAGCTTCTTGGTGGAAGGGACTGGTGCCTGTGTTCTGGTTGGTGGAGCTGGATGTTTTCTTTCTGGTCGGCAGGTCCATTTCCGGTGGTGTGTTTTATGGTGTCTGTGAACTTAGTATGATTTTAGACAGCTTCTCTGCTAATGGGTAGGGTTGTGTGTCTGTCTTGGTAATTGGTTGGCATGGGGTGTCCAGCACCAGAAGTTGCTGGTTATTGAGTGGACCTGAGTCTTAGTGTTGAGTTGGAGATCTCTGGGAGAGCTCTTGCCGATTGATATTAGTTGGGCCAGGGGGTCTCTGGTGGTCCAATGTCCTGAACTTGGCTCTCCTACATCAGAGGCTCAGGCCTGACACCTGGCCAGAGTACCAATCCCCTGTCAGCCACATGGCTCAGAAGAAAAGTGAGAAGAAAAAAGAAAGAAAGAAAAAATAAATGTATTGAAATAAATTAAAATAAACTATTAAAATAAAAAAGTAATTAAAAAGATAGAAGAGAGAAACCAAACAAACAAACAAATCCACCAATGATAACAAGCACTACAAACTAAACTATGATAAACATATAAATCAGAAACTAGTCCATCACATACAGCAAACTCCTGTCTATAGTTGCTCCCAACGTCCACTGTCTCAATTTTGGGATGATTCGTTGTCTATTCAGGTATTCCACAGACGCAGCGTATATCAAGTTGATTGTGGAGATTTAATCCGCTGCTCCTGAGGCTGCATGAAGAAATTTCCCTTTCTATTCTTTGTTTTTACAGCTTCTGGGGTTAAGCTTTGGATTTGGCCCCACCTCTGCATGTAGGTTGCCCTCTGGTATCTTTTCTTTGCCCAGACAGGAGGTGGTTAAAGGAGTGGCTGATTAGGGGGCTCTGGCTCACTGATGCTGGGGGGAGGAAGGGGTACAGAATGTGGGTTGAGCCTGCAGCGGCAGAGGCCAGCATGAAGTTGCAACAGCCTGCGGCACTGTGTGTTCTCCCGGGGAAGTTGCCCCTGGATCCCTGGACCCTGGCAGTTGAGGGCTGCACAGGCTCCTGGGAGGGGAGGTGTGGATAGTGACTTGTACTTGCACACAGGGTTTTGGTGGCTGCAGCTGCAGCCTTAGTGTTTCATGCCCGTCTCTGGTGTCCATGCTGATAGCCATGGCTCGTGCCCATTTCTGAAACTCATTTAGGCAGTGCTCTGAATCTCTTCTCCTTGTGCACCTGGAAACAATGGTCTCTTGCCTCTTAGGCAAGTCCAGACTTTTTCCTGGACTCCCTCCCAGCTAGCTGTGATGCACTAGCCCCCTCAGGCTGTGTTCACACAGCCAACCCCAGTCCTCTCCCTGGGGTCTAAACTCCGAAGCTCGAGCCTCAGCTCCCAGTCCCCACTCACCCCAGCAGTTGAGCAGACAAGCCTCTCAGGCTGGTGAATGCTGGTCGGCACTGATTCTCTGCTCAGGAATCTCTGCTTTGCCCTCTGCACCCCTGTTGCTGTGCTCTCCTCCGTGGCTCAGAAGCTTCCCCCCCGCCCCACCCACTCGCTGTCTCTGTTAGTGAAGGGGCTTCCTAGTGTGTGGAAACTTTTCCTCCTTCACAGATCCCTCCCAGTGGTGCAGGTCCCGTCTCTATTCTTTTGTCTCTGTTTTTTCTTTTTTCTTTTGCCCTACCCAGGTATGTGGGGAGTTTCTTGCCTTTTGGGAAGTCTGAGGTCTTCTGCCAGCATTCAGTTGGTGTTCTGTAGGAGTTCGTCCACATGCAGATGTATTTCTGATGTATTTGTGGGGAGGAAGGTGATCTCCACGTCTTACTCCTCCACCGTCTTGAAGGTCCTCAATATGGGGATTTTACACAAGCTGTTTCCTCTTCTTTGAAAGCTTTGTCTTTCCCTCTTCATCTATTTACCACATTTTATCCTTGTGATATTCTGTCATAGATCACTTTTTTTGGGGAAGCTTTATTGGACTCTCTTTGTTAAGTCCAATACTTTTGTTATACATGCCCATAGCATTTTATACCTCAATTTCTTAATACTCACCACAATTATAATTTTGTGTTCATTTACCAAGTTCACTTACTACAGTTTATTTTAAAGTCTGTATGACAGGAAATTTTTCTCTTGTTCCCTTTGAACCACCAGACCCAAGCACAGTGCATGAAACCACAACAATCTTTTTTTTTTTTTAATAGTTAAATGCTTGTATGAACGAATTGACCTGCTTGAATACATAATTCTAACTTCTAAATGAACAATATCGTAAAGAAAACAGATGGACTTACAATGTGCCAGTTTCACATTTTTATCTTACTGAACACTCACAACAAACTCTTGTGACAAGTGCTAGATTTATTTCCATATTACAGTTGAGGAAACTGTAGCCCAGTTAAATTATTGCACTGCCCATAATCACATAATTAATACGTAGCAGGGCCAGGATTAAAACTCAGATCTATCTGGCTGTAGAATGCCAGAGTGATTCCCTTATACCTTCTTGGGCAGGCAGGAAGAAATTGTTTTTAATAAAGCTAAGTTTCCTTTCATTTTTTCTGACAAGTAAATATTACAAGTAACTCACATAAACAAAGCCAGCTTTCTAATCTATATATTCCATTTTTCTCCTTATAATTGACAAGTCTATGTATTGTCTAGGTGAATGAAATATATATGTATGTCTCCAAGGAACCAAAAGCAAATAGATGCTTGCTGTGGGTTTGTCATATATGGCCTTTATTAGGTTGAGGTATGTTTCCTCTATGCCCATTTCGTGGAGAGTTTTTATGATAAATGGGTGTTGAATTTTGTCAAAAGCATTTTCTGCATCTATTGAGATGATCATATGGTTTTTCTTCCTTAATTTGTTAATGTGGTATATCACATTGTTTGATTTGCATATATTGAAGAATCAATGCAACCCTGGGATAAATCCTACTTGATCATGGTGTATGATCCTTTTAATGTGCTGTTGGATTCTGTTTGCTAGTATTTTTTCAGGATTTATGCATCTATGTTCATCAGTGATATTGGTCTGTAATTTACTTTATTTGTGATATCTTTACCTGGTTTTTGTATCAGGATGATGGTGGCTTCGTAGAATGAATTTGGGAGTGTTTCTCCCTCTGCAATTTTTTGGAAGAGTTTGAGAAGGATCGGTGTTAGCTCTTCTCTAAATGTTTGATAGAATTCGACTGTGAAGCCATCTGGTGCTGGACTTTTGTTTATTGGAAGATTTTTAATTATGGTTTCAATTTCATCACTTGTGATAGGTCTGTTTATATTTTCTAATTCTTCCTGGTTCACTCTTAGAAAATTGTAACTTTCCAAGAATTTGTCCATTTCTTCCTGGTTGTCCATTTTATTGGCATATAGTTGTTTGTAGTTAGTCTCTTATAATCCGTTGTATTTCTGTAGTGTCAGTTGTGATTTCTTCTTTTTCATTTCTAATTTTATTGATTTGTGTCCTCTCCTTTTTTTTCTTGATGAGTCTGGCTAAGGGTTTATCAATTTTGTTTATCTTCTCAAAGAACCAGCTTTTAGTTTTATTTATCTTTGCTATTGTTTTCTTCATTTCTATTTCATTTATTTCTCTTCTGATCTTTATGATTTCTTTCCTTCTACTGACTTTGTGTTTTCTTTGTTCTTCTTTCTCTAATTGTTTTAATTGTAGGGTTAGATTGTTTATTTGAGATTTTTCATATTTCTTGAGGTGATATTGAATTGTTTTAACTTCCCTCTTAGAAATGCTTCTGCTGTGCCCCATAGGTTATGTGTCTCAGTGTTTTCATTGTCATTTATCTCTATTTATTTATTTTTTTATTTCTTCTTTGATTTCTTCAGTGATCTCTTGGTTATTTAGTAGCACACTGTTTAGCCTCCATGTATTTGTGTCTTTTACAGTTTTATTCCTCTAATTGATTTCCAATATCATAGCAGTTTGGTCAGAAAAGTTGCTGGATATGATTTCAGTTTTCTTAAATTTTCCGAGGCTTGATTTGTGATCCAAGATGTGATCTATCCTGGAGAATGTTCCATGAGCACTTGAGAAGAATGTGTATTCTGCCACTTTGAGCACAATGTTCTATAAATATCAATTAGGTCTATCACTCTTTTGTTTCATTTAAAGCTTGTGTTTCCTTATTTATTTTCATTTTGGATGATCTGTCCATTAGTGTAAATGGGGTGTTAAAGTCACCTACTTTTATTGTGTTACTCTCTACTTCTCCTTTCATGGTTGTTAGCATTTGCCTTGTGTATTGTGGTGCTCCTATGTTGTGTGCATAAACACTTATAATTGTTATATCTTCTTTGTGGATTGATACTTTGATCATTATTTAGTGTCCCTCCTTATCTCTTGTAACAATCTTTATTTTAAGTCTCTTTTATCTGATATGAGTATTGCTACTCGAGCTTTCTTTTGATTTCCACTTGCATGGAATACCTTTTCCCATCCCTTCACTTTCCATCTGTATGTGTCCCTAGGTCTGAAGTGAGTCTCTTGTAGACAGCGTATATATGGGTCTCATTTCTCTATCCATTCAGCTAGTCTGGGTCTTTTGGTTGGGGTATTTAATCCATTTATATTCAAGGTTTTTATCGATATGTATGTTCCTATTACCATTTTCTTAATTGTTTTGGGTTTGTTTTTGTGGGTCTTTTTCTTCTCTTGTGTTCCCCCCTTAGAGAACTTTCTTTAGCATTTGTTGTAAAGCTGGTTTGGTGGTGCTGAATTCTCTTAGCTTTTGTTTGTCTGAAAAGCTTTTGACTTCTCCATCGAATCTGAATGAGATCCATCATACTCAATGGTGAAAACCTGAAAGCATTTCCACTAAGGTCATGAACAAGACAAGGATGCCCACTCTCACCACTCTTACTCAACATAGTTTTGGAAGTCCTAGCCACAGCAATCAGAGAAAAAAATGAAATAAAAAGAGTACAATTTGGAAAAGAAGTAAAACTGTCACTATTTGCTAATGACATGATATTATACATAGAAAATACTAAAGATGTCACCAGAAAACTACTATAACTAATCAATGAATTTGGTAAGTTTGCAGGATAGAAAACTAGTGCACAAAAATCTCTGGCATTCCTATACACCAACAATGAAAAATCCGAAAGAGAAATTAAGGAAACACTCTTACTTACCACTGCAACAAAGAGAATAAAATATCTAGGAATAAACTTGCCTAAGGATGTGAAAGACTTGTACTCAGAAAAGTATAAAACATTAACGAAAGAAATCAAAGTTGACATAAACAGGTGGAGAAATGTACCATGTTCTTGGATTGGAAGATATCCAATGGATAATAATGGCTCATTATTGTGAAAATGACTACACTACTCAAAGCAATCTACAGATTCAATGCAATCCTTATCAAACTACCAATGGTATTCTTCACAGAATTAGAACAAAAAATCTTACAATTCGTATGGAAACACAAATGACCCCGAATATCCAAAGCAATCTTGAGAAAGAAAAACGGAGTTGGAAGAATCAGGCTCCCTGACTTCAAACTATACCACAGAGCTACATTAATCAAGACAGTATGGTACTTGCACAAAAACAGAAATATAGATCAATGGTACAAGATAGAATGCCCAGAGATAAACCCATGCACATATGGGCACCTAACTTATGATAAAGGAGGCAAGAACATACAATGGAGAAAAGACAGCCTGTTCAAAAAGTGGTGCTAGGATAACTGGACAGCTACATGTAAAAGAATGAAATTAGAGCACTCCCTAACACCATACACAAAAATAAACTCCAAATGGAGTAAAGACTTAAATATAAGACCAGACAATATTAAACTTTTAGAGGAAAACATAGGCAAAACAGTCTTTGACATCAACCACAGCAAGGTTTTTTTTGACCCACTTCCTAGAGTACAGAAATAAAAACAAAAATAAACAAATGGGACTTAATTAAACTTAAAACGTTTTGCACAACAAAGGAAACCATAAACAAGACAAAAAGACAACCCTTATAATGGGAGAAAATATTTGCAAATGAAACAGCAGACAAAGGAATAAACTCCAAAATATACAAACAGCTCATGTAGCTCAATATCAAAAAACAGTCAAGTTAAAAAATGGGCAAAAGACCTAAATAGACATTTCACCAAAGAGGACATACACATGACCAAGAGGCACATGAAAAGATGCTCAACATCACAAATTATTAGAGAAATGCAAATCAAAACTACACTGAGGTGTCACCTCACACTGGTCAGAATGGCCATCATCAAAAAATCTAGAAACAATAAATGCTGGAAAGGGTATGGTGAAAAGTGAACCCTCCAGCACTGTGGGTGGGATATAAATTGATACAACCACTATGGAAAACAGTATGGAAGTTCCTTAAAAATCTAAAAATAGAACTAGCATATGACCCAGCAATTCCACTACTGGGCATATACCTTGAGAAAACCATAATTCAAAAAGAGACATGTACCACAATGTACATTGCAGCACTGTTTACAATAGCCACGACATGGTACCAACCTAAATATCCAATGACAGATGAATGGATAAAGAAGATGTGGCACATAGATACAATGGAATATTACTCAGCCATAAAAAGGAATGGAATTGAGTTATTTGTAGTGAGGTGGATGGACCTAGAGTCTGTCATACAGAGCGAAATAAGTCAAAAGAGAAAAACAAATACCATATGTTGATGCATATATTTGGAATCTTAAAAAAAAGAAAAAAAAGACAGTACTGATGAACCTAGTTGCAGGGCAGAAATAAAGAGGTAGACACACTACCAAATGTAAAATAGTTGGTTGGTGGGAAGCAGCAGCATAGCACAGGGAGATTTGCTTGGTGCTTTGCGATGACCTAGAGGGGTGGGTTAGGGAGAATGGGAGGGAGGCTCAAGAGGGAGGGGATATGGGGACTTGTGTATGTATATGGCGGATTTGCTTTGTTGTGCAACAGAAACTAACATGGTATTGTGAAGCAATTATACTCCAATAAAGACCTATTTAAAAAAAAGCAAGTAGACTTAGTATTATCTAAACTAAAACAGTGAAAAAACAAACCTAGAAGCAGTCATCCTTAGTATTTGAAAACTGTGCGTTAGAGTCTCAGTAATGCAGTCCTTTTCTTTCCTGGAGATGGTTTCACTGTAGAATAATTGTAGAAAATCAATATAAACATCTTCCTTTAGGCAGGGTGTGTTGAAAAGAAGTGCATGTCTACTACACAAATTTCATCATTTCTTGGAAAGAAAAAAAAATAAATCATGGAAATGAAGAAATTGTAAAGAATGATATGAATCTTTGATCTCAGTAATGAAAAGCAAATGGTTGTTAATGTTTATGGCAATTATTTTGTTTTATTGGTAAATCTTTTCCACTCATAAATGATATTTCCTTGGGCTCCTGGAATAGTACCAAATAAGACATTGCAGAAACAATTTTATATACCTTCTCTTAATAAAAAAAAATAAGCCATTTTAACAAGGGACAGAAATCACCACACTGAAAATTAAACACCCCGAAATTTCAATGCAGCATAGGCTAAAGGCCACCTGTTAATAATTAGAATGTTTCTGAACAAGGAGTAAGGAGTCTATGATGCGCAAAAAAAGCAGTGAAATTGTTCAGACATGATATTTGCTCTTTTTTCTGTTTAATTGCCTCACTGAGAAAGAAAGCCACTGCATTTGAGAATGGCAGTCTCTCCCTATTTGAACAGAGTGAATCTTTGTAATAGGGAGTGTATAAAAGAATAGACTGTGAAGCTATCTTTTCATGGCCCAGTTAGAATAGGTGTCAGGTTCCATTGCTGTAAATTAATGACCAGTGTGCTCTTTACTGAAAGGGATCTCTTCTTTCCCTGGTCAGGCAGCTGGAGAAACACAAAATAAATAGAGAACAAGGCCAAACTCACAGTAGTTCTTCTTGTTCTTACAGGGTTGTCTTTCTAAAAGAAAGACAATTTGGCTCAGAGTCCCTTAGACTTTATTATTTCTTTTAGTAATTGCGAAAGTAGTTGGTCTATAATGAAGAAATTAGAAATATGAACAAAGTAGGGTTTCCCTCAATCCTACTGAGATTTTTGGTTACACTGGCTCAGTATATTTAGTGGGATAATAATTACAATTAAAGTGCAGGGATAATATCTAGTTAAAGAGCAAAAATAATGTTTTATATGAGTTCAGTGTATTTTTACACCAACACACATAATCATAGTTTCCTTATTGAAATGCAAAGCCTATTCAATAATGAATTTCTTGTTTAAGTCAAGAAAGCTGACTAGAGATTTCAGTAACTGACTCTGATAGTCACTTTACAATTTCCATTGAAGCATTTTCCAGGTAAAACTCTGCACTTTCTTTTCCAACTTAGGCAATTTTTAGACAAATTTGCCTTTCTGTGTACATAATGATATATAAATTTCTCCCCCCATTAGGCCATGCTTTTCCATGTTTTTGTGACTATTTGCCTAAAGACTGAGTCTTATAGGCCAGTGTTTCTCAGAGTGCAGTACAGCATCAGAAGCATCAGAGGTGTTTTTAAAATGCAGATTTCTGAGCCCAATACAGACAAGTATTTCAGATGCACAGACCACATTTTGAGAACCACTAATAAAGGTCATGATGTTTTCCCTTGGAAAGATTTCCCCAGTATTTTGCAATCATTTTACTTGGCTGCCTCATTTAATGAAACAAAAATGACCTCTTAATGGGGCAGTTATGTGGACAATTCTTAGCCTTTGATAAAGTTGGTAAATTTGTGCTTCTGACTTGATCAAAATATCTTTGATTTATATCCCATCTGAGTGGCTTTCACATAAAAATATTTTCAAATAAAAAAAAGAAATGGACAAACAAATAACTAAAACCTTTGGAGATTGTCTACACTGCTGAAACGGGTATGAAGACCCATTGTTAAGCACTAAGGGAAAGGGAAAGGGCAGGGTGCATAGGTCATAGTGAAAACAGGTAACAAGGCATGAAGATGAGTTTTTGATCTGAGTGTACAAGTTACACTCTAGAAAGTCTACAGAGCATTGCCACAGTCAAAAATTGAAAATAGAATGCAGCAGAGCCCCCTGGCATAGGTGGTCTTAGCAGTTACAATTCAGAAAATAAAACTCAGGCCCACCTAGTTAATCTGACCCTATGCTGCCATTTATGAGACCTTCCAGTTTAAAATTCATGACCTGGAGTCTAAATACTCTTAAGGGGCCCATGGATGACTTTTACACGAGTTAGAAATGTCCTGAAACTATGCAAAGATTTATGTACATGTGTGTTTTTACCGTCTGAGGGAGGGAGGGCAAGGTTGTCAATAATTTTAATCAGTTTTTCAGAGACGTTTATGACCCCACAATAGGTGAAAAACCACAAGAAGTCTCTTTTGATTTGTCTTAAGGCCCCTTAATTCTACACACTTATTGAAGTGGGGTTAGAGGTTGAAGCAAGCCAAACATCTGAAAAGTTGGATGAAAGGGAAAACTACTTCCACCCAGAGGTAAATGACCTAGTATGGCAAAAGCATTATTTCATTACGTGGGCACTGACACAATATGCCATTTTATCCACCTCCACCAGTCCACTCAATGCCCACCCCCACCTCGCAACACACAGAGCAGAAACAGTAAGCCTCAGGTCATGCAGAGCTTGTACTTGGCAAAATATTGTCAAAATAAAGCAAAACAGGAAATATGAACAGGGCAAGCAGTTCTTAATCCTAATTTTGAGGTTCATCTCTTGTCCAGTCCAACTTCCTTCTGTTTCTTTGAAACCAAGCTTGTTCTCACCTTCTGAACTCTTGCTCTTCAGTCTAGCTGGAAAATTCGCCCCTAGATCCTAAAAGGTTGGTCCTAAAACAACAGCGGAATGCCTTGCACTCCTTTTAATTAAAGTAGGCAGTCTTTATCTCTAAGTTCGTCAGGTACTTGAATGATCCTCATGTATACAAGGTCACTATAATCAGGGTGATTCCATCAGGATCCTGTACCAGAAGAGCTTATGGTTGATGGGACATGATTTTGACTGGGTAGGGATAAAGGATAGTGAATGATGGAATGCCTCTATGTGAGGAAACTGCAAGTGCGCTAAAGCTTATATAAAACATAGTTTAAGGGAGAGAGGAGAAGATGGCGGAAGAGTAAGATGCGGAGATCACCTTCCTCCCAACAGATACATCAGAAATACATCTACACGTGGAACTGCTCCTATAGAACATGCACTGAACGCTGGCAGAAGATGTCAGACCTCCCAAAAGGCAAGAAACTCCCCACGTACCTGGGTAGGGCAAAAGAAAAAAGAAATAACAGAGACAAAATAATAGGGACGGGACCTGCACCAGTGGGAGGGAGCTGTGAAGGAGGAAAGGTTTCCACACACTAGGAAGCCCTTTTGCAGGCGGAGACTGCGGGTGGCAGAAGGGGGAAGCTTCGGAGCCATGGAGGAAGTGCAGCAACAGGGGTGCGGAGGGCAAAGTGGAGAGATTCCTGCACAGAGGATCGGTGCCGACCAGCACTCACCAGCCCGAGAGGCTTGTCTGCTCACCCGCTGGGGTGGGGGGGGTGCTGGGAGCTGAGGCTCGGGCTTCGGTCGGATCGCAGGGAGAGAACTGGGGTTGGCAGCGTGAACACAGCCCGAAGGGGTTAGCACACCACGGCTAGCCGGGAGGGAGTACGGGAAAAAGTCTGCAGCTGCCGAAGAGGCAAGAGACTTTTTCTCGCCTCTCTGTTTCCTGGTGCGAGAAGAGAGGGGATTAAGAGCGCTGCTTAAAGGAGCTCCAGAGACGGGCACGAGACGCGGTTATCAGCGCAGACCCCAGAGACGGGCATGAGACGCTAAGGCTGCTGCTGCCGCCAACAAGAAGCCTGTGTGCAAGCACAGGTCACTATCCACACCGCCCCTCCTGGGAGCCTGTGCAGGCCACCACTGCCAGGGTTCCGTGATCCAGGGACAACTTCTCCGGGAGAACGCACTGCGCACCTCAGGTTGCTGCAACATCACGCCAGCCTCTGCTGCCGCTGGCTCGCCCCGCATCCGTATCCCTCCATCCCCCCGGCCTGAGTGAACCAGAGCCCCGGAATCAACTGCTCCTTTAACCCCATCCTGTCTGAGCAAAGAACAGACGCCCTCAGGCGACCTACATGCAGAGGCGGGTCCAAATCCAAAGCTGAACCCTGGGAGCTGTGCGAACAAAGAAGAGAAAGGGAAATTTCTTCCAGCAGCCTCAAAAGTGGTGGATTAAAGCTCCACAAACAACTTGATGTACCTGCAACTGTGGAATACCTGAATAGACAATGAATCATCCCAAATTGAGGAGGTGGACTTTGGGAACAAGATATATTATTTTTTCCCCTTTTCCTCTTTTTGTGAGTCTGTATGTGTATGCTTTTGTGTGAAATTTTGTCTGTATACATTTGCTTTCACCATTTGTCCTAAGTTTCTGGCTTTCAGTTTTTTTTTTTTTTTACTTAAAAATTTTTTTTCTTAATAACTATTCTTTATTTTAATAACTTTATTTTATTTTATCTTACTTTATTTTATTTTATTTACTTTTATCCTCTTTCTTTCTTTCTTTCTATTTTTTTCTCCCTTTTACTCTGAACTGTGTGGATGAAAGGCTCTTGATGCTCCAGCCAGGCATCAGGGCTGTGCCTCTGAGGTGGGAGAGCCAACTTCATGACACTGGCCCAAAAGAGACCTCCCAGCTCCACGTAATACCAAATGGTGAAAATCTCCCAGAGATCTCCATCTCAACACCAAGACCCAGGTTCACTCAATGACCAGCAAGCTACAGTGCTGGACACACTATGCCAAACAACTACCAAGACAGGAACACAGCCCCATCCATTAACAGAGAGGCTGTGTAAAATCATAATAAGGCCACAGACACCCCAAAATACACCACCAGACGTGGAGCTGCCCACCAGAAAACAAGACCCAGCCTCATCCACCAGAACACAGGCACTAGTCCCCTCCCCCAGGAAGACTACACAAACCACTGAACCAACCTTAGCCACTGGGGACAGATACCAAAAACAACAGGAACTACAAACCAGCAGCCTGCGAAAAGGAGACCCCAAACACAGTAAGATAAGCAAAATGAGAAGACAGAAAAACACACAGCAGATGAAGGAGCAAGGTAAAAACATACCAGACCTAACATATGAAGAGGAAATAGGCAGTCTACCTGAAAAATAATTCAGAATAATGAGAGTAAAGATGATCCAAAATCTTGGAAATAGAATAGACAAAATGAAAGAAACATTTAACAAGGACCTAGAAGAACTAAAGAGGAACCAAGCAACGATGAAAAACACAATAAATGAAATTAAAAATATTCTAGAAGGGATCAATAGCAGAATAACTGAGGCAGAAGAACGGATAAGTGACCTGGAAGATAAAATAGTGGAAATACCTACAGCAGAGCAGAATAAAGAAAAAAGAATGAAAAGAACTGAGGACAGTCTCAGAGACCTCTGGGACAACATTAAACACACCAACATTCGAATTATAGGGGTCCCAGAAGAAGAAGAGAAAAAGAAAGGGACTGAGAAAATATTTGAAGAGATTATAGTTGAAAATTTTCCTAATATGGGAAAGGAAATAGTTAATCAAGTCCTGGAAACACAGAGAGTCCCATACAGGATAAATCCAAGGAGAAACACGAAAAGACACATATTAATCAAACTATCAAAAATTAAATATAAAGAAAACATATTAAAAGTAGCAAGGGAAAAACAACAAATAACACACAAGGGAATCCCCATAAGGTTATAGCTGCTCTTTCAGCAGAAACTCTGCAAGCCAGAAGGGAGTGGCAGAACATATTTAAAGTGATGAAAGAGAAAAACCTACAACCAAGATTACTCTACCCAGCAAGGATCTGATTCAGATTTGATGGAGAAATTAAAACCTTTACACACAAGCAAAAGCTGAGAGAGTTCAGCACCACCAAACCAGCTTTACAACAAATGCTAAAGGAACTTCTCTAGGCAAGAAACACAAGAGAAGGAAAACACCTACAATAACAAAGCCAAAACATTTAAGAAAATGGGAATAGGAACATACATATAGATAATTACCTTAAATATAAATGGATTAAATGCTCCCACCAAAAGACACAGACTGGCTGAATGCATACAAAAACAAGACCTGTATATATGCTGTCTACAAGAGGCCCACTTCAGACTTAGGGACACATAAAGTCTGAAAGTGAGGAGATGGAAAAAGATATTCCATGCAAATGGAAATCAAAAGAAAGCTCGAGTAGCATTTCTCATATCCGAAAAAATAGACTTTAAAATAAAGACTATTACAAGAGAAAAAGAAGGACACTATATAATGATCAAGGGATCGATTCAAGAAGAAGATTTAACAATTGTACATATTTATGCACGCAACATAGGAGCACCTCAATACATAAGGGAAATACTAACAGCTAAGAAAGGAGAAATAGACAGTAACACAATAAAAGTAGGTGACTTTAACACCCCACTTACACCAATGGACAGATCATCCAAAATGAAAATAAATAAGGAAACACAAGCTTTAAATGAAACAATAGAGTGATAGACCTAATTGATATTTTTAGAACATTGTGCTCAAAGTGGCAGAATACACATTCTTCTCAAATGCACATGGAACATTCTCCAGGATAGATCACATCTTGGATCACAAATCAAGCCTCGGAAAATTTAAGAAAACTGAAATCATATCCAGCAACTTTTCTGACCAAACTGCTATGATATTGGAAATCAATTAGAGGAATAAAACTGTAAAAGACACAAATACATGGAGGCTAAACAGTGTGCTACTAAATAACCAAGAGATCACTGAAGAAATCAAAGAAGAAATAAAAAAATAAATAAATAGAGATAAATGACAATGAAAACACTGAGACACATAACCTATGGGGCACAGCAGAAGCATTTCTAAGAGGGAAGTTAAAACAATTCAATATCACCTCAAGAAATATGAAAAATCTCAAATAAACAATCTAACCCTACAATTAAAACAATTAGAGAAAGAAGAACAAAGAAAACACAAAGTCAGTAGAAGGAAAGAAATCATAAAGATCAGAAGAGAAATAAATGAAATAGAAATGAAGAAAACAATAGCAAAGATAAATAAAACTAAAAGCTGGTTCTTTGAGAAGATAAACAAAATTGATAAACCCTTAGCCAGACTCATCAAGAAAAAAAAGGAGAGGACACAAATCAATAAAATTAGAAATGAAAAAGAAGAAATCACAACTGACACTACAGAAATACAACGGATTATAAGAGACTAACTACAAACAACTATATGCCAATAAAATGGACAACCAGGAAGAAATGGACAAATTCTTGGAAAGTTACAATTTTCTAAGAGTGAACCAGGAAGAATTAGAAAATATAAACAGACCTATCACAAGTAATGAAATTGAAACCATAATTAAAAATCTTCCAATAAACAAAAGTCCAGCACCAGATGGCTTCACAGTCGAATTCTATCAAACATTTAGAGAAGAGCTAACACTGATCCTTCTCAAACTCTTCCAAAAAATTGCAGAGGGAGAAACACTCCCAAATTCATTCTACGAAGCCACCATCATCCTGATACAAAAACCAGGTAAAGATATCACAAATAAAGTAAATTACAGACCAATATCACTGATGAACATAGATGCATAAATCCTGAAAAAATACTAGCAAACAGAATCCAACAGCACATTAAAAGGATCATACACCATGATCAAGTAGGATTTATCCCAGGGTTGCATTGATTCTTCAATATATGCAAATCAAACAATGTGATATACCACATTAACAAATTAAGGAAGAAAAACCATATGATCATCTCAATAGATGCAGAAAATGCTTTTGACAAAATTCAACACCCATTTATCATAAAAACTCTCCACGAAATGGGCATAGAGGAAACATACCTCAACCTAATAAAGGCCATATATGACAAACCCACAGCAAGCATCTATTTGCTTTTGGTTCCTTGGAGACATACATATATATTTCATTCACCTAGACAATACATAGACTTGTCAATTATAAGGAGAAAAATGGAATATATAGATTAGAAAGCTGGCTTTGTTTATGTGAGTTACTTGTAATATTTACTTGTCAGAAAAAATGAAAGGAAACTTAGCTTTATTAAAAACAATTTCTTCCTGCCTGCCCAAGAAGGTATAAGGGAATCACTCTGGCATTCTACAGCCAGATAGATCTGAGTTTTAATCCTGGCCCTGCTACGTATTAATTATGTGATTATGGGCAGTGCAATAATTTAACTGGGCTACAGTTTCCTCAACTGTAATATGGAAATAAATCTAGCACTTGTCACAAGAGTTTGTTGTGAGTGTTCAGTAAGATAAAAATGTGAAACTGGCACATTGTAAGTCCATCTGTTTTCTTTACGATATTGTTCATTTAGAAGTTAGAATTATGTATTCAAGCAGGTCAATTCGTTCATACAAGCATTTAACTATTAAAAAAAAAAAAAGATTGTTGTGGTTTCATGCACTGTGCTTGAGTCTGGTGGTTCAAAGGGAACAAGAGAAAAATTTCCTGTCATACAGACTTTAAAATAAACTGTAGTAAGTGAACTTGGTAAATGAACACAAAATTATAATTGTGGTGAGTATTAAGAAATTGAGGTATAAAATGCTATGGGCATGTATAACAAAAGTATTGGACTTAACAAAGAGAGTCCAATAAAGCTTCCCCAAAAAAAGTGATCTATGACAGAATATCACAAGGATAAAATGTGGTAAATAGATGAAGAGGGAAAGACAAAGCTTTCAAAGAAGAGGAAACAGCTTGTGTAAAATCCCCATATTGAGGACCTTCAAGACGGTGGAGGAGTAAGACGTGGAGATCACCTTCCTCCCCACAAATACATCAGAAATACATCTGCATGTGGACGAACTCCTACAGAACACCAACTGAATGCTGGCAGAAGACCTCAGACTTCCCAAAAGGCAAGAAACTCCCCACATACCTGGGTAGGGCAAAAGAAAAAAGAAAAAACAGAGACAAAAGAATAGAGACGGGACCTGCACCACTGGGAGGGATCTGTGAAGGAGGAAAAGTTTCCACACACTAGGAAGCCCCTTCACTAACAGAGACAGCGAGTGGGTGGGGCGGGGGGGAAGCTTCTGAGCCACGGAGGAGAGCACAGCAACAGGGGTGCAGAGGGCAAAGCAGAGATTCCTGAACAGAGAATCAGTGCCGACCAGCATTCACCAGCCTGAGAGGCTTGTCTGCTCAACTGCTGGGGTGAGTGGGGACTGGGAGCTGAGGCTCGAGCTTCGGAGTTTAGACCCCAGGGAGAGGACTGGGGTTGGCTGTGTGAACACAGCCTGAGGGGGCTAGTGCATCACAGCTAGCTGGGAGGGAGTCCAGGAAAAAGTCTGGACTTGCCTAAGAGGCAAGAGACCATTGTTTCCAGGTGCACAAGGAGAAGAGATTCAGAGCACTGCCTAAATGAGTTTCAGAAATGGGCACGAGCCATGGCTATCAGCATGGACACCAGAGACGGGCATGAAACACTAAGGCTGCAGCTGCAGCCACCAAAACCCTGTGTGCAAGTACAAGTCACTATCCACACCTCCCCTCCCAGGAGCCTGTGCAGCCCTCAACTGCCAGGGTCCAGGGATCCAGGGGCAACTTCCCCGGGAGAACACACAGTGCCGCAGGCTGTTGCAACTTCATGCTGGCCTCTGCCGCTGCAGGCTCAACCCACATTCTGTACCCCTTCCTCCCCCCAGCATCAGTGAGCCAGAGCCCCCTAATCAGCCACTCCTTTAACCACCTCCTGTCTGGGCAAAGAAAAGATACCAGAGGGCAACCTACATGCAGAGGTGGGGCCAAATCCAAAGCTTAACCCCAGAAGCTGTAAAAACAAAGAATAGAAAGGGAAATTTCTTCATGCAGCCTCAGGAGCAGCGGATTAAATCTCCACAATCAACTTGATATACGCTGCGTCTGTGGAATACCTGAATAGACAACGAATCATCCCAAAATTGAGACAGTGGACGTTGGGAGCAACTATAGACAGGAGTTTGCTGTATGTGATGGACTAGTTTCTGATTTATATGTTTATCATAGTTTAGTTTGTAGTGCTTGTTATCATTGGTGGATTTGTTTGTTTGTTTGGTTTCTCTCTTCTATCTTTTTAATTACTTTTTTATTTTAATAGTTTATTTTAATTTATTTCAATACATTTATTTTTTCTTTCTTTCTTTTTTCTTCTCACTTTTCTTCTGAGCCATGTGGCTGACAGGGGATTGGTACTCTGGCCAGGTGTCAGGCCTGAGCCTCTGATGTAGGAGAGCCAAGTTCAGGACATTGGACCACCAGAGACCCCCTGGCCCAACTAATATCAATCGGCAAGAGCTCTCCCAGAGATCTCCAACTCAACACTAAGACTCAGGTCCACTCAATAACCAGCAACTTCTGGTGCTGGACACCCCATGCCAACCAATTACCAAGACAGACACACAACCCTACCCATTAGCAGAGAAGCTGTCTAAAATCATACTAAGTTCACAGACACCATAAAACACACCACCGGAAATGGACCTGCCGACCAGAAAGAAAACATCCAGCTCCACCAACCAGAACACAGGCACCAGTCCCTTCCACCAAGAAGCTTACACGAGCCACTCAACCCACCTCACTCACTGGGGACAGATAGCAAAAACAACTGGAAATACAGACGTGGAAAAAAGGAGACCCCAAACACAGTAAGATAAGCAAAATGAGAAGACAGAATAACACACAGCAGATGTAGGAGCAAGGTAAAAACATACCAGACC
The DNA here is from genome assembly GCF_028021215.1 of Eschrichtius robustus. Lineage (NCBI taxonomy): Eukaryota > Metazoa > Chordata > Mammalia > Artiodactyla > Eschrichtiidae > Eschrichtius > Eschrichtius robustus. Next base: position 77,407,072 of record NC_090845.1, on the reverse strand, counting down.
TAACAAATGAAGAGGAAATAGGCAGTCTACCTGAAAATTAATTCAGAATAATGAGAGTAAAGATGATCCAAAATCTTGTAAATAGAATAGACAAAATGCAAGAAACATTTAACAAGGACCTAAAAGAACTAAAGAGGAACCAAGCAACGATGAACAACACAATAAATGAAATTAAAAATACTCTAGACGGGATCAATAGCTGAATAACTGAGGCAGAAGAATGGATAAGTCACCTGGAAGATAAAATAGTGGAAATAACTACTGCAGAGCAGAATAAAGAAAAAAGAATGAAAAGAACTGAGGACAATCTCAGAGACCTCTGGGACAACATTAAACGCACCAACATTCGAATTACAGTGGTCCCAGAAGAAGAAGAGAAAAAGAAAGGGACTGAGAAAATATTTGAAGAGATTATAGTTGAAAATTTTCCTAATATGGGAAAGGAAATAGTTAATCAAGTCCTGGAAGCGCAGAGGGTCCCATACAGGATAAATCCAAGGAGAAACACAAAAAGACACATATTAATCAAACTATCAAAAATTAAATATAAAGAAAACATATTAAAAGCAGCAAGGGAAAAACAACAAATAACACACAAGGGAATCCCCTTAAGGTTAACAGCTGCTCTTTCAGCAGAAACTCTGCAAGCCAGAAAGGAGTGGCAGAACATATTTAAAGTGATGAAAGAGAAAAACCTACAACCAACATTACTCTACACAGCAAGGATCTCATTCAGATTTGACAGAGAAATTAAAACCTTTACAGACTAGCAAAAGCTGAGAGAGTTCAGCACCACCAAACCAGCTTTACAACAAATGCTAAAGGAACTTCTCTAGGCAAGAAACACAAGAGAAGGAAAACACCTACAATAACAAACCCAAAACATTTAAGAAAATGGGAATAGGAACATACATATTGATAATTACCTTAAATGTAAATGGATTAAATGCTCCCACCAAAAGACACAGACTGGCTGAATGGATACAAAAACAAGACCCGTGTATATGTTGTCTACAAGAGACCCACTTCAGACCTAGGGACACATACAGTCTGAAAGTGAGGGTATGGAAAAAGATATTCCATGCAAATAGAAATCAAAAGAAATCTGGAGTAGCAATTCTCATATCAGAGAAAATAGACTTTAAAATAAAGACTATTACAAGAGAAAAAGAAGGACACTATATAATGATCAAGGGATCGATTCAAGAAGAAGATTTAACAATTGTACATATTTATGCACCCAACATAGGAGCACCTCAATACATAGGCAAATACTAAGAGCCATAAAAGGGGAAATAGACAGTAACACAATCATAGTAGGGGACTTTAACTCCCCACTTTCACCAATGGACAGATCATCCAAAATGAAAATAAATAAGGAAACACAAGTTTTAAATGATAAATTAAACAAGATGGACTTAATTGATATTTATAGGGCATTCCACCCAAAAACAACAGAATACACATTTTTCTCAAGTGCTCATGGAACATTCTCCAGGATAGGTCATATCTTGGGTCACAAATCAAGTCTTGGTCAATTTAAGAAAATTGACATCGTATCAAGTGTCTTTTCTGACCACAATGCTATGAGACTAGATATCAATTACAGGAAAAGATCTGTAAAAAATACAAACACATGGAGGCTACACAATACACTACTTAATAACGAAGTGATCACTGAAGAAATCAAAGGGGAAATCAAAAAATACCTAGAAACAAATGACAATGGAGACACGACGACCCAAAACTTATGGGATGCAGCAAAAGCAGTTCTAAGAGGGAAGTTTATAGCAATACAAGCCTACCTCAAGAAACAGGAAACAACTTGAATAAACAACCTAACCTTGCACCTAAAGCAATTAGAGAAAGAAGAACAAAAATCCCCAAAGTTAGCAGAAGGAAAGAAATCATAAAGAGCAGATCAGATATAAATGAAAAAGACATGAAGAAAACAATAGCAAAGATCAATGAAACTAAACGCTGGTTCTTTGAGAAGATAAACAAAATTGATAAACCATTAGCCAGACTCATCAAGAAAGAAAGGGAGAAGACTCAAATCAATAGAATTAGAAATGAAAAGGGAGAAGTAACAACTGACACTGCAGAAATACAAACGATCATGAGAGATTAATACAAGCAACTCTATGCCAATAAAATGGACAACCTGGAAGAAATGGCAAATTCTTAGAAATGCACAACCTGCCGAGACTGAACCAGGAAGAAATAGAAAATATGAGTAGACCAATCACAAGCACTGAAATTGAAACTGTGATTAAAAGTCTTCCAAAAAACAAAAGCCCAGGACCAGAGGGCTTCACAGGCGAATTCTATCAAACATTTAGAGAAGAGCTAACATCTATCCTTCTCAAACTCTTCCAAAATATTGCAGAGTGAGAAACACTCCCCAACTCATTCTACGAGTCCACCATGACCCTGATACCAAAACCAGACAAAGATGACACAAAGAAAGAAAACTACAGGCCAATATCACTGATGAACATAGATGCAAAAATCTAAGGAGATTTTTACCTAAGGAGACAAAAGACCTGTATGCAGAAAATTATAAACACTGATGAAAGAAATTAAAGATGATACAAATAGATGGAGAGATATACCATGTTCTTGGAGTGGAAGAATCAACATTGTGAAAATGACTCTACTACCCCAAGCAATCTACAGATTCAATGCAATCCCTAACAAACTACCACTGAAATTTTTCAGAGAACTCGAAAAAAAATTTCACAATTTGTATGGAAACACAAAAGACCCCGAATAACCAAAGCAATATTGAGAACGAAAAATGGAGCTGGAGGAATCAGACTCCCTGAGTTCAGACTATACTACAAAGTTACAGTAATCAAGACAGTAGGGTACTGGCACAGAAACAGAAACATAGATCAATGGAACAGGATAGAAAGCCCAGAGATAAAGCCACGCACATATGGTCACCTTATCTTTGATGAAGGAGGCAAGACTATACAGTGGAGTAAAGACAGCCTCTTCAATAAGTGGTGGTGGGAAAACTGGACAGGTACATGTAAAAGTATGAAATTAGAACACTCCCTAACACCATACACAGAAATAAACTCAAAATGGATTAAAGACCTAAATGTAAGGCTAGACACTATCAAACTCTTATAGGAAAATATAGGTAGAACACTGTATGACATAAATCAGAGCAAAATCCTTTATGACCCACCTCCTAGAGAAATAGAAATAAAAACACAAATAAATGGGACCTAATGAAACTTAAAAGCTTTTGCACAGCAAAGGAAACCATAAACAAGACCAGAAGACAATCCTCAGAATGGGAGAAAATATTTGCAAATGAAGCAACTGACAAACGATTAATCTCCAATATTTACAAGCAGCTCATGCAGCTGTAAAACAAAGAAACAAACAACCCAATCCAAAAATGGGCAGAAGACCTAAATGGACATTTCTCCAAAGAAGATATACAGATTGCCAACAAACACATGAAAGAATGCTCAACATCATTAATCAATAGAGAAATGCAAATCAAAATTTCAATGAGATATCATCTCACACCAGTCAGAATGGCCATCATCAAAAAATCTAGAAACAATAAATGCTGGAGAGGGTGTGGAGAAAAGGGGACACTCTTGCACTGTTGGTGGGAATGTAAATTGATACAACCACTATGGAGAACAGTATGGAGGTTCCTTAAAATCTAAAAATAGAACTACCATACGACCCAGCAATCCCACTACTGGGCATATACCCTGAGAAAACCATAATTCAAAAGGAGTCATGTACCAAAATGTTCTTTGCAGCTCTATTTACAATAGTCAGGGCATGGAAGCAACCTAAGTGTCCATCTTTGGATGAATGGATAAAAAAGATGTGGCACATATATACAATGGAATATTACTCTGCCATAAAAAGAAACGAAATGGAGTTATTTGTAGTGAGGTGGATGGAGTTAGAGTCTGTCATACAGAATGAAGTAAGTCAGAAAGAGAAAAACAAATACAGTATGCTAACACATACATATGGAATCTAAGGGGAAAAAAAGGTCATGAAGAACCTAGTGGCAAGACGGGAATAAAGACACAGACGTACTAGAAAATGGACTTTTGGATATGGTGTGGGGGAAGGGTAAGTTGTGACAAAGTGTGAGAGTGGCATGGGCATATATACACTACCAAATGTAAAATAGATAACTAGTGGGAAGCAGCCGCATAGCACAGGGAGATCAGCTCTGTGCACTGTGACCACCTAAAGGGGTGGGATATGGAGGGTGGGAGGGAGGGAGATGCAAGAGGGAAGAGATATGGGAACATATGTATATGTATACCTGATTCACTTTGTTATAAACAGAAACTAACACACCATTGTAAAGCAATTATACTCCAATTAAAAAAATGAAAAAAAAACATAGTTTATAATCTTGATGATCAGAAAATATTCTATGCAATAGTCACCTACTTGTTGGAGAAGCAGACCAAGTGAAGGTAAGGTTAGGTGGGTATAACTAGTTCTCCCACGAAGCAGGACTCCTTAGAACAACTATTTGCCTGCCACTTATAAGACTTTTTGTCTCAAGTTAACTTAAAATCTAACTTGATCTATACCTTACTCCTGAAGGTAAGTACCTCAAATAGTGCTGTGCAAGATAATAGTCAATAATTACCTGGTATAAGTCCATAGTTTGTATGAAAACATGCATGTAGTTAATCACTCATTCATTCAATAATCATTTATTGTTATCTGGTATAGATTGTCCATGAAGTATTGTTTCAGTTCAAATCCGTTCAACCAGTATAAAAATAACATATGCAGATGGTCATTGCCTCTTACGAGGTACCAAAAGAATCATTTCCATTAAATAGCTTTACTATCAATGATTGTAATGCTTGTCCATTCTCTATGCTTGAGTTTCACTTTGGGAGCATATTTAAAATAAATCCTACTACATGTGGGAGTCAAAAATATGATACCAAACTAGATTGATGTGGCTGTACTGGCAGTAACAAGTAAAGAGGATCCACCAAATTTTATCAGTTCCTAGTGTGAAAGAGATTAAAGAAAATAAAGAGATTTGGAAACTAGATTTTCTATTTTGTCTCAGATTTCCAAACTTGAACTCTTGATATGCAACTTCCTCTACCCTCTTAAAGCCAGGTATTCAAAGACATTTCTTAGGGTCATCAAATCCAGGAAAGCCACATTGATCTAACTAAAATAAGAAATTAGAAATGTTAAAAGCATTGAGACCTTGTCGTCAGAGAACTGAAATGACCCTCTTCACACAGCATTCTAGTTAGCTTCCAGCCTGGGAATCACTGATATTTCCCATTTTAAAAAATCCTTTGATTATTTCTTGTGATTAGCAAAAAATAAACAAACAAAAACACGCACACAAACAAAAACCCCAAAGAAACAACAGCAACAACAAAAAACAAATACTAACCTTAAACTACAAGAATTCTCCTTTTCTGCCTTCCTTTCTACCCCACCACCTCATAGCCACCCCATAGACATGGTTTAATTGAATTTTCCATGTGACATACTCTAATCATGTACTCTGAGTAATGTGTGGAAGGGGTATGGGTTAAAATTTAATTTGAAACCCCGGCTTAGAAATTATATATATATATATATGTGTATACATATATATATATATATATACGCATATATATATATACACACACATATATATATGTATATATATAGATAGATATCCTCATGTATATATGAGGATGAAATTAGGTATATATATATATACCTTCCAACTATACTCTCTCACTCTAGATGTTACTTTAAAACTATTGATACAAGTTTACCATGTTAGTTTAAAATATTTATAATATTTTCCTCAAATCACATAGCAATTTTTGTTTCATGGAAGAAGAGAAAATCTTCTGAAAGTTCCCTTTCACCGGTAAGAAAAGTTTCATTCAACATCATCTCATTACTGCTCTTCCTCTTGCTCACAGCTACCTTCAACCTTCCTTATGTTTCTTTGGCACACCAAGCTTGTTCTCACCTTTTGAACTACTACTTTTCACTCTGGCTGGAACAATTTGTCCCTATATCTGAAAGCTTAGTTCTAAACCAACAGGTAAATGCCTTCTAACACCTTTCTATTAAAGCAGGAAGTCTATCCCTGAGCAATTCTGACAGCACCCACTGCTAGTGACCAGATGACCCTCTATCCACTTTCTGCTTATTCTGCATGTCTTCCCAAGCTCTATTGGGAAGTAAAATGGTGGAAGCTTTTGAATTGTTTTTATCCTGAGACCTGCCATTTTTTACAGTACCTCTAGTCAGTATACTGGAGAAGCAGTCATTAAGCAGGTTGCAGAATTGAGTCATTCCAAAAAGGATATTAAGAAGTAGTTTGGGCACAGGATGAGGAGGACTTAGGAAACTGTCTGGAGTCTAAATGAGAATCTGATGGTACCCTCCCCTCCTCAAATACTTTTCTTATCTGATAGTGTCTGAAATGCTTACCCAAAAGTGCTTCCTAAAGGAGATATTAGAGATGGATTTTGAAACATAAGTAGGGAGTCACAATGTAAAGACAGTGGTTTCTCACAGGGAAGATCTTATCTTCTTCATTTCTTCCCTTCTCCATCACTAAGGGAAAGACTGCCCCATTTTGAGCCACCAAAGGTTTTAGACCAAACTCCAATACATAAGGTTCTTTCCCTTCTCTCACTTTTCTATCAACTGTGCTCCATCCCCAAGGCAAGCCTCCTGCATGTCTTGTGGCAACTAGAATGTATTCATTAGTGTGCTGGGCCTGTACCTGTTTTGTTCACCACTACAATATCCTTAGTGCTTAGATCAGTATCCTAATAAATACTGGATAAATAGCATTTGAATGAATGAATGAATGAATGTACCCAGGATTTCTATTTCATCTTTTAGCATTAACACAAAAAACATTCCTTTATTCCTCTCACTTGAAATTGATGATTTAGTCTCTTTACTATATGACTAAGATTCAAGAATGTGTCCCCTGTCTTTGTTTCATTAAGAAAGAAAGATGACAGAAGAGTCAACAATAGAACTGTTGGCAGGCTCAGCCTGTGCTTAAAAAAATTACACAATGACTTTGAAAGATTGGAATGAATGTCCAAAAGCTAGAATTTGACAACCAAACTTGTCAGGGGCACAGTGAAGATCAGTGTGTCTGTGGATGAGACCTACAGTATCAAAAATAATGCTCTGGATGATTCAGCAGCAATCTGTGGGCTGCCATTCATCACTGTTATAACATTTGAGAGGCATAAATGTGATTAGTTTATTTCTACTATTTCAGCTATTTCAAGTCATATATCATATTTTGTTGATCAGACAACTCATTTTTGAGGTAGGTTTATAGCAAAAGAACAAAAAACCAAAACACAACCACAGAACAAAAACCTCTCTGATCTAGTCTAGCTCCTTATTTGAGTTTTTAAAAAAATAACTCAATATTAAGTACTATTTTATTCTGATGCTCAATGTTCATGTGATCTTAAGTATGTGTTATGTTTTCACAATGCTGATTATTTAATTTTTTTAAAGTTTTTTTTTTTTTTTGATGTGGACAATTTTTAAAGCCTTTATTGAATTTGTTACAATATTGCTTCTGTTTTATGTTTTGGTTTTTTGGTTGCTAGGTATGTGGGATCTTAGCTCCCTGACCAGGGAATGAACCCACACCTCCTGCACTGGAAGGGGAAGTCCTAACCACTGGACCGTCAGGGAAGTCCCTTAAATTTTAATCTTAGTCAGAAATACAATTAAGGCATACATTTGGTATACTTTTAATGACTGATTTTTGAACTTTCATTTTTAAAAAATTGACAAATCACATTTATTTAATTATCCCACAATAATGCTGCCTTTGGGAATCAAATCTTCCAGCTGTCATATGATGGGGCAAAGATAATGAAAGTGGAAATGAAGGTTTAATTCTACAATGTATTTTGCTTTCTCAGCATCCTATGACACCTCTAGAGTTATAGGAGGCTTCATCTGAAAAATGAGACTTTTGGATTAGTGATCTCTAAATTGCCTTCTAACACTATTATTCTACAGCCTAAGGTTTACTTTAAAACGTCATCATTAACTTCCTTTTTTTGTGTGTGGGGGGGTGGTTTATAAACAACAAAAATTTATTTCTCATGGTTCTGGGTGGGAAGTTCAAGATCAAGACGCCTGTAGATTTTGTGCATGGTGAGGGTTTCCTGGTTCATAGACAGCTGTTTTCTCGCTGTGTTCTCACAAGGAGGAAGGCGCCAGGGAGCTCTCTGAGGTTGCTTAAATAAGAACACAAACCCCATTCATCAGGGCTCTACCCTCATGACCTAATCACCTCCTGAAGGCAGCACCTCTTAATACCATTAAATTGAGGTTAGGTTTCAACATATGAATTGGAGAGGGGAGGGCACAAACAGTATATTCATTTGCTATCTTTTAACTCCACTTCTCATTAGTTCCATTGTGAATGTTGCAGTTTAACTTACATCATTTTACTCATTCAAATTTAAATTATATACGTTGGATTAGAAAATATGCTGACTTTTATCTGGAAAAAAGCATAAAAATTACTTTCAAAAACTACAATCCAGTTGAAGAAAAAAACGTGTGCTAGTGAAAACATGTTAAATACCACCTTTCCAAAACAAAACAAGTAAACAGGAAAGAGTTTTCTGTCTGGGAAGTCCGATATTGAATATCATGCAGTTAGAAATAGAAACGTATTAGGTAACTCAATATCACTTTATAAAATGCTTAGCTACCACCTCTTGAAACTAAAAGATACTTTTGGGTAATGGTGAAAGGGAATTCTTTTCCCTTCCCCTGCAAGATCCAATAATAAGGTCATATTTATGGTATTTAGTGCTAAACAATTACTCAACCACTACAGAGGCAACTCTCTCAGGCCCACTTTCTACATAGTTGGGCTTTCTATATAGAAAAGCCAATGAATACTGCTGCATGAAACCGAGTCTATTATTTTATCAAAAGCTATATTAAAATTCATGAAGAGAAGATAAAAGAGTCTTGATGTTGTGTCACATGTAGGTAGAAATAGAGGAAGAGGGAGAGAAGGAAGGAAAGAGGGAGGGAGAGAGAGAAATTTGTACCTGGATTTTAAAATTTCCATTGTGAAGTAATAGGAGAGATCATCCAGCAAATGTAAGAGGGCAGATGGAGGATTTAAGGGACTTGGGGAAGGTAATAAAGTATTAAAGTGACTTCATAGAGGATTAGGTGAGTAGCTGATGAGAAACTTGATGGTGCATTGCTTAAGGCACATTTGCAATATAGAATTAAACTCAGAGTCCTTGCCCTAAAAAAAAAGGCCTGATTTTAGAAGAAGGAGTCAAGGCAAAAATATATGAAAGAGTTAAATAAATACAGGCAGTATGGAATTGAGGTTTATAAATTCTGGTCCATGACTTAATTGCTCTATGAGTTCAAATAAATTATCTAATTCTAGTTTGAAAATCTACCTTGAAATATGGATTAGTTTAGATCAATTTTGTGCCCTTTCATTCACTCACAGACTCAATCATATATCTTTTTTTTTTCCTGTAGACTATTTTGAATAGCTGCAGGTAGCAAAATCTCTTCCTTGACAGTTTGTATCACCACGTCAAAATAAACAGCAAAAAAGGGAAGCAGTCCTTAATAGCACAGCCAGTGTCGTTATGATGTTTTCTGCTATGAGACTGAGACTCTGATTTTCATCTTGTTTTATACCCTGTGGAGCTGAACCATGCCTGCAATTCCCATTAACTTCATAAAGAGCTCATACTCAGATCAGCTCCTCAGGAGTGTAGAACAACAAAACAAAGCAAAATAAAACGAAAAGAAAAGAAAAAAAAGAAAAGAAAAGAAAGAAAAAGAAAAGAAATCTTCTTACTCCAAGAGGGATTCTTTTTGCTTTATGTATTATCTGTTCTTCTTTTTCTTGTGTATTATCTGTTGTTGTTACTGGAGCTATTATTTAGTGCAGCACTTGGACATTTTGATCTATGTGACAGATACAGCAAACAGTGGATAGGGGATAGGACAAGAAAACATTAGCATAGGTGTCAGTACAGATGTCTGATAAAACTATTGAAACTTAATGATCCTTGTCAGCAAATAGGTTTATGACAGTGGCAATGGATCAATTGTAATCAGTTTCTTCTGGGAGGCTAACCACATTTAAACAACAAATTTCTCATCTTCTTTCACACTTGAAAAAGTTGAACTCTGCTTATAGATAAATTCATACTGGAATAAAAACTACATGTGGAAATAATCCAGGGAAAACAAAAGACCTCTTATATCATTGAAAATGTTGTGGCATCGACTTTGGTCTACATTAATACTGAGCTCAGAATCAGAAAACAAGCTTGCTATATTTCACCCTACCTTTTCAGTCCACCTCCCCTGGATCTGTTTTCACCAAACACAGGTGAATTTTGCTTATCCTATAAAGAATCAACTGTAGGGGGAAAACGGCTATTTTTGTAGTTCAAGTGATAGATTATGATGGATACAAATAGGATAGGAGACAGAGAGAATTGGATAAAGAGGGGATAGATTTGGGAATTAGAATGGACATGACTTGATAATGAATGGACTGTGACCTAAGGTGGGGGTAGGGGGAGGGAAAGTCATAAAGATGACTTCTATAGTCTCATAAGGTTATTTAAGGATTAAATAATGTCTGTAAACTGCCTGGTGGAAAGAAAGTGCTAATAAAATTAGCTATTATTGTTAAAACATCAGAGGGGAGATTTCCACAGAGTTTCTGGGGCATTGGTTATGAAGAAAATAGATGTTTGTTTGTTTGTTTTTCCCATTCTCATGAGAATTCTACTAGCCTATTGGTGGTTTCTCTTAGAAATGTGTAACAATGTCAATGGAGTAACACGATAAATTGTACATTTCCATTACCACTTCCTTGGAGTGATGCATTTAGAATCAAACTAGCCAAGACAACTCCAAAAACAGAATACTTGGAATAAATTCATACCATATAAAGGTGACCTAGCATTACCAATTTACATAAGTTTTCAAAACATTTTTCTAAAATCTCTCATGGGAAATAAGGAAATTTTTAAATGGAACTGGTTAAGCGAAGAAGCTAAATGTGCAGTCTATAATGTGGTAGGATAACTACTGTCTTTATATTGTTTTTTATTTTACCCTTCCAACTTAATAATAAGTAACTATCTTCCCATTTTGCAGTAGACTCTTTTTTACTTCCATATAATACTATAAGAAACATAACTTTCTCATGAACATTAGCAGTCTATCTTGAATAGTTAATTGACAAAATATTGTCAATTTGCAGTATATAGAGGAATCAAAATTATACACACTGAGGGAGCAACTGTACCACGCACCTCTGATAGTATTCAAGGATGATCCTTGAGAGCTGATGTACTTATCCTAGTCTTTACAAGTCAGTAAGAGCTTGAAAATTAACACAATAACAGTCTTGGAGACTAAGGCCAAACACACTTTTGTGATGTAATTTATTACTCTTCACAAAACAAAATTCTGTGATGGAAGTTTTTAATTACTTTTCTCAGTCATTTCTTTTGGTTTGTTTAAAAGCATAAACACACTGAAATAATAGTAACAATAATATCATTAACAGTGGCAATAGTAAACTTTCAATGATGGACATCTATATACTAGACAATGTTCTAAGACATTTTCATGCATTATATCATTTAATTATTTTAATAACTCTGAACTAGTTTCTATTATTATCTCCATTTTACAAATGGAGAAAATTGAAGCATAAGGGGTTTTAATAACTTGACCAAAGTCAAACAGTATGTAGCTAGTAGAACCAGGATTTGTAGCCATAACAATATGCCTCCACAGGCCATGCTTTTAATCAGTATGTTCTACTGCCTTCCCAGAATATGGCAGTACAGTGTCAAACACTAGTGTCACCATCATTTTCCACAAGCAAATAAGACTAAATAACAACATGTCTTCGGATAGCAATCAGAGTGTCACTTATTTCTCAGTTACATATCAGTTGCATTACTGGGATAGCAAAACTTGCAGAATTCTTTCCTTTATACTTTGGCAGTTTGGGATGTTTCTGCCATCATTTCTATTGCCACCACCACCGATGCTTTACTCATCACCCTAATTGCTGCCATAGGAGCAGATGACTATATGTTGCCTATGTCCTATTTTATTCTTTTGCCAGCACCTGAATCCATCTCCAAATTGTCAGTTGAGATTTTTCCAAATGGTGCGGTACCCATGTTATCAATTATTCCTTGAAAAGTGTTTCATCACCAAATATAATTTGGAAATGCTAAGTTAAATATAGTTTTTTGATCACAGTAATTATTGGCTCATTTAATAAAACTATTATGTATTTTGAATCTGCAATATAAGGGAATCATATTCAGTTTTTTTCCCATTGTTTTTTTAACAATGGGATAATTTGTTTTTCTCGGAAAAATGATTAACTCCTCATGAGAAACAAGTTCTACAGAGCACACTTTGAGAAATACTGCTGTATCTTTATAGTTCTTAGCCTTACATTCAAATGGTATTTTTAAACACTTATGTAGGCCTAAGGTGACATGTTTGAAAGCCAGATGTGCTCTGCGGGTCATCTGTTAGAAACACCTGCTTTAAATTATTAGAGTATAAACTCTCACAATCACTCTACTCCTTACTTTTCCTAAACAATGATTTGGCTGCAGCGACTACAGATTTTAGGCCCTCTGTATGTATGTTGGTCCTTTCACATTTATGGCCCTTGAATAGAGGGATTTGGGACTAGTTTCCTAAGGGCTAGGTCAGGGGACATTTGAGATACATCCAGTGATGCCCTGAAATCTGTTTTTACTTGCTGGTATCATCCAATACTTGAATCTAGGAATGTGGAATTTTGTTCGCTCCTACTTAAAAGTGAGTTCCTTGCTTCCCTGGAGATCCAGGGTGATTTCTGATATAAAGTTCCAGATGCCTCTTTGATATACCAGAGTTCCCAATGTGGATACAAAGGTTAAGTACCTATAGCAATCTATGCTCAGTTAGTCTCTGAAAGAACATAATAATAGTCTTTTATTCCACCTAGTACACACCTTGATTCGATGATGGAAGTACATGATATGAAAGGGAAAAATTAACATTTATGGAACACGTATTATGACCTAGACCCTTTCACAAGCATTATCTCATTTAATACAAACTATTTGTGAGGTGATCCAATTGCACAGATGAGAAAACTGAAACTTAAAGAATTTAGTTTTTGCATCCAAAGTTACATAGCTGCTATTTGGTACAAGTAATCTGTGCTTTTTCTATAATTACATCATGTTTAATCAACATATTCACAATTGCCCTAATACATAGTGCTTATTTCTTCTTATTTCTGTTTAGATTTTTATTTCTGTTGGCTTAGAATTTACACGAGAACAGAAAATCTTTCTGGATTTAATTGAATAGTGTTGGAATCAAAAGAAAGCTTGAAAGGGTGAAATTGTGTACAAAATTCTGTTAGTGAAAAGCAACTGAGGTGTAAATAATGTAAAGAAAATTTCTAATTGATTCTAGCATGTAGTTTCTGTCTTTCCATGATAATTTAAATTTCTAATAACTAATTTCAAATCTACTATTGAAATAACATTGTAAAATCTTGATTTAGAGGGTTCTAAAAAACAGTTTATCCAGTTTTCCCACTCAAATTCTCCCTATGATATTACCTACAAGATATTTAAAGATGGAAATAAAGTGTTGCTATTTTAGACTCATGTTAAATACCACTCATAGTGTAGATGTACCTTCTCTGAAGTCATCCTTGACATCATGGAAGTGTTAATATACACATTGCAAAGGATTTCCCTTCTAGACTCCACAAAGCTTTCAAATTTTGAGGATGCTAACACAACAGACAATTCCAAAGGGTAGACCCTGACCACAAACAATTGGAGAAGATATATCACAGATACATCTCAATGGGTATAATTGATATTTATCTGGAATACTGCCCCTAAAATACAGCTTTACCTAATTCTCAAATCCAAAACAAGATATTTTGACTAGTATTGTTTCTACATCTAAATGGAGACTATGAGACTATTAAGTTCTACATTAAAAATAAAACAAAACAAAAAAAAAACTTTACTCGTTTTCTGTCTGGTAAGACCCTAGGAGTTTCTACATCTCTTTTCTTCCTTTCTTTCCATAGGCTCAAAGGATCCAATTTACCTCAACAATAGAAAAGTGTGGTAAAAGGCTTTGAATTCAAGCCTCTTGGATTCTACCTCTGCTATTTATGAGCTATGTGTTTTTTGGGGAAGCCCCATAACTTCTGCAAACTTAATTTTCCTAAATATAAAACAAATATATTATTTCCAACATTGTTGTTATAATTAAATGAAATCATTTTTGTAAATGTTTAGCATACTACCTGACACATGGATGCTATGCAATCAATGTTAGGTCAACACTTTTTAAAGCTGCAACTATCTACTATTTTTCTTAGGGCTCTTCACTTTCTCCTAGACACCCCTTCTGGCTTCTGTCCTAGAAAGTTTTATTACTTTGCCTGTTTTACCAAGCTTCTGTGTGCTGCCAGAGACTCCTCCCCTGTGATTCAGAATATCCCATCCTAAGTAGTTTTTGTCATCTTCATGCTTTCTAGAAACCTTTTATATCTTGTCTCTGAAAGATCCATCCTTTCTCCTGGCCCACAGATTCATGTACTCAGTTGATGGCTGGCAGCTTATATACCAGGCTATTTCTACCTATGAGTGAAGCTCAACTTCTTATTATAAATTTAAGTTTGAGCTTAAACTCTTTGGAAGTTGCATGGCTGTAATAACTAACTTTCATCTTTCCTGGCAACCACTTAGGCCAAATCACATTTCTTTTACATGGCTTATTCAAGTGTATTTTTCTGATTTAAATAACTGTAGTTTTATATCTGAAGTGAAAGTCAATGGTAGTTTACATCCTATTTGCAAAGACTAAATGGTTGACAAAATTTGAGAAGAATGAGTGAGCTAACCTCTATGGTTTTGTTTTATTATTGAGTGACTCATTGAATGATTCTATATCCTTCAGGCAAGTGAAAATTAGCATTATAATTTTGTAACTAAAAATAGCTTGAACATAAAGAAGCATCAATATGCCGGATATCCATCAAAGTAAAAAAAAAAAAATTCTGTCACAAACCCATAGATAAGAGCAACAATACACAAACATTGTTTTAAAATAAGTTAGGCATCTCCATCTCTCCTATTCTTTGAGGAAAAACTATAAAAGATTACCTTAAAATATTGACAGTAGCTGCTTTTGGAATTGAATATTTATGTTTAAATATGTTAGAGAATTGAGGAATTGAGTGCCAGAGAATTATGATATTGTGCTTAAGTTTTCTCATTTGCAAATAGACACCCTAAGATATTAAGTAGATAAATGTTTGAACTACAGATGTTTTAGTGAGTAATGCTCTTAACAATCAACTTGTTATGGTACTGTTTAATAATTTTCTATCAAACTGAATTTAACAAAAATTAAATGATTTTCAAGATGCCTCAATACAAGTTCCATGGTTAGTAACAAAGTTATGACTCAAACTCAGGTCTCTTCACCTTATCCCAGATTTTTTTCTGACATACCACACTGCCTATTTATAGAATTTTGATAAATGAATACAATGGTTAGGTACAGATAGGGCTACTCACTTTGGCATTAGTGCCAAATATGATCTATTGATAAGCCAAAAAATAATAATATACTAAACAAATCTTCAAGAAACAGTACTACAGGGCTTCCCTGGTGGCGCAGTGGTTGAGAATCTGCCTGCCAATGCAGGTGACACGGGTTCGAGCCCTGGTCTGGGAAGATCCCACATGCCGCAGAGCAACTAGGCCCGTGAGCCACAACTACTGATCCTGCGCGTCTGGAGCCTGTGCTCCGCAATAAGAGAGGCCGAGATAGTGAGAGGCCCGCGCACCGTGATGAAGAGTGGCCCCCGCTTGCTGCAACTAGAGAAAGCCCTCGCACAGAAACGAAGACCCAACACAGCCAAAAATAAATAAATAAATAAATATTTAAAATAGTGTGAAAAAAAAACAGTACTACAAATCTCTGTCTCAGTAGATACATTAAATTTGGTTGCAATAGCTAGATAAGACTTTGAAAGATAGCAGTCAATGAACTAATCCACTTTAAATGTACACGTTCTTTATCAAAAGACTAGCTTAAATAATTGATATTTTGGGAAATTTTCTTTTGTAGTCTGTTTGTTCTTCTCCAAATGTTTAAAATTTTATTCTTGGAGTAAACTAATACATCAGAAGACTGTATAGCAACATTATATAATGTGACTCCTCTCCCAATCACCACAAATTACTTTCAGTGAGTTGTATTTTTATGTCAAGCTCCTGAAATTTCTCAAAGTATTACAAAAGAAATAGGCATATGAAATATTTTAATGTACTTTCCATAATAGACAAGTTCTCCACCAACACTTCTGTACAAATTAATTAATGTATTTAAATATTTGTATTAGGGAAAGCTGTGCTTCTCCAGAGGTTCAGATCAAATAGATCTATAAAGAGACTTGCAACCTATCAATTTTCAGCCTGCACCCCACTCCCACTTTCCATAATATCTGATGCTTCCAAGGGCTAAAACTCTGAAGAGTTCTACTGGGCAGTTTGGCATGTGTCTTGCCAGTATCCCTCTCTGCAGGAAATTGAGATTTTCCACTGATAGATCAGTTGTCACTGTTTAAATCACATGTCTTCTATATGTTTGATGAAATCTCTTGCCCATTATTTTCTTGTTTATTCCTCATAAATTTTGTAATATGATGTAAAGTATGAACACAAATGAACATGACAAAACTTCCTGGTTATTGACATGCTTATAAGGAGACCCTACTGGATAGTGTGTATTAATTCCAAAATGTTTTTTTCTAATTATTTTACCTTCATTTAATTTAAATCTCTTTAAATAGCCATTTAATTGGTCTTCCCATTTCTAGTCGTTTTTTCCACCAATATATCTTATATGTTGCCACCAAAGAAGATATCAACATGTTACTCTCCTCAGCAAAAATCCACAATGATATTCCCCATTGTATACAAAATGAAATCCAAAATTTCCAGCCTGACATTCATGGTCTCACATCAGCTTGTCTATCTAAGCCATATCTTCCAAATACTCATCAATACATCAGGCACACTCTTTGACATACATGTGCTCTGCTTCTGTAGCCATGTTTTTACTCATGTTGGTCTCTTTTCCTTCCTTCTAATTTCAGTATGTTAAAGTTTTATGCATATATCAAAGAGCTGTTCAAATGCCATCTCCTCCATGAAGCCTTTCTACATCGTTAGTCTACACCCCCTTCCATGTTCCCCTGTTGCATTTTGCTTAGAACTACATTACAATGTTTATCATAGTCTGCCTTGTATTAGTTACTTATGCACTTATCTGCCTTTTCCATTTATTTGGAAGTTCCATAGATGAGGGGAGGGCAAGCTTAGATCTTATTGATCTTTAAATCCCTCTATCAGAGTACATGGCACATAATAGAAATTTGATAAATATTAACTAACTTGAATAGAAGAATATGAAATACAAATTTCAGATAGCCTGATTAAAATTAATTATATCAATTTGCGAGAGTCAGATTGGCTGGGTTTGGTGATGAATTTGACATTGAAATTTATTTATATCTTTAGAATTTTTGTAATGGAGTCATTTTCTGTTTTTCATGTACACTAGAGATCCCACAATTATTCTTATTTCTTATGAAAACTGTCCAATTTCATCCTCAAATGTAAAACAAATAGATTTCCAATAGGAGTTGCACTGTCAGGAGATAACTGTGGCTACAGAAGCTAGGCAAGTCAAACAGAAAAACACTTTGGTAAATGGGGCCCTCAAAGGCCTATCAGAGCAATTAGCATCTGTTTTAACATTAGCTCTGGCAGAAAGAGTTTCAAAATTACTTTTCATCAACTTTAAAGAGCTTTTATTATAGAAACTCTGAGGTATTTTATATCTCACAGGGAAGAGCTTAATTAGACACAAATTGATGTGCTTGTGCCTGTTGTGAAACTAGAATTTATAACAGACAATTCTGAACCTGTTCTCTGCCTTGTATTATGCCTCAAAAGCATCTGCAAATGCTGTAACTAATCTTCTAAAATAATTGGTAACCAATCTGCACACCATTTACCATTTCCCGATATATAAACTATTATGAGAGCAGCCAGGTGCAATTCTTTTACAGCTCTTCCCAAACACTATTGAGCATCTAATGACCTTAACAAAATTATCTTCATTAGAATCTTGAATGCTAATCCACTTTGTCTTGGTGAGGGCATTATTTAGTAAAAGGAGCTTTTGGTAATTTGCAGCCTGAAAAAAAAATCTTTGTTTTAGGTACATTGCCCCATAAACGTTTTCTCTTATAACTCTTCAATTTCTCTATGTTTCAGTAAGTTAATTGATACAGTATATTATTAGTAATCTTTGTATATTTTATTTTGATTTATCTTAGAGATCTAAAGATATTGTAAAAAATACAGAATGATGTATTTTTCTAAAGGCTATGTCAAGACGTGGAAATAAAAACACAAAGTAAGTTCTTCAATATAAAAACGTCTCTTTACTCCAGCCAAACATCCTTACTTACCTTTCCAATAGATGAAATTGAAGATTAAATGGAAAAGTAATAAGTGAGTTTCCAATATGAAAGAACTCATTAGTTAACAGAAAAGCAAAACAAACAAGGAAAACAAACAAAACACAGTTTTCTACAAGCCAGATATGCTTCGTGAATAGAGAAACTACTGGGATCCCTTCAAGAAATGTCCACATTCAGCTTGGGATAATTGAGAAAATATTAGATGGTATAATTCCATTGTCCATTAAAAATATTTTCGTAGGGATGCATAACTATTAGTGGTATCTTAGTTTTTATCATCATAGTGAGCAGAGGCATGGGTCTGCAGATTCCATGACTTATTCCATGACTCATTTGGTTGGCTATTTAAAGAGTATCACATGATGAAAGCAAAGCAGAGACTTGGGGCTTATAGCTGAGAATGTCCACCAGAGAGCCTTATGACTGATTTCAAGAATGCGTGGATTCTTCCAACCTAGCAATGTACCTTTCAGGAAATGTACTTAGGTATATTAGTATTCAGTTGCCTCTGTTGCTTCAGCTCTAGGGCTTTTTACTTCATTCCTTACTCCCTTGGATATTGAATTTCATACCTTATCACAAAACTTTGTCTTTATGTTCAAATCATTTCATGACCTTGACTTTCTTCCTGTGTTTTTTTTTTTTTTTTCACTTGCCTCCTCAGTTTTTAAATGTCTGGAAATTTCTACAAGCAAAATACCTACTGGATTATTGTGAATCCTATGAGAGTTTATCCCAGAAGGTCAAAATTTTCAGAAAGTACAACCTAAAGGATTCAGCTATGCATATTTTATGATTAAAATGTTCAAGTAGCTTATTTTAGAGGACTAAAATAAGGTTTATTCTCATCACAGAGTACTATTGGAAATGATCTTCTTAAGAAATTACTTGGTTCAAATCCAATCATTTTCAGATCAGAAAATTGAGGACATAGAAGGGAGAAAAGACAAAAGAGCAAAACATAAAACAACAATATAGTTAGAGATAGTGCTGGAACTAAACACAAAAGCTCCAGATTCTGAACTTAGTGCTCATCCTAGTGTCCCATGCTCTCTACCCCATATTCTGTATCAATCACAAAACCTCCATTTAATTTTAGTAGGTCTTCTGTCCACACAACAAATTGTTTGCAGCCAAGTTCTCTTGCATGTAGATATACATCATAGAAAAATAAATACCATTTGAAGTTAATGCATCGGAGAGGCTTCTTAATTTGACCTCACAATTTAAGAGCTATTATTTTAGTCAGGCAGCAGCAGAAAAAGTTTGCTGCCATACGACAATAATGCACATATTGTTGAAGATGATAAATATTACATAATAAAACTAAGAATGTTATTTGGAACAATATATTTCAATGTTCTGAACCCCAGTTTTGTCATCTATAAAATGGTAATATGAAAATAGGTAAGAATATCTAATAATTCCCATTATATTCAAACATGTATCACTATCCTGGTGTGCACTATCTTTGTGTGTGAAGTTTTATATTTAAGACTCCTCTTGATTACAAATATGAATAACCTTAAGTTGCAAAAATGAAAGGGAATTTTCTCAATCAAATATGTCTTTTTTATTAAATTGCACGAATACATTAAGATGGGATGAATAATTAAAAAGACATTTGCACATCAGTTTCTACCTTCTCTATAACCCAACTTTTAACCAGAGTTAGTTTTATTGACAGTGTTCTTCTACCATATCACCTGAAAGAGTACTAATATCTTCAGGGAGCATAAGTGATACATGGGACAAGAAGGAGGTTTTACCAATAATTTGTAAATCTCATATAATAAAAGCACAATGAATGGATTTTTGATGTCATCAATAGCCATGTGGATTTACTATTCAGATATTCCAGATACTAGATTTCTGATATAGTTTGGACTTCTTTGAGACACAATTCACCAAAATGGATGTGGACAAACTAAACCTCAAAGAATTTTTTTTAAATAGTGATTTACTCAAATTGCAAAAGATAAATTCCAATCATGTGTGCATGTTTGTGATGCATATGTATTGAAAAGGGTTGGAAAGAAAAAGACAATCTGCTTTTCTTTCCCTAGTCTAATTACCCTGTCTCCTTGAAGCTCTGCAGGATATAAAAAAAGCAGTGCCTAACTTCCCTGAATTCTGTGTTGTCCTATGTGAGGTTTTTCTCTTTCCCTGATGTTTCACCTGAGTTCTTCTGTTGGTACTTCTTCCTTTAATTTTTTCTCCCTCCTTGAATCTTCCGAACGCACTCTTCCGAATGCACTATCTTCCTAAAATATCATCTGTTATCAAGTAACAGAATTCCTGTGTTTCCTAGTAATCTTCAGAACTCCAGTCATCCACTAAAGAGAATTTTCCCTCTAAGATTTTCACCTGTCCAACAAAAGAGGGGCCTAAGTGCTGGACTTAAGGTCTAGTAACTTGGGGTGAAGCTGGGCTGTGGAATAGGGGTAATAGGTTTTGAGTAGGGGTTTGAAAATATTTTGATTGTAGTAAAAATGATCCACTTCTGTGACACTTGAAGCTTATACAATATGAGAAGCCCTCTAAAAAATGATCTCAAATTTATAAATACAAAATTAGGTATCAAAGTGAATATTACTTTACAAAGAGGTGGAAAGAACAAATTTTTAAAAGGCTGACAAATAACTCAACTCTCAAAAAAAAATCCAGAAACAGAGCAACGTGAGCAAGACTGTAGAATAGAAAGTCCCAATGCCCATTCTCAAACAGCAACATTAATTTGACGATGATATACATATCACAATACATTTATGAGAAGTCCAGGTTCCAGTTAAGAAGTTGCAGCACCTCAAATGAGCAAAAAAACAATAACAGCCACATTGAAATGGGTAAGAATAAAATATATTAAAAAGGAAAAAAAACAATAAAATTATGAATTGTTTTTCTAAAAATACGAACAAAATTTACACACTTTAACTAGACTAAGAAAAAAAATTCAAATAAAATCAGAAATGAGGAGGAGCTTCAAGATGGTGGAAGAGTAAGATGTGGAGATCACCTTCCTCCCCACAAATACATCAGAAATACATCTACATGTGGAAGAACTCCTACAGAAAACCTACTGAACACTGGCAGAAGACCTCAGGCCTCCCAAAAGGCAAGAAACACCCCCACATACCTGGGTAAGGCAAAAGAAAAAAGGAAAAACAGAGACAAAAGAATAGGGACGGGACCTGCACCACTGGGAGGGAGCTGTGAAGGAGGAAAAGTTTCCACACACTAGGAAGCCCCTTCGCAGGCGGAGACTGCGGGTGGTGGAGGGGGGAAGTTTCAGAGCCACGGAGGAGAGCGTAGCAACAGGGGTGTGGAGGGCAAAGCGGAGAGATTCCCTCACAGAGGATCGGTGACGGTCAGCACTCACCAGCCCAAGAGGCTTCTCTGCTCAACCGTCAGGGCAGGTGGGGGCTGGGAGCTGAGGCTCTGGCTTTATAGGTCAGATCCCAGGGAGAGGACAGGCGTTCACTGTGTGCACACACCCTGAAGGGGGCTAGTGTGCCAGAGTTAGCCAGGAGTGTGTCCGGGAAAAGGTCTAGAGCTGCCGAAGAGGCAAGAGACTTTTTCTTGCCTCTTTGTTTCACAGTGCATGAGGAGAGGGGATTAAGAGCATCGCCTAAACGAGTTCCAGAGATGGGCACGGGGCGTGGCTCTCAGCGCGGACCTCAGAGATGGGCATGAGACGCTAAGGCTGATACTGCAGCCACCAAGAAGCCTGTGTGCAAGCACAGGTCACTATCCACAACTCCCCTCCCAGGAGCCTGTGTAGCCCACCACTGCCAGGGTCCAGTGACCCAGGGACAACTTCCCCAGGAGAAGACATGGTGCACCTCAGGCTGTTGCAACGTCACGCCGGCCTCTGCCACCACAGGCTCCCCTTGCATTCTGTACACCTCCCTCCACACTGCCTGAGTAAGCCACAGCCCCCTAATCAGCTGCTCCTTTAACCCGGTCCTGTCTGAGAGGGGAACAGACGCCCTCAGGTGACCTACCCTCAGAGGCGGGGCCAACTCCAAAGCTGAACCCCAGGAGCTGTGTGAACAAAGAAGAGAAAAGGAAATCTCTCCCAGCAGCCTCAGGAGCAGCAGATTAAATCTCCACAATCAACTTGATGTACCCTGCATCTGTGGAATAACTGAATAGACAGCAAATCATCCCAAATTGAGGCAGTGGACTTTGAGAGCAATGTTATATATATATATATTTCCCTTTTTCTCTTTTTGTGAGTGTTTATGTGTATGCTTCTGTGTGTGATTTTGTCTGTATAGCTTGCTTTTACCATTTGTCCTAGGGTTCTGTCTGTCCGTTTTTTTTGTTTTGTTTTGTATTTTTTTAGTATAGTTTTTAGCACTTACTATCATTGGTGGATTTGTTTTTTGGTTTGGTTGCTCTCTTTTTTCTTTCTTTCTTTGGTTTTTTTATTACATTTTAATTCTTTTATTATTAATAATTATTCTTTTATTACTTATTTTAATAACTTTATTTATTTATTTACTTATTTTCTAATTTTTATTCTGAGCCATGTGGATGACAGGGTCTTGGTGCTCTGGCCGGGCATCAGGCCTGTGCTTCTGAGGTGGGAGAGGAGAGTTCAGGACATTGGCCCACCAGAGACCTCCCAGCTCCACATAATATAAAACTGCAAAAATCTCCCAGAGATCTCCATCTCAACACCAAGACCCAACTCCACTCAACGACCAGCAAGCTACAGTGCTGGACACCCTGTGACAAACAACAACCAGGACAGGAACACAACACCACCCATTAGCAGAGAGGCTGCTGAAAACCATAATAAGGTCACAGACACCTCAATACACACCACCAGACACAGACCTGCCACCAGAAAGACAAGATGCAGCCTCATCCACCAGAACACAGGCACTACTCCGCTCCACCAGGAAGCCAACACAACCCACTGAACCAACCGAAGCCACTGGGAACAAACACCAAAAACAACGGGAACTACGAACCTGCAGTCTGCGAAAGGAAGACCCCAAACACAGTAAGGTAGGCAAATGAGAAGACAGAGAAACACACAGCAGATGAAGGAGCAAGGTGAAAACCCACCAGACCAAACAAATGAAGAGGAAATAGGTGGTCTACCTGAAAAAGAATTCAGAATAATGATAGTAAAGGTGATTCAAAATCTTGGAAATAGAATAGAGAAAATACAAGAAACCTTTAATAAGGAACTAGAAGAACTAAAGAGCAAACAAACAATGATGAACAACACAATAAATGAAAGTAAAAATTCTCTAGAAGGAATAAATAGCAGAATAACTGAGGCAGAAGAATGGAGAAGTCACCTGGAAGATAAAATAGTGGAAATAACTACTGCAGAGCAGAATAAAGAAAAAAGAAAGAAAATAATTGAGGACAGTCTCAGAGACCTCTGGGACAATATTAAACACACCAACATTAAAATTATAGGGGTCCTAGAAGAAGAAGAGAAAAAGAAAGAGACTGAGAAATTATTTGAAGAGATTATAGTTGAAAACGTCGCTAATATGGGAAAGGAAATAATTAATCAACTCCAGGAAGTGCAGACAATCCCATACAGGATAAATCTAAGGAGAAACAGGCCAAGACACATATTAATCAAACTATTAAAAATTAAATACAAAGAAAATTCTTAAAAGCAGCAAGGGAAAAACAACACATAGCACACAAGGAAATCCCCGTAATGTTAACAGCTGATCTTTCAGCAGGAACCCTGCAAGCCAGAAAGGAGTGGCAGGACATATTTAAAGTGATGAAAGGGAAAAACCTAAAACCAAGATTACTCTACCCAGGAAGGATCTTATTCAGATTCGATGGAGAAATTAAACCTATACAGACAAGCAAAAGCTAAGAGAATTCAGCACCACCAAACAAGCTTTACAACAAGTTCTAAAGGAACTTCTTTAGGCAGGAAACACAAGAGAAGGAAAACACCTACAATAACAAACCCAAAACAATTAAGAAAATAGGAATAGGAACATACATATCGATAATTACCTTAAATGTAAATGGATTAAATGCTGCAACCAAAAGACATAGACTAGCTGAATGGATACAAAAACAAGACCCGTATATATGCTGTCTACAAGAGACCTGATTCAGACCTAGGGAAACATACAGACTGAAGGGAGGGATGGAAAAAGATATTCCCTGCAAATGGAAATAAAAAGAAAACTAGAGGAGCATTTCTCATATCAGAAAAAATAGACTTTAAAACAAAGACTATTAAAAGAGACAAAGAAGGACAATACATAATGATCAAGGGATCAACCCAAGAAGAAGATATAGCAATTATAAATATTTATGCACCCAACAAAGGAGTACATCAATACATAAGGCAAATATTAACAGCCATAACAGGGGAAATCGACAGTAACACAATCATAGTTAGAGAATTAAACAGCCCACTTTCTCCAATGGACAGATCATGCAAAATGAAAATAAATAAGGAAACACAAGCTTTAAAGGATACATTAAACAAGATGGACTTAATTGATATTTATAAGGCATTCCATCCAAAAGCAAGAGAATACACATTTTCCTCAAGTGCTCATGGAACATTCTGCAGGATAGATCATATCTTGGTTCACAAAACAAGCCTTGGTATATTTAAGAAAATTGAAATGGTATCAAGTATCTTTTCTGACCACAACTTTATGACACTAGGTATCAATTATAGGAAAAAATCTGTAAGAAATACAAACACATGGAGACTAAAAAACACACTACTTAATAACCGAGAGATCACTGAAGAAATCAAAGGGGAAATCAAAAAATACCTAGAAACAAATGACAATAAAAACACAACGACCCAAAGCCTATGGGATGCAGGAAAAGCAGTTCTAAGAGGGAAATTTATAGCTATACAAGTCTACCTTAAGAAACAAGAAACGTCTCAAATAAACAACCTAACTTTACACCTAAAGCAATTAGAGAAAGAAGAACAAAAAACCCCCAAAGTTAGCAGAAAGAAAGAAATCATAAAGATAAGAACAGAAATAAATGAAAAAGAAATGAAGGAAACAATAGCAAAGATCAATGAAACTAAAAGCTGGTTCTTTGAGAAGATAAATAAAATTGATAAACCATTAGCCAAACACATCAAGAAAAAAAGCAAGAAGACTCAAATCAATAGAATTAGAAATGAAACAAGAGAAGGAACAAGTGAGACTGCAGAAATACAAAAGATCATAATAGATTACTACAAGCAACTATAGGACAATAAAATGGACAACCTGGAAGAAATGGACAAATTCTTAGAAATGCACAACCATCTGAGACTGAACCAGGAAGAAATAGAAAATATAAACAGACCAATCACAAGCACTGAAATTGAGACTGTGATTAAAAATCTTCCAACAAACAAAAGCCCAGGACCAGATGGCTTCACAGGTGAATTCTATCAAACATTTAGAGAAGAGCTAACTCCTATCCTTCTGAAACACTTCCAAAATATCTTAGAGAGAGGAACACTCCGAAACTCATTCTATGAGGCCAACATCACCTGATAACAAAACCAGACAATGATGTCACAAAGAAAGAAATGTACAGGCCAATATCACTGATGAACATAGATGCCAAAATCCTCAACACAATACTAGCAAAAAGAATCCAACAGCACATTAAAAGGATCATACACCATGATCAAGTGGGGTTTATCCCAGGAATGCAAGGATTGTTCAATATACGCCAATCAATCAATGTGATAAGCCATATTAACAAATTGAAGAATAAAAACCATGTGATCAGCTCAACAGATGCAGAAAAAGCTTTCAACAAAATTCAACAACCATTTATGATAAAAACCCCCCAGAAGGTAGGTATAGAGGGAACTTACTTCAAAATAATAAAGGCCATATACGACAAACCAACAGGCAACATTGTCCTCAATGGTGAAAAATTGAAAACATTTCCACTAAGATCAGGAACAAGACAATATTGCCCACTCTCACCACTATTATTCAATATTGTTTTGGAAGTTTTAGCCACAACAATCAGAGAAGAAAGAGAAATAAAAACAATCCAAATTGGAAAAGAAGAAGTAAAGCTGTCACTGTTTGTAGATGACATGATAGTATACATAGAGAATCCTAAAGATGCTAACAGAAAACTTCTAGAACTAATCAATAAATTTGGTAAAGTAACAGGATACAAAATTAATGCACAGAAATCTCTTGCATTCCTATACACTAATGATGAAAAATCTGAAAGTGAAATTAAGGAAACAGTCCTATTTACCATTGCAACATAAAGAATAAAATACCTAGGAATAAACCTACCCAAGGAGACAAAAGACCTGTATGCAGAAAACTATAAGACACTGATGAGAGAAATTATAGATGATACAAATAGATGGAATGATATACCATGTTTTTGGATTGGAAGAATCAACGGTGTGAAAATGACTCTACTACCCAAAGCAACCTACAGATTCAATGCAATCCCTATCAAACTATCACTGGCATTTTTTACAGAACTAGAAAAATAAATTTCACAATTTGTATGGAAACACAAAAGACCCCGAATATCCAAAGCAATCTTCTGAAAGAAAAACAGAGCTGGAGGATTCAGGCCCCCGGACTTCAGCCTATACTACAAAGCTACAGTAATCAAGGCAGTATGGTACTGGCACAGAAACCGAAATATAGATCAATGGAACAGGATAGAAAACCCAGAGATACACCCACACACATATGGTCACCTTGTTTCTTATAAAGGAGCAAGAATATGCAGTGGAGAAAAGACAGCCTCTTCAATAAGTGGTGCTGAGAAACCTGGACAGCTACATGTAAAAGAATGACATTAGAGCATTCCCTAACACCATACACAAAAATAAACTCAAAATGGATTAAAGACCTAAATGTACAGTCAGACACTATCAAACTCTTTGAGGAAAACATAGGCAGAACACTCTATGAAGTAATCACAGCAAGATCCTTTTTGACCCTCCTCCTAGAGAAATGGAAATAAAAACAAAAATTAAAAAAAAATGGGACTTATTGAAACTTAAAAGCTTTTGCACAGCAAAGGAAACCATAATCAAGACGAAAAGACACCCCTCAGAATGGGAGAAAATATTTGCAAATGAAGCAACTGACAAAGGATTAATCTCCAAAATTTACAAACAGCCCATGCAGCTCCATATCAAAAAAACCAACAACCCAATCCAAAAATGGGCTGAAGACCTAAATAGACCTTTCTCCAAAAAAGATATACATATTGCCATCAAACACATGAAAGAATGTTCAACATCATTAATCATTAGAGAAATGCAAATCAAAACTACAATGAGATATCATCTCACCCCAGTCAGAATGGCCATCATCAAAAAATCTAGAAACAATAAATGCTGGAGAGGGTGTGGAGAAAAGGGAACACTCTTGCACTGTTGGTGGGAAAGTAAATTGATACAGCCAGTATGGAGAACAGTATGGAGGTTCCTTAAAAAACTAAAAATATAATTACCTTACAACCCAGCAA
Organism: Eschrichtius robustus; assembly: GCF_028021215.1. Classification (NCBI taxonomy): domain Eukaryota; kingdom Metazoa; phylum Chordata; class Mammalia; order Artiodactyla; family Eschrichtiidae; genus Eschrichtius; species Eschrichtius robustus. Next base: position 77,378,907 of record NC_090845.1, on the reverse strand, counting down.
TCCCACTACTGGGTGTATACACTGAGAAAACCGTAGTTCAAAAAGAGTCATGTACCACAATGTTCATTGCAGCTCTATTTACAGTAGCCAGGACATGGAAGCAATTTAAGTGTCCATCAACAGATGAATGGATAAAGAAGATGTGGCACATATATACAATGGAATATTACTCAGCCGTTAAAAGGAACAAAATTGAGTTATTTATAGTGAGGTGGATTGATCTAGAGTCTGTCCTACAGAGTGAAGTAAGTCAGAAAGAGAAAAACAAATACCGTATGCTAACACATATATATGGAATCTAAAAAAAAAAAAAAGTTCATGAAAAACCTAGGGGCAGGACGGGAATAAAGACACAGACCTACTAGAGAATGGACTTAAGGACACGGGGAAGAGGAAGGGTAAGCTGGGACGAAGTGAGAGAGTGACATGGACATATATACACTACCAAATGTAAAACTGATAGCTAGTGGGAAGCAGCCGCATAGCACAGGGAGATCAGCACTGTGCTTTGTGACCACCTAGAGGGGTGGGATAGGGCAGGTGGGAAGGAGGCAGATGCAAGAGGGAAGAGATATGAGGATATATGTATATGTAAATCTGGTTCACTTTGTTATAAAGCAGAAACATACCATTGTAAAGCAATTATACTCCAATAAAGATGTTTTTAAAAAATATTAGAATTTAAGAATAGACATTACAACTGATGCCACAGAATTTAAAAACATAATACAGAAGTACCAAGAACAATTATATGGCAACAAATAGGACAACCTAAAAGAACTGGATACATTTCTAGAAACATACAACCTATCAGGACTGAATAATGAAGAAATAGAAACTCTGAACAGATTGATAATAACTAAGAAAATTTAATATATACTCAAAACCTGCCCAACTAACAAAAGCCCAGGACCAGGCAGCTTCATGCTTGGAATCTTCCAAAATTTTATAAAATTTTATTTTTATTTGTTTTGGTTTAGTTTGGTTTGATTTTTTTTTTTTTTTACCGTCCCATGCAGCTTGTGGGATCCTAGTTCCCTGACCAAGGATTGAACCCAGGCCCTTTGCAGTGAAAGGGAAGAGTCCTAACCACTGGACTGCCAGGGAATTCCCTCTACCAAACTTTTAAAGAAGAATTTATACCAATCCTTTTAAAACTTTTCCAAAAAACTGAATAGAAGGGAACATTTTCAATTTTTTTCTTTGAGACCAGCATTGCCCTGATGCCAAAGGCCAAGGACACCGCAAGGAAAGAAAACTATAGGCCAATAACCCTGATGAACATAGATGCAAAAATTGTCAACAAAAACTAACAAACTGAATTTGAAAACACATTGAAAAGTCATACACCATGATAAAATGAAATTTGTCTCTTGGATTTGAGGATGGTTCAAAATATGGAAATCAATTAATGTGTTACACCACGTTAACAAAATGAATGATGAAAATTACATGATCATCTCAATAGATTTAAAAAAGGATTTGAAGAAGTTCAACATGTTTTTATGATAAAAGGTCTCAACAAACTAGATATAGAAGGAATGTACCTCAACACAATAAAAACCATGTAAGTCAAGCCCACAACTCACATCATATTTACTGGTGAAAAACTAAAACACTTCCCCCAAGATCATGAACAAGACAAGGAGGACCACTGTTGCCACTTCTATTAAACATGGTACTGAAAGTTCTAGCCAAGGCAATTAGGCAGTAAAAATAAATTAAAGGCATCCAAACTGAAAAGGAAATGAAGTTATCTCTGTTTGGAGATGACATGAACTTATACATAAAAAAACCCCTAAAGCTTTCATGAAATATTAGTCAGACCTAGTAAATAAATTTAATAAAGTTGCAGGATTAAAAATCAGCACTCAAATATAAGTTGCCTTTCTACACACTTACAAAAATTATTCAAAAATAAAATTAATAAAACAAAACCATCTACAATAGTATCAAAAATATAAAATCCTTTGGAATAGACTTTTTGTGTGGTAACACAAGATCTTTACAAATATTTACAAATACAATATTGTATAGACTCTATGTTGTATAGTACATCTCTAAAATTTATTCATCTTATATAACTTAAAATTTGTACACTTTATCCTCAACATTTATCACTTCCCCCCAGTCCCTGGCAAATGCAATTCTACTCTCTGATTCTGTGAGCTTGACTACTTTAGATCCTCACATAAGTGGCACCATGAAGTATTTGTTCTTTTGTGATTGGTTTATTTCACTTAGTATAGTTTCATCCATGCTGTTGCTGATGGAAGGATTCCCTTCTTTTATGGCTGAATAATATTCCACTGTATATGTATATACCACATTTTCATTTTTCGTTCATCCATTGATGGACATTTAGATTCCTTCCATGTTTTGCTATTGTGAATAATGCTGCAGTGCACATAGGAGTGCAGATATCTCTCTTAGATCTGGATTTCAGTTATTTTTAATACATACACAGAAGTGGGATTTCTGAATAATATGGTAGTTCTAATTTTAATTTTTTAAGAACCTCCATAATTTTTTCCATAGTGGCTGCACCAATTAACATACCAACTAACAGTGTACAAGGGTTCTAATTTCTCCACATATTCTCCAACTTTTAATACCATTTCTTTTTTTAAAATATCCATCCTAAGAATATGAAATGATATATCTTGTGGTTTGATTTTCATTTTCCTTGATGATTTTAATGTTGAGCAACTTTTATATTACTATTGGCCATTCATATGTCTTTTCTGGAGAAACATCTATTCAATTTTTCTGCTTTTTATTTTTAAAAGGGTTATTTGTTTTTGTACTATTGAGATGTAGTAGTTCCTGATATATTTTGAGTATTATCCCTTTATCAGACATATCATTTGCAAATATTTTCTTCCATTCTGTATGTTACCTTTTCATTTTGATGATTATTTTCTTTGCTGCTCAGAAGATTTTTAGTTTAATGCAATGCCTCTTGTCTATTTTACTTTTGTTGCCTGTGCTTTTGCTGTCTTTTTCAAAAACTCATTGCCATGGCTAATGTCAGGAAGAATTTTCCCTATATTTTCCTATAGAAGTTTTACAGCTTCAGGTCTTTCTTTTCTATCTTTAATCCATTTGTGCTGCTTTTTGTGTATGTTATAAGATAAAGGTTGAATTTTATCCTTTTGCTAGTGGATATTCAGTTTTCCCAGCACCATTTATTGAAGACATTATTCTTTACCCATTGGGTATTCTTGGCTTCCTTATGAAAGATCAGTTGACTATATATTGTGGATTTATTTCTGGATCCTGTATTCTTTTCCATTGGTCTATTAATATGTTTTTATTCTAGTATCATATTGTATCAATTACTAAAGTTTTGTAATATAGTTTGGAATCAGAAAGTGGGATGCCTCCAGCTTTATTCTTCTTGATCAAAATGTCTTTGGCTATTTTTGGTGTTTTCTGTTTCCATGTCAATTTTATGATGTTTTCTATTTTTATAAAAATGCCACTGGGTTTTGATAAAATTGCATTGAATCTATAGATAGCTTTGAGCAGTATGAATATTTTAAATACTAATTTTTTCAATCCATCAACATGAGATATCTTTTCATTTATTTGCATCTAGTTTAATTTGTTTCATCAGTGTTTTGTAGTTTTCAGTGTACAAGTATTTCATCTCCTTGGTTAAGTATTTTATTCTTTTTGATGCTTTTGTAAATGGATTGTTTTCCTAAATTTTTTTCGAATTTTTCATTCTTAGTATATAGATATGTAACTGATTTTTGTATATTAATTTTGTATCCTGTAGTTGCACTATACTTGTTTACTAGTTCTCACAAATTTTTATGGAATCTTTAGGGTTTTCTACATGCAAGATCAAGACATCTATAAATAGAAATAATTGTATTTCTTCCTTTGCAATTTGAATGCCTTTTATTTCTTTATCTTGCCTTATGGTTCTGGCTAGGATTTCAAGTACTATGTTGAATAGAATTTGTGAGAGTAGACATTCTCACCGTGTTCCAGATCATAATATAATATTAGCTGTGGGCTTGATTTTTATGGAATTTATTATGTTGAGGTACAGTCCTTCTTTACCTAGCTTGTTGAGAGTTTTTATCATGAAAACATGTTGAATATTGTCAAATGCTTTTTCTACATCTTTTGAGATGATCATGTGATTGCATAATTCATTCTGTTTAATATGGTGTATCACATTGATAGATTGGCTTATGTTGAACCATCCTTTCATCCCATGGTCATGACACTTGGTCATGGTGTATGATCCTTTTAATGTCTTGTTGAATTCAGTTTGCTATTATTTTGTTGCATCCATGTTTATTAGTGTTATTGGCTTATAGTTTTATTTTCTTGTGGTTTCTTTGTCAGGCTTTGGTATCAGGGTAGTGCTGCCCCCAGAAAAGAAGTTTGGAAATATTTTCCTCTTCTTTTTTTGGGGAGTGTTTTTAAATGTTTGGTTTTGATTCTTTACATGATTGGTAGAATTCACCTGTGAAGTCATCTGGTCTTGGACTTTTCTTTGTTGGAGACTTTTTATTACTAATTCAGTCTCCTTATTTCTTATTAGTCTTTTTAGGCTTTCTATTTCTTCATGATTCAGTCTTGGTATGTTATGTATTCCTAGGAATTTATTCAGTTTTTCTAGATTGTCCCTTTTGTTAGCATATAATTGTTCATAGTGATCTTGTATCATCTGTTACACTTTTGTGACATCCATTTTATTGTTTCCTCTTCCATTTCTAATTTACTGATTTGAGTTTTCTCTCTTTTTTTCTTAGTTATTCTAGCTAAGGGTTTGTCAATTTTGTTTATCTTTTCAAAAAACCGAGTCTCTGTTTTGTCAATTTTTCTGTTGTGTTTCTATTCTCCATTTATTCTTGCTTGTATCTTTATTATTTTCTTCCTTCTAATTTTAGTTATAGTTTTACCTTGTTTTTCTTGAGGTACAGGGCTTGGGTGCTTGAGATCTTTCTTCTTTTTATAAAAGTAAGCAATTATCACTCTAAACTTCCTTCTTAACACTGCTTTTGCTATATCCCATAAGTTTTGGCATGTTCTGTTTTTATTTTCACTTGTTTCAAGATATTTCCTCATTTCTCTTTTGATTTCTTCTTTAAACAAATGGTTGTTCAGGAGTATATTGTTTAATTTCCACATACTTGTGAAATTTTCAGTTTTCTTTCTGCTATTGATTTCTAGTTTCATTCCATTTTGTTCAGTAAAAATATATGATTTCAATTTTTTCTTAAACTTAAAACTTTTTTGACCTAACGTGATCTATCCTGGAAAATATTCCATGTTTGCCTGAGAAAAAAATGTGTATTCTGTTGCTTGGGTGGAATGTTCTCTATATATTAGTTGATTCATTTGTTCTATAGTGTTGTTCAAGTACTCTCTTACCTTATTGATTTTCTGTTTCTATGTTCTCTTATTGAAAATGGGGTATTAAAGATTCCTACTATTATTGTTTTATTACCTATTTCTCCCTTCAATTCTCTCAATGGTTGCTTTATATATTTAGGCACCCTTCTATTTGATTTATACATATTCATAATTTTTTATATTCCTTTTGAATTTACACTTCAGTATCATGTTTGCCTCTTATGCCAGGTTTTCATTTAAAATTTAGTTTTTTCTGATATATGTATAGCTACCCTTGCTCTCTTTTGGTTACCATTTGCATGGAATACCATGTTCTGTCCCTTTATTTTCAGCCTAAATGTGTCCTTAAATCTAAAGTAGTCTCTTGTAGACAGCATATAGTTGGATCATGGTTTTTTGTCCTTTCAGCCTTACTATATCTTTGTATTGGGGAGTTTAATTCATTCAGATTTAATGTAACTATTGATAGGGAAGGACATACTACTGACATTTTAAATTGTTTTCTGAATATTTTGTAGTTCTTTTCTCTCTCTCTTCCTCTCAGTTATTTCTTTAAGTAAGGTTTTTGTCTTTTACTTTTCTCCTTCTCTGCCTTTCATAATGTATATATTGGTTCACTTGATGGTGTTATATAAGTCCCTTAGGCTTTCTTCACTCACTTTCATTTCTTTTTTTTTTCTTTTTGTTCCTCTAGCTGTATAATTTCAAATAACCTATATTCCACTTCACTGACTCTTTCTTCTGCTTGACCAAATATGTTGTTGAAGCTTTCTACTGAATTCTTCAGTTCAGTCATTGTATTATTCAGCTCCTGTTTGGATCCTCTTTGGGTGTTTTTTCATGGTTTTTATGGTTTCTATTTCTTTGTTGTTCTATAATTTTGTTCATGCATTATTTTTCTGATTTCTTTTAACTATCTATCTGTGTTCACTTGTAGCTCATTGAGCTCCTTTAACAATACTATTTTGAATTATTTTGTCAAGCAGTTCATAGATCTCTGTTTCTTTAAGGTCAGTTCCTTGAGCTTTGTTTTGTTCCTTTGATGGTTTCATGTTTCTCTGATTATTCATGACCCTTGAATAGACTTGTATTTGTGTCTGCCTATTTGAAGAAGCAGTCACTTCTTCCCATCTTTACAGACTGGCTTCAGCAAGGAAAGCTTTTCATCAGTCAGCCCAGCAATAGATTCTGAGTAGGCCTCTCTCTTGACAGGGTCCATATTTGACCCTGCTTCTGTGATCTGCAAGAAGGACCATTACTAAGACCTGTGTACCAGCTGTTCAAATCCGTGTGCTGGTTGTTGAGAGTCCCTGCCCCTTTTCTTTGTTCTTAGCTACCCCCAAATGATCTAGCCATGCTTATTCCCTCAGTATTCTGTGTAAGATGTGAGAGAAGAAGACCATCGAGTAGTACCTTGAAAAGTGGTGAAGTTGAATGCTCACTTTTCTCTCTTTTCCCCACAAAAAAAACTTGCAGGCCATGGGAATGTCTCTTGGTGTACTGCTGCACTGGCTTGGAGGAGATGTGATGCAAGTAAAGTGAAACTTTTCTTCTTACTCTTTCAATGCATCTTTCCTTGTTTCTGTGTTCCACTGGTGTGCTGTAGTCTCTCACCTGGATTCTGGAGCACTCATGAAGTAATTTTTCCATGGATAGTTATTAAATTGGTGTTTCTCTAGGAGAACATGGGTTAGAGCCTAGTAACCCACCATCTTGATTATGTCACTCCCTTTGTAACCCTTAGTAATACACTTAACCAAGGAGATGAAAGACTTGTATACTGAAAGCTACAAAATATTAACGAAATAAATTAAGGAAGACACAAATAAATAGAAAGACATCCTGTGGTCATGGATTCAAGTACTTATTGCTAAAATTATTATATTACCTAAAGGTATATAAAGATTCAATGCTATCCCCATCAAAACATCATTGGAAATTTTTACAGACATAGAAAAACAATCCTAAAATTCTATGTAACCACAAAAAAGCCCCAAAGGTCAAAGCAGTCTTGAGAAACAAAATAAATCTGGAGTATCACACTTTCTAATTTCAAAATATATTACAAAGCACAACAATCAAAACAGTACAGTATTCTATGTTGTACCACTGAAGCTAATATAATATTGTAGGTCAACTATTCTTCAATTTTAAAAAAAAGTATAGTCCTGGAATGATGACAGACATATAGACAAGAAGAACAGAATAGAAAGCCCAGAAATAAACTCATGCATGTACATGCAACTGATCTTCAACAAGGGAGTCAAGAAAACACAATGGGGAAAAGAAATTTTCTCAACAAATGGTGCTGCGAAATGGTTCTATGGTATCTCATACCACACACAAAAATCAACTCAAATGGATTGAAGACTTAAGTGTAAGATCAGAAACTGTAGAATAATTACTGTATACAAAAACATAAGGGAAACACTTCTTGATATTGGTGTTGGTAATGTTTTCTTGGATGTGACACAAAAAGCACAGACAACAAAAGGAAAAATAGACAAGTGGGACTATATCAAACTAAAAATTTTCTGCACAATAAAGGAAATAACCAATAAAATGAAAAGACAACCTATGAAATGGGAAAAAAATATTTGGAAACCATATATCCGATAAGGCACTAATATATAAAATATATAAGGAAATCCTAAAACTCAATATTAAAATAACTTACCCTATTAAAATGAACAAAGAAAGTGAATAAACATTTCTCCAAAGGAGACATACAAATGTCCAACAGATATATAAAAAGGTGTTCAATATCAGTAATCATCAGGAAAATGTAAGCCAAAACCACAGTGAGATGCCCCCATCCTTTTAAGATGGCCATTTTTAAAGGAAAAAAAAATACACATAAGATATCAAGCATTGGCAAGAATGTGGAGAAATTAGAACACTTGCACAATAATTGTGGGAATATAAAATGTTGAAGCCACTATGAAAAACATTATAGAGATTTCTCAAAAAAATAGAACTACAATATGGTCCAGCAATCCCACTTCTCTGTATATATCCAAAAAATTGAAATCAGAGTCTTGAAATGATATTTTCACTCCCATGTTCATTGAAGCATTATTCATAGTACTCAAGACATGGAAACAATGTCAATGTACATCAATGAATGAATGGATAAAGAAAATGTGGTATTTACATACAATGAACTATCATTCAGTCTTTAAAAAGACGGAACTTCTGCCATTTGCAATAACATGGATGAACACGTAGGGCATTGTGCTAAATAAATTAAGCCACTCAGACAAGGACAAATGCTGAAGATTCCATTTATATGAGATATCTATAATACTCAGAGAATATACTATACTACAATAGTCAGAGAATCAAAATGTTGAAGGTGATTTCCAGGGCCTGAGCAATGGGAGAAATGAACAAGGGGTATAAAGTTGTAATTATACAAGATGAATAAGTTCTAGAGATCTGCTGTACAACATATTACCTATAGTTAATAATACTGTATTGCATACTTAAAAATGTGTTAATAGGGTGAACCTCAAGCTAAGTGTTCTTACCACAGCAACAACAACAAAAAGAAAATGAAAATGCTATATCTGATAAAATATGATAAAATAAAATAACTGATAAAGCACTTTTGTCCAAGAATCATTAAGAAAATGTAAATAAAAATGAAAAGATACTATTTTGCCTCACTTGAATGACTATAATAAATAATGCAGCTATAATAAATAATACAGATTTATAACAATGTTGGCAAGGATGTGGAGAAATGGGAATTATCATACATTGCTGGTGAAAATGTAAAATGGTGCAGACATTATTGAAAAACAGTAGCCATTTCTTTAAAAGTTAAAAATACAATTACAATACAATAATTACAATAATAATAATTATTGTATGCTTGCATGTGATGGTTCATAACAACATTATTCATAATGTCCAAAAATTAAAACAACCTAAGTATCTATCAACTGGTGAATAAATATATAAAATGTGGTATATTCATACAATGGAATATTATTCAGCAATGGAAAGGAATGAACGATTGACATGTTATCACATGTATGAACCATAATAACCATATGCCAAGTGAAAGAAGTCAGACACAAGAGACCATATATTGCACAATTCTGTTCATATTAAATGCCCAGAAAGGGAAAATTTATGGAGACAGAAAGTAGGCTAGTGATTGTGTGGAGCTAGGGATAGGAAAGAGGATTAACTGTAAATGGGCATGCGAGATCTTACTGCAGGGATGATAATGTTCCGAAACTAAGAGTGATGGTTACACTACTTTATAAATTTACTAAATATAATTTTACTATTAAAATAAAACCCAGAAACATAGCATAGTGTTTTATTAATAAATGTCTGACATTTTTATAATACTTTTTCTCATTTCTCACTGCATAATCTTTGAATATCTAACTATATTGCAGTGATTTTTTAATATCATTGTCTACACAGATACTAGAAAGATAACTTATTCTTTCTTCTTAGGTATTCCTAAAGGTATCCCTAAAATGTATTCACATTTACAAACATTCTATCTGCTTTATTAATTTGAAATTTTGAATTAAGTTCCCCAAGAATTTGCAAAGATACAACAGAGAGTTTCCATGTATTCTTCATCTAGTTTCCCCTAATGATAACATCTTACATAGCTATAGTGCCATGTCAAAATCAGGAAATTGGCACTGATACAATATGTGTGCACCATCCTATGTCAATTTATTATATGTATAGATTCTTGTAACAACCACCATAATCAAGATACAGAACTACTCCACGGTCATATGTGCACCTTGTGATATCCTTTTATAGCCACATCCACGTGTCTCTCCAACCAAACCCTGGAAACCCTGGAAACTTGTTGTCCATCTCTATCATTTTTGTCATTTTGAGAATGTTATTTAAAGGGAATCATACAATATGTTACCTTTTGAGAATGGCTTTTTTCATTTAGCATAATGCCCTTGAGAGTCATCCAAATGCTTGTGTGTATCAACAGTTTGTTCCTTTTTATTGCTGAGTAATTGTCCATGTTATGGATGCATCATGATTTGTTTCACCATTTACACATCATAGGACAGTTTAGTTGTTTCCATTTTTGGCCAATACAATAAAACTGCTCTGCACAATAGCATATAGTTCTCAGGGTGGATATAACTTTTCATTTATCTGGGATAAATGCCCAAGAAAGCAATTATTCGGTCACATGGTAAGTGCATTGTTAGGAGTGTATGTTTTCAGGAGTGGTTGTACCATTTTACATTCCCACCAACAATGGATGAGAGATTCAGATGCTACATCTCCACCAGCATTTGGTATTGCCACTATTTTTTATTTTAGCTGTTTTAATAGATGTGCAGTGATATCTCTTTGTGGCTTTATTTCTCTAATAACTAGCAATATTAAACATCTTTCATATATTTATTTTCCATGTGTATATTCTCTTCAGTGAAATGTTTCTTCATGCCTTTTGCCCATTTTCTAACTGGATTATTTGTTTGTCTGTTTGCTTCTTTGTTTTACTCTTAAGTTTTCAGAATTTTTTTTTTTTTTTAAAGAGTTTAAGAAGCAGTGGTATTCTTTTTTTTTTTTTTTTTTTTTTTTGGGTACCACGCAGTATTACTTTATTTTATTTTTTTTTCACAAACACACACAGTATTTTATTTTTACAAGAGATAAATAGACTGACACCAAGCATTGTACATGGATGACCACAACAAAAGCAACAATGATTGCAATTACCAAACCTGAAACACACTCATACTATGTCATAATATTGACATTCAGTCCAGTAATCCTCCACTGTAACAGCTCCTTTACTGTGCAGTGAAAATTGATTTGTATATTCTTTGCCTCTGAGTCCTTGTGAGATTTTTTTTTTTAAATTCAGACAGAAAGTCACAAAAATTATACTCATCCTCATCAGTTCACTCAGTCCCATGTAATTAATTTTTTTTTTCATCTTGATCTTTTGTTAGCACTTTTATGAGTTCATCAGTTTTTCATTAGAGTTCTGAAAATGCTTATTCATTCAGTTCAGCAGTACAGTCAGTTACCAGAAACCTGTACTTGTCAGAGTCTTTTCCATGAATTTTTTGAAGATGAAACCCTTTTATAGGAACATATTTGCAAAATCATCAGAGTACACCCAGAACTGTCTGTAAATGACAAAAGACTTAAAAATGACCACGGTTAAAGATTTGATGAAAGTTCATAATAATGCAGTTGACAAGAAAATTAGTTATTTCTGAGATACACATTTTAAAGTAATAACCAGGATTATTACATATAACATTATACCAGAACATATAAGATTTTTAGAAATTTCATGTAATGTCTGAAACATTTATATTAACATATTTCCATACATATTTCCATACAAATACAAATATAAGATTTTTAGAAATTTCATGTAATGTCTGAAACATTTATATTAACATATTTCCATACATATTTCCATACATATACAAATATAAGATTTTTAGAAATTACATGTAATGTCTGAAACATTTATATTAACATATTTCCATACAAATAACCCAATAAAAGTTTAGTATTAGTTGTTTTGTTTGTTTTTTTATACTGCAGGTTCTTATTAGGCATCAATTTTATACACATCAGTGTATACATGTCAATCCCAATCGCCCAATTCAGCACACCACCATCCCCACCTCACCGCAGTTTTCCCCCCTTGGTGTCCATATGTTCATTCTCTACATCTGTGTCTCAACTTCTGCCCTGCAAACTGGCTCATCTCTACCATTTTTCTAGGTTCCACATACATGCATTAATATACGATATTTGTTTTTCTCTTTCTGACTTACTTCACTCTGTATGACTGTCTCTAGATCCATCCACGTCTCAACAAATGACTCAGTTTCGTTCCTTTTTATGGCTGAGTAATATTCCATTGTATATATGTACCACAACTTCTTTATCCATTCGTCTGCTGATGGGCATTTAGGTTGCTTCCATGACCTGGCTATTGTAAATAGTGCTGCAATGAACATTCGGGTGCATGTGTCTTTTTGAATTACGGTTTTCTCTGGGTATATGCCCAGTAGTGGGATTGCTGGGTCATATGGTAATTCTATTTTTAGTTTTTTAAGGAACCTCCATATTGTTCTCCATAGTGGCTGTATCAATTTACATTCCCACCAACAGTGCAAGAGGGTTCCCTTTTCTCCACACCCTCTCCAGCATTTGTTGTTTGTAGATTTTCTGATGATGCCCATTCTAACAGGAGTGAGGTGATACCTCATTGTAGTTTTGATTTGCATTTCTCTAATAATTAGTGATGTTGAGCATCTTTTCATGTGCTTCGTGGCCATCTGTATGTCTTCTTTGGAGAAATGTCTATTTAGGTCTTCTGCCCATTTTTGGATTGGGGTGTTTGTTTCTTTGATATTGAGCTGAATGAGCTGTTTATATATTTTGGAGATTAATCCTTTGTCCGTTGATTCATTTGCAAATATTTTCTCCCATTCTGAGGGTTGTCTTTTCGTCTTGTTTATGGTTTCCTTTGCTGTGCAAAAGCTTTGAAGTTTCATTAGGTCCCACTTGTTTATTTTTGTTTTTCTTTCCATTACTCTAGGAGGTGGATCAAAAAAGATCTTGCTGTGATTTATGTCAAAGAGTGTTCTTCCTATGTTTTCCTCTAAGAGTTTTATAGTGTCCAGTCTTATATTTAGGTCTCTAATCCATTTTGAGTTTATTTTTGTGTATGGTGTTAGGGAGTATTCTAATTTCATTCTTTTACATGTAGCTGTCCAGTTGTCCCAGCACCACTTATTGAAGAGACTCTTTTCTCCATTGTATATCTTTGCCTCTTTTGTCAAAGATTAGTTGACCATAGGTGAGTGGGTTAATCTCTGGGCTTTCTATTTTGTTCCAATGATCTATGTTTCTGTTTTTGTGCCAGTACCATATTGTCTTGATTACTGTAGCTTTGTAGTAGAGTCTGAAGTCAGGGAGTCTGATTCCTCCAGCTCCATTTTTTTGCCTCAAGACTGCTTTGGCTATTCGGGGTCTTTTGTGTCTCCATACAAATTTTAAGATGATTTGTTCTAGCTCCGTAAAAAATGCCATTGGTAATTTGATAGGGATTGCATTGAATCTGTAGATTGCTTTGGGTAGTATACTCATTTTCACAATGTTGATTCTTCCAATCCAAGAACATGGTATATCTCTCCATCTGTTGGTATCATCTTTAATTTCTTTCATCACTGTCTTATAGTTTTCTGCATACAGGTCTTTTGTCTCCCTAGGTAGGTTTATTCCTAAGTGTTTTATTCTTTTTGTTGCAATGGTAAATGGGAGTGTTTCCATAATTTCTCTTTCAGATTTTTCATCATTAGTGTATAGGAATGCAAGAGATTTCTGTGCATTAATTTTGTATCCTGCAACTTTACCATATTCATTAATTAGCTCTAGCAGTTTTCTGGTGGCAGTTTTAGGATTCTCTATGTATAGTATCATGTCATCTGCAAACAGTGACAGTTTTACTTCTTCTTTTCCAATTTGTATTCCTTTTATTTCTTTTTCTTCTCTGATTGCTGTGGCTAGGACTTCCAGAACTATGTTGCATAATAGTGGTGAGAGTGGACATCCTTGTCTCGTTCCTGATCTTAGAGGAAATGCTTTCAGTTTTTCACCATTGAGAATGATGTTTGCTGTGGGTTTGTCATATATGGCCTTTATTATGTTGAGGTAGGTTCCCTCTATGCCCACTTTCTGGAGAGTTTTTATCAGAAATCGGTGTTGAATTTTGTCAAAGGCTTTTTCTGCATCTATTGAGATGATCATACGGTTTTTATTCTTCAATTTGTTAATATGGTGTATCACATTGATTGATTTGCGTATATTGAAGAATCCTTGCATCCCTGGGATAAATCCCACTTGATCGTGGTGTATGATCCTTTTAATGTGTTGTTGGATTCTGTTTGCTAGTATTTTGTTGAGGATTTTTGCATCTATATTCATCAGTGATATTGGTCTGTAATTTTCTTTTTTTGTAGTGTCTTTGTCTGGTTTTGGTATCAGGGTGATGGTGGCCTCATAGAATGAGTTTGGGAGTGTTCCTTCCTCTGCAATTTTTTGGAAGAGTTTGAGAAGGATGGGTGTTAGCTCTTCTCTAAATGTTTGATAGAATTCACCTGTGAAGCCATCTGGTCCTGGACTTTTGTTTGTTGGAAGATTTTTAATCACAGTTTCAATTTCATTACTTGTGATTGGTCTGTTCATATTTTCTGTTTCTTCCTGGTTCAGTCTTGGAAGGTTATACCTTTCTAAAAATTTGTCCATTTCTTCCAGGTTGTCCATTTTATTGGCATAAAGTTGCTTGTAGTAGTCTCTTAGGATGCTTTGTATTTCTGCGGTGTCTGTTGTAACTTCTCCTTTTTCATTTCTGATTTTATTGATTTGAGTCCTCTCCCTCTTTTTCTTGATGAGTCTGGCTAATGGCTTATCAATTTTGTTTATCTTCTCAAAGAACCAACTTTTAGTTTTATTGATCTTTGCTATTGTTTTCTTTGTTTCTATTTCATTTATTTCCACTCTGATCTTTATGATTTCTTTCCTTCTGCTATCTTTGGGTTTTGTTTGTTCTTCTTTCTCTAGTTTCTTTAGGTGTAAGGTTAGATTGTTTACTTGAGATTTTTCTTGTTTCTTGAGGTAGGCTTGTATAGCTATAAACTTCCCTCTTAGAACCGCTTTTGCTGCATCCCATAGGTTTTGGGTCGTCGTGTTTTCATTGTCATTTGTCTCTAGGTATTTTTTAATTTCCTCTTTGATTTCTTCAGTGATCTCTTGGTTATTTAGTAACGTATTGTTTAGCCTCCATGTGTTTGTCTTTTTTACGTTTTTTTCCCTGTAATTCATTTCTAATCTCATAGCGTTGTGGTCAGAAAAGATGCTTGATATGACTTCAATTTTCTTAAATTTACTGAGGCTTGATTTGTGACCCAAGATGTGATCTATCCTGGAGAATGTTCCGTGCGCACTTGAGAAGAACGTGTAATCTGCTGTTTTTGGATGGAATGTCCTATATATATCAATTAAATCTATCTGGTCTCTTGTGTCATTTAAAGCTTCTGTTTCCTTATTTATTTTCATTTTGGATGATCTGTCCATTGGTGTAAGTGAAGTGTTAAAGTCCCCCACTATTACTGTGTTACTGTCGATTTCCTCTTTTATAGCTGTTAGCAGTTGCCTTATGTATTGAGGTGCTCCTATGTTGGGTGCATATATGTTTATAATTGTTATATCTTCTTCTTGGATTGATCCCTGGATCATTATGTAGTGTCCTTCCTTGTCTCTTGTAACATTCTTTATTTTAAAGTCTATTTTATCTGATATGAGTATAGCTACTCCAGCTTTCTTTTGATTTCCATTTGCATGGAATATCTTTTTCCATCCCCTCACTTTCAGTCTGTATGTGTCCCTAGGTCTAAAGTGGGTCTCTTGTAGACAGCATATATATGGGTCTTGTTTTTGTATCCATTCAGCCAGTCTATGTCTTTTGGTTGGGGCATTTAATCCATTCACGTTTAAGGTAATTATCGATATGTATGGTCCTATGACCATTTTCTTAATTGTTTTGGGTTTGTTTTTGTAGGTCCTTTTCTTCTCTTGTGTTTCCCACTTAGAGAAGTTCCTTTAGCATTTGTTGTAGAGCTGGTTTGGTGGTGCTGAATTCTCTTAGCTTTTGCTTGTCTCTAAAGCTTTTGATTTCTCCATCAAATCTGAATGAGATCCTTGCCAGGTAGAGTAATCTTGGTTGTAGTTTCTTCCCTTTCATCACTTTAAGTATATCATGCCACTCCCTTCTGGCTTGCAGAGTTTCTGCTGAGAAATCAGCTGTTAACCTTATGGGAGTTCCCTTGTATGTTATTTGTCGTTTTTCCCTTGCTGCTTTCAATAATTTTTCTTTGTCTTTAATTTTTGCCACTTTGATTACTATGTGTCTCGGCGTGTTTCTCCTTGGGTTTATTCTGTATGGGACTCTCTGCGCTTCCTGGACTTGGGTGGCTATTTCCTTTCCCATGTTAGGGAAGTTTTCGACTATAATCTCTTCAAATATTTTCTCTGGTCCTTTCTCTCTCTCTTCTCCTTCTGGGACCCCTATAATGCGAATGTTGTTGCGTTTCATGTTGTCCCAGAGGTCTCTTAGGCTGTCTTCATTTCTTTTCATTCTTTTTTCTTTAGTCTGTTCCGCAGCAGTGAATTCCACCATTCTGTCTTCCAGGTCACTTATCCGTTCTTCTGCCTCAGTTATTCTGCTATTGATTCCTTCTAGTGTAGTTTTCATTTCAGTTATTGTATTGGTCATCTCTGTTTGTTTGTTCTTTAATTCTTCTAGGTCTTTGTTAATCATTTCTTGCATCTTCTCAATCTTTGCCTCCATTCTTATTCCGAGGTCCTGGATCATCTTCACTATCATTATTCTGAATTCTTTTTCTGGAAGGTTGCCTATCTCCACTTCATTTAGTTGTTTTTCTGGGGTTTTTTCTTGTTCCTTCATCTGGTACATAGCCCTCTGCCTTTTCATCTTGCCTATCTTTCTGTAACTGTGGTTTTTGTTCCACAGGCTGCAGGATTGTAGTTTTTCTTGCTTCTGTTGTCTGCCCTCTGGTCCAGAATTTTTAATAACATTTAGACCTGAGTTCCTTATCAGATATATAGTTTGCAAATATATTCTCCCAGTCTGTTGCTTTTCTTTTCATCCTCTTAACAAGTCTTTCACAGAGCAAATGTTTAACTTTGGAGGAAGTCCAACTTATTAATTTCTTTTTTTCTTTTATAGATCATTCTTTTGGTATCATGTCTAAATACTTTTTATCCTGGCTCTAGGTCTAAGAGATCTTCTCCTGTATTTAATTCTAACAGTTTTATAGTTTTAAGTTTAACATTTTTGTAAATGTGAGAGCTTTAATTCCAGGTCCTTTTAGCCTACTATTGTACAAATGCTTCATTACCATTTGCTAAAAAGGTTGTCCTTCCTCCATTGAATCAGAGTTGCACCTATGTCAAAAATCAAATGGTCATACATATGTATTTCTATTTCCGTTCAATTTGGTTCCATTCATCTATGTGTCTACCCCTCCAACAATAACACACAGTCTTGATTACAATAGCTATATAAGTCTTGTAATTGGGTAAAGTGATTCCTCCTATTTAATTCTCCTTTTTCAAAATCATTTCAGCAATTCTAGTTCCTTTTTCTTTCCATATGACTTTTAGAATAATCTTGTCTATACCTATAAAATATCTTGCTGTGGTAGCAATAGCATTATGTTAAACCTGTTTATCAGTTTAGTAAAAATTGATATCTTTACTATGTTGAGTTTTGCAATCTATAAACAAGCTGTATATTTCCATTTATTTATGCCTTATTTGATTTATTTCAGCAGTGCTTTGTAGTTTTTGACTTATAAGTCCTGTATAAATTTGGTTAGATTTATGTCTAACCATCTCATGTTTTGAGTAATTGTAAATAGTATTGTATTATTTTAATTTTTGTTTCTTCATGTTCCTTGCCAGTATATGGAAATAAAATTCATTTTCATATTAATCCTATATCTTCTGAGACCTTCTCCCTTCAATCATGTTTGACTCTGGGTTCTCAAAGTCCCTATTTTATCACATAATAATATTCTCTGTGACATCAAGTATGTGGCTAATACAGCGTTATAGTGTTCCTTAATTGTCTCCAGGAATTCATCTAAGACTTTGACAAATATTCTACAAGTTTTAATGATGGTGATATCTTGATCTAACGAGTGGGTGTAAATAGAAGATTTTTCAGTTAACAACAAATTCACGTATTCCTACCTGAAAGATTACCTAAGTGTTTTGTTGATTGAAATATTGAGGAGTTCAAGTTGTGTGATCAGTCAGTGAAAATAAGAACTAAGTCGCTTCACTTTTCAGCAAGCTTATCCTTTACTGTTAATATCATGTCTACAAATGCATCAAAAATTAATATCTTTGGTGAGATTCCAAGGGATTCTCAACTTCTCTTCAAGGTGGCTTGCTGCTCATTTCATTTCTATTTCTCTCTCTTTCTCTAAGCCCACAGGAATCTATTTCTCATCTGAGTTAAAACATTTTCCTTTCCTATTTCTTTGGTAAGCTCCACTGTGCTTGTGAATTACCTTCCATTAATGGGTGATGTTTTTGTTAAGCAATATAAATAATTCAGTTGAATTTAGTGCAACACAAAAAATTATTGTCAAATTCACACATATACAGATGATGAGGCAATGAGGCAATGACAAATACATCACAACTGCTTCCTGGTTCTTCAATTATAAGATGAATTCTGATTTCAGAGATGTTAAAATGTGACAAATGTGTATCTTACAATCTATGAAATGTTGTGGAAGAAGGAGCTCTTTCCAAAAATGTCTCCATTAGAATTTAACCTCTAAGAGAGCAAGACTTTATCATCTCTTTATCAGTTTATCCCCAGTACCTTAAACAATGCCTGACATATAATAAATATGAAATAAGTATATGTTGATGCATTAATTGTAATTAGAATTTCGAATATTCAGATTATTCAGCTTCTTCCAAGTCAACAGCTATTGATCATTTTCCCATTGAGAAACCATTTTCAACTCACATTTTGGTGTTCAGTAAAAAACCAAACCAGCACTTACATCTTCCATTTTGAGTGAAGTATCATTTGTAATTATTTACTTTAGTCTCTGGCTTCAATGCAGTACTCTATAGTAAATTATTTGTATCATCAGAATGGATGTGCAGTTAAGACTGGACTAATAATTTGGTCCTGAAATGATATGTGAAGTAAACATAGATAAGGAGAGAAGAAAACACCAGATTTTATTATTTCTTCCAGATGGATGTGAAATGTGTTTTTGACACTTCTATTTTTGATTTGCAGCTTAGGTCATTGCCAATACAGAAACACTAAATCAATCATTTCATCATTCAGTTGCTTCAATATCTTTAATTACTGATTATTGTATAATCAATAGTCTCATCTGTGCAATTGATCTGTACTGTCATGAATTCACCCAACATTGCCAAAAGATACTGATTTTGATCCATTCTTTTTCATCATATTTGCAATGGTTGAAAAATGAACACTGACTAATAACCATCACACACAGACACACACACACACGCACACACAAGGCTAGTGGCTTCTTAAGCTGACAGTTCCATTTCCTCCTCTAATGTCACTGCTAATTATATAAGAAGCTCTGCCTCGGTTGTGAATAATATTAAAATATTCAGTTGATCCACAGTTTTCTATTTCTCCCCAGTGAGTCAAAGTTTTTTTTTTCTGTCCTCATGTGTTAATCAGACAGAAGACCTTGGTTAATCAAGGTAACTTTAAAAATAAGAAAAATATAATATGCTAACCTGCTACTGGGTCAGTTTTGCTAGTGATATTTGATCCTAAGTGGATCTAAAGTATCACTGCTGTATCTGTGACTCAGCATCTCTTTAAACTGGTGTGTGTGGTGGGCTACTGCCAAGTAATCTAGACAAGCTCTCTACTCAAAGTTTGGTGTGGGAGCCTGTGTTGATCCACCAACTATTATCAGCTGGCAACCAAGTAAGCACCAACATTGAAAGGAAATATTTAAAAATATTTAAAGCAATCAGACAGTAATTATATACATATTGAATGTAATAATAAAAATATTTGGAATTATATTCTGTATGTTATTTTCTCATTTAATTTCTATGAATTTATTTTTAGTTTATTGTACAAAATATCAATCTGAAACAAATTGGAATTAATAAATTTGGTTCCTCCACACAGATAGTTTAAGAACTACTCTTCTAGACTGTTGGGTTTGTTTTTTTTTTTTTGAAACTAAAGTTCAAAGCCTTCAAATACTAATTTGTTAGTAAGTTCTCAGTATGATTAGGTCCTTTTTTTTGCAAGCAAATATAATTAAATTTGACTGTTTTACATTTACACTTAAAAGTGAAGAATTCCCAAGAGCTCAATTATAAAACACATTCTCTAAGAGCTTTTTATTGTTTGAAATATCTGATTCTCTGGCACTTGTTCATAAGTTGTCCCTGGCAGTGGTACAGTATCACATCCACATTACTGTATCCAGTATACGGTTTTATGAAGTCAGTGGTCAAGTGTAATTAAATATATACAATATTAAATTACTTCCTGATATTTCTGAACAAACCCAGGAAATTACTAGTGTTTTGAATCAAATTATAAGTATCTTAAGAGATCTGTTTCTTGTTTTCCTATCCTAAGATCTGATTTCTATATCTAAATTGAAACTGCTGAATAATCTACCATGTAGATTAGATTGTCATTTTGATTTTTATATATTTTTAAAATAAAAATGAGAAGTTTCAATTGATGATACGTATTAGTGGTGTTTAATAGACTATGGATATGTGATATGATTTATAAAAATTAATGAAAAATAAGTATATGACAAATAATCTTTGACAAATGGTAAGATTTACAAATATGATAAGAAATGTTGGTCATCAGAAAAATTATGAAGTTTGTTGATCATCTCTTTACCCTTTTACTCCCAGATGCTCAGTTCCTGAACAACCCTCTATATACCTGGTTATATTGTTGTCATCATACGTCACCTTTCTCCTACCTCATTCCATTAGGGCCCTAATCTCTGTCATGAGGCAGTTTAGGTATAGTGGTCAGAAACTTTGGAACCAGACATCCAGGTTTGAACCTCAGCTTCTCTATTTAGTAGCTGGATAGCTTTGAAAAAGTATTATTTAACACTTCTGTGCCTGGATTTTGATACTTGTAAAGTGGGCATAATTGCGCTTAACTCACAAGCTTGTTATAAGGATTATTAAAGCTCTTATAAAGTGACTGGTACAGAGTAAACAATGGGGAAATGTCATCATCAGTAAGTGGAAATAAGTCGTTCAGGATAGTGATTGGCAGCTAACTAAAAAGTAATTTCTTTCAGAAAACCTAACCAGAATGATTGGCATCTGCTGTGTTCTGAACATTTGTGTCCTCTTCAAATTCATATGCTAAAATGTTACTGGCCAAATATGATGGTGTTAGGATGTGGGGCCATTAGGGAGGTGTGTATGTAATGCAGGTGCAGCCCTCATGAATAGAATTACTATTCTTATAAAATAGACCTCACAGAGGAACCAAGATGGCAGAGTAGAAGGACGTGCTCTCACTCCCTCTTGTGAAAACACCAGAATCACAACTAGCTGCTGGACAATCATGGACAGGAAGACACTGTAACTCACCAAAAAAGATACCCCACATCCAAAGACAAAGGAGAAGCCAGAATGAGATGGTAGGAGGGGCGCAATCAGAGTAAAATCAAATCCCATAACTGGTGGGTGGGTGACTCACAGACTGGCAAACACTTAGACCACAGAAGTCCACCCACTGGAGTGAAGGTTCTGAGCCCCACATCAGGCTTCCCAACCTGGGGGTCCGGCAATGGGAGGAGGAATTCATAGAGAATCAGACTTTGAAGCCTAGTGGGAATTGATTGCAAGACATCGACAGGACTGGGGGAAACAGACCCCACTCTTGGAGGGCGCACACAAAATAGTGCATGCATCAGGACCCAGGGGAAGGAGCAGTGACCGCGGGGGAGACTGAACCAGACCTACCTGCTAGTGTTGGAAGGTCTCCTGGAGAGGTGGGGGGTGGCTCTGTTTCACCGTGGGGACAAGGACATTGGCAGCAGAAGTTCTGGGAAGTACTCCTTGACATGACCCCTCCCAGAGTCTGTCATTAGCCCCAACAAAGAGCCCAAGTGGGCTCCAGTGTTGGGTTGCCTCAGGCAAAACAACTAACAGAGAGGGAACCCAGCCCCACCCATCAACAGTCAAGTGGATTAAAGTTTTACTGAGCTCTAACCACCACAGCAACAGTCAGCTCTACCCACCACCAGAGCCTCCCATCAAGCCTCTTAGATAGCCTCAACCAACAGACGGCAGACAGCAGAAGCAAGAAAAACTATAATCCTGCAGCCAGTGGAACAAAAACCACATTCACAGAAAGATAGACAAGATGAAAAGGCAGAGGGCTATATACCAGATGAAGGAACAAGATAAAACCACAGAAAAACAACTAAATGAAGTGGAGATAGGCAACCTTCCAGAAAAAGAATTCAGAATAATGATAGTGAAGATAATCCAGGACCTCGGAATAAGAATGGAGGCAAAGATCGAGCCGATGCAAGAAGTGTTTAACAAAGACCTAGAAGAATTAAAGAACAAAAAACAGAGATGAACAATACAATA
Organism: Eschrichtius robustus; assembly: GCF_028021215.1. Taxonomy (NCBI): domain Eukaryota; kingdom Metazoa; phylum Chordata; class Mammalia; order Artiodactyla; family Eschrichtiidae; genus Eschrichtius; species Eschrichtius robustus. The sequence continues at coordinate 77,356,275 of NC_090845.1, read as the reverse complement.
ACTGAAATGAAAACTACACGAGAAGGAATCAAGAGCAGAATAACTGAGGCAGAAGAACGGATAAGTGACTTGGAAGACAGAATGGTGGAATTCACTGCTGTGGAACAGATTAAAGAAAAAAGAATGAAAAGAAATGAAGGCAGCCTAAGAGACCTCTGGGACAACATTAAATGCAACAACATTCACATTATAGGGGTCTCAGAAGGAGAAGAAAGAGAGAAAGGACCCAAGAAAATATTTGAAGAGATTATAATCAAAAACTTCCCTAACATGGGAAAGGAAATAGCCACCCAGGTACAGGAAGTGCAGTGAGTCCCATACAGGATAAACCCAAGGAGAAACACGCCGAGACACATAGTAATCAAAGTGGCAAAAATTAAAGACAAAGAAAAATTATTGAAAGCAGCAAGGGAAAAACGACAAATAACATACAAGGGAAATCCCATAAGGTTAACAGCTGATTTCTCAGCAGAAACTCTACAAGCCAGAAGGGAGTGGCATGATATATTTAACATGATGAAAGGGAAGAACCTACAACCAAGATTATTCTACCCGGCAGGGATCTCATTCAGATTTGATGGAGAAATCAAAAGCTTTAGAGACAAGCAAAAGCTAAGAGAATTCAGCACCACCAAACCAGCTCTACAACAAATGCTAAAGGAACTTCTCTAAGTGGGAAACACAAGAGAAGAAAAGGACCTACAAAAACAAACACAAAACAATTAAGAAAATGGTCATAGGATCATACGTATCGCTAATTACCTTAAACGTGAATGGATTAAATGCTCCAACCAAAAGACACAGGCTTGCTGAATGGATACAAAGACAAGACCCATATATATGCTGTCTACAAGAGACCCACTTCAGACCTAGGAACACATTGAGACTGTGTGTGATGGTATGGAAAAAGATATTCCATGCAAATGGAAATCAAAAGAAAGCTGGAGTAGCTATACTCATATCAGATAAAATAGACTTTAAAATAAGGAATGTTACAAGAGACAAGGAAGGACACTACATAATGATCAAGGTATCAATACAAGAAGAAGATATAACAATTATAAATATATATGCACCCAACATAGGTGCACCTCAATGCATAAGGCAACTGCTAACAGCTATAAAAGAGGAAATCGACAGTAACACAATAATAGTGGGGGGACTTTAACACCTCACTTACACCAATGGACAGATCATCCAAAATGAAAATAAATAAGGAAACAGAAGCTTTAAATGACACAATAGACCAGATAGATTGACTTGATATTTATAGGACATTCCATCCAAAAACATCAGATTACACTTTCTTCTCAAGTGCGCACGGAACATTCTCCAGGATAGATCACATCTTGGGTCACAAATCAAGCCTTAGTAAATTAAAGAAAATTGAAATCTTATCAAGCATCTTTTCTGACCACAACGCTATGAGATTAGAAATGAATTACAGGGAAAAAAACGTAAAAAACACAAACACATGGAGGCTAAACTACACACTGCTTAATAACCAAGAGATCACTGAAGAAATCAAACAGGAAATAAAAAAAATACCTAGAGACAAATGACAATGAAACACGACAATCCAAAACCTATGGGATGCAGCAAAAGCAGTTCTAAGAGGGAAGTTTATAGCTATACAAGCCTACCTAAAGAAACAAGAAAAATCTCAAGTAAACAATCTAACCTTACACCTAAAGGAACTAGAGAAAGAAGAACAAAAAAAACCCAAAGTTAGCGGAAGGAAAGAAATCATAAAGATCAGAGCAGATATAAATGAAATAGAAACAAAGAAAACAATAGCAAAGATCAATAAAACTAAAAGCTGTTTCTTTGAGAAGATAAACAAAATTGATAAACCATTAGCCAGACTCATCAAAGAAAAGAGGGAGAGGACTCAAATCAATAAAATTAGAAATGAAAAAGGAGAAGTTACAACAGACACTGCAGAAATACAAAACATCCTAAGAGACTACTACAAGCAACTCTATGCCAATAAAATGGACAACCTGGAAGAAATGGACAAATTCTTAGAAAAGTATAACCTTTCAAGACTGAACCAGGAAGAAACAGAAAATATGAACAGACCAATCAAAAGCACTGAAATTGAAACTGTGATTAAAAATCTTCCAACAAACAAAAGTCCAGGATCAGAAGGCTTCACAGGTAAATTCTATCAAACATTTAGAGAAGAGCTAACATCCATCCTTCTCAAACTCTTCCAAAAGATCGCAGAGGGAGGAACACTCCCAAACTCATTCTATGAGGCCACCATCACCCTGATACCAAAACCAGGCAAAGATACTATAAAAAAATAAAATTACAGACCAATATCACTGATGAATATAGATGCAAAAATCCTCAACAAAATACTGGCAAACAGAATCCAACAACACATTAAAAGGATCATACACCACGATCAAGTGGGGCTTATCCCAGGGATGCAAGGATTCTTCAATATACGCAAATCAATCAATGTGATATGCCATATTAACAAATTGAAGAATAAAAACCATATGATCATCTCAATAGATGCAGAAAAAGCTTTTGACAAAATTCAACACCCATTTATGATAAAAACTCTCCAGAAAGTGGGCATAGAGGGAACCTACCTCAACATAATAAAGGCCATATACGACAAACCCACGGTAAGCATCATTCTCAATGGTGAAAAACTGGAAGCATTTCCTCTAAGATCAGGAACGAGACAAGGATGTCCACTCTCACCACTATTATTCAACATAGTTTTGGAAGTCCTAGCCACAGCAATCAGAGAAGAAAAAGAAATAAAAGGAATACAAACTGGAAAAGAAGTAAAATTGTCACTGTTTGCAGATGACATGATACTATACATAGAGAATCCTAAAAATGCCACCAGAAAACTACTAGAGCTAATCAATGAATTTGGTAAAGTTGCAGGATACAAAATTAATGCACAGAAATCTCTTGCATTCCTATATATAAATGACGATAAATCTGAAAGAGAAATTATGGAAACACTCCCATTTACCATTGCAACAAAAAGAATAAAATATCTAGGAATAAACCTACCTAGGGAGACGAAAGACCTGTATGCAGAAAACTATAAGACACTGATGAAAGAAATTAAAGACGATACCAACAGGTGGAGATATATACCATGATCTTGGATTGGAAGAATCAATATTGTGAAAATCACTATACTACCCAAAGCAATCTACAGATTCGATGCAATCCCTATCAAATTACCAATGGCATTTTTTACAGAACTAGAACAAATCATCTTAAAATTTGTATGGAAACACAAAGGACCCCGAATAGCCAAAGCAGTCTTGAGGGAAAAAAACAGAGCTGGAGGAATCAGACTCCCTGACTTCAGACAATACTACAAAGCTACAGTAATCAAGACAATATGGTACTGGCACAAAAACAGAAACATAGATCAATGGAACAAGATAGAAAGCCCAGAGATAAACCCACGCACATATGGTCAACTAATCTGTGACAAAGGAGGCAAAGATATACAATGGAGAAAAGACAGTCTCTTCAATAAGTGGTGCTGGGAAAACTGGACAGCTACATGTAAAAGAATGAAATTAGAACACTCCCTAACACCATACACATAAATAAACTCAAAATGGATTCGAGACCTAAATGTAAGACTGGACACTATAATACTCTTAGAGGAAAACATAGGAAGAACACTCTTTGACATCAATCACAGCAAGATCTTTTTTGATCCACCTCCTAAAGTAATGGAAATAAAAACAAAAATAAACAAATGGAACCTAATGAAACTTCCAAGCTTTGGCACAGCAAAGGAAACCATAAACAAGACCAAAAGACAGCCCTCAGAATGGGAGAAAATATTTTCAAATGAATCAACAGACAAAGGATTAATCTCCAAAATATATAAACAGCTCATTCAGCTCAATATTAAAGAAACAAACAACCCAATCCAAAAATGGGCAGAAGACCTAAATAGACATTTCTCCAAAGAAGACATACAGATGGCCAAGAAGCACATGAAAAGATGCTCTACATCACTAATTATTAGAGAAATGCAAATCAAAACTACAATGAGTTATCACCTCACTCCTGTTAGAATGGGCATCATCAGAAAATCTACAAACAACAAATGCTGGAGAGGGTGTGGAGAGAAGGGAACACTCTTGCATTTTTCTTGGGAATGTAAATTGATACAGCCACTATGGAGAACAGTATGGAGGTTCCTTAAAAAACTAAAAATAGATTTACCATATGATCCAGCAATCCCACTACTGGGCATATACCCAGAGAAACCCATAATTCAAAAAGACACATGCACCCCAATGTTCATTGCAGCACTATTTACTATAGCCAGGACATGGAAGCAACCTAAATGCCCATCAACAGATGAATGGATAAAGAAGTCGTGGTACATATATACAATGGAATATTACTCAGCCATAAAAAGAAACGAAATTGAGTCATTTGTTGAAACGTGGATGGATCTAGAGACTGTCATACAGAGTGAAGTAAGTCAAGAAGAGAAAAACAAATATCGTATATTAACGCATGTATGTGGAAACTAGAAAAATGGTACAGATGAGCCGGTTTGCAGGGCAGAAGTTGAGACACAGATGTAGATAACAGACATATGGACACCAAGGGGGGGAAACTGCGGTGGGGTGGGGATGGTGGTGTGCTGAATTGAGCGATTGGGATTGACATGTATACACTGATGTGTATAAAATTGATGACTAATAAGAACCTGCAGTATTAAAAAACAAACAAATAAAACAACTAATACTAAACTTTCATTGGGTTATTTGTATGGACATATGTTAATATAAATGTTTCAGACATTATGTGAAATTTCTAAAATTCTTATATGTTCTGGTGTAATGTTATAAGTCATAATTCTAGTTATTACTTTAAAATGTATATCTCAGAAATAACTAAATTTCCTTGTCAATTGCACTATTATGAACTTTCATCAAATCTTTAAAAAAAAATAGACCCCACAAAGACCCCTCACCTCTTCTGCCAGTTGAGAACACAGTGAGAAGTCTGCAATCCCAAATAGAGCCCTCACCCAAACATGCTGTCACCCTGATCTCAGGCTTCCAGCATTTAAAACTGTGAGAAATAAATTTCTGTTGTTTATAAGCCACCAAGTCTGTGATATTTTCTTATAGCAACCCAAACAGACTAAGACGCCATCTTCACCAAGTTGTTAAGCCCTCAATCCTTTCTCCCACATCCTACTTTCTACCGTCTCCCATATCAGTGCAGTGTAAGTTGTAGCTCAGCAAATATGAAGAAGTTCAAGTGCAAAAATAAGTCATGGAAACATATAGTTTTGGCTGCAATAATTCTTTTGTCAGACAGAAAACTATATGCTAGTCTTTCTCCCTATAGATGACACTAAGTTCTTCCATCTAAGAAACTAAATGGAAAATGGTTTTCTATGCACAGATTTTATGTATCTAGGTTTCATCAGGAACAAACAGTTCTGATAGAAACTACTTTATTGACATACTTATGGTCAAAGGAAACAGTGTTATTAAAGGGGGTTGTAAATGGCAGATTTTTAGTTCTACTTGCTGTAAGTTATCAATAGACAACTGTAGTAACTCAATAATTTGAATATCTAAAATGGAATTTCTGATGATTTAAACAGATTGTGTGGATATTCACTTATGAATTGTCTGTGTAAGTGGGAACACAAATTAACTGATGAATTAATTATGAATTGTTTATGAAACATATTAATTATTTAAGCAATTAATAATTAATCATTGCAGAGCAAATATTTTCAAATGCTTAAGCCTTTATAATTCTAAAATTAACAATGATTCACCACAAATTCATTAAATATTAATTAAAATATATCTGCTTCATGCCCATTATTAGTAACATTGAGTTGGCCAAAAAGTTCGTTTGAGTTTTTCCATAACTTTTTTTTTTAACATCTTTATTGGGGTATAATTACTTTACAATGGTGTGTTAGTTTCTGCTTTACAACAAAGTGAAGCAGCTATACATATACATATATCACCATATCTCCTCCCTCTTGCATCTCCTTCCCACCTTCCCTCCCCCACCCCTCTAGGTGGTCACAAAGCACCGAGCTGATCTCCCTGTGCTTTGTGGCTGCTTCCCAATAGCTATCTATTTTACATTTGGTAGTGTATATATGTCTATGCCACTCTCTCACTTTCTCCCAGCTTACCCTTCCCCTTCCCCGTATCCTCAGTCCATTTTCTAGTAGGTCTGTCTCTTTATTCCCGTCTTGCCCCTAGGATCTTCATGACCATTTTTTTTTTTTAGATTCCATATATATGTGTTTTAGCATACGGTATTTGTTTTCTTCTTTCTGACTTACTTCACTCTGTATGACAGACTCTAGGTCCATCCACCTCACTAAAAATAACTCAATTTCGTTTCTTTTATGAATGAGTAATATTCCATTGTATATATGTGCCACATCTTCTTCATCCATTCATCTGTTGATGGACACTTAGGTTGCTTCCATATCCTGGCTACTGTAAATAGTGCTGCAATGAATATTGTGGCACATGACTCTTTGAATTATGTTTTTCTCAGGGTATATGCCCAGTAGTGGGATTGCTGGGTCGTATGGTAGTTCTATTTTTTAGATTTTAAGGAGTCTCAATACTGTTCTCCATAGTGGCTGTATCAATTTACATTCCCACCAACAGCACATGAGGGTTCCTTTTCTCCACACTCTCAGCATTTATTGTTTGTAGATTTTTTGATGATGGGCATTCTGACCACTGTGAGGTGATTCCTCACTGTACTTTTGATTGGCATTTCTCTATAATTAGTAATGTTCAGCATTTTTTCACACGCCTCTTGGCCATCTGTATGTCTTCTTTGGAAAAATGTCTATTTAGGTCTTCTGTCCATTTTTGGATTGGGTTTTTTGCTTTTTGATATTGAGCTGCATGAGCTGCTTGTATATTTTGAAGATTAATCCTTTGTCAGTTGCTTCATTTGCAAATATTTTCTCCCGTTCTGAGAGTTGTCTTTTCATCTTATTTTTGGTTTCCTTTACTGTGCAAAAGCTTTTAACTTTAATTAGGTCCCATTTGTTTATTTTTGTTTTCATTTTCATTACCCTAGGAGGTAGGTCAAAAAAAGATCTTGCTGTGATTTATGTCAAAGAGTGTTCTTCCTATGTTTTCCTCTAAGGGTTTTATAGTGTCTGGTCTTACATTTAGGTCTTTAATCCATTTTGAGTTTATTTTTGTGCATGGTGTTAGGGAGTGTTCTAGTTTAATACTTTTACATGTAGTTGTCCAGTTCCCCCAGCACCACTTATTGAAGAGACCATCTTTTCTCCATTGTATATTCTTGCCTCCTTTGTCATAGATTAGGTGACCATAGGTGCATGGGTTTACCTCTGGGCTTTCTATGCTGTTCCATTGATCTATATTTCTGCTTTTGTGCCAGTACCATACTGTCTTGATTACTGTAGCTTTGTAGTATAGTCTGCAGTAAGGGAGCCTGAAATCTCCAGCACTGTTTTTCTTTCTCAAGATTGCTTTGGCTATTTGGGGTCTTCCATGTTTCCATACAAATTTTAAATTTGTTTGTTCTCTTCTGTGAAAAATGCCATTGGTAATTTGATAGAGATTATATTTAATTGTAGATTGCTTTTGATAATATAGTCATTTTCACAATATTGATTCTTCCAGTCCAAGAACATGGTATATCTCTGCAACTGTTTGTGTCATCTTTGATTTCTTTCATCAATTTTTTATAGTTTTCTGAGTATAGGTCCTTTGCCTCCTTAAGTAGGTTTATTCCTAGGTATTTTAATCTTTTTGTTGCAATGATAAATGGGATTGCTTCCTTAATTTCTCTTTCTGATATTTCATTGTTAGTGTATAGGAATGCAAGTGTTTTCTGTGCATTAATTTTGTATCCTGCAACTTTACCAAATTCATTGATTAGCTCTAGTAGTTTTCTGGTGGCATCTTTAGGATTTTCTATGTATTGTATCATCATGTGCAAACAGTGTCAGATTTATTTCTTCTTTTCCAATTTGGATTCCGTTTATTTCTTTTTCTTCTCTGATTGCTGTGGTTAGGACTTCCAAAACTATGTTGAATAATAGTGGCAAGAGTGGACATCCTTGTCTTTTCCTGACCTTGGAGGAAATGCTTTCAGTTTTTCACCATTGAGAATGATGTTGGCTGTGTGTTTGTTGTATATGGCCTTTATTATATTGAGGTAGGTTCCTTCTATGCAGACTATCTGGAGGGTTTTTATTATAAATGGTTGTTGAATTTTTCAAAAGCTTTTTTTGCATCTATTGAGATGATCATATGGTTTTATTCTTTAATTTGTTAACACAATGTGTCACATTGATTAATTTGTGTATATTGAAGAAGCCTTGCACCCCTGGGATAAATCCCACTTGATCATGTTGTATGATCCTTTTAATGTGTTGTTGTTGGATTCAGTTTGCTGTTATTTTCTTGAGGATTTTTGCATCTATGGTCATCAGTGATATTTGTTGGTAATTTTCTTTTCTTGTGATATCTTTGTCTGGCTTTGATATCAGGGTGATGGTGACTTTGTAGAACCAGTTTGGGAGTGTTCCTACCTCTGCAATGTTTTGAAAGTGTTTGAGAAAGATAGGTGTTAGCTTTTCTCTAAATATTTGATAGAAGTCACCTGTGAAGCCATCTGGTCCTGGACTTTTTCTTGTTGGAATATTTTTAATTACAATTCAATTTCATTACTTGTGAATCATCCGTTTATATATTCTATTTCTTCCTGGTCCAGTCTTGGAAGGTTGTACCTTTCTAAGAATTTGTCTGTTTCTTCCAGGTTGTCCATTTTATTGGCACATAGTGGCTTGTAGTAGTCTCTTATGATCCTTTATAATTCTTCGGTGTCAGTTGTAATTTCTCCTTTTTCATTTCTAATTTTATTGATTTGAATCCTCTCCCCTTTTTTCTTGATGAGTCCAGCTTAAAGTTTATCTATTTTGTTTTTTTTCTCAAAGAACCATCTTTTCGATTTATTCATCTTTGCAATTGTTTTCTTCATCTCCATTTCATTTATTTCTGCTCTGACCTTTATGATTTCTTTCCTTCTATGAACTTTAAGTTTTTTGTTGTTGGTCTTCTTCTTTCTCTAGTTTCTTTAGCTGTAAGGTTAGTTTGTTAATTTTGAGATTTTTCTTTTTTCTTGAGGCAGGATTGGATTGCTATAAACTTCCTTCTTAGAACTGCTTTTGCTGTGTCCCATAGGTTTTGGTCATCATGTTTTTGTTGTCATTTGTTTTTAGGTATTATTTTAAATTTTCTTCTTTGATTTATTCTGTGATCTCTTGGTTATTTAGTAATGAATTGTTTAGCCTCCATGTGTTTGTGTTTTTGACAGTTTTTTCTTTCCTGTAATTTATTTCTAATCTCATAACATTGTGGTCAGAAAAGATGCTGGATATGATTTCAGTTTTCTTAAATTTACTGAGGTTGATTTGTAACCCAAGATGTGATCTATCCTGGAGAATATTCCATGTGCCCTTGAGAAGAAAGTATAATTTGCTGTTTTGGATGGAATGTCCTATAAATATCAATTAAGTCTATCTGATCTAATGTGTCATTTAAGGCTTGTGTTTCTTTATTAATTTTCTGTCTGGATCATCTGTCCATTGGTGTTAGTGGAGTGTTAAGTCCCTCACTATTATTGTGTTACTGTTGATTTCCCCTTTTATGGCTGTTAGCATTTGCCTTATGTATTGAGGTCCTCCTATGTTGCGTGCATAAATATTTATAATTGTTATATGTTCTTCTTGGATTGATTCCTTAATCATTATGTAGTGTCCTTTCTTGTGTCTTGTAATAGTCCTTATTTTAAAGTCTATTTTATTTATTATGAGTATTGCTACTCCAGCTTTCTTTTGATTTCTATTTGCATGAAATATCTTTTTCTGTCCCCTCACTTTCAGTCTGTATGTGTCCCTAGGTCTGAAGTGGGTCTCCTGTAGGCACCATATATATGGGTCTTGTTTTTGTATCCATTCAGCCAGTCTGTGTCTTTTGGTTAGAGCATTTAAGCTATTAACATTCAAGGTAATTATCAATATGTATGTTCCTATTACCATTTTCTTAATTGTTTTGTTTGTTTTTGTGGGTCTTTTTCTTCTCTTGTGTTTCTGGCCTAGAGAAGTTTCTTTAGCATTTGTTGTAAAGCTGTTTTGGTGGTGCTGAATTCTCTTAGCTTTTGCTTGTCTGTCAAGCTTTTGATTTCTCTGCCAAATCTGAATGAGAGCCTTGCTGGTTAGAGTATTCTTTGTTGTAGGTTTTCACCTTTCATCACTTTAAATATATCTTGCCACTCCCTTCTGGCCTGCAGAGTTCCTGCTGAAAAATCAGATGATAACCTTATGGGGATTCCCTTGTATATTATTGTTTGCTTTTCCCTTGCTGCTTTTAATATTTTTTCTTTGAATTTAATTTTTGTTAGTTTGATTAATATGTGTCTGGGTGTGTTTCTCCTTGGGTTTATCCTGTATGGGACTCTCTGTGCTTCCTGGACTTGGGTGACTATTTCCTTTCCCATGTTAGGGAAGTTTTCATCTATAATCTCTTCAAATATTTTCTCAGTCCCTTTCTCTTTCTCTTCTTCTTCTGGTACCCCTATAATTTGAATGTTTTTGCATTTAATGTTGTCCCAGAAGTCTCTGAGACTGTCTTCATTTCTTTTCATTCTTTTTTCTTTATTTTAATCCATGGCAGTTATTTCCACCATTCTATCTTCCAGCTCACTTATCTGTTCTGTCTCAGTTATTCTGCTATTGATTTCTTCTAGAGTATTTTTAATTTCAGTTGTGTTGTTCATCACTGTTTGTTCTTTAGTTCTTCTACGTCCTTTTTAAACATTTCTTGGTTCTTCTCTATCTGTGCCTCCATTCTATTTCTAAGATTTTGAATCATCTTTATTTTCATTACTCTGAATTATTTTTCAGGTAGATTGCCTATCTCCTCTTCATTAATTTGATCTTGCAGGTTTTTACCTTTCTCCTTCGTCTGTAACATATTTTTTGTCAACTCATTTTTTTTGATGGGTGGGGCTGTGTTTCCTTCTTGCTGGGTGTTTGCCCTGGGCCATCTAGCACTGGAATTTGCAGGCAGTTTGGTGGAGTTGGGTCTTGTTGACGAGATGAAGACCTCTGGGATGCCTCACATTGATTAGTATTCCCTGATATCTGAGGTTCTCTGTAATCCATCTGTTTGGACTCAGTGCTTCCACCACAGGAGCTCAGGCCTGACCCTCGGCCTGGGAACCAAGACCCCACAAGCCACACAGCATAGTTAAAAAAAAAAAAAAAAAAAAAAAAAAGGCAGCAAACTAAAAGGAGCAGAAAAATAACAAAGAATAAAAAGTAAAATAAAATTAGAAAAATAAAAAATATATTAAAAATTAAAAGTAAAAATCAAACAACAACAACAAAGCAAAACAGAACATCAATAACAAAAAAAAAGAAAAAAAATGCAGAAATGGCCTTGGTAGTGAGGACTGGGGTGGGGAGCTGGGGCTCAGGCCTGGGACCCTCATGGACAGAAGAGGACTTGGTGGGGGGAGGAGAGACTTAGGCTCAGGACTCATTCTGACTGAGGGTGCCCCAGAGGGCAGAAATTTGGGCCCAGGACCCCAGCTGGCTTGCCAGAGCCTGAGCACGGGGGAGAAACTGGCTGCCTTCCCCTCCGATCTCCTGAAAGTCTCACCCCATCCCTGCTGATCCCCTTACTATGAGTAGGCCCCTCTGAATTTGGGAACTCCTCCTCTCTCCCAGCCACCCTCAGGGGTGCCAGTCCCATCCCACCTCCACTTTTCTTCCCCCTTTCCACCCCATGTCCTACCCGGTTATGTGAGGATTCCTCCCATCCCCTTAGGTGTCGGAGGTTCCCCACCAGTGCCTGGTAGGCACCCTAGTTGTGAGAAGACGTGAGCTCCATGCCCTCCTACTCTGCCATTTTGACTCCACCCCCTGTCTCAATATAATTTAAAATTCAAGTTTACATCAATGGTAATTTTCTAATTGTCCTAATAAGCTGGTAACAGGATCTATGAAACGTAATCAAATATATCACACTCAGGGGCAATCCTGTTCCCTAATAATGTAAATGTTATTTGTTCTAGTTTGCTTTCATATGGTGATTTTTTTGCAGCTAAAATATGCCATTACCTTCTTTGACCTTAAGCATAGGTGAACTAGCATAGACAAGAGAAACAATATTTTTTAAAGAAATATTGTTTCTCTAATGAAAAGAAAAACTCCAAATCCTTCTACTGGATGACTGTCTTAGTCCTGAATCCAAGAAAGCATTTGCTCTAGGATGCACAAGTTATATGCTCACAGGGAACCATCCAAGTACAAAAAAAAGGTGTATACAAAACGTTTTAACTTCTTCTCTTTTATTCAAGGAGTTTTAATATCTTCTCTTTATGCATCCAGAATTCAACAATATATTGAGTGTATCTTCTAAGCCATATCATAACTCCTCTTTTATAAGAATGGGGTGCGGTAGGAAGGGCTTAGAGGAAATGAGAGAAGCCTTTGAATACCAGCTAGACCTTAGAGATTTACCACTAACAAGAAATATTATCTAAATACAATAGAATTTAATTTTTTTTTCTGTTTCCAGTGGAAAAGGAAAAAACTCAGACTACTTGCTATTTTTCACTGAGATGCTTAAGAAATTCCGTGCAGTATATTAGTCTTTAAAAAGGAGCTAATGACAATACTGTTTAGTCATGACTGATTTTCTGCCTGCTGGATCTGTCATTTATTGATAGAGGGGTGTCAAAGTCTCCAGCATTAATAATGTATTCATCTATTTCTCCTTGCAGTTTTATGAGTTTCTGCCCCACATGTTTTGACAATCTGTTGTTATGCACATAAATGATAAGGATTGTTATGTCTTCTTGGAGAATTGACCCCTTTATCATTATGTAGTGTCCCACTTTATCTGATATTTTTCTTGCTCTGAAGTCTGCTCTGCTAAAATTAATACAGCTATTCTAGCTTCCTTTTGATTAGTGTTAGCATAGTATATCTTTCTTCATCTCGTTACTTTTTTTTAATATCTTTATTGCAGTATAATTGCTTTACAATGTGTGTTAGTTTCTGCTTTATAACAAAGTGAATCAGTTATACATATACATATGTTCCCATATCTCTTCCCTCTTGCATCTCACTCCCTCCCACCCTCCCTATCCCACCCCTCTAGGTGGTCACAAAGCACCGAGCTGATCTCCCTGTGCTATATGGTTGCTTCTAACTAGCTATCTACTTTATGTTTGGTAGTGTATATATGTCCATGCCACTCTCTCACTTTGTCACAGCTTACCCTTCCCCCTCCCCATATCCTCAAGTCCATTCTCTAGTAGGTCTGTGTCTTTATTCCTGTCTTGCACCTAGGTTCTTCATGACTTTATTTTTTTTTCCTTAGATTCCATATATATGTTAGCATACTGTATTTGTTCTTCTCTTTCTGACTTACTTCACTCTGTATGACAGACTCCAACTCCACCCACCTCACTACAAATAACTCAATTTCGTTTCTTTTTTGGCTGAGTAATATTCCATTGTATATATGTGCCACATCTTCTTTATCCATTCATCCGATGATGGACATTTAGGTTGCTTCCATGTCCTGGCTATTGTAAATAGAGCTACAATGAACATTTTGGTACATGACTCTTTTTGAATTATGGTTTTCTCAGGGTAAATGCCCAGTAGTGGGATTGCTGGGTCGTATGGTAGTTTAATTTTTAGTTTTTTAAGGAACCTCCATACTGTTCTCCATAGTGGCTGTATCAATTTACATTCCCACCAGCAGTGCAAGAGGGTTCCCTTTTATCCACACCCTCTCCAGCATTTATTGTTTCTAGAATTTTTGATGATGGCCATTCTGACCAGTGTGAGATGATATCTCATTGAAATTTTGATTTGCATTTCTCTAATGATTAATGATGTTGAGCATTCTTTATGTGTTTGTTGGCAATCTGTATATCTTCTTTGGAGAAATGTCCATTTAGGTCTTCTGCCCATTTTTGGATTGGGTTGTCTGTTTCTTTGTTTTTGAGCTGCATGAGTTGCTTGTAAATTTTGGAGATTAATCCTTTGTCAGTTACTTCATTTGCAAATATTTTCTCCCATTCTGAGGGTTGTCTTTTGGTCTTGTTTATGGTTTCCTTTGCTGTGCAAAAGTTGTGAAGTTTCATTAGGTCCCATTTGTTTATTTTTGTTTTTATTTCCATATCTCTAGGAGCTGGGTCAAAAAGGATCTTGCTGTGATTTATGTCATAGAGTGTTCTGCCTATGTTTTCCTCTAAGAGTTTGATAGTGTCTGGCCTTACATTTAGGTCTTTAATCCATTTTGAGTTTATTTTTGTGTATGGTGTTAGGGACTGTTCTAATTTCATACTTTTACATGTACCTGTCCAATTTTCCCAGCACCACTTATTGAAGAGGCTGTCTTTTCTCCACTGTATAGTCTTGCCTCTTTTATCAAAGATAAGGTGACCATATGTACGTGGGTTTGTCTCTGGACTTTCTATCCTGTTCCATTGATCTATATTTCTGTTTTTGTGCCAGTACCATACAGTCTTGATTACTGTAGCTTTGTAGTATTGTCTGAAGTCATGGAGTCTGATTCCTCCAGCTCCATTTTTCGTTCTCAAGATTGCTTTGGCTATTTGGGGACTTTTGTGTTTCCATACAAATTGTGAAATATTTTGTTCTAGTTCTATAAAAAATGCCAGTGGTAGTTTGATAGGGATTGCATTGAATCTGTAGATTGCTTTGGGTAGTAGAGTCATTTTCAGAATGTTGATTCTTCCAATCCAAGAACATGGTATATCTCTCCATCTATTTGTATCATCTTTAATTTCTTTCATCAGTGTCTCATAATTTTCTGCATACAGGTCTTTTGTCTCCTTAGGTAGGTTTATTTCTAGATATATTATTCTTTTTGTTGCAGTGGTAAATGGGAGTGTTTTCTTAATTTCACTTTCAGATTTTTCATCATTAGTATATAGGAATTCAAGAGATTTCTGCACATTAATTTTGTATCCTGCCACTTTACCAAATTCATTGATTAGCTCTAGTATTTTTCTGGTAGCATCTTTAGGATTCTCTAAGATCAGAAATAAATGAAAAAGAAATGAAGGAAATGATAGCAAAGATCAATAAAACTAAAAGCTGGTTCTTTGAGAAGATAAACAAAATTGATAAACCATTAGGCAGACTCATCAAGAAAAAAAGGGAGAAGACTCAAATCAATAGAATTAGAAATGAAAAAGGAGAAGTAACAACTGACACTGCAGAAATACAAACGCTCATGAGAGATTACTACAAGCAACTCTATGCCAGTAAAATGGACAACCTGGAAGAAATGGACAAATTCTTAGAAATGCACAACCTGCTGAGACTGAACCAGGAAGCAATAGAAAATATGAACAGACCAATCATAAGCACTGAAATTGAAACTGTGATTACAAATCTTCCAACAAAAAAAAGCCCAGGACCAGATGGCTTCACAGGCGAATTCTATCAAACATTTAGAGAAGAGCTAACACCTATCTTTTCAAACTCTTCCAAAATATTGCAGAGGGAGGCACACTCCCCAACTCATTCTAGGAGGCCACCATCACCCTGATACCAAAACCAGACAAAGATGTCACAAAGAAAGAAAACTACAGGCCAATATCACTGATGAACATAGATGCAAAAATCCTCAACAAAATACTAGCAAACAGAATCCAACATCACATTAAAAGGATCATACACCATGATCAAGTGGGGTTTATTCCAGGAATGCAAGGATTCTTCAATATACGCAAATCAATCAATGTGATACACCATATTAACAAACTGAAGGAGAAAAACCATATCATCATCTCAACAGATGCAGAGAAAGCTTTCGACAAAATTCAACACCCCTTTATGATAAAAGCCCTGCAGAAAGTAGGCATAGATGGAACTTTCCTCAACATAATAAAGACCGTATATGACAAACCCACAGCCAACATCGTCCTCAATGGTGAAAAACTGAAACCATTTCCACTAAGATCAGGAACAAGACAAGGTTGCCCACTCTCACCATTATTCCACATAGTTTTGGAAGTGTTAGCCCCAGCAATCAGAGAAGAAAAAGAAATAAAAGGAATCCAAATCGGAAAAGAAGAAGTAAAGCTGTCACTGTTTGCATCTCTTTACTTTTAATCTATATGTGCCTTTATATTTAAAGTGGGTTTCTTGTAGACAGCATATGCTTGGGCCTTGTTTATTGATTGACTCTTACAGTGTCACTTTTAATTGATTCATATAAATCATTGACATTTAAAGTGATTATCAGTGTAGTTGGATTAATACCTACCATAGTCATTACTGTTTTTTTAATTTGTAGCCCTTGTTCTTTGTTTCTTTTTTTTCTGTTTTCCATTCTTTTTCTGCCTTTTGTGGTTTTAATTGAGCATTTTATATGATTCCATTTTTTTCTCTTCTTTTAGTGTGCCAGTTATACTTCTTTTTTTCTTCTTTTAGTCGTTGCCCTTGCATTTGAATTATACATTTCTAACTAATCTAAGTCCACTTGTATGTAACACTATACTACTACACAGGCAGCATGAGTACCTTTAAACAGATATTCTCAGTTCCTCCCTCTCATTCCTTGTGACAACACTGTCATATAATTCATTTATTCAAGGCTATAATCACTGAATACACTGTTACTATTATTTTGAACAAACTGTTGTCTGTTAGATCAATCAAGAATAAGAGAAATAAAAGGTTTTATCTTGCCTTTATTTATTACTTCTTCTAAAGCTTTTCCTTTATTTATGTAGATAAGAGTTTCTGGTCTATATAATTTTCTTTCTCTCTGAATAACTTCTTTTAACATTTCTTGCAAGACTGCTCTACAGGTGACAAATTTCCTCTATCTTTGTTTTTCTGAGAAAATACTTATTTCTCTTTCGGTTTTTAAGAATAATTTTGCAATGTACTGAATTCTAGGTTGGTGATTCTTTTAACACTTTAAATATCTCACTCCACTTTCTTCCTACTAGCATGGTTTCTGAAGAGAAGTCCAATGTAATTCTTATTCTTGCTCTTCTATAGGTAAGGTGTTTTTTAATTTTTCTTTTTTCTTTCAGGTTGCTGGGGTAATCATCTCCTTTAAGATTTAGTTGTAAATTGGCTTCACCTACCAGCTTATGTATAGTAGGAAACCCAATATCCTTATTAATATTTTCAGGATACTTGCATTCTTACATTATTCCTCATCACTCTTAGCTCTGAGTTCTCACTTCCACTGAATTTTTAGTCTCCTCTTTGCATTTTATCTCACATACATACCACTGATTTAAGCCTATGTGTGTAATTGACTTCACTACAGTTTGTAAGCAAAGTAAATATATTTTAGAATAACACAAAAATAAATTAAAATTGAATTATTATAAAATCTGAAAGATACTTAAATAGCCACTTCAAAAAATAGGATATCCAAAAGGCCAGTAAAAATACTAAAAGATGCTGAACTTTATTATTTATCAGCTCAGAAAAATGCAAAATAAAGCTATTATGAGATACCACTAAACCCCAATGGGTGGTTATTTTTTAATGACAATAGCAAGTGTTGGTTAAGCTAATGAAACAACTGGAACTCATATACACTGCTAGCAGAGGTATAAATAAATACAATCTTTCTGGGAAACTATTCTGTAGTACCTATTAAAGGTGGATATTTGTATACCCTATGACCCAATATTCCATTCCTAAATATATAACCAACATGAGTGTGTACATATGAGTTCCAAAAAGCTAGTAGAAGAATGTTCATACCAGTTTTATTAATGACAGCCAACACTGCAAATAACTGTTTCTGTATTATATATCACCTCAAAACTTTGTATCCTAGAACAATAATCATTCACTTAGCTTCCAGTTCTATAGGTCAGCTGGGTGGTTTTTCTGGTTTGGGCTTGATCAGCGGACAGTGACTAAGATTAATCATGTGTTTATAGTCTCTGCTTGAAAGTCTAGAATGGTGTCTTAGTCAGCTTGGGATGCCATAACAAAATAACACAGACTGGGAGGCTTAAACAACAGAAAGTTATTTTCTCATAGTCCTAGATCTTGCAGTCTAGAAGTCAAGATCAAGGTTCTGGCATTTTTAGTTTCTGGTGAGTGCTCTCTTCCAGTCTTGCAGATAACTGCTTTCTGATTGTGTCCTCAGGTGACCTTTCTTCAGTGTATTTGGAGAGAGGGAGAGGGAGGGGAGAGAGACAGAGAGAGAGAGAGGAAGAGAGAGAGAGAAAGGACAAGCTCTATGGTGTCTCTTCTTAAGGGGATACTAATGTTATTGGATCTTAATTACTTTCCTATATGTAAGCCCTATCTCCAAATACAGTCATATTGGGGGTTGAGGCTTCAACATGTGAATTTTGGGGAAACAGACATTCAGCCCATAACAAGTGGCCCCACTCACAGGTCTAAGTGTTGACTGGCTGTTAAACAGAGTGATTGAGAGGACAGAACCATGTGTCGATCATAATTTAATAATCTCTCAGGGGGGCTTCTTCACTTAGCAGTCACAGGATTCCAAGAATTCAGGAGTATAAATTGCAAGCACTATTAAGGCCTAGGTTTAGAAATCACACAATGTCATTTTCAATCCAGATTCAAGTGGTAGAGAAAACAATTATGCTTCCTGAAATGAAGACTTTAAAAATATTGTAGCCAATTTTCAAATCTACATACAACCCAAATGTCAATCAGCAGGGAGTGAACAAATACATTGCTATATTGAAACAATGGAATACTATATAGCAATGAAAAGGAACACTTCATTGCTATGTTCAATAACTTAGATAAATTTTAGAAACAATGTTGAACAAACGAAAGCAGTCATAAAAGTATATATCTGAATGATTTCATTTATATAAAATTCATTTTGGGGGGGCACGAAGGACATTTTATATACTAGTAATGTTCTATTTCTTCATCTAGGTTTTGATTATATGGATATGTTCGGTTTGTTATAATTCATTGAGCTGTACATTTAGAATTTGTGCATTTTGCTATATATAATGTTATAACTTAATTTAAATTTTAAAAAGTGAAAATTATAAATAAGTTGTCTAATATTTCTCAGATATTCTTACAAGTGGGAATCTTCCACTGATTTATTTCCCTTGTAGATATTATGCTATATTTTTTCTGAGGAAACTCAATTTTTTTTCACACTATTATTCAGCTATGTTAATCATCTTTGTTTCACTTATAGTCTATTGTAACCTTGTTCTACAAGCCATAATTTTACAACCAAGTTGGTTTATTAAAATGTTTTTCCAAACTGACTATTCTCCCCCTAAATAATGCTATTTACATTCCTTAAACAGACAATATTTTCAGCAGAATAGTTATTGCCATTATTATAGTTGCTATTTTTTTTTTAGCTCTGGAATAGTTTATAATGGCAGCTATTGTGCCAAAAGTTCAAGGAGATGACAATACAGCACAAGGTAAGCTGTTAGTGAATATTCTGTGAGTTGTAGTATCTGATCAATAGATAGAGCTGGTAAGGACAAAGGACAAGTAATTTGGTTGCCTAGTCTTAAACCTCTATCTGTCTGTGCCACAGCAAAGCATAACTTGATCAACGAGGGCATGCACAGGAGGATTTAAAGGTTAGTGACAGTGGCATCTTAGCATAATTTAAGAAGTATTCTTCTACATATTCAAATCACCTAAAATATCTCAATCACCTCTCTGCCTAAGGTTTTTTGAAATTCCACTAATAGCAGTTCATTTTTTAGCATTAAGGTGTTAAGGTTCCTAAGAATCTTCTTAAATTGTCAATACTTTGGAGAATAGTAACTTAATCCATTATTACCTTGCTTAAATTAGTTTATCAGATTTGCTAGCAAATCCTCAGCAATACCCTCAGTAAACTAGACATAGAACATATAAGTTTTTAAATTAAATTTAATTTAATTTTATACACAGGTTATTATGTTATCTATTTTATACATATTAGTGTATATATGTCAATCACAATCTCCCAGTTCATCCCACCACCACCTCCCCCATTTCCCCCCATTGGTGTCCATATGTTTGTTTTCTATATCTGTGTCTCTATTTCTGCCTTGCAAACTGGTTCATCTGTAACATTTTTCTAGATTCCACATATGTGTTAATATATGAAATTTGTTCTTCTCTTTCTGACTTACTTCACTCTGTATGACAGTCTCTATGTCAATCCATGTGTCTAGAAATGACCCAATTTTGTTCCTTTCTATGGCTGAGTGATATTCCATTGTATATATGTACCACATCTTCTTTATCCATTCATCTGTAGATGGGCATTTAGGGTGCTTCCCTGACCTGGCTATTGTAAATAGTGCTTCCATGAACATTGGGGTACATGTGACATTTTGAATTATGGTTTTCTCTGGGTACATGCCCAGTAGTGGAATTGCTGTCATATGGAAATTCTTTTTCTAGTTTCTTAAGGAACCTCCATACTGTTCTCCATAGTGGCTGTACCAATTTACATTCCCACCTACAGTGCAAGAGGGCTCCCTTTTCTCCACACCCTCTCCAGCATTTGTTGTTTGTAGATTTTCTGATGATGCCCATTCTAACTGGTGTGAAGTGATAACTCAATGTAGTTTTGATTTGCATTTCTCTAATAATTAGTGATGTTGAGCAGCTTTTCATGTGCCTCTTGTCCATCTGTATGTCTTCTTTGGAGAAATGTCTATATAGGTCTTCTGCCCATTTTTGGATTGCATTGTTTGTTTCTTTAATATTGAACTTCATGAGCTGTTTATATATTTTGGAGATTAATGCTTTGTCTGTTGATTCATTTGCAAATATTATCTCCTATTATGAGGGTTGTCTTTTCATCCTGCTTATAGTTTCCTTTGCTGTGCAAAAGCTTTTAAGTTTCATTAGATCCCATTTGTTTATTTTTGTTTTTATTTCCATTACTCTAGGAGGTGGGTCAAAAAAGATCTTGCTATGATTTATGTCGAAGAGTGTTCTTCCTATGTTTTCCTCTAAGAGTTTTATCGTGTCTGTTCTTACATTTAGGTCTATAATCCATTTTGAGTTTATTTTTGTGTATGGTGTTAGGGAGTGTTCTACTTTCATACTTTTACATGTACCTGTCCAGTTTTCCTAGCACCACTTATTGAAGAGGCTGTCTTTCCTCCACTGTATATCCTTGCCTCCTTTGTCATAGATTAGTTGACCATAGGTGTGTGGGTCTATCTCTGAGCTTTCTATCCTGTTCCATTGATCTATATTTCTATTTTTGTGCCAGTACCATTATGTCCCGATTATCATAGCTGTGTAGTATAGTCGGAAACCAAGGAGTCTTAGACAATATTTCTCTAAATCTGATTCCTCCAGCTCGATTTTTTTCCATGAAGATTGCTTTGGCTATTTGGGGACTTTGTGTCTCCATACAAATTTTAAGATTTTTGGTTCTAGTTCTGTAAAAAATGCCATTAGTAATTTGATAGGGGTTGCATTGAATACGTAGATTGCTTTGGGTAGTATAGTCATTTTCACAATATTGATTCTTCCAATCCAAGAATATGGTCTATCTCTCCATCTGTTTGTGTCATGTTTTATTTCTTTCATCAGTGTTTTATGGATTTCTGAGTACAGGTTTTTTCCTCCTTATGTAGGTTTATTCCTAGGTATTTAATTCTTTTTGTTACAATGGTGAATGGGATTGTTTCCTTAATTTATCTTTCTGAACTTTCCTTGTTAGTGTATAGGCATGCAAGATATTTCTGTGCATTAATTTTGTGTCCTGCAACTTTACCAAATTCATTGATTAGCTCTAGTACTTTTCTGGTGGCATCTTTAGGATTATCTATGTGTAGTGTCATGTCATCTGCAAACAGTGACAGTTTTACTTCTTCTTTTCCAATTTGTATTCCTTTTATTTCTTTTTCTTCTCGGATTGCTGTGGTTGGGATTTCCAAAACTATGCTGAATAATAGTGGCAAGACTGGACATCCTTGTCTTGTTCCTGATCTTAGAGGAAATGCTTTTAATTTTTCACCATTGAGAATGATGTTGGCTCTGGGTTGGTCATACATGGCCTTTATTATGTTGAGGTAGGTTATCTCTATTCCCACTTTCTGGAGAGTTTTTATCATAAATGGGTGTTGAATTGTGTCAAAAAATTTTTCTGCATCTATTGAGATGATCATGTTGTTTTTATTCTTCAATTTGTTAATATGCTGTATCACACTGTTTGATTTGCGTGTACTGAAGAATCCTTGCATCCCTGGGATAAATCCCATTTGATCGTGGTGTATGATCCTTTTAATGTGCTATTGGATTTGGTTTGCTAGTATTTTGTTGAGGATTTTTTCATCTGTATTCATCAGTGATATTGGTCTGTAATTTTCTTTTTTTGTAGTATCTTTGTCTGCTTTTGGTATCAGTGTTATGGTGGCCTCGTAGAATGTATTTGGGAGTGTTCCTTTCCCTACGAATTTTTTGGAAGAGTTTGAGAAGGATGGATGTTATCTCTTCTCCAAATGTTAGATAGAATTCATCTGTGAAGCCATCTGGTCCTGGAATTTTGTTTCTTGGAAGATTTTTAATCAGAGTTTCAATTTCATTACTTGTGATTGGTCTGTTCATATTTTCTATTTCTTCCTGGTTCAGTCTTGGAAGGTTATACCTTTCTAAGAATTTGTCCATTTCTTCCAGGTTTTCCAGTTTATTGGCATATAGTTGCTTTTAGTAGTCTTTTATGATATTTTGTATTTCTGTGGTGTCCATTGTAACTTCTCCTTTTTTATTTCTAATTTTATTGATCTGAGTCCTCTCCCTAATTTTATTGATGAGTCTGGCTAAAGATTTATCAATTTTGCTTATCTTCTCAAATAACCAGCTTTTAGCTTTATTGATCTTTGCTATTGTTTTCTTTGTTTCTATTTCATTTATTGCTGCTCTGATCTTTATGACTTCTTTCCTTCTACTAACGTGGGGTTTTGTTTTTTCTTCTTTCTCTAGTTCCTTTAGGTGTGAGGTTAGATTGTTAATTTGAGATTTTTCTTGTTTCTTGAGGTAGGATTGTATTGCTATAAACTTTCCTCTTAGAACTACTTTTGTTGTGTCCCATAGGTTTTCTATCATCATATTTTTGTTGTCATTAGTCTCTAGGTTCTTTTTGTTTCTTCTTTGATTTCTTCTGTGATTCCTTGGTTATTTAGTAATGCATTGTTTAGCCTCCATGGGTTTGTATATTTACCTTTTTTCTCTGTATTTTATTTCTAATTTTGGAGCATTGTGGTCGGAAAGATGCTTGGTATGATTTCAATTTTCTTAAATTTACCAAGGCTTGATTTTTGGTCCAAGATGTAATCTATCCTGGAGAATGTTCCATGTGCACTTGAGAAGAAAGTCTATTCTGCTCTTTTTGTATGGAATGTCCTACAATTATCAATTAAGTCTATCATGTCTATTTTGTCATTTAAAGCTTGTGTTTCCTTATTAATTTTCTGTCTGGGTGATCTGTCCATTGGTGTAAGTGAGCTGTTAAAGTCCCCTACTACTCTTGTGTTACTGTTGATTTCCTCTTTTATAGCTGTTAGCATTTGCCTTATGTATTGAGGTACTCCTATGTTGGGCACATATATATTTATAATTGTCATATCGTCTTCTTGGATTGATCCCTTGATCATTATGTAGTGTCCTTCCTTGTCTCTTGTAACATCCCTTATTTTAAAGTCTCTTTTATCTGTTATGAGTATTGCTACTCTAGCTTTCTTTTGATTTCCATTTGCATGGAATATCTTTTTCTGTCCCTTCACTTTCAGTCTGTATGTGTCCCTAGGTCTGAAGTGGGTCTTTTGTAGACAGCATATATATGGGTCTTGTTTTTGAATCCATTCAGTGAGCCTGTGTCTTTTGGTTGGAGAATTTAATCCATTCACATTTAAGGTAATCATCAATATGTATGTTCATATTATCATTTTCTTAATTGTTTTGGGTTTGTTTTTGTAGGTCCTTTTCTTCTTTTGCATTCCCCAGTTAGAGAAGTTCCTTTAGCATTTGTTGTAGAGCTAGTTTGGTTGTGCTGAATTCTCTTAGCATTTCCTGTCTGTGACACTTTTGATTTCTCTGTCGAATCTGAATGAGATCCTTGTCAGGTAGAGTAATCTTGGTTGTAGGTTTTTCCCTTTCATCACTTTAAATATATAGTGCCAGTCCCTTCTGGCTTGTAGAGTTTTTGCTGAGAAATCAGCTGTTAACCTTATGGGAGTTCCCTTGTATATTTTTTGTCATTTTTCCTTTGTTGCTTTTAATAATTTTCCTTTGTCTTTAATTTTTACCAATTTGATTACTATGTGTCTCAGCTTTTTCTCCTTGGGTTTATCCTGCCTGGGGTTCTCTGTGTTTCCTAGACTTGGGTGGTTATTTCCTTTCCCATGTTAGGGAATTTTTCAACTATAATCTCTTCAAATATTTCCTTGTGTCCTTTCTCTCTCTCTTCTCCTTCTGGACCCCTGTAATGCGAATGTTGTTGTGTTTAATGTTGTCCCAGAGGTCTCTTAGGCTGTCTTCATTTTTTCATTGTTTTTTCTTTATTCTGTTCAGCAGCAGTGAATTCTACCATTCTGTTTTCCAGGTAACTTATCTGTTCTTCTGCCTCAGTTATTCTCCTATTGATTCTTTCTAGTGTATTTTTCATTTCAGTTATTGTATTGTTCATTTCTGTCGTTTGTTCTTTAACTCCTCTAGGTGTTTATTCTTTTTTTTTTTAGGTGTTTATTCTTTAATTCTTCTATGTCTTTGTTCAACATTTCTTACATCTTCTCAATCTTTGCCTCCATTGTTTTTCTGAGGTCCTGGATCATCTTCACTATCATTATTCTGAATTCTTTTTCTGCCAGGTTGCCTATCTCTACTTCTTTTAATTGTTTTCCTGGTGTTTTATCTTGTTCCTTCATCTGGTACATAGTCCTCTGCCTTTTCATTTTGTCTATCTTTCTGTGATTGTGGTTTTCTTTCCACAGGCCACAGGATTGTAGTTCTTCTTCTGTGAACATATAAGTTTTGATTGAGTTGGTGGATTTGAGAAGGCCTAGAGTTTGAGGCAATAGAGATAGTGAGAATAACAGATACAATGAGGGGTGTTATTTTCTAATCTCTTCAACTGATAAACTCACTGAAAAGCAACATTCAGTGCAGTAGGACTTATTCCATTAATATTATATTTTTCCTTTGATTTTATCCTTATTCATTCCCGAAGCTTTTATTGACTGTCTAAGATGTTTCAGAAACTGCTGGACACTGAGGTTGCTAAGATGAATGAGACATGGTTCTTATTCAGGGTACTTACAGTCTAGTGAAGGAGATAGATACAGTAATGAAATACATAATATGGTTACCATAAAAATGAATCAAACAGAATTCTACAGGATGATGAGGGAGAGATTTGAGCCCAATTTAGAGGAATAGGGTGATTGCACAAAAAAGATAAAAACATTTGAACTGAGCCTTGATGGATGAAAGATATTTCAATGATTAGAGCAAAGAGACACTTAATTCTGGCATGAGCAAGCTCAAAGTCCTAGGGCCATAAAAGTGGAAAAGCTTCTTGTCAAGGACTCCTCAGTCATAAGAGTGGTGAACTTCTTAGGCTCTGGAGTTAGACTATATGGCCTGTGTTAGAAACTCAGCCCCATCATTTTCTTAACTCTATGACTCTAGGCATGCCCCTTCAGCTCATTGAGCCTCAGTTTCATCATCTATAAAATAGTAAGCAATACTTACTTCATTAGGTTGTCATGAGGATTAAACAAAATAATTCATGTCAAACATGTAACATGGTACCTGGCATGCTATAAGTACTTAATAGGTAATATCATCATTACTCCTCACAACCACCCTTTTTGAGAGGTACAATACATTTATATTTCTGATTTTCAGATATGAAAATCTTGAGATTCAGAGAGAATGAATGATTTTTTTTTTTTTTGCCAATTAATTTGTGAGAAATCCAGTACTGGAACCCAAGTTTCCTGACTCATATCTAGCACAGAGCTCTTTCTGTATAACACACATGCTTACATCCTCATCTGCCTTCCCACATCATCTCATATCTTTTATTTGTGCCACGACAAGATCAGCTCCATTGAATCACAATGTTAAAAAGCCCTATCAAAATGTAAAAAAATAATAATAATAATTTTATTTATGCTGACAGATAACAAGAAATATGTTTCATGCACACTTTTTCTTCCTACTCAATCCAGGAGAAATAAAAGGAAAAGAAAATATATCTTTATACCATTCTGGAGCTATTCTGAATGAGTTGTTTTTGTAAGTCTTTGGAGTTAAAATGTTTTATATTAAACAGTCCTTGTATTTAGGTATATTTTGTTCATCTTAAGAAAAAATAAAGAAAAAACATTGCTAAGTTTTCTCACTAGTGAAGTCCAATCCCCTTAATGCAAAGCCACATTATGTTTTATTTCTCTTCTTAGAACTTTTCCTGCTTCAAAATATACCTCACATACACTGGGAACACAAGGATAGGCCATGGGACTCAGAATCACCACATGTCAGAATAATAGCTCAGGTCACAATTATGTGTTGAATATCATCAATGGCAGCTTAGTAGCATTTAAGTTAACTAATCTAAAATAGTTACTCTGAAAGAGTTTCTATGGTGAGATTGATAAATTTATTCAAAATGATATTAGTATTTCATTTACATTTTAACTCATTGTTTATATCAAAATGTTTTATACCATCAGATGTATAAAATTATATTAAACATTCAATTGAATGTGTTCTTATAATTAGGATAAAATTGTCATTGATTTCTTCCTGTGTCTTTTTTCAAGTTTCTTCTTCTATTGCTGACACATTTTTCTAAGCATGTTCATTCATTCTGTCACTCAATTAACAAACAGTGATGGGACAACCACGGTTTACTTTGCATTGTGCTAGAGGCTGGGAATACAAGGATGAACAGACTCTGTCCCTTACCTCAAAAACCTCTGAATCCCATAATTATTCCATGTGTAACCAGTGTTTCAATAGCGGCTCATGGTACTTCAGAGTACCATATTTTTGCACCACATTCAAATATACCTCACGTAGTACCAAAATTATCTTATCACATTCTTCCTACCCCACTCACCCTCTTCAAAACACTTCTTCTATGGAGAAAGGAATAAAATAAGAATAAATTCACATTAAGAAATCAATGACTGCTAAATGAAGATTTGTGTTAAACCACCATTTGCAATTGACTAACAAATTTCTAGACCTAGAATTTTTTTTTTAAAGAATGGCTCTCATTATGACAATTCAATAGTACCTAGAACATATTAGAGTTAGGTAACAGTACACACAAATAATATCAAATCATATGAAGTGACCACTTGTTCCTCCCTCTCAGAATTAGTCCTGTTAAATATCTTATTTTGCCAATTCATAAGATATAAAGAAAATTTATTATTGGCCGTTGACTACTATTTTTTTTTTTACTCATACCACTTGTAGTTCTATGGAATGTTAATAAATGTCATTAT
Organism: Eschrichtius robustus; assembly: GCF_028021215.1. Classification (NCBI taxonomy): domain Eukaryota; kingdom Metazoa; phylum Chordata; class Mammalia; order Artiodactyla; family Eschrichtiidae; genus Eschrichtius; species Eschrichtius robustus. The sequence goes on along the minus strand of NC_090845.1, from coordinate 77,328,684 downwards.
ACAAAGTTTTATTATCAAAATTTATAAACATTTATACTGTTGGCTATAACTGTTTTAAGTTTGATTTTATCTTTAATAGTTAAAGATTATTTTTCAATTTCTAACTTCAATATGTTGAAATATTCAAAGAATTCTAAAATAGACTCATATAGGTGTGGCCAAGATGGTGGAGTAGGAAGACTCTGACCTCATCTCCTCCCATGAGCACACCAAGATTATAACTACATACAGAGCAACTATCAATGATAATGATCTAAAGACCAGCGTAAAAGATTTTCCACAACTAAAGATATAAAGAAGGAACCACCACAAGATAACTAGGAGGGCCAGAGACACGGTATAATCAAGATCCACACCCCTGGGTAGGTGGCCTACAAATAGGAGGATAATTACAATTGCAGAGGCTCTCCTCATGGACTGAGGGGTCCAAGCCCCACATTGGGTTCTTCAGCCTGGGTGTTCTTCACTGGGAAGACAAGTGAGCCCCCAGAAAGTCTGGCTTTGAAGACCAGTAGGGCTTGCATACAAGAGCAGAGAGAGAGAGAGAAAGAGGGAGAGCTGAAGGACAGTAGGAAAAAGAGACTTTTATCCCAAAGGGCACAAAGTATCACATGTTCAAAGACCCAGTTCAGAGGCAGTAATTTGAAAGGATCCTGTGTCATTCCCACTGCTGATCTTGGAGAGCCTCCCAAGGAGGCAGGGGGCAACTGGAACTGCCCCTGGGGACATAGATGCTGATAGCAACCATTTTAGGGTGCTTCTACCATGAGGCTCATAGATACAGAGAACAAACAGGTGGTTGTCAGATGGGAGGGGGCTGGGGGCGATGAGTGAAATTGGTGAGAGAGATTAAGAGGTACAAAGTTTCAGTTACAAAATATATGAATCACAGGGATGAAATGTACAGCATGGGGAATATAGTCAATTATATTGTAATAACTTTTTATGGTGACAGATGGTACCTAGACTTATTGTGGTGATTATTTTGTAATGTTTAGAAACATCAAATCACTGTTGTACACTTGGGGCTAACATAGTTTTGTAGGTCAATTATACTTAAATTAAAACTACATAAAAATTTAAATAAAGCTAATTAAGACTTTTAAAAGAAAGAAAAAGATTGAACATGTATAAAGTTCTGTAACAATAAATCAGAAAAAATAAAATTTCAACTCTTAAAAAATAAATAAATAATATAAACTAATATTGAAAATGACAAACCGTATACATTTAGAAAGGTGTGTTAATCAGATACAGTAAGAAATCTAAAATTTCTTGTTCAAATATTTTTATTGAAGTATAGTTGATGTACATATTATATATGTTACAGGTGTACAATTGTTTTTGAAGTAGCAAGAGTGCCAAAGTATAAACAGCCACTAGAGAAGACACTTGTTGGAATCATTCATTCATTCATTGACATTTATTGAATGCCCACTAAGGCCAGGTAGTGTACTTGCTTCTAGTAATTTTCACACAAAAAACTGACATAGCCCCACACCTCAAGGAGTTTACGTTCAGTGAGAAATTGTATACAAGTGGATTGGCAAATATAGAACAGAGTGATCAGTACTATTAGAGAGATACAGATAGAGAATAAAAATTATTAGATTGAGGAGCTTAGGAAAGGTCTCTATAGAGTTAATATTTTTTATAAATTCTAAGGTAAGTAGGAACTGACATGAGAGCAATATTGGCAAAGGGAGCCATATGGGGTTTTGTTAGGAATTAAAAACAATAAAATATGGATAAAAAATTGGCAGTGAGAAGAGATGAATCTGGAAAGGAAAGTTACCTTTATTTTATTTTCTATTCCAGTTTTATTGAGATACAATTGACATACAGCACTGTATAAGTTTAAGGTGTACAGCATAATGACTTGACTTATACACATCATGAAATGAATACCATGATAAGTTTAGTGAACACCTATCATCTCATATACATCCCCCACCTCTGATAATCACAAATCTGATTTGTTTTTCTATAAGTTTGTTTATTTGTTTGTTTAATTGACCTGCAACACTATGTTAGTTTCTGGTGCACAGCATAGTGATTCAATATTTCTATACATTACAAAATGATTATCATGATAAGTCTAGTTACCATCTGTCACCATGCAAAGATATTACACTATTATTGACTATATTCCCCACACTGTACATCTAATTCCCATTACTCATTTATTTTGTAACTGGAAATTTGTACCTCTTAATCTCCCTCACCGATTTTACTCATCCCCTCCACTCTCCTTCCCTCTGGCAACCACCTGTTTGTTCTCTGTATCTTAACTCATTTTTTTGTTTTTTTTTTTATGTTTGTTCATTTGTTTTGTTTTTTTATATTCCACATATAAGTTAAATCAGATGGTATTTTTTTCTCTGTCTGACTTATTTCACTTAGCATAATATCCTCTAGGTTCATCCATGTTGTGAAAAATGGCAAGATTTCATTCTTTTTTATGGGTGAGTAATATTCCAGTGTGTGTGTGTGTGTGTGTGTGTGTGTGTGTGTGTGTGTGTGTATATATATATATATATATATATATATATATATATATATATATAAAATGTCCTTTATTCATTCATCTATCAGTGGGCACTTAGGTTGCTTCCATATCTTGGCTATTGTGAATAATGCTGCAATGAAGATAGAGGTATATATATCTTTTCAAATTAGTGGGGGTTTTTTTCTTTAGAAAAATATCCAGAAGTGAAATTGCTGGATTGTATGGTAGTTCTATTTTTAATTTCTTGAGGAATCCCCATACTGTTTTCTATAGGGCTGAACCAATTGACATTCTCACCATTAGTGGATGAGGGTTCCCTTTTCTCCACATCATCACCAGTACTTGTTATTTGTTGTCTTTTTTGATAATAGCCATTCTGACAGATGTGAGGTGATACCTCATTGGGATTTTGACTTGCATTTCCCTGATGATCAGTGATGTTGAGTATCTTTTCATGTGTCTTTTGGCCATATGCATGTCTTCTTTGGAAAAATGTCTATTCAGGTCTTCTGCCCATTTTTTAAATGGGTTTTGTTTTTTTAATGTTGAGTTGTATGAGTTATTTGTATATTTTGGATATTAACCCCTTATCAGATATATTGTTTGCTCTCACAGAAACCATGCATTGCAAGGGCTTGTCAGCAATATTTGAGGAGTTTGTAATTTGGAGTAATTAAGGAGTGTATTAGTTAGGATTTTCCAGAGAAATCCTATATATTCATGAGAGAGAGATTAGCTCATGCAAATATAGAGGATGAGAAATCCCACAATCTGCTGTCTGCAAGCTGGAGACCCAGGAAAGCCAGTGGTGTAGGGGTAATTCATTCCAAGTAAAAATCCAAAGGCCTGAACCAGGGGAGCCAATGATGTAAATCCCAATCTGAAGGTAGGAGAAAATGTGATGAGATATCCCAGCACAGTGAGGCAGAAAAAAAGGGGTGAAATCCTCATTTCTCCACTTTTTGTTCTATTCAAACCATCAGCAGATTGAATGATGCCCAATCTCATTGTGAAGGGCAATTTACTTTACTGAGTCACTGATTCAAATGCTAATCTCTTCTTGAAACACCTTCACAGACCTACCCAGAAACAATGTTCAACCTGAGTACCCCTGGCCCACTCAAGTTGGCACATAAAATTAACCATCACAAGGAGCCATTGTAAGGTTTTAATTAAAGAGGTGTCATAATATATTTTCCTTTTGAAAAGGTAACTCTTGCTTTGGATAGTGAAGAATAAAATAAGCATAGAGATAGGGATTCTGTTGAATTCACTTGACTAGAGATGGTAGAACATTGGTTGAGAATAATAGCATTAAGAATGGAGAAAAGTGGGTGAATTTTAGAGGTGCTTCAGAAACAAAATTGGCACAACTTTGTGACTGATTGGCTGTGAGGAAGGGGATAAGTAAAGGATAATATTTGTGCAACTAGTTACATGATAGTGCTAATGATTTACATAGTGATTATTAGTGGACAAAAATTAAGTTTAGGAAGCAGCATGCAGAGTTCAGTGTTGAGTTTGCAGTGTCTTTGGGACATCCAAGTATTCTAGCAGTTTGTTATACACATCAGAAGCCCAGAAGAGAGTTCTGGGCTGGCAGTATCTGGCCTCAGAGTATGTGATCAATAATTATTTTTCATTGATTAAATAAGTGAATTAAAGAGCAATGACATTGTAATAATATTAAAAATTAATGTTGACTGAGCACTTTCTATTTGCTTGTGCACAATTCTATATGCTAAATATACAGAGCATTACCTCAGTAAACACTGATAAAAATCATTTGATATAATTACTACCCCCAATCACATATGTTGAAACTGAGACAGAGAAAGGCTAAAGGCATATAGGTACAGATATAAATGTAGATATATATACAGATACAGATATAGGTATAGGCATAAAACCAGTGTTCCTTGACACTAAATGAGATAAACCAGAGAAAACATATAAAAAAATAGTTCTCAATTTGGGGATAAATGTCCCTCCTCCTTCTACCTAGGAAATTTTGATTCTCAGATCTGAACTGGGGCTATAGTACAAGTATACTTTAAAAACTTCCCAGAAGATTCTTCTTTTTCTCCTTTTCCATCTCCTTCTCTTTCTTCTTCTTCTTCTTCTTCTTCTTTCTTCTTCTTCTTCTTCTTCTTCTTTCTTCTTCTTCTTCTTCTTCTTCTTCTTCTTCTTCTTCTTCTTCTTCTTCTTCTTCTTCTTCTTCTTCTTCTTCTTCTTCTTCTTCTTCTTCTTCTTCTTCTTCTTCTTCTTCTTCTTCTTCTTCTTCTTCTTCTTCTTCTTCTTCTTCTTCTTCTTCTTCTTCTTCTTCTTCTTCTTCTTCTTCTTCTTCTTCTTCTTCTTCTTCTTCTTCTTCTTCTTCTTCTTCTTCTTCTTCTCCTCCTTCTCCTTCTCCTTCTCCTTCTCCTTCTCCTTCTCCTTCTCCTTCTCCTTCCCCTTCCCCTTCCCCTTCCCCTTCCCCTTCCCCTTCCCCTTCCCCTTCCCCTTCCCCTTCCCCTTCCCCTCCTCCTCCTCCTCCTCCTCCTCCTCCTCCTTTCTCTTTCTCTCTCTCTCTCTCACACACACATGCACACAAATACACACACACTCTCACATTGAGATAGTAACCTGGTAACCGGGGGAATATTGTCATCTATGTGTAAGTATAAGAAGGAAGAGACTAGAAAGGAGACCAAGTTAGAGTTGATGGTGGGAGGGGAGGATGTTTTGTTGAAACCAGGAAAGACAAAATCACTGATGCTAAAGAAAGAGTAAGTGGTGGTAAACTGTATGTGGAGAAATAGGGTTAAGTCAAGGCCTGGCAAAATGACACTTAGCTAAACACTTAAAAATCTGCCGGAGTGAAACAGCAAAAGATTTTCAACTGCTCTCACCTCAGCTGCTTCCTGAAAAGCTGCACTCAAGTCAACCTGCCCTCACCACTCTGGTCTTCCTTTCAATCCCGTTCTTACTCTGCATCCCCACCTCCTGCTACCGAAATTAGTCTACCTCTGTCATTGTTTAAAACTCCCACCAGCAGGATCCTGTCCCTTATTTATTTGTACCCCTAGATACTGCTCAAGTTGTCTCTCTTGCCTTTTTGCCTGGATCCTCTTGCTGGTGGGACCTGTCCCTAGTTCAGGGAATCTAAGTGGCTTTTCAAATACCTAAGTGAGTAATAAACATTTTAATTAATTTTGGCAACTGACTTTTGGGTGGTCTGTTTTACCTACATGCACTTCAGAAGGGGGAGTGAGTGGCACACCAACAGCCATTGGATGGTATCATAACAAGTATCTTATACATCAGAGCACTCAAGTCAGATTAGACTGAAAATCACCCATTGGCTTTAGCAACAAAGAGGTGTATGGTGACCTCTTTCATAACATAATTAAATGTGCATCAACTTACATGTTTTATATACCCACTGTTAGAGTTAAAATTATATAGTATACCTTCATTTATCTGACATTATTAGACAATGGAATGTTGTAGTAAATAAAATATTCTTGTCAATGATTCCCATGCATGATCTAGAATAGTATCTGTCACAGAGTAAGCACTTAATAAATTTTTCTGGAATAAATAAATGACTTACATAAGTTCATCAATATTTAGAGAAGTAGAAGATGAAAATATAACTACTATCAAAACCTTACTGACTGGATTTTATTCAATTAATTTTCTTTCACGAGTATCTGACCCCTCCAGAAAAATCATACTATATAAGCAAGGATTTTCAGCATTTAGTTAGTATAACCGAGAAATGTTGGTTAATGGAAAGTAACACATCCAGGGGTTTTTGATCCTACTACATTTTTGTTGTTGGTTTGGGGGAGCATTCAGGGAAAGACCATAATTTATCATGTAAACTAAAGATTACCCACTGATTTCTGAAGGCACAGATATCTTTGCCCCAGTTATAAATAAGAACATGAACAATTTCCTGGATGGAAGTGTCTGAAAATATATTTTAAAACTTGATTGATCTCCTTCCATATACATGTGTCTTAAATTCTTTTTTTAGGTAATAGCATTTCAGTCATTTGAGTTTTCATAGCTACAGACACTCACGGAGACAAACAGTGCTGATTGATGGAGAGCTGTGGTTGGTAAGGTGCCCTATAGCATAGTTTCTTCTACTAAGGAGTGAATGAGACTTGAGGACAGCAAACTAATAATTTTAGAGAAAGGTCATGAAACAAGAATGATTTCCATCATACACATACATACTCATATTGCCCTCTTGAGGTATCTTTCAACTGGCCAAAAGGTTTAAATCCATTCTACCTTACCTCCAGTCACATTACTTGATGTTGTAGAAAAATTGCTATGTTAAATGCCACTTAGAGCTAGGGTATAGCATCTAAAGCTTAGTACAACTTATTATATAGTAATATTGTCCTTATGAGAATTTTTGTGCTTAATTTCTTTTTAGAAAACCCATTGTTATTCTGAATCAAAACCACATTGACATTCTGAACTGAAAGCAATTTAATTATTTGCTTATTATTGAACTTTGTCTTTAACCCAAGGGGAAAATTAGAAAGGAAAGCAATTATGGACTATTATGGACTTAATGTTTTTGTCTCCTCAAAATTGATATGTTGAAACTCTACCCCTCAGTGTGATGGTATTAGGAGTTGAGGCCTTTGGAACATAATTAGAATTAAATAAGATCATGAGAACACAGGTCTCATGAATAGAATTCATGCCTTTATAAAAGTCATGAGAGAGCATGCTTCCGCTTTCTGCTCTCTGCCATGTGAGGATACAGAGAGAAGTCGACATTTTGCAACCCACAGTTGAGCCCTAACCAGAATCTGACTGTGCTGGCACCCTTGTCTCAGACTTCTAGCCTCCAAAACCGTGAGAAATAAATTGCTATTGTTTACCATCAGTTTATAGTATTTTGTTATAGCTGCCTGAGGTAAGGAAGTAACTATTCCAATATGACACAGCTGGTAGGCAATGGAATGTGAATTGAGTCCAAATCCATCTGATTCCAGACTCCTTGTGCATAGCCCAACATGCTTCTATGGTGGTAATTAGGATGAATTCACTAAATACACATCACATAAATACAAGCTCATTTCCTTATTAAGTTAAATAAGTAGGTACAAAAATAAATACATTTATTTCTGGACTCTAGCAACACATACGACTGTTTCCTCTCACAATATTCCTGAAAATAAAAGATGCTGATTTACAAATGTTAGCAAAGAGACGTAGACTTGGAACTACTGAAAAATTTCATCTAGAAGATTTAAAGTAGTGTGTCCTTGACCCTTTCCTCAAGAACACTCTTAGAGATTTGTATGGAAGCTATAAACCGGAAGTCATATGTTGATGTCACACAGGCTGAATTTGACCCTCATATATTGTTTCTTTGGCCTATCCAATATTTTTGAATACTTTGAATCTGTTCCTAAAGAGGATACACGTTATTAATGTGAACTTATTTCCCATAGTTGGGGAATTTTCCATCTTGAGGTAATGCTCACCTTCCAGCATAAAAGATGAAAATGTCTTTTACTCACATCTTTAGTCTCCCTTGCAGCAGTGTTGTAGTCGCATGACCCAGGTTATAGCAATCAGACATATGCCCTCTGTGTCTACCAGAAACTAGTTATTTCATCAAATATGAAACACTATGGCTTAAAAAGTCACACCAGTTTCTTGTACAATTAAGAAAGAAAAAAATTGCTGCCGATTAAACAGTGCCACACAGTTGATTATAAAATGCATTGTGATTCCCTAGATGTTAAAAATGTGAAAAAATAGATGCCTTGGAATTAAGGTAATTGTGCTAAGAAACAAGGATTGGATAGTATCAAGTCACCCAAATTGGAAGCAGTGGCAGTAGCTATACAATTTCCAGGGACAGCTGCTCCATTTGAACATTAACATCTAGCATCAGGGATGTTCAGTGTCTAGAACCAATAATGGTGGCAAATGGTATCTGCAAGGGGATAGTTCCAAATGATTTAGGGCATTAAACTTTGCTGCATAATGACTAAGCCAGATTCTTTAGACTTCCCAGATATCCTGTGGCCTCTCCAATTTTTTGTGATTAAATAAATGTAATATTCAATTTTCCATTTCAACCATTTTCTAGTGTACCATTTAGTGGTTTTTAGTGTAGTCACAGTGTTGTGCAACCATCCTTACCTGTTATAAATCAAATTTCTTTTTTTTTTAATGTCTGAAACATTTATATTAACATATTTCCATACAAACACAAACATAAGATTTTTAGAAATTTCATGTAATGTCTGAAACATTTATATTAACATATTTCCATACAAATAACCCAATGAAAGTTTAGTATTAGTTGTTTTGTTTGTTTTTTTATACTGCAGGTTATTATTAGGCATCAATTTTATACACATCAGTGTATACATGTCAATCCCAATCGCCCAATTCAGCACACCACCATCCCCAACTCACTGCAGTTTTCCCCCCTTCGTGTCCATATGTCCATTCTCTACATCTGTGTCTCAACTTCTGCCCTGAAAACTGGCTCATCTGTACCATTTTTCTAGGTTCCACATACATGCATTAATATACGATATTTGTTTTTCTCTTTCTGACTTACTTCACTCTGTATGACAGTCTCTAGATCCATCCACATCTCAACAAATGACTCAATTTCGTTCCTTTTTATGGCTGAGTAATATTCCATTATATATATGTACCACAACTTCTTTATCCATTCATCTGTTGATGGGCATTTAGGTTGCTTCCATGACCTGGCTATTGTAAATAGTGCTGCAATGAACATTCGGGTGCATATGTCTTTTTGAATTACAGTTTTCTCTGGGTATATGCCCAGTAGTGGGATTGCTGGGTCATATGGTAATTCTATTTTTAGATTTTTAAGGAACCTGCATATTGTTCTCCATAGTGGCTGTATCAATTTACATTCCCACCAACAGTGCAAGAGGGTTCCCTTTTCTCCACACCCTCTCCAACATTTGTTGTTTGTAGATTTTCTGATGATGCCCATTCTAACAGGAGTGAGGTGATAACTCATTGTAGTTTTGATTTGCATTTCTCTAATAATTAGTGATGTTGAGCATCTTTTCATGTGCTTCGTGGCCGTCTGTATGTCTTCTTTGGAGAAATGTCTATTTAGGTCTTCTGCCCATTTTTGGATTGGGGTGTTTGTTTCTTTAATATTGAGCTGAATGAGCTGTTTATATATTTTGGAGATTAATCCTTTGTCCATTGATTCATTTTCAAATATTTTCTCCCATTCTGAGGGTTGTCTTTTCATCTTGTTTATGGTTTCCTTTGCTGTGCAAAAGCTTTGAAGTTTCATTAGGTCCCACTTGTTTATTTTTGTTTTTATTTCCATTACTCTAGGAGGTGGATCAAAAAAGATCTTGCTGTGATTTATGTCAAAGAGTGTTCTTCCTATGTTTTCCTCTAAGAGTTTTATAGTGTCCAGTCTTATATTTAGGTCTCTCATCCATTTTGAGTTTATTTTTGTGTATGGTGTTAGGGAGTATTCTAATTTCATTCTTTTACATGTAGCTGTCCAGTTTTCCCAGCACCAAGAAGAGACTGTCTTTTCTCCATTGTATATCTTTGCCTCCTTTGTCATAGATTAGTTGACCATAGGTGCGTGGGTTAATCTCTGGGCTTTCTATCTTGTTCCATTGATCTATGTTTCTGTTTTTGTGCCAGTACCATATTGTCTTGATTACTGTAGCTTTGTAGTAGAGTCTGAAGTCAGGGAGTCTGATTCCTCCAGCTCCGTTTTTTTTTCCCTCAAGACTGCTTTGGCTATTCGGGATCTTTTGTGTCTCCATACAAATTTTAAGATGATTTGTTCTAGCTCCGTAAAAAATGCCATTGGTAATTTGATAGGGATTGCATTGGATCTGTAGATTGCTTTGGGTAGTATACTCATTTTCACAATGTTGATTCTTCCAATCCAAGAACATGGTATATCTCTCCATCTGTTGGTATCATCTTTAATTTCTTTCATCAGTGTCTTATAGTTTTCTGCATACAGGTCTTTTGTCTCCCTAGGTAGGTTTATTCCTAGGTATTTTATTCTTTTTGTTGCAATGGTAAATGGGAGTGTTTCCATAATTTCTCTTTCAGGTTTTTCATCATTAGTGTATAGGAATGCAAGAGATTTCTGTGCATTAATTTTGTATCCTGCAACTTTACCATATTCATTAATTAGCTCTAGCAGTTTTCTGGTGGCAGTTTTAGGATTCTCTATGTATAGTATCATGTCATCCGCAAACAGTGACAGTTTTACTTCTTCTTTTCCAATTTGTATTCCTTTTATTTCTTTTTCTTCTCTGATTGCCGTGGCTAGGACTCCCAGAACTATGTTGAATAATAGTGGTGAGAGTGGACATCCTTGTCTCGTTCCTGATCTTAGAGGAAATGCTTTCAGTTTTTCACCATTGAGAATGATGTTTGCTGTGGGTTTGTCATATATGGCCTTTATTATGTTGAGGTAGGTTCCCTCTATGCCCACTTTCTGGAGAGTTTTTATCAGAAATGGGTGTTGAATTTTGTCAAAAGCTTTTTCTGCATCTATTGAGATGATCATATGGTTTTTATTCTTCAATTTGTTAATATGGTGTATCACATTGATTGATTTGCGTATATTGAAGAATCCTTGCATCCCTGGGATAAATCCCACTTGATCGTGGTGTATGATTCTTTTAATGTGTTGTTGGATTCTGTTTGCTAGTATTTTGTTGAGGATTTTTGCATCTATATTCATCAGTGATATTGGTCTGTAATTTTCTTTTTTTGTAGTGTCTTTGTCTGGTTTTGGTATCAGGGTGATGGTGGCCTCATAGAATGAGTTTGGGGGTGTTCCTTCCTCTGCAATTTTTTGGAAGAGTTTGAGAAGGATGGGTGTTAGCTCTTCTCTAAATGTTTGATAGAATTCACCTGTGAAGCCATCTGGTACTGGACTTTTGTTTGTTGGAAGATTTTTAATCACAGTTTCAATTTCATTACTTGTGATTGGTCTGTTCATATTTTCTGTTTCTTCCTGGTTCAGTCTTGGAAGGTTATCCCTTTCTAAGAATTTGTCCATTTCTTCCAGGTTGTCCATTTTATTGGCATAAAGTTGCTTGTAGTAGTCTCTTAGGATGCTTTGTATTTCTGCGGTGTCTGTTGTAACTTCTCCTTTTTCATTTCTGATTTTATTGATTTGAGTCCTCTCCCTCTTTTTCTTAATGAGTCTGGCTAATGGCTTATCAATTTTGTTTATCTTCTCAAAGAACCAACTTTTAGTTTTATTGATCTTTGCTATTGTTTTCTTTGTTTCTACTTCTTTTATTTGTGCTCTGATCTTTATGATTTCTTTCCTTCTGCTAACTTTGGGTTTTGTTTGTTCTTCTTTCTCTAGTTTCTTTAGGTGTAAGGTTAGATTATTTACTTGAGATTTTTCTTGTTTCTTTAGGTAGGCTTGTATAGCTATAAACTTCCCTCTTAGAACTGCTTTTGCTGCATCCCATAGGTTTTGGGTCGTCACGTTTTCATTGTCATTTGTCTCTAGGTATTTTTTTATTTCCTCTTTGATTTCTTCAGTGATCTCTTGGTTATTTAGTAACGTATTGTTTAGCCTCCATGTGTTTGTCTTTTTTACGTTTTTTCCCCTGTAATTCATTTCTAATCTCATAGCGTTGTGGTCAGAAAAGATGCTTGGTATAATTTCAATTTTCTTAAATTAACTGAGGCTTGATTTGTGACCCAAGATGTGATCTATCCTGGAGAATTTTCCGTGCGCACTTGAGAAGAACGTGTAATCTGCTGTTTTGGGATGGAATGTCCTATATATATCAATTAAATCTGTCTGGTCTATTGTGTCATTTAAAGCTTCTGTTTCCTTATTTATTGTCATTTTGGATGATCTGTCCATTGGTGTAAGTGAGGTGTTAAAGTCCCCCACTATTACTGTGTTACTGTCGATTTCCTCTTTTATAGCTGTTAGCAGTTGCCTTATGCATTGAGGTGCTCCTATGTTGGGTGCATATATATTTATAATTGTTATATCTTCTTCTTGGATTGATCCCTGGATCATTATGTAGTGTCCTTCCTTGTCTCTTGTAACATTCTTTATTTTAAAGTCTATTTTATCTGATATGAGTATAGCTACTCCAGCTTTCTTTTGATTTCCATTTGCATGGAATATCTTTTTCCATCCCCTCACTTTCAGTCTGTATGTGTCCCTAGGTCTAAAGTGGGTCTCTTGTAGACAGCATATATATGGGTCTTGTTTTTGTATCCATTCAGCCAGTCTATGTCTTTTGGTTGGGGCATTTAATCCATTCACGTTTAAGGTAATTATCGATATGTATGTTCCTATGACCATTTTCTTAATTGTTTTGGGTTTGTTTTTGTAGGTCCTTTTCTTCTCTTGTGATTCCCACTTAGAGAAGTTCCTTTAGCATTTGTTGTAGAGCTGGTTTGGTGGTGCTGAATTCTCTTAGCTTTTGCTTGTCTGTAAAGCTTTTGATTTCTCCATCAAATCTAAATGAGATCCTTGCCGGGTAGAGTAATCTTGGTTGTAGGTTCTTCCCTTTCATCACTTTAAGTATATCATGCCACTCCCTTCTGGCTTGTAGCGTTTCTGCTGAGAAATCAGCTATTAACCTTATGGGAGTTCCCTTGTATGTTATTTGTCGTTTTTCCCTTGCTGCTTTCAATAATTTTTCTTCGTCTTTAATTCTTGCCATTTTGATTACTATGTGTCTCAGCGTGTTTCTCCTTGGGTTTATTCTGTATGGGACTCTCTCCGCTTCCTGGACTTGGGTGGCTATTTCCTTTCCCATGTTAGGGAAGTTTTCGACTATTATCTCTTCAAATATTTCCTCTGGTCCTTTCTCTCTCTCTTCTCCTTCTGGGACCCCTATAATGCGAACGTTGTTGCGTTTCATGTTGTCCCAGAGGTCTCTTAGGCTGTCTTCATTTCTTTTCATTGTTTTTTCTTTAGTCTATTCCGCAGCAGTGAATTCCACCATTCTGTCTTCCAGGTCACTTATCCGTTCTTCTGCCTCAGTTATTCTGCTATTGATTCCTTCTAGTGTAGTTTTCATTTCAGTTATTGTATTGGTCATCTCTGTTTGTTTGTTCTTTAATTCTTTTAGGTCTTTGTTTATTTTCTTGCATCTTCTCAATCTTTGCCTCCATTCTTATTCCGAGGTCCTGGATCATCTTCACTATCATTATTCTGAATTCTTTTTCTGGAAGGTTGCCTATCTCCACTTCATTTAGTTGTTTTTCTGGGGGTTTTTCTTGTTCCTTCATCTGGTACATAGCCCTCTGCCTTTTCATCTTGCCTATCTTTCTGTAACTGTGGTTTTTGGTCCACAGGCTGCAGGATTGTAGTTTTTCTTGCTTCTGCTGTCTGCCCTCTGGTGGTTGAGGCTATCTAAGAGGCTTGATGGGAGGCTCTGGTGGTGGGTAGAGCTGACTGTTGCTGTGGCGGTCAGAGCTCAGTAAAACCTTAATCCACTTGACTCTTGATGGGTGGGGCTGGGTTCCCTCCCTGTTGGTTGTTTTGCCTGAGGCAACCCAACACTGGAGCCTACCTGTGCTCTTTGGTGGGGTTAATGGCAGACTCTGGGAGGGCTCATGCCAAGGAGAACTTCCCAGAACCTCTGCTGCTAGTGTCCTTATCCCCACGGTGAAACAGAGCCACAACCGCCTCTGCAGGAGACCCCCCAACACCAGCAGGTAGGTCTGGTTCAGTCTCCCCCAGGGTCACTGCTCCTTCCCCTGGGTCCCGATGCACACATTATTTTGTGTGTGCCCTCCAAGAGTGGGGTCTCTGTTTTCCCCAGTCCTGTCAAAGTCCTGCAATCAATTCCCACTAGGCTTCAAAGTCTGATTCTCTAGGAATTCCTCCTCCCGTTGCCGGACCCCCAGGTTGGGAAGCCTGACGTGGGGCTCAGAACCTTCACTCCAGTGGGTGGACTTCTGTGGTATAAGTGTTCGCCAGTCTGTGAGTCACCCACCCAGCAGTTATGGGATTAGATTTTACTCTGATTGCGCCCCTCCTACCGTCTCACTGTGGTTCTCCTCTGTCCTTGGACGTGGGGTATCCTCCTTGGTGAAGTCCAGGGTCTTCCTGTCAATGATTGTCCAGCAGCCAGTTGTGATTCTGGTGCTCTCGCAAGAGGGAGTGAGAGCACGTCCTTCTACTCCGCCATCTTGGTTAATCCCTCCTAAATCAAATTTCTTAAATAAGTTTAGATAACTTAAATTTCTTTAAATAAGAAATTTCTTATTTCTTCTTCTTAAATAAGTTTAGATAAGAACTTTGTATATCTGGAAGATTTTTTGTTTCATCTAGGGTATCCAATTGGTTAATATACAGTTTCTTAAATTTCTTCTTAAATAAGTTTATATAAGAACTTTGTATATTTGGAAGAATTTTTCTGTTTTGTCTAGGGTATCCAATTGGTTAATATACAGTTTTCATAGTATTCTCTTATGATCTTTTTTATTTCTATAAGTTGGTAGTTGTGTTTCCTCTTTTGCTTCTGATTTTAGTACTTTGATTTTTTTTCTTAGTCTTGTAAATTTTGTTGATTATTTTATAAAACCTAACTAACTTTTAATTTTGTTATTTTCTTTATTATTTTATGGTTTCTCTTTTGTTTATCTACTCTCTAATCCTTATTATTTCCCACATTCCACTAGCTTTGCATTTAGTTTGCTCTTCTTTTTCTACTTCTCTAAGGTGTATAGGTAGGTTATTATTTTGAGATCTTGCTCCTTTTTAAAAAATGTAGGTATTTAAAGCTACAAATTTCCCTCAGACCATTGCTTGGCTGCATCTGTAGGTCTTTGTATATTATATTTTAAATTTTAATTTTAAAAAAATTTTATTGAAGTATAGCTGATTTACAATATTGTGTTAGTTTCAGGTGTACAGCAAAGTGAATCTGTTATACATATACATATGTCCACTCCTTTTTAGATTATTTTTGCATATAGGCTGTTACAGAGTATTGGGTAGAAAGAGTTCCTATGCTATACAGTATGTCTTTATTATTTATCTATTATATATATAGTAGTGTGTATATGTCAATCCCAATATTCCAGTTTATTCCTCCTCCCCACTTGCCGCCTGGTAACCATAAGGTTTTTTTTCTGCATCTCTAACTCTATTTCTGTTTGGTAGATAAGTTCATTGGTACCATTTTTAGATTCCACATATAATTGATATCACATGATATTTGTCTTTCTCAGTCTGACTTACTTCACTGAGTATGACAATCTCTAGATCCATCCATGTTGCTGCAAGTGTCATTCATTCTTTTTTATGGCTGAGTAATATTCCATTGTATACATGTACCACGTCTTTATCCATTCTTCTGTTGAAGGACATTTAGGTTGCTTCCATGTGCTGGCTATTATAGATAGTTCTGCAATGAACATTGGGGTGCATGTATCTTTTCAAATTATAGTTTTCTCCAGATATATACCCAGGAGTGGGATTGCTGGATCATACGGAAGCTCTATTTTCAGTTTTTTAAGGAACATTCATGATGTTCTCCATAGTGGCTATACCAATTAACATTCCCACAAACAGTGTAGGAGGGTTCCCTTTACACCACACCCTCTCCAGAATTTACTGTTTGCAGATTTTTTGATGATGGTCATTCTGACTGGTGTGAGGTGATACCTCATTGCAGTTTTGATTTGCATTTCTCTAAATTAGTGATGTTGAGAATCTTTTCATGTGCCTCTTGGCCATCTGTATGTCTTCTCTGGAGAAATGTCTATTTAGATCTTCCCCCCATTTTTTGATTGCGTTGTTTGTTTTTTTTTGATATTGAGCTGCCTGAGCTGTTTGTATATTTTGGAGATTAATGTCTTATTAGTCACTATGTTTGCAAATATTTTCTCCCATTCTGAGGGTTGTCTCTTCATTTTGTTTATGGTTTCCTTTCTTGTGCAAAAGCTTTTAAGTTTAATTAGGCTCCTTTTGTTTATTTTTGTTTTTATTTTCATTACTCTAGGAGATGGATCTAAAAATATCTTGCTACGAATTATGTGAGAGAGGGTTCTACCTATGTTTTCCTCTAGGTGTTTCATAGGATCATGCCTTACATTTAGGTCTTTAATCTGTTTTGAGGTTTCTTTTGTGTATGTTATTAGGGAGTGTTCTAATTTCATTCTTTTACATGTAACTGTCCAGTTTTCCCAGCACCATTTACTGAAGAGACTGTCTTTTCTCCATTGTATATTCTTGCCTCTTTTGTCATAGATTAGGTGATCTTAGGTGCATGGGTTTTTCTCCATATTTTCTACCCTATTCCATTAAACGTATTTCTATGTTTTTGTGCCAGTACCATACTGTTTTGATGACTATAGCTTTGTATTATAGTCAGAAGTCAGGGAGCCTGAAACGTCCAGCTCCATTTTTCTTTCTTAAGATTGCTTTGGCTATTCAGGGTCTTTGGTGTATCCATACAAATTGTAAAATTTTTTGGTCTAATACTATAAAAAATGCTATTGTTAATTTGATAGGGATTGCATTGAATCTGTAGATTACTCTGGGTAGTATAGAAATTATGACAATATTGATTCTTCCAGTCCAAGAACATGGTGTATCTCTCCATCTGTTCGTGTCATCTTTGATTTCTTTGGTCAGTATCTTATAGTTTTCTGAGTACAGGTTTTTGCCTCCTTAGGTAGGTTTATTCCTAGGTATTTTATTTTTTTGATGTGATGGTAAATGGGATGGTTTCCTTAATTTCTCTTTCTGATCTTTTGTTGTTAGTGTATAAGAATGCAGGAGACGACTGTGTATTAATTTTGTATCCTGCTACTTAACCAAATTTATCGATGAGCTCCAGTATTTTTCTGGTGGCATCTTTAGAATTTTCTATGTGTAGTATCATGTCAACTGCAAACAGTGACATTTTTACATCTTTTTCCCAGTTTGGATTCCTTTTATTTCTTTTTCTTCTCTAATTGCAGAGGCTAGGACTTCCAAGACTATGTTGAATAAAAGTGGAGAGAGTGGATATCCTTGTCTTGTTCCAGATCTTAGCAGTATTACTTTCAGTTTTTCACCATTGGGAGTGATGTCTTCTGTGGATTTGTCGTATATGGCCTTTATTATGTTGAGGTAGTTTCTCTCTATGCCCAGTTTCTAGAGTCTTTTTATCATAAATGGGAGTTGAATTTTGTCAATAGCTTTTTCTGCCTCTATTGAGATGATCATAGGGTTTTTATTCTTCAGGTTCTAATGTGGTATATCACACTGATTGATCTATGTATGCTGAAGAATGCTTGCATCCCTGAGATAAATCCCACTTGATCATGAGGTATGATCCTTTAAATGTGTTGTTGGATTCTGCTTGCTAATATTTTGTTGAGGATGTTTACATCTATATTCAGCAGTGATATTGGCCTGTAATTTTCTATTTTGTGATATCTTTACCTGGTTTTGGTATCAGGGTGATGGCAGCCTCATAGAATGAGTTTGGGTGTGTTCCTTCCTCTGCAATATTTGGTAATATTTTCAGAAGGATAGGTGTTAACTCTTCTCTAAAGGTTTGATAGAATTCATCTGTGAAGCCATCTTGTCATGGAATTTGTTTGTTGGAAGCTTCTTAATCACAGTTTCAATGTCATTACTTGTGATTGGTCTGTTAATATTTTCTATTTCTTCCTGGTTCAGTCCTTGAAGGTTGTACTTTTCTAAGAATTTGCCCATTTCTTGCCGGTTTTCCATTTTATTGATGTATAGTTGCTTGTAGTAGTATCTTATGATCCTTTGTATTTCTCTGGTGTCAGTATTAACCTCTACTTTTTCATTTCTAATTTTATTGATTTGAGTCCTCTCCCCTTTTTCTTGATGAGTCTGGCTAAAAGTTTATCAATTTTGTTTATCTTTTCTAGTCTTTTCTTCATTCCTATTTTATTTCTGCTCTGACTTTATGATTTCTTTCCTTCTACTAATTTTGGTTTTTGTATATTCTTCTTTCTTTAGTTGCCTTAGGTGCAAGGTTAGGTTGTTTATTTGAGATTTATCTTTCATGAGGTAAGATTGTATTGCTATAAACTTTCCTCTTAGAACTGCTTTTGCTGCGTCCCATAGGTTTTGGATTGTCCTGCTTTTGTTGTCATTTGTCTCTAGGTATTTTTTGATTTCCTCTTTGATTTCTTCAGTGATCTCTTGGTTGTCTAGTAACATTGTTTAGCCTCCATGTGTTTGCGTTTTTTACAGTTTTCTTTTTTTTTCTGTAATTGATTTCTAATCTCAGCATTGTGTTTGGAAAAGAAGCTTGATATGATTTCAATTTTCTTAAATTTACCAAGGCTTGATTTTTGGTCCAACATGTGATCTATCTTGGAGAACATTCCGTGTGCACTTGAGAAGAAAGTGTATTCTGCTACTTTCAGATGGAATGTCCTATAGATATCAATTAAGTCTATCTGGTCTAATGTGTCATTTAAGGCTTGTGTTTCCTTATGAATTTTCTATCTGGATGATGTGTCCATTGGTGTAAGTGGAGTATTAAAGGCCCCAACTATTAATGTGTTACTGTCAATTTCCACTTTTATGGATGTTAACATTTGCCTTATGTATTGAGATGCTCCTATGTTGGGTGTTATAATTGTTATATCTTCTTCTTGGATTGATCCTTTGATCATTATGTAGTGTCCTTCCTTGTGCCTTGTAATAGTCTTTAACTTAAAGTCTATTTTATCTGATATGAGTATTGCTACTGCAGCTTTCTTTTGATTTCCATTTGCATGGAATGCCTTTTTCCATCCCCTCACTTTCAGTCTGTATGTTTCCCTAGGTATAAGGTATCTCTTGTAAACAGCATATATATGGGTCTTGTTTTTTTTTTTTTTTATCCATTTAGCCAGTCTGTGTCTATTGGTTGAAGCATTTAATCCATGTACATTTAAGGTAATTATTGATATGTATGTTCTTATTGCCTTTTTAAAAATTGTTTTGGGTTTGTTTTTGTAGGTCTTTTTTCTTCCCTTCCTGTTTTGTTCTTTTCTCTTGTGGTTTGATGACCATCTGTAGTGTTGTGTTTGTGTTTCTTTTACTTTTTTGTGTGTTTATCTATTATAGTTGGGGTTTGCTGTTCCCATGATGTTTTGATATAGCAGTCTATATATGCAAAAGGTTGTTGTAATTTGCTGGTCTCTTTTCCATACAGAGAAGTTCCTTTGGCATTTGTTGCAAAGCTGGCTTGGTGGTGCTGAATTCTCCTAGCTTTTGCTTGTCTGTAAAGCTTTTGATTCCTCTGTTGAATCTGAATGAGAGCCTTTCTGGGTAGAGTATTCTTTGTTGTAGGTTTTCCCCTTTCATCACTTGAAATGTATAGTGCCACTCCCTTCTGGCCTACAGAGTTTCTGCTGACAAATCAGCTGATAAACTTATAGGCATTTGCTTGTATGTTATTTGTTGCTTTTCGCATGTGGCTTTTAATTTTGTTTTTTGTCTTTAATTTTTGTCAGTTTGATTAATATATGTCTCGGTGTGTTCATCTTGTATGGGATTCTCTGTGCTTCCTGGACTTGAGTGAGTGTTTCATTTCTCATGTTAGGGAAGTTTTCAGCTACAATAACTTCAAATATGTTTTCAGGCCCTTTCTCTTTCTCTTCTCTTTCTGGGACCCCTATAATGTGAATGTTGGGGTGTTTAATACTGTTCCAGAGGTCTATGAGACTGTCCTTATTTCCTTTCATTCTTTTTTCTTTATTCTGTTCTGTGGCAGTGATTTCCACCACTCTGACTTCCAGTCACTTATCCGTTCTTCTACCTCAGTTATTCTGCTATTGATTCTTTCTAGTGTATTTTTTTTTTCATTAATTGTATGGTTCATCTCTGTTTGTTTTTACTTCAAATCTTCTACCTCCTCATTACACATTTCTTCTATCTTCTCAATCTGTACCTCCATTCTTTTTCCAAGATTTTGGATCATCTTTACTATCATTACTCTGAATTCTTTTTCAGGTAGATTGCCTACCTCCTCTTCATTTAGTTGTTCTTGTGGGTTCTTATCTTGTTCCTTTGTTTGCAACATATTTCTCTGTCATCTCATTTTGTCTAACTTTCTGTGTTTGTGGTCTCCTTTCCACAGGCTGAAGGATCATAGTTCCTCTTGCTTCTGGTGTCTGGCTCCTGGTGGGTGAGTTTAGTTCATGGGTTTGTGCAGGCTTCCTGATGGGAGGAACTGGTGGCTGCCCTCTGGTGGGTGGGCTGGCCAGTTGTAAGGCTCCTGGAGCTCAGCTGTGGTTTCAGCTCCACCTCTGAGTGTGGGCCCCTCACAGGGTTCTGCTTCTGAAGTTGCCTCAGAGCACACGAGTCAGCCCTGGTGAAGAGGGGGCATGGAGATTGTGGCAGCCAGCATCGTGGGAGCCCCAGCAGCAATGGGGCATGTGGGGGAGCCAGTGGCTTTGGGCATGAGAGAGACATCCATGGCAGCAATGGAGCAGTTGGGGGAGCTGGCGCCTATGGGCAAAAGAGATCCAGCCCTAGCAGGGGCCCTTCTTGGTGCCCAGGGAGGCAGCAGCTGGAGCGTGGGGAGACAGGCTATAATGGAGACCTTGCCCTTTGTGCATCACTCAACATTGGTGCTACGCTTCTATGGTTTCCTCCACAAGCATTCCTGGTTTCAGATTTCCTCACTCCTATCCCCTCAGGCCGTCTACTCACAGCCAACAGCAATCCTCTCCCTAGGTTTGCTCTCCAAACCCCACGTTCTAGCACCCAGCCCCTGTCAGCACTGGTGGACACCTGTCTCAGGCTGTGGCATGCAGGGCTGTGGCACAGACCATCTGTGAAGGTCTCCCTCTGTCCTGCTTGTCACACACTGGTTGGTGTGCTCTCCTCCAATACCCCTGAAGCTCCCCTTCTCTTCCAACTGATCTCCCCACTGGTGAGAGGGTTTTCCTGGATGTGGGAACCTCTCCTCTCCTTCAGCTCCCCCCCAAGGGGTACAAGTCCTATCCCACTTACTCTCCTATTTTCCCTTCTTCTTTCTTTCATCCTACCATTTTATGCAGGAAACTTTCTTGTCCTTTTAGGTGTCTGAGGTCCTCTGCTAGTGTTCAGCCAGTGCTCTGTGAGAATTGTTTCATTTGTAGATGTATTCTTGATGCATTTGTAGGGAGAAATGAACTCCACATCCTCCTACTCCTTGGCCTTCTTGACCATCCTCTTTTCTGTATTTCTTACATGATTTTTGTTCCTCAGTTCCTCCATTAGTTTTTTGGTTTTTTTGTTTTTGTTTTGTTTTTTTTTTTAGTATTTAGTTGATTTTTTGTAGTGTACTACTTTGATTCCTTTCTTCTTTTCTTTTCTGTATATTTTTAGTTACTTTATTAAAGATTGTTTTGAGGATTAAAATGAACATATTAAACTTATAACAACCTAATTTGAATAATACCAATTTGGTTTCAATAATACACAAACTCTCTGCTCCTAAATATCCACACCACCTCTTGTATTGTCAAGATTATGTTTTTATACATTTTGTGCTCATTTACATAGATTTATAATTATTGTTTACCCATTTGTCATTTAAATCATAAGGGAAAGAAGAGGAATTAAAAACGAGAAGTACAATAATACTGGCTTTATATTTACCTGTGTATTTACTTGCATTTTTTTATTTTATCATATGGCTTCAAGTTATTTTAGTGTCCTTTCTTTACAGCCTGAAGGATTCCTCTTCACATTTCTTGTATGGCAGATCTACTAGTACCAAACTCCCTTAGCTTTTGTTTATTTATCTGGAAGTGTCTTTATTTCTCCTTCAGTCTTGAAGAATATTTTTTTTTTCAGATATAGAATCCTTGGATGGTTTGTTTTTTTTTTTCTTACAGCACTTTAAATATGTCATCCCAATGTCTGCTGGACTCTTCGGTTTCAGATGAGAAATCAGCTGTCTATCTTATTGAGGTTTAATGTATGTGATAAGTCACTTTTCTTTTGCTGCTTTAAAGATTCTCTTTTTGTATTTTGACGATATAACTATAAAATATCTTGGTGTAGATCTTCCTGAGTTTATCCTGTTTGGAATTAGTTGAGTTTCTTGGATGTGTGGATTTATTTCTTTCATCAAATTTGCAATGTTTCAGCCATTATTACTTCAAATATTCTTTCTGTGAAAAGAAAGTTTTTTCTTTCTAATTTTTAATTTTGATGAAGTCAAATGTATCTATTTTCTTCCTGTTACCTGTGCTTTGTTTTCATATTCAATAATCTCTTGTCAATTTAAAGGTCAAGAATATTTTCCCTTAAGCATTTGTAGCTTTCAATCTTAAATTTGGGGTTTTGAGTTGATTTTTGTTTATAATGTAAGGTTAGGTTTACTTTACTTCATCGCAGTATAGTCCAAAAAAGTGGCTATCAAATTGTGGTATTAGGACCAGCAGCTCAGCATTACACGGAAACTTGTTACTTTCCCAAATTCTCGGGCCCTACTCCATGCTACTGAATCAGATACTCTGGTTGTGGGGTCCAAGAATATGTGTTTTAATAGCCCCCCAAGTGATATTTTTGATAAAAAAAAAATTGAAAACCATTGGCCCTTTGGTTCACTGGTTTAGCACAAAGAGAAAGAAAAACATGATGTTAACTTAGATTGCAGTTATTCTATATTCATTTCAGCATAACCCACATTCCAAATAATTTTGCCTTACACTAGAGAATGTGAACAATATAGTAAATTTCACTTACAAAGAAAACTTCAAGAAAGCTCCTAGCTAAGCTAATAAAGAGGTCTTAGTGGTATCTCTTAATGTAGACTATCAATTTAAATTCAGGTATGCCTTTACCAACAAAAGGTAGGAAGGAGAAGTTGGTTCACTGCAAACTCTTAAGATGCCAACTTTAAAAAAAAATAAGATGATTCCATGTGTTAATTAACATCTTTAAACGATACCTTTTGATTACATGCTATTTTGGACATATTTAGAGAATGCCTTTTAACAGGTATAGAAAATCAATATTTTTATCTACAAATAATGTATGTCACACACATAATCTTCATAATTGGCACAGACTGGGACAGAAAATTATTAGTCTATAGCAGCACCTAAGTGATGACTCATTTCCAGTAATAATATACTTCTGACATGCATGACCTCATAATTAATACTGATGTTATAGGTTCTAAATAATTTTCAATGTCAGTGGATTAAATGTTATATTAAATAGTTATATGAAATATAAAGAAGTTTATTAATGTTGATGATTTGCAAATTCCCAGAAAAAAACTATTTCAGACTACCAAAAATTAGCATAGAGGAATATAAATTTTGACCATTTTTTTTCCTTGAATCATTTATTTAATTGAAATCAAAAAAATATATTAATTACCCCCAGGGTGACATGGTTTAGGTTATTTAATAAGTTATAGACATTCATATTGGTAAATCTTATCAGTCTATCATTGATATTTTCCTTTTTGATTCTTAGGAGAAAGGTAGAAGACATTATGGCACTATAAAAGTTCAAGAATAATATAAGTAAACTTGCAAGACACATTTCTTAGAATAAATAGTATTACATTTTATCAGTTCTAATCTAAGGGGAAAATATATGAAATTCACAGTCAAGAGCTTAGCATAGAATACTCCTCAGACTTTACTGTTTTTTCCTGAGAATGTGATTTTTCACTTCCCTATAGTCTTCAAGTAAGTATTCATCTTCCTGCATTAAATAGAACTTGGACAATTATCCTGATAATTTAAACAACATAAATAATTTGCCTTAAGAATTTTTATATGAACACAATCATTGTCTGAAAAACTCAAATAAATGCCTATATCCTGTACATTTGATTTTAAACATATTTTCTTGAGGATAATCTAGGTGTTTTAACAGCTGTAAAGAACCAGGTGTAATATGAAATTCATGAAGGATTTTATTAACAAAATTTCTGGTCCATTTTTTCCTCTTGTGAATAAAATAATGCATCTTTATAAAGTTTCTAAAAATATCAACATGGAAAGGACACCATTACAGATATTAAATTGACCATCAATTTTCTTATACTTTGTAAGATACTTTCCTTTGTTTATGAACTTACTAGCTAAGCTTCTGAGAGGTATAGTTAATGATAGATTAAGGCTGGGCTATGTCTTCCATTTCTTACAGTCAATTCCTTGCTTTTATTCAAAACAGGATTATTTATTCAGTAGGTCAGTATAGAGTTAAACTCCAGCCATGATAAAGTAGCAGGGACCAGGTTTATTCTTTCACCTTAAACAAGTAGAAAAAAGGACAGCATATATTAAATAATGGTTTTCAAACATTGAAAAACAGACATCATAAAAGAACGATTCCTGAGAGAAGAGAAAAAAATGAGGTGAACTTTATTATTGCCTCACGTTGCTGTGTAGAGAGAACTCTTAATGTGCAGTGCAGGGAGGGGAACTCAAATAAAGACCAATGGTATAACTCCATTGAAGAGGCAAAGTTCAGTGTTCAGTGAATCCAGGAGGTTTAAATTCATTGCAAAATACCCAAGAAGAGGAGGTGACACCTAAAGAATTCTCCAGGAATTTGTAGAAGGGTTTCTTAAAGTCTGTCTGTGGCTGGTTCACAACTGGGTAGAGGAAAGTACCTGAAGATCAGGAAATAACCATGGCAAAAGAGTAGGTTGAAAAATTCCTGGAGCTAACACAGAGCTTGTAATAGTTTTTATTCCTTCCAGAGAGAATGGATAAAAAGCTCTTAATATACAACACTTCAGGTAAAGTCTTCAAAAAGTGTATTAACCTTGTTAGTGGGCTAACTTAGAACTAGAATAAAGGCTGCTCTGAACCTGCCGTAACTAAACTTAAAATCAAACCTCAAAAGACTCAAACAAATTACAAGTAACTTAACTGAATCCCAGAACAAACTAAACAATATTTAAAGAAATATACTAAAATTCAGCACAAACATTGTAAAATGTAAGATGATCGGATTGCAAACAAAATTATCGGGTATGCAAAGAAGCAGGAAGATATGATCCATTACCAGGAGAAAATTCAATCAATGGAAACACACTGAGAAGTGGCATAGATGATGGAATTAGAAGACAAGGATATTAAAAGAGCTACTATAAATATTTTTCATATTTTCAAAACTATAGAGAAAAGTTTTAACACAGAAGGGCAAAATGGTAGATATAAAAAAGACTCAAATGGAACTTCTGGAAGTGAAATATAATAACTGAAATGAAAATATACCCAATACAATAAAAGATTATATATCTTAGAAAAAATATATATTAATGAACTTAAAGACATAACCAAAGAAACTATCCAAAATAAAACATAGAAGAAAAAAAACAGCAAAAATAAAAAATGAACGAAGTATCAATGACTTGTGGAATGGCATGATTGTCTACTTAGAAAATCCTAAAGGATTTCCAAAGAGACTATCAGAATTAGTATGTGAATTTAGCAAGGAAAGAGGATGCAAAGTCCATATACAAAAATAAATTACATTTATAAATACTATGAACAAACAGCTGAAAGATTAAATAAACTAACAGTTATAGAAGCTCCAAAAGTACAAAATACTTAGGAATAATTTTACCAAAATGTGTATAAAGACCTGTATACTAGAAACTAAAAAACATTGTTGCAAGTAATAAAGCAGACAAAAAGAAATGGAGATATATTCCAGATTCATGGATTGGAAGATGCAATATTTTTTAAATGTCCCTATCCCTAAATTGAATTAGATGTTCAACACAATCTCAATCAAAATTCCATTTGGCATTTTTATAGAAATAGACAACCTGATTCTAAAATTTATGTAGAAGGGCAAATAGAAATAGCCAAAATAATTTTGTAAAAGAAGAAAAAAGATAATTTATACTACTTATTTTTAAGGCTAACTCTACAACTATAATAAACAAGACAGTGCTATTGGCAGAACTATAGAGATATAGATCAAAAGAACAGAATAGACAGTCTAAAAATAGATTCTCACATATGTGAGCAATTGATTTTTGACAAAGGTTCCAATTGCATTTGATGGAAAAGAAAAAATTTTCAACACTTCTTTCTGGAAAATTGGGTACCCATATACAAAACAATGAACTTCAATACTTACCTTGTACCTTATATAAAAATGGACTGTTAGAGAATATAAAAAAGCCACTACTTAACTCTAATTCTTGCCATGAAAAAATATGGACCCATATTGCCAGGTCTTTCTGTTTTTCATGAGAATCCAGAAATCAGTATTTTAATGTAACATCTCTTGTTTTTTTATAATTTTTGTCTCTATTTTTGAAATATACTAGGTTAACTAAACAAACACATGCATAGGCAAAATCTTGTCCACAAGCTAGTAATTTCCAGTCTTTAAACTATCCTTGGTATTTACTTTAACTATTTTTATCTATATGGAAATTGAATTATTATGTTGTTATATTAATAATAATAACTCATTACCAAAATAGAACACTCACAATTTACCAAGAACTGTGCTAAGCACTTTACATACTTTATCTCATTTAATCCTCCCAAAAAAATATTTGAGGTAGGTATTATTATTCACATTTTACAGATGAGCAAAGTAAGGATCAGGTAGGTCAAATGACTTATTAAGAGCAGAATTACTATTTATACCTAAAACTGTCTGAAGTCAAAGTTTGTGCTCTTAAACACTGATCATATATGAAGTTTTACAGTGGGATTTATTTTATGTACTATATGATAGCCCTGATCCTTGAACTTGCAATAAGTGTTCTAATGTCTAAGGATATGGAAGAAATTAAATATACGAGGTAGATAAATGCAAATCAAAACTACAATGAGGTATCACCTCACACTGGTCAGAATGGTCATCATCAATAAATCTACAAACAATGCTGGAGAGGGTGTGGAGAAAAGGGAACCTTCATACATTGTTGGTGGGAGTGTAAATTGATACAGCCAAGATGGAAAACAGTATGGAGGTTCCTTAAAAAACTAAAAATAGAACTACCATATGGCCCAGCAATCCCACTACTGAGCATATACCCAGAGAAAACCATAATTCAGAAAGATACATGCACCCAACGTTCATAGCAGCACTATTTACAATAGCCAGGACTCAGAAGCAACCTAAATGTCCATCAACAGAGGAATGGATAAAGAAGATGTGGTACACATATAAAATGGAATATTACCCAGCCATAAAAAGGAAAAAAGTTGGGTCATTTGTAGAGACATGGTTGGACCTAGAGAGTGTCATACAGAGTGAAGTAAGTCAGAAAGCGAAAAACAAATATTGCTTATTAACACATATATGTGGAATCTAGAAAAATGGTATAGATTATCCTATTTGCAAAGCAGAAATAAAGACAAGACATAGAGGACGAATGTATGGATACCAAGGGGGAGAAATTGGGAGATTGGGATTGACACATATACACTATTGATACTATGTATTAAATAAATAACTAGTGAGAATATAGAGTATAACACAGAGAACTCTACTTAATGCACTGTGGTGACCTAAATGGGAAGGAAGTCCAAAAGGGAGGGGATAGATATATATGTATGGCTGATTCATTTTGCTGTGCAGTAGAAACTAACACAACATTGTGAAGCAACTATACTCCAATAAAAATTAATTAAAAAATAAATAAATACAGGTGATAAAATGTGCAGACAAAATTTTGACATAATTTTTATGTCCTTTGTCCTCTTGGAGTAAGTGTGAAAAACTCCTAAAGTTGGTTTGAGAATTTAAAACACAATGAATGTAAAGCATTTAGCATCATGACTGAATCATAATAACTGCTTAATAAATATAAAATATCATTATGTGTATTTTTACAAAATAGGTTTATATTTTTTGCTGTGCCTATTTTTGAAAAAGTAGTTTCACAGTTTCCTCTACAGAGAAAATTGTTTTGTTTACTAAACAAGAAAAATTATCTAAGAACCAAATAAATGTTAACAGTAGTCATTCATGCTATCTGTCATATCAACTGCTATTTTGGCAAAACTTTTCCATTTATAAGTAAAATTTGTTATTATCATTATAAAATAAAAATAAGAAACAAAAACCAGGATTATAAATACTGTCAAATGCTTGTACTACTTAAAAAATAAGGATTGTACAGTTTAGTATCAAACAATGTTTCTTCCTTCTCTCTGTTATATACGTTTAGCAATACCCTGACAATTGTTGCAGAATTCATTGGGATTAGTGGAAAGACAAGGAAAGACCCATTTGTGGATTGAATCCAAAGCTTCCTAATCTAAAGGCAGCACACTTCATTGGCTCATATAGATAAGATTTATTTTCTGATAAAAGATTTTTCTTTTCCCAAACTAACTCAAAATTCTTCCAGAGCCATGTATTTACCATGAGTGACACTGGTAAGAAGAAAAGCAACTTTCCCTTTGATCTCCCTAGCAATGTCACAACATTCAGGACTTTGACCTTAACTATCTATTGAGTGACTTTTTCCATCTTCCTAAAATTCACATTGCTACAGTGAAGATTTATGTTTCTCTAAGTTCTCAGAGATTCAAAATATTTATTGCATCATCTTCTTTTCTGAAAAATATTGCCATCCAAATAACTCATACTTAATAAAATACAATAATAGTCTTACAGGGTATTTGCAACCTGACGTGAAGCTGAAGTATTTTCACATTTAGAGAAATCATCAAATTCTAAACAATCTGAAAGCAGATTATGTACAATTCCATGTGTTCAAAATTTAAATGGGGATCAAGATGGTGAAGTAAGAGGTTGTGGAGCTCATCCCCCAATGAACACATCTAAAATACATCTACATGTGGAGGAATTCACCCAGAAAACTTACTGGAAACTGGCAGAAGGACTCCTGTACAACCAAGGCTGAAAAAAATATACACACATAATCAGGTAGGAAGATAAGAAAAGCAATTGGGTTGGGAACTATGTCCGTGGGAGGGGACCAAAAGAAAAGGGAGAATACACAGGTGGACACCCCACCCCGGGGAATGAGTAATTCAAGCCATAGATTGGGTGCCTCAGTCCTGGAGTCCTACGTGGAGAAAACAAGCCCCATTGGCTCGTTAGAGGACAACTGAGGCAAATAGAACAGCTGGGGGAAACCTGGACGCTACACGGGAGGATTGCATGCACTGACTAGCACCCAAGGCAGGGTATAGAGAGGTCTGCCTTAGTGGCTGCTGGACTTCTCGCAGCTGCCTCACTGTGCATCCCAGCCCATGCAGAGCAAATGCTCTGGGTCCACTCACTCTACATCACTGTGTGGCACTGAGTCTGGGGCAGCCATGACCATAGAAAAGACTTGACTGTGGGTCGCAGAGGCAACCTGGTCCTAAGGCAGAGCCTGGGTGGGACAGTGGTGGCCATTGTTGGTGCTTATACAATGGCACCTCTGAAGTCTCCCAAATCTCTGAACAGCAGTCACTGCACCACAGCTCACACCCAGATACACACCAAGAGTGCATGCGGGCCCCACTTGATATGCCCAGCTGTTCTAAAACAGGGCAGGAGTGGCAGATGATTGGGGCAGTGATCAGCTGTGGGGGAAAAAGGAGACTTACACCGGAGGCTGCATCTGAGCAGAGCAGGGGGCACATGAACACCCAGTGCATCAGACCTTTGTCTGGGCATGAGCACAACATGCTTCAGCACTCACACCCTCTGGGACAAGAGTCACACCCAGAGGAACCATGTGACTTGTATCCACATCAAATCAAGCTCTCCTACCAAAAGTATTGGGCATGAGCACTCTATATAGGGACACTCCCACATAAGAATACCCCTTCAAGACCACAATTAGAACTTGTTCCACCTATATTCATAGAGACAAAGAAAGTTAAGCAAAATGAAAAGGCAGAGGAACTACTCTCAATTGACAGAGAAAGAGAAAACCTCTGAAAAAAAATCAATAATGAAACCAAATAACAATTTACCATATAAAAAATTCAAAACATTGGTAACCTCTGAACAATGAACACTTTAACAAGGAACTAGAAAATATTAAAAAGGCCCAATCAGAAATGAAGCATTCAATAGCTGAAATAAAAAACACACTACAAGGAATGAAAAGCAGAATAAGTGATGCAGAAGAAGGCATAAGTGATGTGGAAGACAGAATGGAAAACACCCAATCAGAACATATAAGAGAAAATATTTGCAAATGATATGATGGACAGGGTTTAATATCCAAAATATATAAGCAGCTCATACAACTCAATATCAAAAAAAAAGAAAAAGAAAGTAAACACAAACAACCCAATCAAAAAATGGACAGACACCTCAACAGAGGTTCATTTTTCCAAAGAAGACATACAGATGGCTAATAGAGACATGAAAATATGATCAACATTGCTAATTATTAGAGAAATGCAAATCAAAACAATATTGCATGAATGATCAACTTGCACCTGTCAGAATGGCCATCATCAAAAAAATCTACAAATAACAAATGTTGGAGAGGATGTGGAGAAAAAGGAAACCTGTACATTTTTTATTGGAATGTCACTTGCTTCAGCCACTATGGAAGACAGTATAGACTTTCCTCAAAAAACTAAAAATAGAAATACCATTATGATCCAGCAATTTCACTCCTGGATACATATCTGGAAAAAAATGAAAACACAAATTCAAAAAGATACATGCACCCTAAATTTCATAGCGGCACTATTTATAATAGCCAAGATAGAAAAGCAACACAATTTCATTCATTAGTGTCTTATAGTTTTCAGAATACAGGACTTTTGCCTCCTTAGGTAAGTTTATTCCCAGGTATTTTATTCTTTTTGTTGCAATGGTAAATGGGATTGTTTCCTTAATTTCTCTTTCTGATCTTTCATTTTTAGTGTATAAGAATGCAAGAGATTTCTGTGTATTAATTTTGTATCCTGCAACTTTACTAAAATCATGGATTAAGTCTAGTAGTATTCTGGTGGCATTTTTAAGATTTTCTATGTATAGTACCATGTCATGGGCAAACAGTGACAGTTTTACTTCTTTTCCGATTTGGATTCCTTTTGTTTCTGTTTCTTCTCTGATTGCCATGGCTAGGACTTCCAAAGCTATGTTGAATAATAGTGGTGAGAGCGGACACCCTTGTCTTGTTCCTGATCTTAGAGGAAATGCTTTCAGTTCTTCACTATTGAGAATGATGTAGGCTGTGAGTTTGTCATATATGGCCTTTATTATGTTGAGGTAGGTTCCCTCTATTCCAACTTTCTGGAGAGTTTTTATGATAAATGTGTGTTGAATATTGTCAGAAGCTTTTTTTGCCTCTCTTAAGACGATCATATGGTTTTTTATTCTTCAATTAGTTAATATGGTGTATCACAATGATTGATTTGTGTATTTTGAAGAATCCTTGCATTCCTGGGATAAATCCCACTTGATCATGGTGTATGGTCCTTTTAATGTGTTGTTGGATTCAGTTTGCTGGTATTTTGTTGAGGATTTTTGCATCTATGTTCATCAATGATATTGGTCTGTAATTTTCTATTTTGTGATATCTTTACCTGGTTTTGGTATCAGGGTGATGGTGGCCTAGTAGAATGAGTTTGGGAGTGTTTCACCCTCTGCAATTTTTGGAAGTGTTTGAGCAGGATGGGTGTTAGTGCTTCTCTACATGTTTGATAGAATTCACCTGTGAAGCCATCTGGTCCTGGACTTTTGTTTGTTGGAAGATTTTTAATCACAGTTTCAATTTCATTACTTGTGATTGGTCTGATCATATTTTCTAGTCTTTCTGGATCAGTCTTAGAAGGTTGTACTTTTCTAAGGATTTTTCCATTTCTTCCAGGTTGTCCAGTTTATTGGCATATACTTGCCTGTAGTAGTCTCTCATGATCTTTTGTATTTCTGCGGTGTCAGTTGTAACTTCTCCTTTATCATTTCTAATTTTATTGATTTGAGTCCCTTTGGGGTTTTTTTTTGATGAGTCTGGCGAAAGTTTTATCAATTTTGTTTGTCTTCTCAAAGAACGAGCTTTTAGTTTTATTGATCATTGCTTTTGTTTCCTTCATTTCTTTTTCATTTATTTATGCTCTGATCTTTATAATTTCTTTCCTTCTACTAACTTTGGGTTTTGTTTGTTCTTTCTCTAATTGCTTTAGGTGTAAGATTAGGTTGTTTATTTGAGATTTTTCTTGTTTACTGAAGTAGAATTGTATTACTATAAACTTCCCTCTTAGAACTTCTTTTGCTGCATCCCATAGGATTTTGGTTGTCGTGGTTTCATTGTCATTTGTTTTTAGGTATTTTTTGATCTTCTCTTTGATTTCTTCGGTGATCCATTGGTTATTTAGTAGCATATTGTTTAGCCTCCATGTGTTTGTGTTTTTTACAGTTTGTTTTTTCCTGTAATTGATTTTTAATCTCATAGTGTTGTGGTCAGAAAAGATGCTTGATACAATTTCAGTTTTCTTATATTTACCAAGGCTTGATTTGTGACCCCAGATGTGATCTATCCTGGAGAATGTTCTGTGTGCGCTTGAGAAGAAAGTGTATTCTGCTGCTTTCTGGTGGAATGTCCTATAAATATCAATTAACTTCATCTTGTTTAATGTGTCATTTAAAGCTTCTCTTTCCTTATTTATTTTCATTAAGGATGATCTGTCCATTGGTGAAAGTGGGGTGTTAAAGTCCCCCAATATTATTGTGTTACTGTCAATTTTCCATTTTATGGCTGTTAGCATTTGCCTTATGTAGTTAGGTGCTCCTATTTTGGGTGCATAAATACTTACAATAGTTATACCTTCTTCTTTGTTTGGTCCCTTGATCATTATGCAGTGTCCTTCCTTGTCTCTTGTAATAGTCATTATTTTAAAGTCTATTTTGTTTGATATGAATAATGCTAATCCAGCTTTTTTTGATTTCCATTTGCATGGATTATCTTTTTCCATCCGCTCACTTTCAATCTTTATGTGTCCCTAGGTCTGAAGTGGGTCTCTTGTAAACAGCATATATACAGGTCTTGTTTTTATATCTATTCAGCCAGTCTGTGTCTATTGGTTGAAACATTTAATCCATTTACATTTAAGGTAATCATCAATATGTATGTTCCTATTGTCATTTTCTTAACTGTTTTGGGTTTGTTCTTGTAAGTTTTTTTCTTCTCTTGTGTTTTCCACCTAGAGGTGTTCCCTTAGCATTTGTTATAAAGCTGGTTTGGTGGTACTGAATTCACTTAGGTTTGCTTGTCTCTAAAGCTTTTGATTTCTCGGTCAAATCTGAGTGAGATCCTTGCTGGGTAGAGATGTGTTGCTTGTAGTTTTTTCCTTTTCATCACTTTAAATATATCTTGCCACTCCCTTCTGGCCTGCAGAGTTTCTGCTGAGAAATCAGCTGATAACCTTATGGGGATTCCTTTGTATGTTGTTTGTTGCTTTTCCCTTGCTGATTTTAATATTAATTATTTGTATTTAATTTTTGTTAGTTTGATTAATGTGTTTTTCCTTGGGTTTATCCTATATGGGGATTTCTGTGCTTCCTGGACTTGAGTGAGTGTTTCCTTTCACATGTTAAGGAAGTTTTCGACTATAATCTCTTCAAATATTTTCTCAGACCCTTTCTCTTTCTCTTCTCCTTCTGAAACCCCTATAATTCAAATGTTGTTTTTTTAATGTTGTCACTGAGGTCTCTGAGTGTGTCCTCATTTCTTTTCATTTTTTTTTCTTTATTCTGCTTTCTGGCAGTTATTTCCACCATTCTATCTTCCAGTTCACTTTCCGTTATTCTGACTCAGTTTTTCTGCTATTGATTCTTTCTAGTGTATTTTTCTTTTCAGTTATTGTGTTTTTCATCACTCTTTGTTTGTTAGTTCTTCTAGGTCCTTGTTAATCATTTCTTGTATCTTCTAGATCCATGCCTCCATTCTATTTCTGAGATCTGGGATCATCTTTACCATCACAACTCTGAATTCATTTTCAGTTAGATTGCCTATTTTCTCTTTATTTATTTGCTGTTGTGGGATTTTACCTTGCTACTTCAGCTGCAACACATTTCTCTGTTGTCTCGTTTTGTTTAACTTATTCTTTTTGTGGTCTACTTTCCGCTGGATGAAGGGTTGTAGTTCCTCTTGCTTCTGTTGTCTGTTCTCTGGTGGGTGAGCTTGGTCCAGGGGTTTGTTTAAGCTTCCTAGTGGGAGGGACTGGTGCCTGTGCTCTAGTGGGTGGAACTGAGTTTTTTCCCTCGGATGGGCAGGGCCACATCAGGTGGTGTGTTTTGGGGTGTCTGTGAGCTTAGCACAAATTTAGGCAGCCTGTCTGCTGATGGGTGGGTCTGTGTTCTTGTCTTGCTGGTTGTTTGGAATGAGGTATTGAATACTCGAGCCTGCAGGCAGTTGGTTGTAGCCAGATCTTGGTGTTGAGATGGATAATTCTGGGCCATCGCATGCCGATTAGTAATCGCTGGGCCCAGAATTTCTCTGGTGGTCCAGCATCATGAATTCAGTGCTCCCACCCCAAAGACCCAGACTCGACTCCTGGCTGGATAATCAAGAGCCCACAAGCCACGCGGAATGGTCAGAGAAAAAAAAGGGAGAGAGAGAAAAAAAGGAAAAGAAAAAAAAACAGACAAAGAAAAACAGCAAAAACAAACCTCAAAAATTGGCAATAACAATACACACACAAAAAGAAAACATAAAACATGAGAACAACCAAACAAACAAAAGAACCCCAAAATGAAAAAAAAGTAATAAAGAATAAACTAACAAAAACGAATTAAAATCAAAATGAGGGAATTCCCTGGTGGTCCAGTGGTTAAGATTTCACCTTCCAGTTCAGGGGATGTGGGTTTGATTCCTGGTCCAGGAGCTAAGATATCACATGCCTCACTGCCAAAACACCAAAACATAAAACAGAAGCAATATTGTAACAAATTCAATAAAGATTTTAAAAATGGTCCACATCCTAATGAAACTTAAAAGCTTTTGCACAGCAAAGGAAACCATAAATGAGATGAAAAGACAACCCTCAGAATGAGAGAAAATATTTGCAAACAAAGCAACTGACAAAGGATTAATCTCCAAAATATACAAGCAACACATGCAGCTCAATATCAAAAAAACAAACAACCCAATCCAAAAATAGGCAGAAGACCTAAATAGACATTTCTCCAAAGAAGATATACAGATTGCCAACAAATGCATGAAAGGATGCTCAACATCACTAATCATTAGAGAAATGCAAATTAAAAACACAATGAGGTATCACCTCACACCGGTCAGAATGGCCATCATCAAAAAATCTACAAGCAATAAATGCTGGAGAGGGTGTGGAGAAAAGGGAACCCTCTTGTACTGTTGGGAATACAAATTAATACCGTCACTATGGAGAACAGTATGGAGGTTCCTTAAAAAACTAAAAATAGAACTACCATACGACTCAGCAATCCATATACCATATACCCTGTGAAACCCATAATTCAAAAAGAGAAATGTACCACAATGTTCTTTGCAGCACTATGTACAATAGCCAGGACATGGAAGCAACCTAAGTGTCCAAAAACAGATGAATGGGTAAAGAAGATGTGGCACACATATAAAATGGAATATTACTCAGCCATAAAAAGAAATGAAATTGAGTTATTTGTAGTGAGCTGGATGGACCTAGAGTCTGTCATACAGAGTGAAGTAAGTCAGAAAGAGAAAAAACAAATACTGTATGCTAAAACACATATATATGGAATCTTAAAAAAAAAGAAAAAAGTGGTTCTGACGAACCTAAGGGCAGGACAGGAATAAAGATGTAGACATAGAGAATGGACTTGAGGACATGGGGAGAGGGAAGGGTAAGCTGGGACGAAATGAGAGAGTAGCATTGATATATATACACTACCAAATGTAAAATAGATAGCTAGTGGGAAGCAGCCACATAGCACAGGGAGATCAACTCAGTGCTCTGTGACCACCTAGAGGGATGAAACAGGGAGGGTGGGAGGAAGATGCAAAAGGGAGGGGATATGGGGATATACGTATACATATAGTTGATTCACTTTGTTATACAGCAGAAACTAACACAACATTGTAAAGCAATTATACTCCAATTAAGATGTTAAAAAAAAATTCAAATAAAAAAAAAAAATCTTAAAAAATCCCCCAAAACCTTAAATAAGGAAAGTAAAAAAGCAAAGAAAACTTAGAACAAACACACAAAAATCATTTAAAAAAAACCCCAAAGAACAAAAACAAGAAAAAAAAACACAAAACAAGAAAAAAGTAAAGTAAAAATAGAAGAATAAAAAATATATTTAAAAAATATAAATAATAAATTAATAATAAAAATTTAAAAAATATTAAAAACAACAACTGAATAAAGCAAAACAAACAAAAAAAGAATAATAGTAATAAGAATATTTTCCTGGGACCTCAGCTGTCAGTGTCCTTGTTCCCACATGGTGAGCCACAGCCAACCCCCGCCTCCCCAGGAGGCCCTCCAATACCTCTAGGTAAGTCTCTGGACCTGTAATGAGAACTGTGGGGGCAGCTCAGACTCTGAGCTGGCCGAACTCCTGTGTGTACTTTCCGTCAATTTCCAGTGCTGCTAAAGCTAGACCAGACTCAGTTGTGAGAGTACTCTTTGCCCATTCAGATATTCCACAGATGTAGGATTTACCAAGCTGATCACAGGGATTTAATCTGCAGCTTTTGCAGCTGCATGGAGAGATTTCTATTCCTCTTCCTTAGTTGCACTGCCCCTGGGTCTCAGCTTTAGTTTTGGCCACACCTCTGCGTGTGGGCCACCCCTCAGACATCTGTTCCCTGCCCATGCAAGAGTGAAAAAAAGCACTGGCTGATTAGGGCACACTTACTCACTTAGGTTGGGGAGGGGTAGAGCGACCACAACTGGGGTGTGCGCAAATTGCCTGCAGCAGCATAGACCAGCAGGCAGTTGCAACAGACTGGGGCACACTTACTCTGGTGGGAGTCCCTCCCAGTGCCCACGGAGGCAGGGGCTGGAGTGTGGGGGCAGTGGTGGCCCCACCCTCTGCACACCACTGAACAATGGCACCTTGTTTCCTAGGCAGACCACACTTTCTCTAGGAGCATTCCCGGCTGCAGAGCCCCTTACTCTTGTCTCCTCAGTTGTAGCTGCACCACCAGCAGTTGTCCTCTCCCCAGATCCACTCTCCTCACCCCACGCTTTAGCAGTGGCAGATTCCCGTCTTAGGCTGGGGTGCCCAGGTCTGATTCCCAAGGAGTCTTTTTTATATTTAAAATTTTTTTTTTGGCTGCACCACATGTCTTGTGGTATCTTAGTTCCCTGACCAGGGATTGAACCTGGGCACTCAGCAGTGAGAGCATGGAGTCCTAACCACTGGACTGCCAGGGAATTTCCACGAGGAGGCTTTGGCATTGGCAGCGCTTAGGATCTCGGAGTCTACACAGAAGGAGGAGGCCTTGGCTTGAAGGGTGGGCGAGGCTGTTCAGATGGGAGCGCCTCCCAGTGCCTGCGGAGGCAGAAGCCGGAAGATGGGGAAGGGGGTTGCAATGGTGGTCCTGCCCCTTGAGCGCCACTCAACAATGGCACCTTGCTTCTATGATGTCCCGGGCTTCTTCTGAAAACTTTCCTGGTTGTGGAGCTCCTTACTTCTGACCCTTCAGGCTGTCTTTTCATAGCCAACAGCTGTCCCCTCCCTGGGTCCGTGCTCCAAACCCCACTTTCCAGCACCCAGCCCCCCTCCACAACAGGAATTGCACGACTCAGGCTGGGGTGTGCAGGGTTGCAACATGGACAATGCTCACAGTTCTTACTTTGTCCTGCCTTCCACAGATTGTTTGCTGCTTTCCCGTCTGATCCCCCAAAGGTCCCTTTCTGTCCCAGCTGATTTCCCTGCTGTGAGGGGGGTTTTCTGAGTGTGAGAACTTCTCCTCACCTTCAGCTTCCCACCAGATGTGTTGATCCCTTCCTGATTCCTTTTCTCTTTTTTTCTTTCTTTCATCCTACCCAGTTGTGAGGGGATTTTTCTTGTCCTTTTAAGTTTCCAAAGTCTTCCACTAATGTTCAGTAGGTGCTCTGTGAGGACTGTTCCATTTGTAGATGTATTCTTGATGTACCTGTGAGGAGGGACTAATTCCACGTTCTCCTTCCATTTTGACTCCTCCCACCCCATCTTTTTTTTAATTCAAGAAAGTTAACTTTGTAACAGCAGAATATGTACTTAAGGCTACTTCAAATATATTCTTGACCAGAACAAGTAATCTTCTATGGAATTCAGTCATGATTATGATTCCATCCCTGTTAACGGTCTTCCACTTATTGATCCATTCATTAATTGTCTATTTTATACTAAACACATAGACAGTAAGATCATGAATAGAAGTATTAGTATAACATAGAGGCTTTCCCAATACAATCACAGTCTGGTATGGAGACAGGCATATAAAAACATATGCTTACTAAAATTCGTAGGAACTAAGGTAGAAAAAAGCAAAGAGTAAAGTGTTGGGGTGAAGAAGGGATTAGAAAAGTCTCCAAAGTGATTAAACTTCAGCAGTCTAGAAAGTTGAATCTTTTCCCATTGTATTCAATGGAGTCATCAGAAGGAAATTCAGAGGTGTAAGAAGGGAACCTGACTTGCTAAATAAACTGAGTTCTGAATGGCTAGAACTTCAGGTGTAATGGAGAAAAAGGCCAGATCTTGGGAAGCACCACACATCACACAA
The DNA here is from genome assembly GCF_028021215.1 of Eschrichtius robustus. Classification (NCBI taxonomy): domain Eukaryota; kingdom Metazoa; phylum Chordata; class Mammalia; order Artiodactyla; family Eschrichtiidae; genus Eschrichtius; species Eschrichtius robustus. The sequence goes on along the minus strand of NC_090845.1, from coordinate 77,289,546 downwards.
AGGAGTTTGTTATTTACACTATGGGCAATGTGTTTCAAGCAGAGAAAAGATCTGTGTTCCAGAAAAAACACTCTGGTAAAGTTTGAATTCAAGACAATCACCTTTGTTATCTGGGGAAAATTATTTGATCTTTTTATTCTGTTTCCTCAAGAGTAAAATGAAAATTATAGTAATGAAACCTAACCATTATTAACTGTTTACTATGTTCCAGGGAATATGGGCCTTTATATAAATAATACCTGCCTGACATTTTGAGTCTATTAAAATCATACAAATACAGTATACAGCATACCAATTGGCTACAAGTAGGAACCTAATAATGGTTAGTCCCACCCCCCACTTTAAGGCTTGCATTTCTAATTTTTCTTGGCAAGACAATAAAAAATAAATGCAACCTTAATTCATTTCAAAGGTTTTCTTCCATGTAATTAAATAGAGTTGGCAACTAGGACACTCAATTTTATAAAAGATGCAGCTGGATATTTGAATGTTTCCCAGAAAAATCTCCTTGCATCCTGAGCCAACTACATGATAATGAGAACAGCAGAAAATGAGGTTTGAAAATAATCATGAGTCGTGTCACATCTTTGGAAATTGCCACTAGCCTGGGGTCAAACAAACTTTCTCTGCATGAGGAGAAAATAATGCTGATTCTATTCATTTTATTGCCTGTCTATGTCTCAGTAATCCTAGGGGGTCACTGATCATCGTTTGCCATTCTGCCAAGAGGGTTCTAATACTTATAATGAGCTTTGATGTTGAATATAGCTTCTGAGTTCCTGAAAGCACATAATGTAACACTTTAGCAAAATAATCCCTGACAATCATTAGATTTCATTTTCCTAATATTGTCTCCAAAAGATCATGAAAACTAGTTCCATCAGGAAAGATTTTCAGCTTCCCCTTAAAAGAAAAGCAATTAAGGTGGTCTAGAGCAAACTAACCTTCCTTCAGAAATAAGTACCTGGTTGGGCTGTGGAAGAGTTTCACTGTATTGAACATGAAGAAAGTAGGTAAAAATTAAATATGTGTAAAACTCAACTGTGTGGTCAAAAATATCTTTTCCTTTTGAGTAATAAGTGCAAAAATCTATCACCTACATATTCAACTCAAACATCTAACAATAGAATAACAATATAAATGTATTTTGAGTTTCTTAAGCCAAACATTTATTTATAATAACAAATCAACACATATCCTTTTGTCTTTGCTTTTAAAGAATGCTTTATTTAAGGGATTTAAGATTAGTACCTGGAGCTGATATGTCTGCATCTTTCACTTCAACACTTCCAGTAGGCTGGTAGAAGATAGAAGCCAATTGATTTTGTCAATTTTTAGGATTTTAGGTTATTACGTAAGAGGCAATACAAGGGTGTGAGTTACAGTGAGGAAGAGCAAAGTTTGCAATAGTATCTACTAGGATCAAAGTAGAATGCATATATCTTTTTGAAAAATACCCCTGAAAGTTACTGAGTGAACTTAGGAAGTATATGCATAGTTGCTGAAAAACTGTGGTGTGATTGACAGAAAGATACCAACAGATAGAAAAAGAATAAATGTGTGTGTGTGTGTGTGTGTGTGTGTGCACTTTAGCTAAAGTCAATATTTTTTTCAGATCCCCTTAGTTTCAACTTAATGTACTTTTATTTTTGTTCCAGCATCCCATCAAGGGTTTGTATTACATTTAGTCTCCCTGTATTTGTAAGCTCACTGTGGCTGTTGTGGCTTATCAGGTTTTCCTTTTTGTTGATAACTCTGACAATTTTGAGGAGTACTGGTCAACTATTTTGTAAATTTTCCCACAACTAAGTTGTGTTTAATGTTTGCTGTAGCTGTAGATACCAGATGCTTCAATGTCCTCTAGGGTCAATATTTTTTTATCCCCTGTCCTTTTGAGGTTTCTCTAATAACTCCTTTTGAAATAGAGTCTGTTTTGCAGCTCTTTTAGCTGTAATCTACTGATTATTATATTGGAGGCTTGTTAGAGTGGTCATATGATGTAGGAGAAGGAAGCATTCTATAATATTCTGATTAAGTTTCAGTCTTTTAGTCTCAGGGCTGTGACTTCCACAAATGTGTCTGTGCCTCCTTCAGTGGTATTACTTTTTTCTCCCTCTACCTGGCTACTCCTTTCCTTGGCTGCAGCATTCACAATCTATTTTCTTGAAAACCGTTCCCTGTTAACTATGCTACTTTTTCTCCCTTAGATGAGCCAGAAAAGATGGAGGAGGCTAGAGTGGGGGGGGGGGAATTCCATTCTCCTGGGTGAGATAAGGTTTTAGAATTGTGCTCTAGCATAGTCTTTACCCTTGAGAGTAGGTCTTTTTTAAGCAGAAGGCTCTGGGTGTGTTTCACAATGGTTAATCTCTCCCTGACCCTGCCAAGGCCATGAGGGTATCTATCTCAGATCCTAACTGTGAGAACTTTGTGGGATTCCTCACAGAAAAACTCAGGAAATTATAGACCTCTTCTTAGACTGCAGCTCCCAGGATTTTCTCACTCTCATTCAGCCTCCAGCCATTATTACATTTGCCATTCAAATATTCCTAGTAGTTTATGGTTCCAGTGACTTCTGTTCCAGGAAATCAGATCTCATATGTGGCTCCCTGGATTCACCTTTCTCTTCAGTTGTTGGAGTGGTGGTTTGCCCTGTGACCTCTGTTCTCTGATAGGTCCAAGAAAAGTAGTTGATTGGCAGTTGTCCCAACTTTTGTTGAAAAAATGTGAGTGACAGCTTCTAAGCTGTTTACACCTAGTCATTGGGATGCAAAAGCTCATCTATATAAATGTTCATGTCTCAAGGAATGAGACTATCTAATATTCCTCAGCAGAGGTATGGGATTTCTTGGAATTCAAAAATCCCAATAGAGTTCATATTTACTCTGAAGGGTTAAAATTCCACCAGGCTTAACATGCTTGCAATATCAAGTTCCCTAGAGATGTTTATTCTTATATTATTCCCTTCTCATTTCCCAGGTTATTTGGGTGGGGGGAAAGCTCTGGAAACGTGACACAGCTCTTGAAGCTCTAGGTATCAATCACTAATTCCTTGTATTTAATAATAACATAAAGTAACAATATAGCTCTCCTCATGACAATTACATTCCTTAGTCTTATCAATCTGGAAAATGGTACTAACTACTTCCGACATATTTCTCAGTATTTACCATGAGGCTGGCTGAATAGAAGGTCAAATACTCAAACATTCAGATTTCATAAGAGTACATTAGACTTATTCATACAATACATAGTTAATATTTTTATATTGGGTCCAAAGTTCTAATGATTCAAACTAGTGTATTTATCCATCTATCTATCTACCTATCTATCTATCTACAGAAATACTAGTATGTATCTATGTTATATGTTAATATATAATTAACCTAAATTGGAAAACAAATTTGTTCTAGTTATTAAAATATCAGTCATAGTTTAGACTGAGTAATGATTATTCGTGAGTGTGTGTGTGTGTATGTGTGTGTTTTCCCTTGGACTCTGATTTGAGTAGTGTGGTTCCAGAAATTTTTATTTTTGGTAAGGATCCCCTATATAATTCTTATAGCCATTCAAATTTGGGAAATCCTGAGCTAAGCAGTTCCTGAGCTAAGCAAATCAAATTGGTCACAGAAGTATAGTACCTAAAATAATTCAAAGAGGGAAAGAGAAATAAAATGTACTTAGAGAACTTTCTAATATTCATCATTAATCATTCTCTCTCTCTTTCTCTCTCTCTGACTATTTTGCATCCCTAACACCCTACCTTTTGATGCATGAGGCATTGGGATTTGTCCAGAAAAAGGAATCTCTGCCTGAAGCAACCTTCTATCTTTGTGTAATATAAGCTTCTGGAGTGTGTGTGTGTCTGTCTGTTTGTATCTGTATCTGTATTGATCGTGGTTAGAAAATAGAAAGATATGGTCCCATCCAATGTGAGGGGAACAACATAGAAGTAAGAACACTAGGCAGGGTAAAAATCACCTACAGAAACTGTTAGAAATATAGTCCCCAATCCCTATCCCCAGAGATTCTGACAAATTAGTTATTACTTGAGCTAAAAAATTCTGCATTAATCTGTTAAAAGCCAGCACCTAAGCTGACACTACTCTGTGGTTTATCTTGGTCTAACTTCCATTTATACAGGGCTGACTTTCCCTCTAGTTGTGTTGACCCAGATTAACTGTTCCCTTGAAGTCTTCTCAGGTTACGACTTCTGGGTGGGAGATGTCAGCTGTAATTGAAAGAGAAGCTTACACTCACAGGGTACATACTGCTCTCTTCAGCCTACTTTAGAATAAGGATCGGGGCAAGCATGACAAAGCTAAAGTCAGTCAGATTCCAGACCTATCTGAAAAACGATAAAATATGTATCTAATAGGAGAAAGATACTTAAAGTGATCTTACCTGGATTGCAGTTTTGAAGTTTGGCGACCTCTAACTATACGAACTTATTCAGAGGGAAATATTTTGTAGATATCATACAAAATTTTAAAATATTGATTCCTTGCTGAATTAATGGCTTGTAGAAAATGTACATTGATTATTTTAACACAGCATACCAGAGTAAAACTAAAGGGAAAAACAGGGCTAATCACCTTCAAATGCAAAAAGTAGAGCTACCAGAGGTAGAAGGAAGATAAAATTAAACAGAAGCTTAATGAAACCTAAAGTCTTCCAAATGCACTTAAAATCCTTTAACTACATAGAAATATATAAAACTAATGTTAAAAAAAAAAACTAATGGTACATTTGGAAGAACACAGACAATTAGTTTTAGGAAAACATTACTCATACCCGCTTTTCCTTTTCAAACCATTAGCATTTGAAATTTCTCTGGTTTACCAAAGACAAATTATTTACATAGCTCAAGCTCTTCCTCTCCTTATCCTTCCGTCTTTCCTTGCTTCCTCTGTCTATCTTATCTTCCCTCTCTATTTCCTTTTCTTTCCTCTCCTTTTGTACATAAATACTGACTAAGCAGCTGGTATATAATCCGAGAAAGCAATAAAAATAATTTTTTGAAAAAGTAAATAAATGAATGTGTTACTATAACATAAAATTAGGTCTAATTAAAAAAAGAAAAGATTAACAAAATATCTTACAGTATAACAAGAACATAAAGTAAGATGTACATATGTAATAACAACGTGAATTAAATGAAAAGAGAGCTTTAAATCATACATATAAAGTCTTATACAACTGCATACGTAGGAAAGATAACGTCTATCACCCAGGTCTGGAAATTCTTCAAAAATTAGGTACAAGTTAGACTGGTCTTAATGAGGAGGAAGATATTAATAGGTGAGGTATGTGGATTGTATACAGCTCAGATTCCTTTCTTGTCCCTGATCTGCATGTGTTCTGGGCCGTGTAAGAAATTGAAGCAGGGATCCAAATCTCAGAAAAGCTTTCCCTCTCTCTTGGTTGCCTACACTGTACAAGGGAGGGAGCCGGGCGCACCACAGTGGTTTCTCAAGCAAGTCCAGCCGTTTACATCAGCAGGAACTTCATGAAAGCCTGGAACTCAGTACACAACTCTCACAACTAGAGAATTGTTTGTTGTCTCCACATTCTCTTCCCTTACCTCCTAAAATCTTTCCCCACTATCAGTGCCAACATTGCTCTTACTCTGCTCCTCGTGTCCTCAACTGCACATATTCATGTATAGATGTGCAAATTCTTTGAACATAAACTTGAAAATCAAACTTGACATTATAAACTTCCTTATGCATTATAGCACATGTAGAGATGCCCAATCAGCAGGCAACTACCCCATGAAAATTTACTCAGCCCAATACTGAAGCAGTAAGCTCTGAGCCTACCCAACTGCCATCTCACAATTAATTCCTCCTCTTTACCTAAATATTCACTCTCCCTTCTGATGGAAAAGCATGCATTTAATTTGGGGAGCTTAGTATAAGTCTTACATTTGCACATGTTCAGTAAGGTTTTTGCCAATTCCTTTGTTGTAGGAACATGAATATCTTCCTCCTTCAGTGGGTATAGCTGTCCTCCTTCATATAATTTATACACACACACACACACACACACACACACACACACACATACAGAGTGAGAGACAGAAAGAGAGAGAGAGTTACCAGAGTTTGCCCTTTTTTGTCACTTGTGCACAAATTTCTTTTCCCCAACTTGATTTTGGCTGTCAATCATCCTCCTCAACCTTATTGTTGTGTGGTTGGAATTAACTGCACTGAATCAATCACAGAATGTTCAGCTACTTTGTTATCTGTTCAGATGCAGTCTGTATAGATACCTCAATTCAAAAGAATGAGAAGGCATACAAAATTTCAAAGAAAAACTCTACAACAACATAGTTCTTTCATCCTAATTCACACAATATCACCCAGTAACCCATTGGAACCAGCAAGATCACTACAAAACCTCAGTCTCTATGTCAATTTCATCCCTCCCTCTTAACTAGATTGTCTCTCCTCATAATATCCTATGATAGGAAAAAAACTGGATTATTTTGAGCTAAAGAAATAGATGCCACAATAATACATGTTCCCTAAGACGTTAGCCAATTCCTACATCTTAATGCCTTAAATGTTCCCCTCACTGGCAATATCCTTCCCTCACTATTACTTACTATACATTTCACTTTTCTCCAATCTTCTGTTTCTGTCCTAACTTTGGCTGTAGAATAATCAACCTCAAAAAATAATTACTATGTCTTTAGGATTTTCTACTATAAACCACTCTGAGGCATGATGTCATCTACTTCCTTCCTCAGTGGAGTCAATTCAAAGTCCTATTCAGTTATTTCATCTAGTTCTAATCCATTTTGGAAGTAACCAGTGTTTCCCTTTGGTTAAGATGTTGTTCCTCATGCTTGTGGATTAAAAAGCCAGATTATCTACCCAATATACACCCAAGATTAAGCAAGGACAGGATATTGTATAATAAAAATTCCTAAGGGAGAACATGGATTTTTGTGAGAATGGATTTGGTGAGATGAGTCTCTAATAAAGATTTTTTTCTAAGATCCTAGGTATTTTAACACCTATATTAATTACCATATTTCCTTAAGTAATGAGATGCACTATTTTGTCATTTTAATGTTTCTCAAATTGAGAATCTTAATTAATGTGTTACTATTTCTCTGCCCCCCTATGTGCTGGAAAAGCTAATGTTAAATTCTTGATATAAGGAAATATGATAATAAATTATAATGCCTAGCCTCTTCTGAACCAGAAGCCTCTTTAAAGGTATCAATAGGAGGAGAGAAGATGGCGGAAGAGTAAGACACGGAGATCACCTTCCTTCCCACAGATACAGTAGAAATACATCTACACGTGGAACTGCTCCTACAGACCACACACTGAATGCTGGCAGAAAACGTCCGACCTCCAAAAAGGCAAGAAACTCCCCCCGTACTTGGGTAGGGCAAAAGAAAAAAGAAATAACAGAGACAAAAGAATAGGGACGGGACCTGCACCAGTGGGAGGGAGCCGTGAAGGAGGAAAGATTTCCACGCACTAGGAAACCCCTTCGCGGGCAGAGACTGCGGGTGGCAGAGGGGGTAAGCTTCGGAGCTACGGAGGAGAGCGCAGCCACAGGGGTGTGGAGGGTAAAGCAGAGAGACTCCCGCACAGAGGCTCCGCTCCGAGCAGCACTCACCAGCCCGAGAGGCTTGTGTGCTCACCCGCCGGGGCGGGCGGGGCTGGGAGCTGAGGCTCAGGCTTCGGTCGGATCGCAGGGAGAGGACTGGGGCTGGCGGCGTGAACACAGCCTGAAGGGGTTAGTGCACCACAGCTAGCCGGGAGGGAGTCCGAGAAAAAGTCTGCAGCTGCCGAAGAGGCAAGAGACTTTTTCTTCCCTCCTTGTTTCCTGGTGCGTGAGGAGAGGGGATTCAGAGCGCCGCGTAAACGAACTCCTGAGACGGGAGCGAGCCGTGGCTATCAGCATGGACCCCACAGCAACAGGGGCGCAGAGGAAAAAACGGAGAGATTCCCGCACAGAGGCTCGGCGCCGAGCAGCGTTCACCAGCCCGAGAGGCTTGTCTGCTCACCCGCCGGGGCGGGCGGGGCTGGGAGCTGAGGCTCGGGCTTCGGTCAGTTCGGATCGCAGGGAGAGGACTGGGGCTGGCGGCGTGAACACAGCCTGAAGGGGTTAGCACACCACAGCTGGCTGGGAGAGAGTCCGGGAAAAAGTCTGCAGCTGCCGAAGAGGCAAGAGACTTTTTCTTGCCTCTTTGTTTCACGGCGCTCAAGGAGAGGGGATTCAGACCGCCGCCTAAACGAACTCCAGAGACGGGCGTGAGCCACGGTGATCAGCGCGGACCCCAGAGACGGGCGTGAGACGCTGGGGCTGCTGCTGCCGCCTCCAAAAAGCCTGTGTGTGAGCACAGGTCACTCTCCACACCGCCCCTCCCGGTAGCCTGTGCAGCCCGCCACTGCCAGGGTCCCGTGATCCAGGGTCAACTTCCCCGGGAGAACGCACTGCGCGCCTCAGGCTGGTGCAACGTCACGCCGGCCTCTGCCGCCGCAGGCTCACCCCACCTCCTCCGTACCCCTCCCTCCCCACGGCCTGGGTGAGCCAGAGCCCCCGAAGCAGCTGCTCCTTTAACCCTGTCCTCTCTGGGCGGGGAACAGACGCCCTCAGGCGACCTACACGCAGCGGCGGGTCCAAATCCAAAGCTGATCCCCAGGAGCTGTGCGAAAAGAGAAGAGAAGGGGAAATCTCTCCCAGCAGCCTCAGAAGCAGCGGATTAAAACTCCACAAACAACTTGATGTGCCTGCATCTGTTGAATACCTGAATAGACAACGAATCATCCCAAATTCAGGAGGTGGACTTTGGGAGCAGGATATATTAATTTTTCCCCTTTTCCTTTTTCTTTGTGAGTGTGAGTGTATATGTATATGCTTCTGGGCGAGATTTTGTCTGTATAGCTTTGCTTTATAATAGCTTTATTTTACTTCACTATATTATAGCCTCTTTCTTTCTTTCTTTCTATTTTTTCTCCCTTTTACTCTGAGCCGTGTGGACGAAAGGTGCTCCAGCCAGGCATCAGGGCCGTGCCTCTGAGGTGGGAGAGCCAACTTCAGGACACTGGTCCACAAGAGACCTCCCAGCTCCACGTAATACCAAATGGCGAAAATCTCTCAGAGATCTCCATCTCAACATCAAGACCCAGCTTCACTCAACGACCAGCAAGCTACAGTGCTGGACACCCTATGCCAAACAACTAGCAAGACAGGAACACAGCCCCATCCATTAGCAGAGAGGCTGTCTAAAATCATAATAAGGCCACAGACACCCCAAAACACACCACCAGACGTGGACGTGCCCACCAGAAAGACAAGATCCAGCCTCATCCACCAGAACTCAGGCACTAGTTCCCTCCACCAGGAAGCCTACACAACCCACTGAACCAACCTTAGCCACTGGGGACAGATACCAAAAACAACGGGAACTACGAACCTGCAGCCTGTGAAAAGGAGACCCCAAACACAGTAAGATAAGCAAAATGAGACGACAGAAAAACACACAGCAGATGAAGGAACAGGGTCAAAACACACCAGACTTAACAAATGAAGAGGAAATAGGTAGTCTACCTGAAAAAGAATTCAGAATAATGATAGTAAGGATGATCCAAAATCTTGGAAATAGAATAGACAAAATGCAAGAAACATTTAACAAGGACATAGAAGAACTACAGAGGAACCAAGCAATGATGAAAAACACAATAAATGAAATTAAAAATACTCTAGATGGGATCAATAGCAGAATAACTGAGGCAGAAGAAAGGATAAGTGACCTGGAAGATAAAATGGTGGAAATAACTACTGCAGAGCAGGATAAAGAAAAAAGAATGAAAAGAACTGAGGACAGTCTCAGAGACCTCTGGGACAACATTAAACGCACCAACATTCGAATTATAGGGGTCCCAGAAGAAGAAGAGAAAAAGAAAGGGACTGAGAAAATATTTGAAGAGATTATAGTTGAAAACTTCCCTAATATGGGAAAGGAATTAGTTAATCAAGTCCTGGAAGCACAGAGAGTCCCATACAGGATAAACCCAAGGAGAAACACGCCAAGACACATATTAATCAAACTGTCAAAAATTAAATATAAGGAAAACATATTAAAGGCAGCAAGGGAAAAACAACAAATAACACACAAGGGAATCCCCATAAGGTTAACATCTGATCTTTCAGCAGAAATTCTGCAAGCCAGAAGGGAGTGGCAGGATATACTTAAAGTGATGAAGGAGAAAAACCTACAACCAAGATTACTCTACCCAGCAAGGATCTCATTCAGATTTGATGGAGAAATTAAAACCTTTACATACAAGCAAAAGCTGAGAGAGTTCAGCACCACCAAACCAGCTTTACAACAAATGCTAAAGGAACTTCTCTAGGCAAGAAACACAAGAGAAGGAAAACACCTACAATAACAAAGCCAAAACATTTAAGAAAATGGGAATAGGAACATACATATCGATAATTACCTTGAATGTAAATGGATTAAATGCTCCCACCAAAAGACACAGGCTGGCTGAATGGATACAAAAACAAGACCCATATATATGCTGTCTACAAGAGACCCACTTCAGACCTAGAGACACATACAGACTGAAAGTGAGGGGATGGAAAAAGATATTCCATGCAAATGGAAATCAAAAGAAAGCTGGAGTAGCAATTCTCATATCAGACAAAATAGACTTTAAAATAAAGACTATTACAAGAGACAAAGAAGGACACTATATAATGATCAAGGGATCGATCCAAGAGGAAGGTATAACAATTGTAAATATTTATGCACCCAACATAGGAGAACCTCAATACATAAGGCAAATACTAACAGCCATAAAAGGGGAAATCGACAGCAACACAATCATAGTAGGGGTCTTTAACACCCCACTTTCACCAATGGACAGATCATCCAAAATGAAAATAAATAAGGAAACACAAGCTTTAAATGATACATCAAACAAGATGGACTTAATTGATATTTATAGGACATTCCACCCAAAAACAACAGAATACACATTTTTCTCAAGTGCTCATGGAACATTCTCCAGGATAGATCATATCTTGGGTCACAAATCAAGCCTTGGTAAATTTAAGAAGATTGAAATCGTATCAAGTTTCTTTTCCGACCACAACGCTATGAGACTAGATATCAATTACAGGAAAAGATCTGTAAAAAATACAAACACATGGAGGCTACACAATACACTGCTTAATAACGAAGTGATCACTGAAGAAATCAAAGGGGAAATCAAAAAATACCTAGAAACAAATGACAATGGAGATACGACGACCCAAAACCTATGGGACGCAGCAAAAGCAGTGCTAAGAGGGAAGTTTATAGCAATACAAGCCTACCTCAAGAAACAGGAAACATCTCGAATAAACAACCTAACCTTGCACCTAAAGCAATTAGAGAAAGAAGAACAAAAAAACCCCAAAGCCAGCAGAAGGAAAGAAATCATGAAGATCAGGTCAGAAATAAATGAAAAAGAAATGAAGGAAACAATAGCAAAAATCAATGAAACTAAAAGCTGGTTCTTTGAGAAGATAAACAAAATTGATCAACCATTAGCCAGACTCATCAAGAGAAAAAGGGAGAAGACTCCAATCAATAGAATTAGAAATGAAAAAGGAGAAGTAACCACTGACACTGCAGAAATACAAAGGATCATGAGAGATTACTACAAGCAACTCTATGCCAATAAAATGGACAACCTGGAAGAAATGGACAGATTCTTAGAAATGCACAAACTGCCGAGACTTAACCAGGAAGAAATAGAAAATATGAACAGACCAATCACAAGCACTGAAATTGAAACTGTGATTATAAACCTTCCAACAAACAAAAGCCCACGACCAGATGGCTTCACAGGTGAATTCTATCAAACATTTAGAGAAGAGCTAACACCTATCCTTCTCAAACTCTTCCAAAATATTGCAGAGGGAGGAACACTCCCAAACTCATTCTACGAGGCCACCATCACCCTGATACCAAAACCAGACAAAGATGTCACAAAGAAAGAAAACTACAGGCCAATATCACTGATGAACATAGATGCAAAAATCCTCAACAAAATACTAGCAAACAGAATCCAACAGCACATTAAAAGGATCATACACCATGAGCAAGTGGCGTTTATCCCAGGAATGCAAGGATTCTTCAATATATGCAAATCAATCAATGTGATACACCATATTAACACATTGAAGGAGAAAAACCATATGATCATCTCAATAGATGCAGAGAAAGCTTTCGACAAAATTCAACACCCATTTATGATAAAAGCCCTGCAGAAAGTAGGCATAGAGGGAACTTTCCTCAACATAATAAAGGCCATATATGACAAACCCACAGCCAACATCGTCCTCAATGGTGAAAAACTGAAACCATTTCCACTAAGATCAGGAACAAGACAAGGTTGCCCACTCTCACCACTATTATTCAACATAGTTTTGGAAGTGTTAGCCACAGCAATCAGAGAAGACAAAGAAATAAAAGGAATCCAAATCAGAAAAGAAGAAGTAAAGCTGTCACTATTTGCAGATAACATGATACTATACATAGAGAATCCTAAAGATGCTACCAGAAAACTCCTAGAGCTAATCAATGAATTTGGTAAAGTAGCAGGATACAAAATTAATGCACAGAAATCTCTTGCATTTCTATACACTAATGACGAAAAATCTGAAAGTGAAATTAGAAAACACTCCCGTTTACCATTGCAACAAAAAGAATAAAATATCTAGGAATAAACCTACCTAAGGAGACAAAAGACCTGTATGGAGAAAATTATAAGACACTGATGAAAGAAATTAAAGATGATACAAATAGATGGAGAGATATACCATGTTCTTGGATTGGAAGAATCAACATTGTGAAAATGACTCTACTACCCAAAGCAATCTACAGATTCAATGCAATCCCTATCAAACTACCACTGGCATTTTTCACAGAACTAGAACAAAAAATTTCACAATTTGTATGGAAACACAAAAGACACCGAATAGCCAAAGCAATCTTGAGAACGAAAAATGGAGCTGGGGGAATCAGGCTCCCTGTTTTCAGACTATATTACAAAGCTACAGTAATCAAGACAGTTTGGTACTGGCACAAAAACAGAAATATAGATCAATGGAACAGGATAGAAAGCCCGGAGATAAACCCACACACATCTGGTCACCTTATCTTTGATAAAGGAGGCAAGCATATACAGTGGAGAAAAGACAGCCTCTTCAATAAGTGGTGCTGGGAAAATTGGACAGATACATGTAAAAGTATGAAAATAGAACACTCCCTGACACCATGCACAAAAATAAACTCAAAATGGATTAAAGACCTAAGTGTAAGGCCAGACACTATCAAACTCTTAGAGGAAAACATAGGCAGAACACTCTATGACATACATCACAGCAAGATTCTTTTTGACCCAGCTCCCAGAGAAATGGAAATAAGAACACAAATAAACAAATGGGACCTAATGAAACTGAAAAGCTTTTGCACAGCAAAGGAAACCATAAACAAGACCAAAAGACAACCCTCAGAATGGGAGAAAATATTTGCAAATGAAGCAACTGACGAAGGATTAATCTCCAAGGTTTACAAGCAGCTCATGCAGCTCAATAACAAAAAAACGAACAACCCAATCCAAAAATGGGCAGAAAACCTAAATAGACATTTCTCCAAAGAAGATATACAGATTGCCAACAGACACATGAAAGAATGCTCAACATCATTAATCATTAGAGAAATGCAAATCAAAACTACAATGAGATATCATCTCACACCGATCAGAATGGCTATCATCAAAAAATCTAGAAACAATAAATGCTGGAGAGGGTGTGGAGGAAAGGGAACACTCTTGCACTGTTGGTGGGAATGTAAATTGATATAGCCACTATGGAGAACAGTATGGAGGTTCCTTAAAAAACTACAAATAGAACTACCATACGACCCAGCAATCCCACTACTGGTCATATACCCTGAGAAAACCATAGGTCAAAAAGAGTCATGTACGAAAATGTTCATTGCAGCTCTATTTACAATAGCCAGGACATGGAAGCAACCTAAATGTCCATCGACAGATGAATGGATAAAGAAGATGTGGCACATATATACAATGGAATATTACCCAGCCATAAAAAGAAATGAAATGGAGGTATTTGTAATGAGGTGGATGGAGCTAGAGTCTGTCATACAGAGTGAAGTAAGTCAGAAAGAGAAAAACAAATACAGTATGCTAACACATATATACGGAATCTAAGGAAAAAAAAAAAAAGGCCATGAAGAACCTAGTGGCAAGACGGGAATAAAGACACAGACCTACTAGAGAATGGACTTGAGGATATGGGGAGCGGGTGGGGTGAGATGTGACAGGGTAAGAGAGTGTCATGGACATATATACACTACCAAATGTAAAATAGATAGCTAGTGGGAAGCAGCCACACAGCACAGGGAGATCAGCTCAGTGCTTTGTGACCACCTAGAGGGGTGGGATGGGGAGGGTTGGAGGGAGGGAGATGCAAGAGGGAAGAGATATGGGAACATATTGTATGTGTATAACTGATTCACTTTGTTATAAAGCAGAAGCTAACACACCATTGTAAGGCAATTATACTTCAATAAAGATGTTTAAAAAAAAAGGTATCAATAAAGGCTTTATTGTTTAATTTACATTGAAATGTTTTTGGATATGAAAAAACCAACAAAGTCAACATCTCTTCAGAGTCTGTGCAGTTAACTTAATATTTTCCTAATTAGTGTGTAGGTCAAGATATAAGTTTTGCTAGAGTTTCAAACAACCCAATAATTTAGTGATTTATAACAATTGTTTATTTCCAAATACGGGGTGGGCACTCTGTTCTACATTGTCCAGGCTGACAAAACAACCATTTTCTTGACTTCTTGAATGTTGATGGTTGCCATACTATAAGGAAAGAGAACTTGGAAGGCTTTCACTCTTGTGTGAAATGCCCTGGTGTGCAAGTGGCCCATGTTGTACTTTCACAGCACCTATTGGCCAGGACCAGGCACAAGGTCCCACTCAGTCACAAGAAGAGCAGGAATTACAATTTTGCCATATGTCTTGGAGGCAGAGAACTGGAAATATTTAGTGAATATCAATAATGACTTCTGTACTTTTATTAGATTATTATATTAAATTCTTTAAAATATGTTCATGTTCATGCCAAATATCTTGGATTTTAAAGTCATAGGAGAAAGGAAACTTGTCTAAAAATTGCTTAACAAAACTTCTGATAAAGAAAAACTTATTTTTACAGGCTCTATTCCACCTTTTCCATCAGGGAATAGCCTCTCTCTGCCCTCCTTCTCATACTCAGCCTTCCAAGCTAATTTGTTGGCATCCTCCTGGTTATCTCCTGTAGGACTACTCCCATTCACTGTAGGAAAAATTTTTCCTATCTCTTGGAATCAAGAAAATGCATGTCTTTAGATTTCTAAGAACTTGAAAAGGAGCCCTCCAGAGTGTTTAATTATCACCTGTCAGTAGAAAGGGATTATAAGGACTTCCACACAGAGGATGTCTGCCTTTGTGGCTTGGCAGTATCTCCTACCCTCATGGGAAGCTTGGAAATTGAACTAAGTCCCTCTGTTGCTGGTAACTTAAGCTATCAGGTCATCTTTAAAGTGAGCTGAATCTCTTGCATTGATATTCTCTTCAAATTTGAGAAACTAAAGTAACCATAGATTATCGACTATTCTGAACTTATTGCAGAAGCCTCCTACCACTCACAAAGATATTATAATTAAAGAATCATGTAATTCTTAAGCTAAAAGCCTCTTTAAAGATTATCTATTCCAATTCTCCTTTTTATAAATAAGAAAACTGAGACCCAGTTTCAGAAAATTAGATAATTGCTGACTATGAAACCCCAAACAGCTACCTACCCCATTTTTTGACTGCTTGGAGAGACTTGACTTTTATTTCATGAGGACTTTCATATTTGGGGAGATAGCCTATTTATCTAAAATATGTTATGTAGATTGGGACACTAGATGTCAATATTCATGTGTGTAAGTCCCTTGAATTCTAAAGTTGTAAATTGCCTTGATTTAGGATGACGTTAGCCCAGGATAGTTTGGAATCAATAAAACACTATAAATGTGTAAGCTAATTGTCTCTGTATCGTTCTAATTTTAGAGAGTATGCTGCTAGAGAGGGATCTTTACCTATCTGTAAAGGTCCCCAGCACAATTTTTTGCTGACTTTTAGTATTTGGACCATTACTAACTTGTAACCCTTTTTGTTCCATGGAACACTTCTGCAACCTGATGAAGGCTATAGATACCTTTTAAGAATAATATTTTTAAGTGCATAAAACAAAACACATAAGATTACTAAATGATCCAATTATATTGAAATACAGTTATATTTCCAAATACACAGCAAAGTAATACATGTGCTCGTTTAGTAATATTTAGCATCAACTCTTATTATTACTATCATTTTAAAGTAGTGACTAATATAAATGATATTGTGAGATAACTGCAACAACTGTACTATGATTTTAAAATATGTCATTTCTAATGATGCCGCAGATGCTAATACCACTGTGTCTTGTTGCCTACATTTATAGTTGAAGGAAATGCTAAATTTCACTTAGAAGTTAGTGAAGATAAAGATTTGTTATTTTTGCAGACCAATTATTTCCCAATCCAGCTTCATGAAAAGATTGAATTATATCCATAGACCTGTGGACCCCAACTTAAGAAGCATTATTTAAACTAATGTAATAGAAATGGTAAATAAAGTTTAAAGAATCTGTATTTCAAAAATAATTTAGCATACAATGTTTACATTGTTATATTCCATTTTATTTGAAGAAGGTAAATGCATTCTACTTATTATTATTAATATATTAATACTATTTCAAACTGTTTAGATATATTTACTCATACAATAAAACTTTCTATTGAAATCTGTATTCTCCTTCCAATAATCTCTGAACTCAAATATAACTAGAGAAATAGCTCTGAAGTTTTGAATAAATAATGGACAGAATAATACACTTACTTTAGAGGATTAAAATACATTATATCAATATGATATTAAAGCTTTTTTTCTCCAACTAAATATCTATGAATTAGATGCCATTAGAGCTACTTATCAGTGTTGTTAAATATACTGATTTATGAAAAACTACTGGTAAAATGACAGCTCAAAAAATACTGTGTCTTCTAACTTGTTCAGAAGATTAAAGTATGCTAAACTTTACTACATACATGTTTAAATGAATACACTTTCACATTTATGACATGTACAATAATTACTATTATATTCCAAATAATTCATTTTCTCTTCTCCATGTAATACTTAGCAGAAACATTATCTCAAGTATCAGAATCTAACTAATGAGCCATTGCATGCTCAGTATAAAGCCTTCATTGAATTGCATTTGGAAAACTGTTTTTCTGGGTCCAAAATTATCCTCAATCTCAGAAAATGATGGGGATCAGTTCGTAAAACTATCAAGTTATCAAGTGATTTCCTTGCTTCAATTCTTCCCACAAAGAGCAAGTAAAGGCCATCACTATTTTCTTCAATTCAATTCATGTGACTTAAAAGGAAACAAAAGAAAAAGAAGAAAGAAAGAAAGAAAGAGACATTCACAGAAAGATAGAGAAGATGAAAAGACAGAGGGCTATGTACCACATGAAGGAACAAGATAAAACCCTAGAAAAACAACTGAATTAAATGGAGACAGGCAATCTTCCAGAAAAAGAATTCAGAATAATGATAGTGAAGATGATCCAGGACCTTGGAAAGAGAATGGAGGCAAAGATCAAGAAGATGCAAGAAATGTTTAACAAAGATCAAGAAGAATTAAAGAACAAACAAACAGAAATGAACAATACAATAACTGAAATGGAAAATACACGAGAAGGAATCAATAGCAGAATAACTGAGGCAGAAGAACAGATAAGTGACCTGGAAGACAGAGTGGTGGAATTCACTGCTGTGGAACAGAATAAAGAAAAGAATGAAAAGAAATGAAGACAGCCTGAGAGACCTCTGGGACAACATTAAACACAACAACATTCACATTATAGGGGTCCCAGAAGGAGAAGAGAGACAGAAAGGACCCAAGAAAATATTTGAAGAGATTATAGTCGAAAACTTCCCTAACATGGGAAAGGAAATAGCCACCCAAGTCCAGGAAGTGCAGACAGTCCCATACAGAATAAACCCAAGGAGAAACACGCCGAGACACTTAGTAATCAAATTGGCAAAAATTAAAGACAAAGAAAAATTATTGAAAGCAGCAAGGTAAAAATGACAAATAACAAACAAGGGAACTCCCATAAGGTTAACAGCTGATCTCTCAGCAGAAAACCGACAAGCCAGAAGGGAGTGGCATGATATACTTAACAAGATGAAAGGGAAGAACCTACAACCAAGATTACTCTACCCAGCAAGGATCTCATTCAGAATTGATGGAGAAATCAAAAGCTTTACAGACAAGGAAAAGTTAAGAGGACTCAGCACCACCAAACCAGCTCTACAACAAATGCTAAAGGAACTGCCCTAAGTGGAAAACACAAGACAAGAAAAGACATACAAAAACAAACCCCCGAAAATTGAGAAAATGGTAATAGGAACATACATATCGATAATTACCTTAAATGTGAATTGATTAAATGTTCCAACCAAAAGACATAGACTGGCTGAATGGATACAAAAACAAGACCTGAATAAATGCTGTCTACAAGAGACCCACTTCAGACCTAGGGACACATACAGACTGAAAGTGAAGGGATGGAAAAAGATAGTCCATGCAAATGGAAATCAAAAGAAAGCTGAAGTAGCAATACTCATATCAGATAAAGTAGACTTTAAAATAAAGAATGTTACAAGAGACAAGGAAGGACACTACATAATGATAAAGGGATCAATACAAGAAGAAAATATAACAATTATAAATATATATGCACCCAACATAGGAGCACCTGAATACATAAGGAAACGGCTAACAGCTCTAAAAGAGGAAATTGACAGTAACACAATAATAGTGGGGGACTTTAACACCTCACTTACACCAATGGACAGATCATCCAAAATGAAAATAAATAAGGAAACAGAAGCTTTAAATGACACAATAGAGCAGATAGATTTGATATTTATCGGACATTCCATCCAAAGACAGCAGATTACACTTTCTTCTCAAGTGCGCACGAAACATTCTCCAGGATAGATCACATCTTGAGTCACAAATCAAGCCTCAGTAAATTTAAGAAAACTGAAATCATATCAAGCATCTTTTATGTCCACAACACTATGAGATTAGAAATAAATTACAGGGGAAAGAACGTAAAAAACACAAACACATGGAGACTAAACCATACCTTACTAAATAACCAAGAGATCACTGAAGAAATCAAAAAATACCTAGAGACGAATGACAATGAAAACACGATGATCAAAAACCTATGGGATTCAGCAAAAGCAGTTCTAAGACGGAAGTTTATAGCTATGCAAGCCTGCCTCAAGAAAAAAAATATTTCAAATAAACAATCTAACGTTACACCTAAAGGAACTAGAGAAAGAAGGACAAACAAAACCCAAAGTTAGCAGAAGGTAAGAAATCGTAAAGATCAGAGCAGAAATAAATGAAATAGAAACAAAGAAAACAATAGCAAAAATCAATAAAACTACAAGCTGTTTCTTTCAGAAGATAAACAAAATTGATAAACCATTAGCCAGACTCATCAAGAAAAAGAGGGAGAGGACTCAAATCAATAAAATTAGAAATGATAAAGGAGAAATTACAACAGACACCAAAGAAATACAAAGCATCCTGAGAGACTACTACAAGCAACTCTATGCCAATAAAATGGACAACCTGGAAGAAATGGACAAATTCTTAGAAAGGTATAAACTTCCAAGGCTGAACCAGGAAGAAATAGAAAATATGAACAGACCAATCACAAGCACTGAAATTGAAACTGTGATTAAAAATCTTCCAACAAAAAAAAGTCCAGGACCAGCTGGCTTCACAGGTGAATTCTATCAAACATTTAGAGAAGAGATAACACCCATCCTTCTCAAACTCTTCCAAAAAATTGCAGAGGAAGGAACACTCCCAAACTCATTCTATGAGGCCACCATCACCCTGATACCAAAACCAGGCAAAGATACTATAAAAAAATAAAATTACAGACCAATATCACTGATGAATATAGATGCAAAAATCCTCAACAAAATACTAGCAAACAGAATCCGACAACACATTAAAAGGATCTTACACCATGATCAAGTGGGATTTATCCCAGAGATGCAAGGATTCTTCAATATACGCGAATCAATCAAAGTGATACACCACACTAACAAACTGAAGAATAAAAACCATATGATCATC
The DNA here is from genome assembly GCF_028021215.1 of Eschrichtius robustus. NCBI lineage: Eukaryota > Metazoa > Chordata > Mammalia > Artiodactyla > Eschrichtiidae > Eschrichtius > Eschrichtius robustus. The sequence goes on along the minus strand of NC_090845.1, from coordinate 77,269,173 downwards.
TCAATAGATGGAGTAAAAACCTTTAGACAAAATTCAACACTGATTTATGACGAAAACTCTCCAGAAAGTGGGCATAGAGGGAACCTACTTCAACATAATAAAGGCCATATACGACAAACCCACAGCAAACATCATTCTCAATGGTGAAAACCTGAAAGCATTTCCTCTAATATCAGGAACGAGACAAGGATGTCCACTCTCACCACTATTATTCAACATAGTTCTGGAAGTCCTAGCCACAGTAATCAGAGAAGAAAAAGAAATAAAGGAATACAAATTTGAAAAGAAGTAAAACTGTCACTGTTTGCAGATGACATGATACTATGCATAGAGAATCCTAAAGATGCCACCAGAAAACTATTAGAGCTAATCTACGAATTTGGTAAAGTTGCAGGATACAGAATTAATGCACAGAAATCTCTTGTATTCTTATACACTAATGATGAAAAATCTGAAAGAGAAATTATGGAAACACTCCCATTTACCATTGCAACAAAAAGAAAAAAATACCTAGGAATACACCTACCACGTGAGGCAAAAGACCTGTGTTCCGAAAACTATAAGACACTGTTGAAAAAAATTAAAGATGATACCAACAGATGGAGAGATATACCATGTTCTTGGATTGGAAGAATCAATACTGTGAAAATAACTATAATACCCAAAGCAATCTACAGATTCAATGCAATCCCTATCAAATTACCAATGGCATTTTTTACAGAAGTAGAACAAAAATTCTTAAAATGTGTACAGAGACAAAAAAGACCCCAAATAGCAAAAGCAGTCTTGAGGGAAAAAGACAGAGCTGGAAGAACCAGACTCCCTGACTTCAGACACTACTACAAAGCTACAGTAATCAAGATAATATGGTACTGGCACAAAAACAGAAATATAGATCAATGGAACAGGATAGAAAGCCCAGAGATAAACCCATGCACCTGTGGTCAACTAAACTATGACAAAGGAGGCAAGGATATACAATGGAAAAGAGACAGTCTCTTCAATAAGTGGTGCTGGGAACACTGGACAGCTACATGTAAAAGAATGAAATTAGAACACTCCCTAACACCACACACAAAACTAAACTCAAAATTGATTAGAGATCTAAATGTAAGACTGAGCACTATAAAACTCTTAGAGGAAAACATAGGAAGAACACTCTTTGACATAAATCACAGCAAGATCTTTTTTGATCCACCTCCTAGAGAAATGGAAATAAAGCCAAAAATAAAGAAATGGGACCTAATGAAAGTTAAAGGCTTTTGCACAGCAAAGGAAAGCATAAACAAGACGAAAAGACAACCCTCAGAATGGGAAAAAATATTTTCAAACGTATCATTGGACAAAAGATTAATCTCCAAAATATATAAACAGCTCATGCAGCTCAATATTAAAAAAACAAAAAATCCAATCCAAAAATGGGCAGAAGACCTAAATAGACATTTCTCCATAGAAGACATACAGATGGATGGTCAAGAAGCACATGAAAACCTGCTCAACATCACTAATTATTAGAGAATGCAAATCAAAACTGCAATGAGGTATCACCTTACACCAGTTAGTATCAGCATCATCAGAAAATCTACATACAACAAATGCTGGACACGGTGTGGAGAAAAGGGAACCCTCTTGCACTGTTGGTGGGAATGTAAATTGATACAGCCACTATAGAGAACAGTATGGAGGTTCCTTAAAAAACTAAAAATAGAACTACCATACGACCCAGCAATCCCACTACTGGGCATATACCCAGAGAAAACCATAATTCCAAAAGACACATGCACCCCAATGTTCATTGCAACACTATTTACAATAGCCGGGTCATGGAAGCAAATGCCTAAATGCCCATCTAGAGACTATCATACAGAGTGAACTAAGTCAGAAAGAGAAAAGCAAATATCGTATATTAATGCATATATGTGGAACCTAGAAAATGGTACAGATGAACCAGTTTGCAGAGTGGAAATTGAGACACAGAAGTAGAGAACAAACCTATGGGTACCAAGGGGGGAAAGCAACGGTGGGTGGGTGTTGTGGTGTGATGAATTGGGAGATTGGGATTGACATGTGTACACTGATGTGTATAAAATGGATGACTTATAAGTTAAAAAAATAAATAAATAAATAAACATTAAAAAAAAAAAACCCAGAAGACAGATAATACCAACTATTTGGTGAGGATAATAAAAACAAAAACAAAAAGAAAGAAAGCAAGAAAGAGAGAGAAGGATGGAAGGAAGATTGGAAGGACAGAAGGAAGGAAGGCAGGGAGGGAGGAAAAAGAAAAAGAAGGATTGGGGGTGAAAAGAAATATAAAGGGAAATAACATTTTTTAAAAAGAAAAGGAAGATTCATGGCTAGAAAAGGGGCACATTAATCATGAATCTTAAATTTACATTTTCAAATTCAAAATAGTTTGTAGCATTCTTATAGTGACAGATATAATCTAAAAGTCAGCATACTATGGCCCACAGTCCAAATCCAGCCCTCTGATTCATTTTGCTCAACCCTTGAGCTAAGAATGTTTCTTACATTTTTTAATGGTTGAAAAAAATCCAAAAATATTTTGTGCCTTATAAAATTTGTATGAAATTCAAATTTCAGTCTACAAAAATGAAATTTTATGTATGCACACTCATTTGTTTCTGTATTATCTATAGCTCCTTTTGCATTGCAGAGTCAGAGATGAGTAGCTGTGAGAGAGACCCTATAGCAAGTAAAGCTGAAAATATTTACTATCCAGCTCTTTATAGAAAAAAATAAATGCCAACCTCTGCTCTATATGATGCAAAATCCATTTCTTCAATAAAAAGGTATTTTCTATTCAATATTCATTATTTAAATCTAAAATATGTTTCTAGACTAAAAGTAATATTTTTAATACTGAATTCATTCAGGCTGATTTGTAGATATCCATACCAGCTTTACCTGAAATGCCTCATCCACTTATGAAAATGAACTGTTTTCCTAATTCACATTGCCTTGAGGAATTAATAGGTCATAAAAAGTTGTTACTAATAATATTCTTTCAGGCTCAGCCCCTATATGCAGATTGTGGGTACTTCAGCCCAATATATTATTTCTGATATGATGTCTCACAAGTAAATATTTGTGATTACAGTTGTTCTTTCACAGGGCAGCATCTTCCCCTGTTGCTCCCAATGACCATACAAGTCTCAGGTCATCTGTTCTAGAGTTGTTGAGTGGTGCCTACCAAGTGTCAGACGTTTCACTAGATGGTGGGGATAGAGTGGATAGGAAAATAGAAATGTATATGCATCAAGTTCACTATGGTCCTAGAATGCTTCTGACTTGTTTTACTCTTGCTCAGGTTTCTTTGGTTTACTTATCACGTCTGATATTGTTCACTTGGATTCCTTGGAGACTATGAGGCTAAAATATAATGTTGCCTTAGGGATTTAATATACATCTCTTCTTGCACTCTTTTCTTCACATGGTTCTTTCACATTGTTTGTGGAAGGATGAAAACAAAGGTAAAGGACAAATTGAGAAGTACAATTCTTTTGATTTGATGAAAACTCATCTTACTTGGATCAAGTTTACCTGTCCAGATCCTCTCTAACCTTTGGGTAAGTGTCTTTAGACAAGGTACCTATCTTTCATGCAAATAGACATGCAAATATATTTCTTCCACCTTTTAAACATGTCTATGCATTTCTGAATCCAGGGAATGCTCAGAGTTGAGGCTATGAAGTACTGTTACATTAAAAATTTATACTTTTCTTTAGAGTGTAAATTGAGAGTGGGAAGGAGTAGAACTGAGGATTACCATTTTCCCTTCTTAAAACTATGTACATATAAGATGGAATTTAATTTTTTAGATGATTACTTTTTTAATTAAATAAATAAATAAAACGTTATGCTTTACAAAAATTCAGAATGCTATTTACACTAAGGAGGTTTGTTGGCATAATGAATAGTTTACTAATAAACAATACTTCCTTGCTATGTTAATATGAAAATTTTACCTAATAGTGTATATTAAAGTCATATACAAATGTTAGTATCAAATAATCTGAGTGCACTCACATTTCTTCACTTATTCATTTAACAAATATCTATTGAACACTACCATAAATGAAGCTATGCCCTCCCATTCTATACCAAAACCCACTAAGCTATCAAGCTTATTGTAGGCTGTTGGACAATCTACCACCTGGTTATGCCCTGCCTTGTGCTGTATCCTATTTGGGGATATGAATTTTTCTTGTCTCCCCCAATACATTTTAAGCTTCATGCACTTAGAAGCCATATCTTATATCTGTCTGTATCTACTGTAGTATATAATAATCAATGCTAGGCATTAGTAGGTATTCAATAAACATATACTGTTTGATACTCTCAATTACAACTAAATATGTTTTATTCACAAGTTTGTAACATAGTATATTTTCAATGTGAAAGATGACTTGTTAAAGGTGCCCATATCAATATGTTTATCTTAAAAGATTGTATGATATGTAGTACATAATCTATAAACATTTAATAAATACATGCTGAATACTTGAATTTTTACTCAAATTAATTTAACTTAGGTAATGATGCATTTATAGTTATCTTAAGGTTATAAAGACAATTCACGATTTTTAAAAAGATTTCTCTGCACCAAAATTATATCAAGACTAGCAAGCTAAGTAACTAATTTTGTGGAACTATTAACTGATAGGTGTGTATCAATGTGCATCTCATAAACGGGATTTATTTGTATTATGATTAAATATATTAAAACTGCCAACTCAATATGAAGCCAATCAAAGAGGAACCAGACTAATCTAGATTTTTTTGTTTTACTTATTACCCCTGTATATTTTACTCTAGTTATTTTCAATGATAAAATACATTTCAGCTTTAATTGCCTAGCTACCTATCTAAAAACAGATGTATATTTTTTATCTAGTCACTGTTTATGCAGCAATAGGAATTGATTTCCCCATGTTGACATTTAGTATAGTCTAAATTATCCTAAACATTGGCACTGAACTTTACAATCTTGCCAGAAAAAAAATTAGGCATTTACATTTTTATTTAGAACAATTTATCTTTACATGTATAGACAAATTAATCTACATTAGCACATACAAGGAGAGAAGAAAGTAAGGTCAGGGAAGCCACAACCAAAACAAGATGATTCAAAAAAAGAAATATCCTAATTTTTTCCCATCCATACCTCATTAATGTAGAATCAATGCAAAAAAAAAATATTAACAGAATTAATAAAAACTCCAAAGAACTCCCAAATTTAAATGACAGCAAGTTACTTTTAGAAAGAGATATTTTCAAATTCTCCTAAAAGCAATTGGATAACAACCCCTTCAGTGAAAGACAGTGTTATTCCTAGTAGCTCTGAAAACCTGGAATTGCTCTTAAAAGCAACGGATGTGCTTGAATAAAAGATTCAATAGCTTTTATTTTATTTCCTATTACAAAAGTCCTAGAGTTTTCTCTCTTGGGATTAAAGGTAAGGGTTTCTTAAGAAAGTTGTGGGTTCAGGCAAGAATCCCTAAGTGTAGGTATAAGTGCAAGTAAGTTTTTGTCTGTAGCACACTTAAATGCTAAAAAGAAGTAATGGTGTTACCGAACCAGTTTCATTTGCCTGATGTTCAGCAAGCCAAAACACTAAGACACTTAGGTGCAGAAAAGAAAGGGTTTATTCACAAGGCAGCCAAGTGAGGAGATGGGAAAGTCAGTCTCAGATCCACCTTCCCAAAAGTGAGGAGCTTGAGATATTTATGGGATAAAGAAGCAGAGTGGTCTTAGGTGTGGGGAAAGGTGATTGGAGGTAGGGGTAAAGGTGAGGTAGTCTGTGTTCTGCACAGGCATATCTGAGTTACATGCTTCTACCTTTAAGATATTTTATGTATAGCAATGGTAACATAAAGAAGGTATCTATGTAACATTCATAAAAGTAAGTGAGAAGGGAATCAAATAGCACTATAAAAAGATCAGTGAAACACAAAAGAATGGAGTAAGAAAGGAAAGGAGGGGAGAAAAGCTACTGGACATTCAGAAAACAATTAACAAAATGGCAATAGTAAGTCCTTCCCTATCAGCAATTACTTTAAATGCAAATCAAAAGGACAAAATGGTCAATTCACAAAGAAGACATGACAATTTTAAATATATAAGCACCAGACATCACTGCTCCTTAAAATATGAAGCAAAATTTGACAGAATTGAAGGGAGAAATAGACAGCACCAAAATAATACTAGGATACTCAAAAACTCACTTTCAATAATAGATAAAAGAAGCAGACAGAAGATTGATAAGGAAATAGAGGTCTTGAAAAACATTATATACCAATTAGACCTAACAGACATATACAGAATACTCCACCTAACAGCACCAAAATATACATTCAAGTGCACATGGAAAATTCTCCAGGATAGACCATATGTTAGGCCACAAAACAAGTCTCAACAAATTGATAAAGACTGAAATTATTCAAAGTATCTTTTCCAATCACAATGGAATGCAACTAGAAATCAATAGCAGAAGAAAAACTGGAAAATTCACAAATGTGTTGAATTAAGCAATGGTCCAAAGAAGTAACAAGGGAAATTAGAAAACACACTGAGACAAATGAAAACAAGAATACAGCATACCAAACTTATGACATGCAGTGAAAGGAGTGTTAGGAAGGAAGTTTCCCTAGTCAGTGCATGCTTCTATAACAGAATACCATAGACTGAGTGGCTTAAACAAAAGAAATTTATTTCTTACAGTTAGGGAGGCTTGGAAGTCCAAGATCACAGTACAAACTTGGTCAGGTTCTGATGAGAGCCCTCTTTCTGGTTTACAGATGGTTGTCTTCTTGCTGTGTCCTCACATAAGACAGGAAGAGAGATTGATAATTTCTCTCATGATTCATCTTATAAGGGAGACAAGCTCATTCATGAAGGCTCTATATTCATTACCTAATTACTTTCCAAAGACTCCACCTCCAAAAACCATCACATTGGGGATTAGGGCTTCAACATACAAATTTAAAGCAACTTAAACATTCATTCAATAGCAGAAGTTTATAGCTGTAAATATGTGCATCAAAAAAAGTAGGCAAGGTTTAAAATTTACAAACTAAATTTATACCTCAAGGAAAAAGAAAATGAACAACTACTTAAACCTAAAAGCAGAAGAAGGAAGAAAATAATAAATATGGAAGCAGAAATTAATGAAATAGGTAATAGAAAAACAATAGAAAAAAATTAACAAAACTGAGTTGATTTTTTGAAAAGATCAACAAAGTTGACAAACCCTTAGCTAGATTAACATAGAAAAAAGAAAGAACTCAAGTAAGTAACTAAAATCAGAAATGGAAAAGGGAACATTACAACCAATGCCACAGAAATAAAAAGGATTGTAAAAGAATTTTATCCACAATTATATGCCAACAATTTGGTTGAACTGGAATAAATGGATAAATTCCTAAACTAGACAACCTACCAAGACTGAATCATGAAGAAATAGAAAATTTGAACAGAGCAATAACTAGTAAGGGAACTGAGTCAAAAACCTCCTAATAAAGAAAAGCCAAAGACCAAATGGATTTATTAGAGAATTCTACCAAACATTTAAAGAATAAATAATATCAATCCTCCTCAAATTCTTCCAAAAATTTTAACAAGGGGGATGCTTACAATCTCATTCTATGAGGCCAACATTACTCTGATACTAAAGCCAGACATATGACAGAAAATTAAAATTACATACTAATAGCTCTTATGAATAGTGATGCAAAATCCTAAACAAGATAGTAGCAAACCAAATTCACATTAGAAGAATTCAATTAAACGGATCACATTAAAAGTACCACATTAAAGGGGTCATACACCATGACCAAGTGGAATTTATCTCTGGGATGCAAGAGTGGTTCAACATATAAAATCAATCAATGTAACATATCATATTAATGGGATGAAAGACAAAAACCACATGATCACTTCAACTGATGCAGAAAAAACATCTGATAGGGTTCAGCACCCTTTCATAATAAAAACAGTCAACAAAGTAAGAATAGAAGGAAACTACTTCAAAATAATAAAGTCCATATATGAAAATCCCACAGCTAATATAATGCTCAATGGTGAAAGACTGAAAGTTTTCCCTTTAAGATCAGGAACAAAAGAAGCATGCTTGTTTTCACCACTTCTGTTCAACATAGTATTGGAAGTCCCAGCTAGAGCCGTTAGGAAAAAAAAAAATTAAATTAAATTAAAGACAAAGAAATAGGAAAAAGAGAAGTAAAAGTATCACCATCTCTGTTTGCAAATAACATTATCTTATATGTAAAAAAAAAACTTTAAAATTCCATATAAAACTTATTAGAAATGATCAGTGAATTCAATAAATTTGCAGTATAAAATTGATGCAAAAATCAGTTGCATTCCTATATATTAACAATAAACAGTCAGAAAAGGATACTAATAAAGCAATATTATAAATAATAGCATTAAAAAGAATAAAATACTTAGAAATGAACCTAATCAAGGAGATGAAAGACTTGTACAGTGAAAATATTATTGAAAGAAATTAAAGACACAAATAAAAGGAAAGACATCCCATGCTCATAGACTTGAATAATTAATATTGTTAAGTAAAAGATACTAACCAAAGCAATCTGCAGAAAGCAATTTCTATCAAAATTCCAATGTCATTTAAAAAAAATAGAGAAGTCACCATAAAATTCACATTGAATCTCAAGGATTCAGTAGCTTAAACAATTTTGAAATGAAGAGATAAGTTAGACGACTTACACTTACTGATTTCAAAATGCATTACTAAGCTACAGTAATCAAAACAGTGTGGTATTAGCATAAACGCAGACATATAGACCAATGGAATAGAATAGTGGTCCAGAAATAAATCCTTACATGTGTAATCATAAAATCTTTGACAAGGATGCAAAGACCACTTGATAGAGAAAGGTTACTCTCTTAACAAATGGTATTGGGAAAACTGAGTATCCATATGCAAAAGAATGAAGTTGCAACCTTGTCTTACCCTGCATACAAAAATTAACTCAAAATAGAATAAAGTCCTAAATGTAATATCCACAATTATAAAATTTCCTAAAAGAAAACATAGAGGAGAACCTTCATGAGATTGGTTTTAGCAATGATTTCTTGGATATAACCAAAAAAGCACAGGCAACAAAAGCAAGAGAACGAATGGGATGAAATTTAAAAAAACAAAAACAAAAACAAAAAACAACTATTGTTCACCAAAGGACACAACAGTCAAAATGTAACCTATGGAATGGAAAATATTGCAAACTATATATCTGATAAGTGGCACATAGTAAATGCTGTATAAATTTAGCTATTATTCCATTTGTGGCAGATAATAGCAGCTTGTCAACAATATCCATTCTTCTCTCGGAAGACAATTCTTTTCCAGAAGGAAGTTATATCTACATTATATTTTCCAGTCTCCCTTACTGTTAGCTGTATCATGTGATTACTTTTCACCAATTGCATGTGTGCGAAAGTGGTCTGAATTACAACTTCTGGACCAAGACTTTGAATAAGTGGATGTTCATTATCGATTCTGTCTTTTCTGTTTTGCCAGTGAATGCAGACAACAATGAGACCTTAGAGTAGGGAGAGAATTCTCCATGGGTCTCTGGTATTTATTCACGTTTTGTGAATGAGGCACTGACTGCCTTTGCTCTGAAGTATCTTTTCAAGGATGTTTATATAGCTAACAACCTTAGATTATATAGATTCTCCCTCTGTCATGTTCACTGTCCAGTACAATGAAGATAATATATCCCTCCTTAGTAAAAGACAGGCAGGCTTACGCCTAAGATTCAAGTTCACTGAGCTAAGGGTTCCTTTCCTGTATCCTAACCCACTGCATGTGCAGGCATCTTCTGGCCCTCTTTGTAAAATTTGGGACTCAAGGAATCAGTGCAAAAAATGCTGGTACTTTGGCTACTACTATTGCTGTGAGTAACAACTTCTCCATATTCTCTGATCTAGGAACCTTGTGTTTTCTACCAGTATCCATAAAAATGTGGCAGGCTAACTTATTAGCTTGCAAGTCAGGCAAAATCTCAGACCCTTCACAGTTATTTACACTTAGGGAACGATCAGAGAGAGAAGACGGAAGAAACATTGCTCTTTGATTCAACACACACAGGAGATATATCTGACAACCAGGAAAACCCATATTAGTATCTTATGTTAGTGAGAAATAAACTTATACTATTTTTGAGCCATTATGAGTTTTGGGATCTATTTGGTACAGTACTTAACTTATCCTTACTAGTACACCATTTCATTTTCAAAACATTCCAAACATTTCCTGCTATCTTGTACCTTTTCAAGTATACTGGTTTTTAATTTCATTATTTGATGTCCCTAGATCACCTGTTTTATAGCCCTTATCTCATTATATGACTATTGGGGGAAATTTCCAACAATATATATGAGTAAGGGAAAAATAAAGTTATAAAAATACTGAGGTTTTGTTTTCTCTTTTAGAAAGAAATAATCATTTCTTGGCTTCAAAAAGCAGAATAACTGGTGTAGATGGAGTTAGAATTTTTTTTTAAATGATAGTTAACAAGATTTTAGAGATCAGCTGGTGAGCACTACTAATTTTAGAAAGGGAGAGACAGTGATTTTCACAAAGAAAGACAGAAGTCATTGGTTTAGTTAAGATTATAATTCATAACTACTTACTCCTATTTCAGTGTTCTTTCTGGCACACTCTCCAGTAATAGTGAAATGTGGGGTGAGATTTTAGAATTACTAACCAAGTGGAGATTCATGAAGTTTTCTCTCTCACTAATCTAAAACTCCAATACCTGAAATATGACAGTAAAATAATAATAATTTATTAAATATCTGCCTAGATATTCATGACACTACAGACTTAGGTATTGAAAAATCTATAGTTTATGAATAGTCACAGAATTATAACATGGACTCTACCCTTAAGAATCTTACATTCTGGCTGAATAGACAAGATACATGTAACAAATAAAGTTGAATGGTACTAGAGAATATATGGTTAAGTACTAAATTATATGGTTAGAAATTACAAATGACTTATGGATGACTAGAGTAGTCAGGGAAGGCTTAATTGAAATGCAGAACTTGGACTAGATCTTGAAGGACAGGAATTCTTTTATATAAGAACAGTAAAGGGAAAGTATTTTCAATGAGAAATAACATGAACAATGAAGAGAAAGTCAAGGAGGAAAATAGAATGTGCTTGGGATAATGGGAAAAAACGGGTCAAGTTTAGAAAGGTTTTGTTTTGCTGAAGCAGTGGGATATATGGTTAACTATCTACAAAGAGATAAGAAGGTAGAATTATTCTACGTAATATTGATACTGTCTGTTCTCCATTATTTCTCCCTCTCTCTCATTCTACATGCCTATTTCTATTTAACACTGATCTTGTAATTTCCCCCATCTTAAGTAAAAAAAATAATCCTCTCTTGATCTCACTTCCTCCTGTTGCTGCTGCCTCATTTCTATGCTCCCTTTTACACTATAGAACTTCCAAAGAGGAGTCTGATCTTCTCTTCAAATCCTGTCATCCCATTGTCTCTTGAACACACTTCATTTAGGTTTCATTCTCACCAATCTGCTGAAAAATCTTTTGTCAAAATTACTAATGACCTCAACATTGTGAAATCCCATGGTCAGTTCTCAGTCTTCATCTTGATGAATCAAGCAGCATATGACCCAATATATGACTCTCTGAATAATGAAACACTTTATTTGGTATCAAGGACACTACTCCCCTGATTTCTCTACTACTTCACTGGTAGCTTCTTTTCAGTTAGCTATTGTTAGTATTTCCTCATCTTTCCTACCTCTGAATATCAAAGGCCTGAAAAGTTCAGTCCTTCAATCTACTTTCTTTTCTATCTCTTCTCACTCCCTTGAAGACTTCGTCAAGCTTAATGGCTTTATATACCTTCCACATGTTGACAAATCCAAAATTTATATTTATAGCCCACACTTGTCTCCCAAATTTCAGACCAATATATCCAGCTGCTTACTCCACCTGGTTATCTAATAGGCATCTCCAAACTAACATGTCCAAAACAGATCACCTGATCTTTTTTCCTTAAACCTGTTCTTTGCAAAGTTGTTCCCCTTTAATGTAATAGAAATTGTATTGTTCCATTTGCTAATCTGTAGCTCTTCTCTTTCTCTCATGCCCCACATCCAATGAACTAGAAAAATGCTTTGGCTTCACCTAAAACTATACCCAGAAACTTACCACTTTTCAGCAATTCCACTGCTAAAACCCTGGTCCAAGCCACCATTATCTCTCACCTAGATTATTTTAACAGTCTCTCAACCGGTGTCCTGTGTCTGTGCTTGCCTTCTTACAGTCTATTTGCAAACCAGCCAGCAATGATTCTATTAAAATATGTATCAGATCATGTTACTTTTCTTCTCAAAATGCTCACTTGTTTTCACATCTCACTTAGTGGCCCTCAAGACCCTACAAGATCTGCCTACTGTTACCTCTCTAATTTAGTTTCCTAATTCTTCCCCCAACCCAGGTTGCTTACTCAGCTCCAGCCACACTGACCATTTGCTGATTTTCAAACATAGAAATCATGTTTCTGTCTCAGGATCTTTACAGATTTTATACCTTTGCCTAGAATGCTCTTCCTTTACATATCTGCATGGCTTGTGCACTTATTGCCTTAAGTTATTTTGTCAAATGCTAGTTTCTTAGAGATGTAGTCCCTGACAATGACCCGATTCAAATGGCAACTTCCTCTGTCCAGTACCTTAATACCCTTATGCTGCTCAAGTTTTCTTCATAGTCTTTATTACTCTGTGTTATTCTAAGTTTTATCTATTTATCTATTTTATTATTATCTATTTATGATTACATATCTTCCTTCACTAGAATATAACATTAAAAATGGCAGGGATTTTTATGTGCTTTGTTTATTGCTATATCCTCAGTGCCTAAAGCAGTACCTGGCACACTGTGGGTCCTAAATAAATACTTGTTGAATAAATGCATGAATGAAGGAATGTCTCTCTCTCTCTTTTAAATCTAAATTACAATAGTTCCTGAGAAATGCCTTGAACATTCTCACCAGATCAATGAATTATTTACTTTGAAATACGTTGAAAATCCCTTTGTAATTTATTATTTTTTATTGTAGAAATGACTTTACACAATAAATAAATAATGGATATTGTAGTTATTTTCTCCCTCTACTCTATTTCTACCCCTTATTCCATTACATGGCTTTTTCTCTGAGTAGTTTATACTTGAAAATAAAGATGGAATAGAGTAATATTCTATTTCGTAGCTTTTTGCGACAGCAGTATAACAAAGTTTACTATGACAGGCATTTTTTTCATTGAATCTAAAGGTAAATTAACACTAACAAAGAAATTATTTAACACTGTTGTAACAAAAACATATTTTAGATGCTTCCTGCTCATAAAATCAACCTTTAAATACTTTTGTTACTATGAAATATTAAATACTAGAGAGAAATATCAATTTGACTTGAAAATTACATTGATATTTTTGTTGATAATATATCAACTGTAATGTCAATTAATAGCTCAAGGAGTTTAACTTCTGATAATAAAGTCACCTTGTTTGCTATATCCTATAAATGGCTGTCAGTTTTTATAACTTAACGAAAATGTCACCACATTTTTTTATTTCAGTCGTGTTTACTTGAGGATGGATTCTTTTGCTAAGAACAATGAAAGGAATTAGCAATTTCTAAGTTTGAAAGGTACACAGAGTATTTGAAAGTGTAAAAACCAAAAGTGAAGAGATTATATTTCCCAAAGTCAGAGCTAACCAGGTCTGGTTCCAAAGATGAAATGATTAAAAATTGCACAGTATCCGCTTAATAACAATAAGAATAAAAGTGTCCCATTTTTGTCCTTTTTGGAAAAGTCTTATAAAAAATTTGAATATCATTTAGTTGATGAAATCTATAATTTTGCTAGTGTCAAGTTCCTTTGTTTTGATACTTTGTCCCTAATGAACAGACTTTACTTACCAAGGGTAATTATTCTTCAGTGCATTTCTCCTGGCTGTTTGTTTTAATGCACCTCGTGTTGCTTTCTATTGAATGTTTATTCATTTCCCACATTAAAGTGAAAATTATTATTATGTGAATATTCAAAAACACAAAATACTAATGAATAAATCAGAAAATCTTATTAATGCTATCCATACAGATAGTCCCTGTTATAAGGCAGCTTAATTAAATCCCAAGACTGAGCTTGAACTTGAAACATTATTAAAGCATGTATTGGAATGTCTTTTGTTTTTGTTTTTTTTTTTTTTTGTCTGTTGCTTAAACATTATGCCTATATACCCAAATACCGGACTTAAAGTTCTAATTCAACCAGAAGTTGTCTCAGTAAATTTGTCCCACAAGTAATACTATTCCTGTATCTCTTACAAACTATTTTAAGTATAGGTGTTAAGAAATTGTAACTTAACCTAAAATCTTCATTTCAAGAATTCTCTGCTTGTATGACATGAACTACCATGCCATGGCATGGCATTAATGGTAGATGAAATATTTTCTTTTAAATCAGGTATTTAGAGTGTCATAAGTAATTTTGTTAAAAAGTTCTTTGTGTTCACTACAAATATTTGAAAGGATGGCAACAGGAATGTAAGTACATATTAATACTAATGTTTTACTTAAGTATCTGTTAGCAAGGTGCAAGAAATGAATTGCTCACTCCCACAAACGTTTGAAAGCTACCCACTCTAGAGACTAATAGGTTATTAATTGCATTTTGTCGAGAGAGATGTTTCATAGAATATAAGGAAAAAAGATTTTCATCTATAAAGAATGCAGTAGACTAGCTCCAAAATGATTTACTTAATTAATCCAAAAGAAGTTTGATTCATGATTAACAAGAGGACAAATAAATCTTCATTTAAAGCTCTGGGCATAAGTAAACTCAGTATATTGTCAAGGAAATAATTCCTAAATGAAGAACAAACAGAGAAAAACTCTTTTATGACTTAGATATCTTTGACACTGAGTAACAGCAGAATTTAAATTAGGTTGTAGCTTATTTCAGAATTGTGATTAGAAAAAAAAGTGCATATCTTGTGAGAAAGGAAATAAACAAGAAAAACATCCTCAGTGTTAAATTACTTTCCTTTAAAATGCAAACACATGCCACTAATTAGCAGCTTGGTTTCAGGACTGACTACACAGGCTACATAGTAAGGAAATAGGATTTACCTGGTAATGCTTTTCTTCCTTTCAGTCCCTGTTAACTTGTAATTCAGAAATTTGCAAGATCTCCTTTCAGCAGAGGCAGCCTGGTGGATGATACTTTGGAGTGAGATGAATTTAGGTTCAATTCACAGCTTCTACATTTACTAACAACTTAGGAGAGTTATTTAAATTATCTGAGCCTGTATCCTCATCTGTGAAGTAGATAATAATGGTACCTACTTTTTTGAAATGTTATGGGGATTGAGTGAGAAGATTTATGCATTGTATTTGACCCCATAATAGGTGTACAGTAAATGTTAGTTTCCGTCTTCCTTTAGTCCATGTAGAGGTCTAGTAGAGCTGAGAAAACACAGAAGACTTTGAATATGAACATTAAGTGATAAATTTCCCCCTTTGTTGTAGTTATTACTTCTTAGTACATTATGTATTGATCAGGAATAATCAATATATTAACAGGATATAGTAGAACAGTTCAAGTAATGTTTCTCTGACACTTATTAGTGGAGGGCTCTCTTTCAGGGAATAGTGCAAAACCACACTGGCATGTTGCACCATGCTGCTGAGGGATGTCTTCCTGGAACCAAGTCCTATACACTCATTTTCTGGAAGCAAGTTTCAAGTAGAGGAGGGTAGATAGAACCTATTTAGTCAAGAAAATCTCCCTTCTCATCCCTCTTCAGATATAATACTCCCTCATATGCATTATCTTGGTTTATTATAACAATAATGTGGCATGATGGAAAATGATTTTATGTCTTGACCCAAATGCATACACAAAAGAAATGACAGTTTTTTCTAACCTTAGCACTGTTGCAGAAATATTGGGTAAACAGATGGGACAATTTTCTTCTCATTTAATTCACTCAGGTCTCATTTCTAGACCTGAATTTCCTTCTCAGTAAAATGTGGAGCTGGAATAGATAATTTCTAAGGTTCTAACCAGCTCTACTTTTCTATTAATATTTACACTAAAAATAAAAAATGATGTTTTACATCTGTGATCACTGGCTGGTTGAACCCTGCCAGAGAAGGCACGTTGTGTGGCTTCTCAGTTTAGTGAGGTGATTAAAAACTCAGGCACTAAAGGTAGAATTTAGTTTAAACCCCAGCTTTGTCACTTACTAGCCACATAACCTTGTGCTAATCCTTTAATTTTTTTATCCTGTTTTCTTATCTGTAAAATACAGTTAATAAAAATATTCAAGTCTCAGAGGTCCTGAGGGAATTGAGATATATATGAAAAGCATTTTATATGGTTTTCAAGCAGTAAAATTGTTAAGTATGATGTCCCTATTATCAAAGAAGAGAGTCAAACACAAAAATTTCATCAATATCATAGTCCCGGCAATGAAAGCAGGGGAAATTCTGAATAGGTGTATGTCATTTATGTGATTTCCTATCCAAATCCCCCAAGCCTTTGGAGAGGAGACTAAGTGAAATTAAAAGAACTATTTACGTGTAAATACCCACAAGAAAAAGACAGTGCTAAATTGGTATCAGTGTGATGAAGAAAAAAAAATAAAAATAAAACAGAAGAGAAGAATAACCTCCCTTTCATCATAGAACATAGCATGGCACAAGTGACCTGAGAGGTCTTAGGTATCTGTACCATCAGTAGCATCAATGGCTTAGGGACAACATCTGGTGGCTTAGAGCAATAAGAGGCCTTTGTTATAAGCCTGGTAGTGAGTTAGAAATGATCAGCACTTTGTATATCTGTAGCTATAACAAGAGTTCAATGTCCCCTGTAAATCTCATCAGAGATCTCCTATTTCAGAGATTGTTCACATTATTCAGAACTATTGAAGGTTGCTGTTTGTTTGGAACTTATATCAAAGTCTTTCTCCTCTGAACTCCTATAGTCACCTCCATCTTGTAGAAGCACATTAATGGTCAGTATATTGCTGAAAGTTAGCAATAGAAAATTTTAAATATCTCTAAATGTAGCAACTAAATAAATTCTTATATGTTTAAAATAGTCATCTTGCAAACATACATATGACACTTAGGGAGAAAGAAGTTGTCACACTAACTGAAAAATCGTTAATTTAGGTACTGAACTGGGTGTGTGGCTGCACATTAATTTTATCGGCATGGGACGCTTTCTTCAAAGGGTATATATTGTACAGGATTTAAAATGTGTGATGATGTGGACTTTCATACATCTGTGCAATATAGATCATAAGGAAAAAGGGAGCACATTTCTATTTGCACTGCAAAAATCCCAGCAACTTGCCAAATAGATTTACTTCTCTCTTGTTTCCCCTTTTATTTAAGGACATTTTGAAACAACAATAATGCCATCTGCTGGTCAGTCCAGTGAGTCTGGAAATAAGTGGAGAAGATCTGTCCCCAGAAAAGTGCCCCAAACAAAAAACTGATAGTTGGAAATGTACTTATTTTGTATTTGTTAGATTTTGTGAAATCTAAAATTCACGATCACTAAGATTTTAGGCTTAAACAACATATTTGGCATGCAGTACAATTCTTCTTAAGTTAATTAACTTTCCACAATCCTAGTGTTTTTAATACAGTGAGCAGTTTTGGATTTGTCTGCATTCTGTGAACTATTGACAAAAAAAGTCTATGTGTGACTAATTCCTTTGGTGCCTGAGAAAGTTTGTTCTACTCTAGTGGCTTAATACATAGACACATTACACCGGGAAATTGTGCTAGCTTAAAGTCTTTTTTAAAAAAAATAGTATCAACTCAAAGGACGCTTATTCCTTTAAAAAGGGAGAGAGAGAGAGAGGAAGAGACTGAGAAAGAGAGGATGTTGAAGAAGAAACAAACAAAATGGACAATGCTAGATAGAAACAGAAGTTCAGGTAGATACAATAAAAGTAAAAAAGGGAAGAATTAGAGGAAGTAGCAGTATCAACAGAGAAAAGAGAATTGGGAAGCATACATAGGGAGAGTTATGGTCCATGCCTGGGAAATAAAGAATACAGAAAGAAATGTGAAGCCTGTGATGGGGAGGAAATCAAGTAGGAGGCAGACAAAATAGGTGGCTTATTGAAAGCGGCACTAGGTGAGAAACTGGGAGTACAGGCAGATGAAAAGAGAAGTAGTCACAATTGATAAGTGGAAATTTTTTTTCTTATTTCATTTTTTTCTAGGAAGTATCCTCTTTACCTTTCCATCATACTGTTATTTTTCTTAGGCTGTCTCCAGCAGTAATGAATAGAAGTTGTAACATTCTTCAGAAAAGGAAAAAATATACTTGAAATCGAGCCAGATGAGTTATCATTGTGTCTTTATTTCTATTCTCTACTATGAACACTTCTCCAAAATGTGAATGATGTTCATAGGGACAGCATGTTCCATAATACTCAAAAGTTGTCAAGGGTTTAGTGTTTACACATGGAATGTTAGCTTGTTTAGCACTCCATCTCCACCCTTTCTATAAAAAAATCTGTTTTATTATAATGACACATATCACTTCAATAGGCTTCCTGGAAACTCTCTAAGGTCCTTTTCAACTCTAAGAGTTTGGAATTTCAATAAGTCTTTTGGAAAAATATTTTGTGCTTTAGCAAATCCAAATCATTCATTGTTAAAAGGAAAATCTTTCCACATTTTAAAGACAGTTTAGAAATATAGAAAAATTCAGTGAATAATATAAGAAACACAGAAGGACCTATGATCTAGAATTAATAAAAGTTAGCATTTGATTATTTTTGCTTCCTGTGTTTATACCCACATGTGTGTATAAAAGAAACAGAACAATCAAAATTAACCTGGAATCCCCTTTGCCTCTTTCCCCAGCCTTACACCTATCCATCCCACTCCTATCACCTCTACCTTAGAGCTATCAATAAAATGAATTTTTGTGCGTTTTGTAGTCCATTTTTGTCTTTATTTTAAATTTCACTATGTGTGCACAGCCCACACACACATCAATTAACATTATACAACATTACTTTGTGTATTTTTAAAATCTACATAAACACTGTCACATCATTTGCACTTTTCTGCAGCTCACTTTTTCCAATCACCATTACGTTTTCCAGATCTATTCATGATGATAACTTAAATTCATCTACTCTGTTATTTAGTAACATAATTTATTATGTCTTTATTCTATTGTGGACCTCTATTGCTTTTAATTTCTGGCAATATAAACAATGAAGAACACATAGGTAGATGTCTCCTGGGACATATATGTGAGATTTTCTCCAGAGTCTATACCCTGAAGCTGTTGGTGGATAATAGGGCATATGCACCTTCAGCTTCACTTTACCTTCAGCTTTCCTAGACATTTCCAAATTAATTCAAATGAATTGCACTGATTTTCACTCTCACCAGGATTTCTTGTTGCCCCACATCCTCACTAACGCTTGGCACAGTCAGATCCTTTTTTTTTTTTTTTTACATGTTTACCAGTCTGATTCTATCATATTATTGTTTTAAGTTACAGTTCTCTGATTACTACTATAACTCCTACTTTTACCCCTTATATTACATCACTGGCTAACAGTTTTTAATCTTTACTCTGTGTTAAGACCTCTTCTAAAAACCTTCATGCATTAACTAATTTGATTCTTATAATTACTCTGTGAGTTATTTATGATTTTATCTTCATTGGCTAGACACAGAAATTTAGATATAGTAAAGTAACTTGTCCAAAGTCATATCTGTTACAAGTGAGATTTAGCATAATTGTATATCTTTCTCTGTTAGCATATTTTCCCCTTTTGTGAATTTAACAGTATTATAATTTGCCACTTTTTCTATCAGTTTGCTTATTCTTATGCATTTGTAGGAGTTCCTTACGTATTCTTGGAACACCATTCTCTGTATACAGCAGCTATATTAATACATTTCTGAGAAAAAAATGTATTAAAATCTGGACTACACTCTCATACCATACACAAAAATAAATTCAAAATGGATTAAAGTCTTAAATGTAAGACCTGAAACCATAAAACTTCTAGAATAAAATATATGCAGTATGCTCTTTGACATCAGTCTTAGTAATATTTTTTTAAATATGTTTACTCAGGCAAGAAAAACAAAAGCAAAAATAAACAAAATGGTATTACATCAAACTAAAACACTTTTTCACTGTGAAGGAAACTCAACAAAATGAAAAGGCAGCCTACTGAATGGGGGAAGATATTTGCAAACAGTATATGAAATAAAGGGTTAATATCCAATATATACAAAGAATTCATACAACTCAACATCAAAAAAAAAGAAATGACCTGATTATAAAATGGGGAGAAGACTTGAACAGACATTTTTCCAAAGAAAATATAGAGACGGCCAATAGGCGTATGAAAAGGTGCTCAACATCACTAATCATCAGGGGAATGTAAATCAAATCCACAATGAGATATCACTTCACACCTGTCAGAATGACTATTAACAAAAAGACAACAAATAACAAGTGTTGATGAGGACATAGAGAAAAGGAAACCCTCATCCACTCTTGGTGAGAATGTAAATTGTTGCAACCACTATGGAAAACAATATAGAGATTCCTCAAACATTAAAACTAGAACTACTGTATTATCCAGCAATTCCACTCCTGGATATTTATCCAAAGAAAACGAAACACTAATTTGAAAAGATATATGCACCCCTTATGTTCATTGCAGCATTATTTGCAATAGGCAAGATACAGAAACAACGTAAGTGCACATCAATAGATGAATGGATAAAGAAGATGTGATACAAACACACACACACACACACACACACACACACACACACACAATGGAATATTACTCAGCCATTAAAAAGAATAAAATCTTGCCATTTGTGACAACATGGATGGACCTAGAGGGTATTATGCTAAGTGAAATAAGTCAGACAGAGAAAGACAAATACTGTGTTTTCACTTATATATGTGGAATGTAAAAAATGAAACAAATGAACAAACATAACAAAACAGAAACAAAGTTATAGATACAAAGAACAAACAAGGGTTGCCAGAGGGGAGAGGGCTGGTGGCAGGGCGGTGGGGGGAGAAATATGTGAGGGAGATTAAGAGATACAAACTTCCTGTTGCAAAATAAATGAGTCACAGGTATGAAATGTACAGTGTGAGGAGCATAGTCAGTAACTACATAATATCTTTGTATGGTGAAATATAGTAACTAGATTTGTTATGGTGATCATTTTGAAATGTATAAAAATATCAAATCTCTATGTCATGCAACAGGATCTAACAGTGTTTTAGGTCAATTATACTTGAAAAGCAAACAAATAACAAACCAACTCATAGAAAAAGAGATCAGGTTTGTGGTTATCAGAGGCAGGGGATGGGGAGAGGGGAATTGGATAAAGGCAGTCAAAAGGCACAAACTTCTAGTTATAAGATAAATAAGTACTAAGTATATTTATGTAAAGTACAACATGATAAATATAATTAACAAGGCTGTTTGTTGTATATGAAAGTTGTTAAGAAAGCCAACCCTAAGTATTCTCATCACAAGGAAAATTTTTTTTCTATTTCTTTAACTTTGTATCTATATGAGATGATAAATGTTCACTAAACTGTGATAATCATTTCATGATGTATGTAAGTCAAATCATTATGCTGTACACCTTAAACTTGTACAGTGCTGCATGCCAATTATATCACAATAAAACTAGTTGAAAATAAATAAATAAATAAATAAATAAATAAATAAATAAATAAAATCTGTCATAATCGAGGTTTTGTCCAATTCTTATAATTATAACAGTTTAATATATTTCTAAGCTAGATGTTAGGAGTTACAAGCTCTTATTGTTACACCATCTTTGTTCCTTCTTTGATTTATCATTATGTAACATCTTCATATATTTACACTATTTTTTCACCTTAAATTATATTTTATTTGATATCTATATTACTACAACATATATTTAACTAGCCTTCTTCTGATAAATCTTACCATCTTTAATTTTGCTTTTATATCACTGTTCCTCCTGTTAGGCAATTATATATTACTGGCGTTTTGATGTCAGGCCTGACCACATGACTTACTTTAGCCAAACAATGTTAACAGAAGTGATGTGTGCCACTTTCAAGCAGAGGCTTTAAAAGCCATCCTGTTCCTCTATTTTCCTTTTCCTTTTACTATGAGAATGCCAATATCTTTGATAGAAGCTATGTTATCTCCTTGTTCCTGGATGGAAAACAATTATAAAACTTTGTTACTAGAAGCTACTAAGATTTTTGTAGTCATATTTTTAATTCTAGATTAATACAGCCTAATCCGATTTTTAGAAGGCCTATATATGAACTAAATTCCTTCACAGGCCCCTCAATTCTAGGTCTTATTAACCATTATGACTTTTATTTCTCTCTTTATTTATGGCACAAGGGGATTTCTCTTTCCTGATTTCAGGTTCAAAGATTCATTCAAAAGTGTTGGGGATTACATTTTGCTAGATTTTCTATGTATCAATACTTCAAGTAGAAGAGGAGAATTCTTTATTAGCTCAGATTATCATATTTATCCAGCAATCCTTTACAGTTTTTACAATTATTGGCCTTTGAAATAAAAAACTACTACTCAGTTGCTTAAGATTATTTTTGGAGATTTTTATTTTGATGCTATGAGAAATTATCAATAACATCATAGAAGTTATCAGTGCTTATTGAATTAATTTCAATATGCATTACTTACCAGATTCTCTTGTGTTTCATGAAATAACATAGAACTAGTGGTTGATCCTAAGTACAAAGAGGTTATTTGAATATTTCTCAGGTTTTAGGACCAAACATAACTGTGTTTTTCAAAAGATTATCTTCTCTAATTTTAACCAGGAATTATGAAAATCATCCTAATTTAAAATAGGTTCATTTTTCTCCGTAAAATATAGCAACACTTACCAAACATTTCACCGACTAGGAGGAATCTGTATTTTTAGTTCCTCCCTTATGCTCATATGCTTAGGGAAGCTCTCTTAAAACATGAACAGAGCACAGCAGAGGGCAAAGTGAGCAAAAGTAATTTGCTACTTGAGGCAGAGAGTAGAAGCTTGAATTCTTATGGCATATGAGACAGACAGTTTAAGGGAAAAGCTATGTATTTATGGGAAACAAACTGTGTGTGTGTATACACATGTAGGAGAGTCTGTATGCGGGTACTTGGGTGGGATGAGAGAATAAACGTATATAATAGAATATTTCTAATGCTTCAGTTTAAAAACTGTAAATGGATTCTAACATTTAGAAGTCCTACTAAATAAATCAAACCCAACCACACTTACTTGTCATGAGTATCAGAATGAAAGTTTCAATACTATCTTTAATTTGTACTAATGGATTTAATCTAGATTTACAATTTATGAATAAAAGACTGACTTCTAATTCACAAACTACAAAAATGAAAACACTACTATTATTCCTTATTAAATAATGTTCTTCAGCTTATTCACTGTAGTCCCCATGACTCCCACTTCCTGGTATTTACACCTGGTATAATTCCCTCCATTGCATGGGAAAATAATCTGTGACTTTCTTCCAACCAATAGAATATGGCAGAGGTGATAGGATGTATTTGGTTGTGTGTACATAATTGTTTTATGTAAGATAGTAGTGCCCATATTGCTGGAATCTCTCACTACCTTACTAAATATGAAGAAGCAAGCTGACGTGTTGTGAGCTGCCTTGTGGAGAGGGTCACATGCAAGAAATTCTAGATGACCTCTGGCTGACAGCCAACAAGAAACTGAGGCCCTCATCTGGCGCCCGCAAGGAATTGAATGCAACCAACAACCATTTGAACTTGGAAGGGGATCCTTTTCCAGTAGAGCCTCAGATGAAACCCAGTCCTGGTTAACACCTTGATTTCAGCCTTGCACAGGACCCAATTATGTCATGCTCAGAAAACTGACTCAGAAACTGTGAGATAATAAATGTGTATTGTTTAAACTTCTAAGTTTGTGGCATACTGTTATGCAACAATAAGAAACTAATAAAGATTGCAATATTGGCGGAAGCATAACATCCAAAATAAGTTTTTTTTTCCTCTGAAACCAGGAAAGAACTAGGAACCTTTAAAATACATACCATCTTCCTAATTGTAGAAAGAATGGTAGTGTGTTGTTCTGAAGATAAGTATAATGATGTCTTTAAAGTTCCTATAATGCCTGATACAGAGTAACTACTTAATAAATGTTACTTATTGCCAATAATTTTTAATAGTAGGAAGAGTTGTGTTTGCTGCTTAATAACAATGACCCTTTGAAAACTGCCACTTTTCATGCCATCTAGCAATGCTAAAACTCATTTTTCCCTCAAAGACATGTACGTGCTCTAAATATATTTGTGACCCTACTCAATTATAATAAAAATAGGCTGGGACTTCCCTGGTGGTCCAGTGGTTAAGACTCTGCACTTCCACTGCAAGGGGTTTGGGTTTGATCCCTGGTCAGTGAACTAAGATCCCACATGCTGCTTGTCGTGGCCAAAACATTAAAAAATAATAATAATAGCAATAAATAATAAATAATAGGCTGACATAAATTAATGGAATTCTGAAATATATCCCAGACCTAGGAAAATTTTTCTTTTGCAACTGAATATTCTAATAGTAACAGCTAGCTAAAGTTTCCATATTGTGTGTGTGCCTCCCTCTGGAGACAAGATGCTTGCTTTCATACTCGCGTTTTATGGCTTACTCACTATGAACCTTGGAGAAGTTACTTATCTCTGTGACTCAGTTTCCTTATCTATAAAAATGGTATAATGTTATATAATTCATAAAGTTGGTATGAGGAATAAATGATTTCATTCATTTAAAGAAAACTGGACAATGTATAATAGATATATATTGTTAAAAAAATGTAAGCCATTATTATAAAAACTAAATATTCTCCTTTCAAAATGAAGTGTAAAAAGCAAAGTCTACATATAAGATTCAAACTTGAAAAAGCACCAGAATAAGCAATGAAAAGTATTCCCTTTTCCTGGCCACCCTATCCCTTCCTCAGATACAACTGCTTTTAGCATCTTCATGTGCTCTACCAAGATAATTTAGGCACATCTACACACATTTCTAGATAACAGAGAACCCCTCTTATTTTTTATCCATTGTACCAGAAAATCAGTGGGTTCTTTATGTCTGGAAACTTATATTCTTCAGTTCTGGTAAATTTCTTAAATCACTTTATTTTTCTGTAACCTCAGTTTTCTCTTGCTAGAACTTTTTTTTCAAATGGTAAAGCTCCTGGACTGCACCCCAACTTAAAACAACAACAACAACAACAACAACTTTTCTCCAATGTTTTTTATCTGTCTCTTTGTTTGCTCAAATTTCAAATTTCTGGAAGATTTCACCTATTTCATATTCCAAGTATTCTATTGATTGCAATTTTTTTTTGTTATAATGATTTTCACTTCCAAAAATGTTTTTGTTTTCAAAATGTTCCTTTATTATATCCTCTTATTCTTGATTTGTAGTTGTAATATATTTTCTTATATAACCAAATACACTGATTGTTTTTTTCTCCCTATGTTATCTTCTTTCTGTATAGTGTGTTTCCTCAAAGTTGCTTGACTTTTCTCTTTACTTGCTTGTTTTGGTCTTTGTCTTTCATGTGAAAAGGTAGATACTGGGATACCAGTTTTCTTGGAACTGAGTGGGGAAAGGGACTGAGAATTCCACATGCATGTATGCTCATTTATTCCCATGTTTGTAGTATGGTACCAATCAACTGTCATTGCTCTAATCCAGAGAGCCTCTACTTTATTTTCTCTTAAGAAAATAAACCTCTAAACGTCTGTTTGAACAGGAAAAGGACAGTCACTCAGCGTAGTGAAGTGCAAGAAGAGATTTGGATTTGTTTATAAAACAACCATTAACTCACTTTTGTATTACCTTCTCTGCCAGTTCCTGAGCTTATTGAGGATTTTGTGCTATAAATCAGGTTATTCCTTGCTTTCTCCACTGCCAGCTTAAATTTACACCCAAAAGGTGTAGTAAATATAGCTTCTCTCATTTCTAGCTTCTGAAATTGTATTGGCTTTGGCTATTCTCCTGGAACGATTATCCTAGTGAATTTATGTCTTAAAAATACCTCTTTACTATAAATTTTGTTGGGTTTCCCAAGAGAGCTTAATTAGATGTGTATATTTATTTGGTCATTTTTCTTGAGTTACATTTCAAACATGGAGTTGCTTATAATTTTCAATCAGGTTAGTACTTTATCTCTAGGAAACATTTGACTCTGCTGATCACATCCTTCTTCTTAAGAAAATACTCTACTTTGATTTCAAGCTTTCCTTCTTTTATTTTCTACCTCTGTCACTGCTGTTCCTTACTCTTGTGGGAAATATTTTCTTTATCTGAACTTTAGATAATGGAGTCCCTCAGGAAGAAGTCCTAGGCATTATTTTATCCTCACTTGTAATCCCTCTCCATATAGTGACCATCTGCATTAGAAGTACAAGTGATAAAATGCATATTATGAGATCCTACTCTAGACCTAATAAACTGGAATCTCTCCAAGTATGACATGGGAATATGCATTTTGAATAATCTCCCTTCACAATTCTTCCATATAATAAAATTGAGACATATTTTCAGAGCAATCTCATTCATGACTGTAATAGTTATAACTTGTTGCATACTAAATTAGTCCAAAACTTAGTGCTTCAAGCAACAGTAAGTGTTTAGTGTATCTCAGAATTCAAGAGCAGTTTGTCTAGGTGGGTCTGGCTTTGTTTTTCTCATGAAATTACATTGAGAAACAACCCTCTATATGTCTCTCATATTTCCGTTTATCTTTCAAGTAAGGCATTAACTGCTCTTATATTCCCAACTGTTCTTCCAATAATGCTTATATATTGAACAGGCTTGGAAAATCAAGGTAGCATCTACCTCCAGAAGTAAGGGCAAATTTGCCTACAGTTCAGCATAATAAAGATAATATCTCTCTCCACAGTAAAGGGAAGGTTTGTTTGCAGCCCATTATAAAATATTTGTGTTCCCCCAAACTTGGGTTTCTTCAACTGTGATGCATATATTAGCATCCATCCAGACCATATAACATCACTCCTGTGGGACTTATGGAGTAAGATGTAACCATGAAGCTCATGCTGCCTGCTGTGATATGAGTAATAAAGTTCTTTATTTCTCATCCTGGAGTCATGTATCATTTAACAGCATCTGTGAAATTGTGGCAGATTGACTCACTATCTTACAGATAAGGTAAAATCTCAGACCCCTCACAGTTCTTAAAAGGACAGAGTTAGATATAAGGGGTTATATTAATCTGCAGGCTTGACTGGAGCTGGAGGATTCACCTACACAAAGGTATGTTAGTGATGACTGCTGATGTCTCAGTTCCTCTCCATGATAGCCTTTCCAAAGGATAATTGAGGGTCTTCATGGCATGGTGGTTGATTGCTTCCAGAGAAAGTAATCCAAGACATGAATATAAAAGCAGCAAATCCCTTTATTACCTAGCCTAGGAACTCCAACACGATCATCTCCTTTGTACTCTATCAGGCATACAACCCAGACCTAATTCAGTGTGGAAGGAGACCACACAACAGAGTGAATTTTAGGAAATGAGAATCATTGGAGACCATATTGGAGGCTGGATACCACAATGACAATTTCTTTAATTACCATTTATACACAGGTTGACTCACAAAGTTATAGCTCCTTCCCAGAGTTCTCTGAGGTCCAGGTCCACAGATTCAGTCATTTACTTAACCTCTTCATTTGGATGTTTCAAAAGTGACTCAAATCCAAGTTGAACAAATTGAATTATTTATTCCCTTTCCGCCCACAAACCTGCCTGGTTCTAGTCCAGGGTTAAATATACTAGTGAATATTAACACTAGGAACATTTTTAGAAAGGTGTCATGCTGAAAGAATAGATTTGGAAATGACAGACATAGGCATCTCCAGGAGCTAGAGAGCACCATGGACCAAGGTAATAAGAACTTTTTCCTGGAAAAACAGTACTATGGTCTAAATGTTTGTGTTCCCCCAAAATCCATATGTTGAAATCCTCATGCCCAATGTAATGGTAACTTTGGGAGCTGATTAGGTCATGAGGTTGGAGCCCTCATGAATAAGAATAATGCCCTTACAAAAGAGTCCCGGAGTCGGAGCCAAGATGGCGGTGTGGGAAGACGCCGAGTTAACATCTCCCCAGAACTAGGGCACCTGCTGGCCACTGGTGGGGGACCCTGACACCCAAGGAGACGGGAGGAACCCCCAAGTGAACCAGTAGGACGTGGAGAAACTGGCAGGAGGGGAGAAGTGGAGGCCAGACAGGATTGGCGCCCCTGAGGCCGGGGAGATCAGGAGAGTCAGACAGGAGGGAATCTCCAGGAAGAGCGGGAGAGGAGCAGAGGGTGATCGCCTGGCCCACTTGTGCCAGGGAGCCTGCTGAGCTCCCAAGCTGGTACTCCCCCTCCAAAGCCCCCTCCAGGACGTGTGGGTCCTGGGTGCATAAGAGGCAGGCTGGGGATATCAGGAGAGGCAGGCAGGAGGGGCCCTGCCAGACCAGAGGAACAGGAGAGGAGAGGAGGTCGTTTGCCCCACCCACTCGAGCTCAGGAAGCCTGCTGGGCTCCCAGGTGAGGTCCCCTGCCCTCTGAGACTAAGGGTGGGAAGCACGCCTGGGCCCTTTCTATTCCTTGAGCCTAAGCCCCACCCCCTAGAGCCCACAGGATCTTTCCTAGACCTGTGGGTCCTAAGTATAGACCTCACCCACTGCCCAAATTTTGCCCTTGACTAGGCCCCACCCTCCATAGACAAGGTCTTTCCCCCCCTTTTTTTTTCTTTTCCCTCCTCCTCTTTTTTACTCTGGTATTAATGTAGCTTCTGGTTGTTGATTCATGTATATTTTTATTTTTATATTCTTTCTACATATCTGTTAGTTTCCTAGCCTAATTTTATTTTTTACTTTGTTATTATTATTATTTTTTTGCTACCCCACGCACGTGGCTTGCAGGATCTTGGTTCACTCTCCAGAACTCAGGC
Organism: Eschrichtius robustus; assembly: GCF_028021215.1. Classification (NCBI taxonomy): domain Eukaryota; kingdom Metazoa; phylum Chordata; class Mammalia; order Artiodactyla; family Eschrichtiidae; genus Eschrichtius; species Eschrichtius robustus. Next base: position 77,239,983 of record NC_090845.1, on the reverse strand, counting down.
CAAAGCGCTTGCAGTGGGGGCTCCAAATAGAAACCACTGGACTAACAGAGAACCTCAGACCCCAGGGAATATTCCTCAGAGTGAGGTCTCACAGAGTTTCTCATCTCAGCACCAAGGACCAGCTGTACCCAATAGCCTACAAACTCCACTGTTGGAAGCCTCAGGCCAAACAACCAGTAAGAAAGAAACACAATCTTACTCATAAAAAGAAAAAAATGAGATGGCAAAAAAATATGTCACAGATGAAGAAGCAAGATAAAAACCTACGAGACCAAATAAATGAAGAGGAAATAGGTGATCTACCTGAAAAAGAATTCAGAGTAATGATAGTAACGATGATCCAGAATCTCAGAAATACAATGGAGACATGGACTGAGAAAATACAAGAAATGTTTAACAAAGATCTAGAACTAAAGTACAAACAAACAGAGATGAACAACTCAATAACTGAAATGAAAAATACACTAGAAGGAATCAATATCAGAATAAGTGAGGCAGACAGAACGAATAAGTGAGCTGGAAGACAAAATGGAGGAAACAACTGCCGAGGAGCAGAATAAAGAAAAAAGAATGAAACAAACTGAAGACAATCTCAGAGACATCTGGGACAACACTAAATGCACCAACATTCGAATTATAGGGGTCCCAGAAGAAGAAGAGAAAAAGAAAGAGTCTGAGAAAATATTTGAAGAGATTATAGTCAAAAACTTCCCTAACATGGGAAAGGAAATAGTCACCCAAGTCCAGGAAGCACACAGAGTCCCATACAGGATAAACCCTAGGAAAAACCCACCAAGACACATATTAATCAAACTAACATAAATTAAATTCAAAGGAAAAACATTAAAAGCAGCAAGGAAAAAACAAAAAGTAACATACAAAGGAATTCCCATAAGGTTATCAGCTGATTTTTCAGCATAAATTCTGCAGGCCAGAAGGGAGTGGTAGGATATACTTAAAGTGATGAAAGAGAAAAACCTACAACCAAGATACTCTAGCCAGCAAGGATCTCATTCAGATTTGATGGAGAATTCAAAAGCTTTTCAGACAAGCAAAAGCTAAGAGAATTCAGCACCACCAAACCAGCTTTACAACAAACGCTAAAGAAACTTCTTTAAGCGGGAAACACAAGGGAAGAAAAAGACCCACAAAAACAAACCCAAAACAATTAAGAAAATGGGAATAGAAACATACATATAGATAATAACCTTGAATGTAAATGGATTAATGCACCAACCAGAAGACACAGACTGGCTGAATGGATACAAAAACAAGACCTATATATATGCTGTGAAGGGATGGAAAAAGAAATTCCATGCAAATGGAAATCAAAAGAAAGCTGGAGTAGCAATACTCATATTAGATAAAATAGACTTTAAAATGAAGACTGTTACAAGAGATAAGGAGGGACACTACATAATGATCAAAGGATCAATCCATGAAGAAGATATAACAATTATAAATGTTTATTCACCCAACATAGGAGCACCTCAATACACAAGGCAAATTCTAACAACCATGAAAGGAGAAATCAACATTATCACAATAGTAGTAGGGAGCTATAACAACTTACTTACACCAATGGACAGATCATCCAAACAGAAAATAAATAGGGAAACACAAGTTTTAAATGACACAATAGACCAGACAGATTTAATTGATATTTATAGAACATTCCACCCAAAACTGGCAGAATACACTTTCTTCTCAAGTGCACATGGAACATTCTCCAGGATAGATCACATCTTGGGTCACAAATCAAGCCTCAGAAAAGTTAAGAAAATTGAAGTCATATCAAGCATCTTTTCTGACCACAACTATGAGATTGGAAATCAATTACAGGAAAAAAATTGTAAAAACACAAATACATGGATCCTAAACAGAGCACTACTAAATAACCAAGAGATCACTGAAGAAATCAAAGAAGAAATAAAAAATTACATAGAAACAAATGACAATGAAAACAGAACAACCCAAAACCTATGGGACACAGCAAAAACAGTTCTAAGAAGGAAGTTTATAGCAATTCGATCTCACCACAAGAAACAAGAAAAATCTCCAATAAATGATCTAACCCTACACTAAAACAACTGGAGAAAGAAGAACAAAGAAAACCCAAAGTCGGTAGAAGAAAAGAAACCATAAAGATGAGAGCAGAAATAAATGAAAAAGAAACGAAGAAAACAATAGCAAAGATAAATAAATCTAAAAGCTGATTCTTTGAGAAGATAAACAAAATTGATAAACCCTTAGCCAGACTCATGAAGAAAAAAGGGAGAGGACGCAAATCAATAAAATTAGAAATGAAAAAGGAGAAATCACAACTGACACTGCAGAAATACCAAGGATTATAAGAGACTACTACAAGCCACTATATGCCAACAAAATGGATAACCACGAAGAAATGGGCAAATTCTTGGAAAGGTACAATTTTCCAAGAATGAACAAGGAAGAATCAGAAAATATAAATGGACCTATCACAAGTAATGAAATTGAAAAGTACTTAAAAATCATCCAAAAAAAAAAATCCAGGACCAGATGGCTTCACAGGTGAATTCTGTCAAACATTTAGAGAAGAGCTAACACTGATCCTTCTGAAACTCTCCCAAAAATTTGCAGAGGGAGAAACACTCCCAAATTCATTCTATGAAGCTACCATCACCCTGATACCAAAACCAGAAAAAGATATCACAAAAAAAGAAAATTATAGACCAATATCACTGATGAACATTAATGCAAAAATCCTGAACAAAATACTAGCAAACAGAATCCAAGAGCACATTAAAAGTATCATACTCCATGATCAAGTGGGATTTATCCCAGGGATGCAAGGATTCTTTAATATACACAAATCAATCAATGTGATACACCACATTAACAAATTAAGGAATAAAAATCATATGATCATCTCAATAAATGCAGAAAAATCTTTTGACAAAATTCAACACCAATTTATGATAAAAACTCTCCAGAAAATGGGCATAAAGGGAAACTACCTCAATATAATAAAGGCTATATATGACAAACCCACAGCAAACATCATACTCAATGGTGAAAAACTGAAAGCATTTCCTCTAAGATCAGGAACAAGACAAGGATGTCCACTGCTGCCATTTTTATTCCAAATAGTTTTGGAAGTCCTAGCCACAGCAATCAGAGAAGAAAAAGAAATAAAAGAGTACAAATTGGAAAAGAAGAAGTAAAACTGTCACTGTTTGCTGATGACATGATAACATATATAGAAAATCCTAAAGATGCCACCAGAAAACTACTAGAACTAATCAATGAATTTAGTAAGGTTGCAGGATACAAAATTAATGCACAGAAATCTCTGGCATTCCTATACACCAACAATGAAAAACCAGAAGGAGAAATTAAGGAAACACTCCCATTTACCATTGCAACAAAAAGAGTAAAATACCTAGGAATAAAACTGCCTAAGGAGGCAAAAGACTTGTACTCAGAAAACTATGAAACACTGATGAAAGAAATCAAAGATGACATAAACAGGTGTAGAAATATGCCATTTTCTTCAATTGGAAGAATAAATATTGTGAAAATGACTATATTACCCAAAGCAATCTACAGATTCAGTGCAATCCCTACCAAGCAACCAATGTTATTCTTCACAGAATTAGAACAAAAAATTTTACAATTCGTATGGAAACCCAAAAGACCCTGAATAGTCAAAGCAATCTTGAGAAAGAAAAACGGTGGTGGAGGAATCAGGCTCCTTGACTTCAAACTATACCACAAAGCTACAGTAATCAAAACAGTATGGTACTGACACAAAAATAGAAATATAGATCAGTGGTACTGGATAGAATGCCCAGAGATAAAGCCAAGCACATATGGGCATCTAAGTTATGACAAAGGAGACAAGAACATGCAGTGGAGAAAAAGAGCCTCCTCAATAAGTGGTGCTGAGAAAACTGGACAGCTACATGTAAAAGAATGAAATAACAACACTCCCTAACACCATACACAAAAACAAGCTCCAAATGGATTAAAGACTTAAATGTAAGGCAAGACACTATAAAACTCTTAGAGGAAGGCATAGGAAAAACACTCTTTGACATCCACCACATCAAGAGTTTTTTTGACCCACATCCTAGAGTAATGGAAATAAAAACAAAAATAAACAAATGGAACTTAATTAAACTTAAAAGCTTTTGCACAGCAAAGGAAACCATAAACAAGATGAAAAGACAACCTTCAGAATGGGAGAAAACCTTTGAAAGTGAAACAACAGACAAAGGATTAATCTCCAAAATATACAAACAGCTTATGGAGCTCAATATCAAAAAAACAAACAATCTAGTTAAAAAATGGGCGGAAGACCTAAATAGACATTTCACCAAGAAGACATACACATGGCCAAGAGGCACATGAAAAGATGCTCAACATCACTAATTATTAGAGAAATGCAAATGAAAACTACAATGAGGTATCACCTCATGCTGGTCAGAATGGCCATTATCAAAAAATCTAGAAACAATAAATGCTGGAAATGTTGTGGTGAAAAGGGAACCCTCCTGCATTGTTGGTGGGATGTAAATTGATACAACCACTATGGAAAACAGTATGGAGGTCCCTTAAAAATCTAAAAATAGGACTAGCATATGACCCAGCAATTCCACTACTGGGCATATACCCTGAGAAAACCATAATTCAAAAAGAGACATGTACCACAATGCCCATTGCAGCACTGTTTACAATAGCCAGGACATGGTGCTAACCTAAATGTCCAATAACAGATGAATGGATAAAGAAGATGTGGCACATATATACAATGGAATATTACTCAATCATAAAAAGGAATGAAATCGAGTTATTTGTAATGAGGTGGATGGACCTAGAGTCTGTCATACAAAGTGAAATAAGTCAAAAGGGAAAAACAAATACCATATGCTGATGCATATATATGGAATCTAAAAAAAAAAAAAGATAGTATTGATGAACCTAGTTGCAGGGCAGAAATAAAGAGGTAGACACACTACCAAATGTAAAATAGTTGGCTGGTGGGAAGCAACAGCATAGCACAGGGAGATTGGCTTGGTGCTTTGCAATGACATAGAGGGGTGGGATAGTGTGGATGGGAGGGAGGCTCAAGAGGGAGGGGATATGGGGTCATGTGTATGCATATGGCTGATTCGCTTTTTTGTGTAACAGAAACTAACACAGTATTGTGAAGCAATTATGCTCCAATAAAGAGCTATTAAAAAAAAGGATTCCCAAGAGAGTTCCCTTCTCTTTTCCACCATGTAAGAATACAGTAATTCAGTGACCCAGAAGAGGGCCCTCACCTGACCATGCTGGCACCCTGATGCTTGACTTCCAGCCCCAAGAACTGTGGAAAATAAATTTCTTCTGTTTATAAGGTACCCAGTTTGTGGTATTTTGTTATAGCAGCCTGGATGGACAAAGCAAGGAGGGAATTAAGTTGTTCTGGATGCTGGAAGAATATTATGACTTGAATAAGTTAACCTTAAAACATTGGATAACATTTGAAGTGGGGAAAGTGACAGGAATGTCGCACGGCGGAAAATGTTTGCACTCAGAGTAGTGAAGTTAAGAAGGGGGAGAAGAAAATAATCTTGAAGTGAAGCCAGGTTAGAGAAGTCCTTGCTGACTTGCCAAAGCATTTTGGACATTTCCCTCTATACACTGGGGAACTCTTGAGTTTTTATTTAAGGGCATGATTGGTGATGATATAATGAAGCTGATTTCTAAAAAAATAAATCTAGAAATAGCGTGCAGGACAGACTGAAGTAGAGGAATACTGAAAGCTGTGGAAACATAACTCAGAAATATTATAAAAAATGATTGGCAAAAGGGAACTAACTTTTTTATAAAAATCAACCAAATCCAAGTATAAAAAGTAAATATCATTTAAGACATTTTAAAAATTATATAAATGTGCAGTTTCTTGTAATTATGAAAATCATAGTAAAGAGGAAAAAGAAATCTAATTTAAGATATACACTGAATATTCAAATTTTTGGAACTCCGCTTTATGGATTGCAAAGATAATGTACTTCTAATTGAGTAGGAATTTATTTATATTGGTATATGGCCAGAATCAATAGCACTAATAGTATTAATTGGCAAGGAGTTACCTCATACATCTGAACATGTAAGTTCTAAGTCCAAATAATCAGACTTTGCTCATGTATTTACTCTCCATTTTATCATTTATATGGTCAGTGCCTGTTTATGTGTTTAATGAAAGCCAAAATTTTGATTGATCAAAATGCATTAATATTTATTTATGACCATAGCTACTAAACCAAAAATCTGGACATGTAATCATACAAACATTGCTTTTCTGAATTACAAAATACTTTTAAACAGAATAAATCAATTTTAGTTCTGCATATAATAAACTGCTTTGTTGAGAATGATAAAATTTTATGAAACTGTGACTGTCTCATAAACCCTAAGATTTGTGTCTAATGATATAGTGGTTTTTAAAATAAATAATCTGCTCTATAAAGCACATAATTATTGAGGGTAGGAGAAAGAATCAGGGAGACAAAGAATAACATAAAAGAAATCTAAAAAGGCCACATTTATTTGAGATGAACCTTAAAGGATCAGTTCATTGGTTCAAAAAATAATTATTGAAGGGTCTCTGTGACCAGTAGACAGACAGACATGGATTTTACCATTATAAAGCTTACAGTTTTGGGGGGAAATATTTTTAAAAGTCAGTAGAAGAAATTAGGAAAAATTAGGGATTATGATAAATTCTATAAAGAAAAGCATGTGTTTTTATATATGATAATGAAATAAAGAGTTGTACTAGTCAGTTTTGCTATTGAAATAAACAACCCCCAAACCTCAGTGGCTTATAATAACCTTTATTTTTTGTCACATTAAATGGCAATTCCAGATAACCTGCTGGGCTCAGCTTGGCTCAGTTCTGTATGTCTTATCATTCTAGAACCTGCTTTGAATGAGTATAACACCTGGGCATGCTGGGTTTTTTTGTTTGTTTGTTTTTGGTTTTTTAAGGTACAGGTAACAAGCTCAAAGAGAGTAGAGCCAAACCATGCAAATTCATTTAAAGTTTCTGATTGGTCATGGTATGTGCTGTGTTCCCTTGGCTAAATTAAATCACATGGTCAAGACCAAAAGCAGTAGAGTGGGGAAGTATACTCCACCAACAGGAAATCACAGCAAGAGTAGAGAAGTAAGTAATTAAGACCAAGTAATACAATTTTCCACATTAGCTTACTTGAAATAGAGTAGTCAGGAAAGTCTTCCTTTAGGAGGTAGCTTCTGATCTGAGACCTGGAAGAGAAGAAGAATCCAGCCCTGTTGACCTAAGGGAAAATCATTTCAGACAAAAGGAATAGCAAGTATAAAGTTTCTAGACTGAGAAATTGCTTGGAATATCCTAAGAACCATTAGAAGTCAGCGTGGTTGTAGTATAGAGAGCACAGTTGAGAGTAGAAAGAGATAAGGATAGAAATGGAGAAAAAGTCAATTCATAAAGAGCATTGATCTAACAGTTGTGTGATATATTTTAGGATATGATGAAAAGTGTGCTGTCACTAGAAGATAGCATTCATGTGATGGAAGTGGTTTAGAGTGAAGGACTGTATGAATAGAAAAGTAAGTTACAGATGAGATATGATTCAATAGTGAAACCAACAGAGTTTGGAAACTGATTGGAGGTTCCTGTTGGGAGTAATAAATAGTACTCTAAAAGTTTCAAGTTTAGGCATTCCATCAGTTAGTATTTACCTCAGAACAAAGAAAAATTATTGGCTTACATGATAACCATTTATCATAATTTTGCATGTTAGTGACTTGAACTGGGTTCAGCTGGAGGGCTTTTCAGGTCTCATTTAGGCTTGCTTATATGTTTGTGACCAGTTGCTGATCATCTAGGTGGATGTGATTCTGGGGATTAGAAATGTGGGTTACAGCAACAGGCACGACTGGGCCCATGTCTCTCATTATCCAACATGCTAAACTGGTGGAACTCAGGGTGCCTCACCAGAGTTCAAAGAGAGGGAATGCAAACATGTGCATTACTTCCTAGACTTGAGCTCAGAACCAGAATGATATTTAATTTTGTGAGGAAATGCCAAACTGTTTTCTGTAGAGGATGAACCATTTTACATTCCCAGTAATGGTGTACTAGTGTTCAAAATTCTCCACATACTCACCAACTCCTGTTAACTTTTTCTTTTTTTTACAATAACCATCTTTTTTTTTTTTAACATCTTTATTGGAGTATAATTGCTTTACAATGGTGTATTAGTTTCTGCTTTATAAAAAAGTGAATCAGTTATACATATACATATGTTCCCATATATCTTCCCTCTTGCATCTCCCTCCCTCCCACCCTCCCTATCCCACCCCTCTAGGTGGTCACAAAGCACAGAGCTGATCTCCCTGTGCTGCTCAGTTGCTTCCCACTAGCTATCTATTTTACATTTGGTAGTGTATATATGTCCATGCCACTCTCTCACTTTGTCCCAGCTAACCGTTCCCCCTACTCGTGTCCTCAAGTCCATTCTCTAGTAGGTCTGTGTCTTTATTCCCGTCTTGCCACTAGGTTCTTCATGGCCTTTTTTTTTTTTTTTCCTTAGATTCCGTATATATGTGTTAGCATACTGTATTTGTTTTTCTCTTTCTGACTTACTTCACTCTGGATGACAGACTCTAACTCCATCCACCTCATGACAAATAACTCCATTTCGTTTCTTTTTATGGCTGAGTAATATTCCATTGTATATATGTGTCACATCTTCTTTATCCATTCATCTGTTGATGGACACTTAGGTTGCTTCCATGTCCTGGCTATTACAAAAAGAGGTGCAATGAACATTTTGGTACATGATTCTTTTTGAATTATGGTTTTCTCAGGGTATATACCCAGTAGTGGGATTCCTGGGTCGTATGGTAGTTCTATCTGTAGTTTCTTAAGGAACCTACATACTGTTCTCCATAGTGGCTGTATCAATTTACATTACCACCAACAGTGCAAGAGGGTTCCCTTTTCTCCACACCCTCTCCAGCATTTACTGTTTCTAGATTTTTTGATGATGGCCATTCTGACAGGTGTGAGATGATATCTCATTGTAGTTTTGATTTGCATTTCTCTAATGATTAATGATGTTGAGCATCCTTTCATGTGTTTCTTGGTAACCTGTATATCTTCTTTGGAGAAATGTCTATTTAGGTCTTCTGCCCATTTTTGGATTGGGTTGTTGGTTTTTTTGTTATTGAGCTGCATGAGCTGCTTGTAAATCATGGAGATTAATCCTTTGTCAGTTGCTTCATTTGCAAGTATTTTCTCCCATTCTGAGGGTTGTCTTTTGGTCTTATTTTTGGTTTCCTTTGCTGTGCAAATGCTTTGAAGTTTCATTAGGTCCCATTTCTTTATTTTTGTCTTTATTTCCATTTGTCTAGGAGCTGGGTCAAAAAGGATCTTGCTGTGATTTATGTCATAGAGTGTTCTGTCTAAGTTTTCCTCTAAGAGTTTGAGAGTGTCTGGCCTTACATTTAGGTCTTTAATCCATTTTGAGTTTATTTTTGGGTATGGTGTTAGGGAGTATTATAATTTCATACTTTTACATGTACCTGTCCAGTTTTCCCAGCACCACTTATTGAAGAGGCTGTCTTTTATCCACTGTATATGCTTGCCTCCTTTATCAAAGAGAAGGTGACCATATGTGCGTGGGTTTATCTCTGGGCTTTCTATCCTGTTCCATAGATCTATATTTCTGTTTTTGTGCCAGTACCATACTATCTTGATTACTGTCACTTTGTAGTATAGTCTGAAGTCAGGGAGCCTGATTCTTCCAGCTCCATTTTTCGTTCTCAAGATTGCTTTGGCTATTCAGGGTCTTTTGTGTTTCCATAAAAATTATGAAATTTTTTGTTCTAGTTCTGTGAAAAATGCCAGTGGTAGTTTGATAGGGATTGCATTGAATCTGTAGATTGCTTTGGGTAGTAGAGTCATTTTCACAATGTTGATTCTTCCAATCCAAGAACATGGTATATCTCTCCATCTATTTGTACCATCTTTAATTTCTTTCATCAGTGTCTCATAATTTTCTGCATACAGGTCTTTTGTCTCCTTAGGTAGGTTTATTCCTAGATATTTTATTCTTTTTGTTGCAATGGTAAATGAGAGTGTTTTCTTAATTTCACTTTCAGATTTTTCATCATTAGTGTATAGAAATGCAAGAGATTTCTGTGCGTTAATTTTGTATCCTGCTTCTTTACCAAATTCATTGATTAGCTCTAGGAGTTTTCTGGTAGCATCTTTAGGATTCTCTATGTATAGTATCATGTCATCTGCAAACAGTGACAGCTTTACTTCTTCTTTTCCGATTTGGATTCTTTTTATTTCTTTTTCTTCTCTGATTGCTGTGGCTAACACTTCCAAAACTATGTTGAATAGTAGTGGTGAGAGTGAGCAACCTTGTCTTGTTCCTGATCTTAGTGGAAATAGTTTCAGGTTTTCACCATTGAGGACCATGTTGGCTGTGGGTTTGTCATATATGGTCTTCATTATGTTGAGGTAAGTTCCCTCTATGCCTACTTTCTGCAGGGCTTTTATCATAAATGGGTGTTGAATTTTGTCGAAAGCTTTCTCTGCATCTATTGAGATGATCATATGGTTATTCTCCTTCAGTTTGTTAATATGGTGTATCACGTTGATTGATTTGCATATATTGATGAATCCTCGCATTCCTGGAATAAACCCCACTTGATCATGATGTATGATCCTTTTAATGGGCTGTTGGATTCTGTTTGCTGGAATTTTGTTGAGGATTTTTGCATCTATGTTCATCAGTGATATTGGTCTGTAGTTTTCTTTCTTTGTGACATCTTTGTCTGGTTTTGGTATCAGGGTGATGGTGGCCTCGTAGACTGAGTTGCGGAGTTTTCCTCCCTCTGCAATATTTTGGAAGAGTTTGAGAAGGATAGGTGTTAGCTCTTCTCTAAATGTTTGTTAGAATTCACCTGTGAAGCCATCTGGTCGTGGGCTTTGTTTTGTTGGAAGATTTGTAATCACAGTTTCAATTTCAGTGCTTGTGATTGGTCTGTTCATATTTTCTATTTCTTCCTGGTTCAGTCTCGGCAGGTTGTGCATTTCTAAGATTTGTCCATTTCTTCCAGGTTGTCCATTTTATTGGCATAGAGTTGCTTGTAGTAATCTCTCATGAGCGTTTGTATTTCTGCAGTGTCAGTTGTTACTTCTCCTTTTTCATTTCAAATTCTATTGATTTGAGTCTTCTCCCTTTTTCTCTTGATGAGTGTGGCTAATGGTTTATCAATTTTGTTTATTTTCTCAAAGAACCAGCTTTTAGTTTTATTGATCTTTGCTCTCGTTTCCTTCATTTCCTTTTCATTTATTTCTGATCTGATCTTTATGATTTCTTTCCTTCTGCTAAATTTGGGGTTTTTTTGTTCTTCTTTCTCTAATTGCTTTAGGTGCAAGGTTAGGTTGTTTATTTGAGATGTTTCCTGTTTCTTAAGGTAGTATTGTATTCCTATAAACTTCCCTCTTAGAACTGCTTTTGCTGCATCCCATAGGTTTTGGGTCATCGTGCCCCCATTGTCATTTGTTTCTAGGTATTTTTTGATTTCCCCTTTGATTTCTTCAGTGATCACTTCGTTATTAAGTAGTGTATAGTTTAGCCTCCATGTGTTTGCATTTTTTACAGATCATTTCCTGTAATTGATATCTAGTCATAGTGTTGTGGTTGGAAAAGATACTTGATACGATTTCAAATTTCGTAAATTTACCAAGGCTTGATTTGTGATGCAAGACATGATCTATCCTGGAGAATGTTCCATGAGCACTTGAGAAAAATATGTATTCTGTTGTTTTTGGGTGGAATGTCCTATAAGTATCAATTAACTCCATCTTGTTTAATGTATCATTTAAAGCTTGTGTTTCCTTATTTATTTTCTTTTTGAATGATCTGTCCATTGGTGAAAGTGGGGGTGTTAAATTCCCCTACTATGATTGTGTTACTGTTGATTTCACCTTTTATGGATGTTAGTATTGGCCTTATGTATTGAGGTGCTCCTGTGTTGGGTGAATAAATATTTAAAATTGTTATATCTTCTTCTTGGATTGATCCCTTGATCATTATGTAGTGTCCTTCTTTGTCTCTTGTAATAGTCTTTATTTTAAAGTCTATTTTGTTTGATATGAGAATTGCTACTCCAGCTTCCTTTGATTTCCATTTGCATGGAATATCTTTTTCCATCCCCTCACTTTCAGTCTCTATGTGTCCCTAGGTCTGACGTGGGTCTCTTGTAGACAGCATATATACGGGTCTTGTTTTTTTATCCATTCAGCCAGTCTATGTCTTTTGGTGGGAGCATTTAATCCATTTACATTTAAGGTAATTATCGATATGTATGTTCCTATTCCCATTTTCTTAAATGTTTTGGCTTTGTTATTGTAGGTGTTTTCCTTCTCTTGTGTTTCTTGCCTAGAGAAGTTCCTTTAGCATTTGTTGTAAAGCTGGTTTGGTGGTGCTGATCTCTCTCAGCTTTTGCTTGTCTGTAAAGGTTTTAATTTCTCCATCAAATCTGAATGACATCCTTGCTGGATAGAATAATCTTGGTTGTAGGTTTTTCTCCTTCATCACTTTAAATATATCCTGCCACTCCCTTTTGGCTTGCAGAATTTCTGCTGAAAGATCAGCTGTTAACCTTATGGGGATTCCCTTGTGTGTTATTTGTTGTTTTCCCCTTGCTGCTTTTAATAGGTTTTCTTTATATTTAATTTTTGATAGTTTGATTAATATGTGTCTTGGCGTATTTCTCCTTGGATTTATCGTGTATGGGACTCTCTGAGCTTCCAGAACTTGATTATCTATTTCCTTTCCTATATTAGGGAACTTTTCAGCTATAATCTCTTCAAATATTTTCTCAGTCCCTTTCTTTTTCTCTTCTTCTTCTGTGACCCCTATAATTCGAATGATGGTGCATTTAATGTTGTCCCAGAGGTCTCTGAGACTATCCTCAGTTCTTTTCATTCTTTTTTCTCTATTCTGCTCTGCAGTAGTTATTTCCACTATTTTTTTATTCCAGGTCACTTATCCGTTCTTCTGCTTCAGTTATTCTGCTATTGATCTCTTCTAGAGTATTTTAATTTCATTTATTGTGTTGTTCATCATTGCTTCGTTGCTCTTTAGTCCTTCTAGGTCCTTGTTAAATGTTTCTTGCATTTTGTCTATTCTATTTCCAAGATTTTTGGTCATCTTTACTATCATTATTCTGAATTCTTTTTCTGGTAGACTGCCTATTTCCTCTTCATTTGTTAGGTCTTGTGCGTTTTTACCTTGCTCCTTCATCTGCTGTGTGTTTTTCTGTCTTCTCATTTTGCTTAGCTTACTTTGTTTGTGGTCTCCTTTTTGCAGCTGCAGGTTCGTAGTTCCTGTTGTTTTTGGTGTCTGTCCCCAGTGGCTAAGTTTGGTTCAGCGGGTTGTTTAGGCTTCCTGGTGGATGGGACTAGTGCCTGTGTTCTGGTGGATGAAGCTGGATCTTTTCTTTCTGGTGGGCCAGTCCACGTCTGGTGGTGTGTTTTGGGGTGTCTGTGGCCCTATTATGATTTTTGGCAGCTTCTCTGCTAATGGATGGGGCTGTGTTCCTGCTTTGCTTGTTGGTTGGCATAGGGTGTTCAGCACTGTAGGTTGCTGGTCATTGAGTGAAGCTGGGTCTTGGTGTTGAGATGGAGATCTCTGGGAGATTTTCACCATTTGGTATTACATGGAGCTGAGAGGTCTCTTGTGGACCAGTGTCCTGAAGTTGGCTCTCCCACCTCAGAGGCACAGCCCTGATGCCTGGCTGGAGCACCAAGAGCCTTTCTTCCACACGGCTCAGAATAAAAGGGAGAAAAAAATAGAAAGAAAGAAAGAAAGAAAGAGGATAAAATAAAATAAAATAAAGTAAGATAAAATAAAATGAAGTTATTAAAATAAAAAGTATTTATTAAGAAAAAAAAATTTTTAAAGTAAAAAAACAAACAAACAAAAAAAACGGACGGACAGAACCCTAGGACAAATGGTGAAAGCAAAGCTATACAGACAAAATCTCACACAGAAACATACACATAAACACTCACAAAAAGTGGAAAAGGGGAAAAAATAATAAGTCTTGCTCCCAAAGTCCACCTCCTCAATTTGGGATGATTCATTGTCTATTCAGGTATTCCACAGATGCAAGTACATCAAGTTGATTGTGGAGCTTTAATCTGCTGCTTCTGAGGCTGCCGTCAGAAATTTCCCTTTCTCTTCTTTGTTCGAACAGCTCCCGGGTTTCAGCTTTGGATTTGGACCCGCCTCTGCATGTAGGTCGCCTGAGGGCATCTGTTCTTTGCTCACACAGGACGGGGTTAAAGGAGCAGCTGATTCGGGGCCTCTGGCTCACTCAGGCTGGGGGGAGGGAGGGGTACGGATTTGGGGCGAGCCTGCAGCAGCAGAGACCAATGTGACGTTGCAGCAGCCTGAAGCGCGCCGTGCGTTCTCCTGGGGAAGTTGTCCCTGGATCACGGGAGCCTGGCAGTGGCGGGCTGCACAGGATCCCGGGAGGGGTGGTGTGGATAGTGACCTGTGCTCGCACACAGGCTTCTTGGTGGTGGCAGCAGTAGCCTTAGCGTCTCATGCCCGTCTCTGGGGTCCACACTGATAGCCGAGGCTCGCACCCATCTCTGGAGCTCGTTTAGGCGGTGCTCTAAATCCCCTCTCCTCGCACACCAGGAAACAAAAATGCAAGAAAAAGTCTCTTGCCTGTTCGGCAGCTCCAGACCTTTTCCCAGACTCCCTCCCGGCTAGCTGTGGTACACTAACCCCTTCAGGCTGTGCTCACGCCGCCAACCTCAGCCCTCTCCCTGGGATCCGACTGAAGCCCGAGCCTCAGCCCCCAGCCCCCGCCCGCCCTGGCGGGTGAGCAGACAAGCCTCTCGGGCTGGTGAGTGCTGGTCGGCACCGGCACCGATTCTCTGCGGGAGTCTCTTGTGGCATATTAAAGTTGACACCTCAAGATTGTTGTATCATAAGTTTAAATAGATACAAAAAAAGTTTTCCAATATATTCTATATATATATGTGCTTGAAGTATATTTTCTTGTAAAAACTTGGAGTTGCAGTTAAAACTCCTTCACTTTATACGTTTGTCATACAAATTAATCGACAAATATAGTTCTTAGTGTCAAATCAATCAGCTAATTCAGAATTACTTTGTCAGAAAAAGTCTGAAATATTTTTTTAATTTAAATAAATGTATTCATACATGTTCATGTGACAGTCTTCTAATTTCTGAATTATAGTTCTTTCCTTGAGTTTGTGCCCTGGATCAGTGTTTCTCAGCCTCAGCACTACTGACATTTTTAGCCAAATAATTCTTAGTTGTGGGGAAGCTCTCCTTTGTATTGTTGGATTGTCTACCAGCGTGCCTACCCTCTATCCACTAAATGCCAGTAGCACCTTTCCTCCCAGTTGTGACAACCCAGAATGTCTTCTGACACTTCCATTTATCTTCTGGGGGGCAAAAATCACCCACAAGTGAGAACCACTGCCTTAGCTGAATCAAAGCATAGTTCCCTTCAGTATTTCTCCCCCTAAATTTACTTTGAACGTTAGATGATCTTTCCTTTAAACCTACCCCTTTCTGTGTTGCCTAGATTTTTTTAAACTGTGGGGAAAGCACCTTAATAATATTTGAATGGATGAGGGTTCTCCTTATTTTATAGCATAGAACTTTAGTGAAAGAAGAGCTTAGGAAGAAAGAACGAGTTACTACTTACTTTCTCAGGCAGATCTATTTTAGAAAAGGAGTGCATATGGAAGTTGAGAATATGGAAATACTTTCACCCCATAATTTATTTCCCAGTGCATCATTCCTCCATTGCTTCACTTTCTTCCATATGCAATACAGATTTCATGATGCATCATGACAATCCCTCCTTTGCCAGCACCCTCAATGCCCTTAGCCCTTAATCCTTTTTACAACAAGCCCCAAACATTGGATTAATCTAAGCAATCACTTCTTCCATTAATATACTAAGGCTACAGAATGCTGCAGAAGAAAATAACAAAATTATGTTTTTAAGTAACCAGACATTTGTAAGCTTATTTCATTTGAGATTTCAGCATCACTCAGGAATTCTCAAACATGTTCCTGGTCACTTTCTTTGAACCTCTGCAATATCTATTCCAAATTTTTATGTTTCACTTCAGTCATAAAATCCTCTACCATCTCTCTCTCAATAAATTAAGCTGCCTTCTAATTTACTGAGAAAACTGAGTCTATACAGTATGAACAACCTCAATCTCCTACATCTACAACAACTTATCTATATCTTCTGCCTACCTCTACGTTTTCTTCATTTTCAAAGGAAGAGATTTTTTTTTTCTAAAGTAAACCCTTCCACCTGTGTTCTTGATATCATTCCCTTACAGTCTCATCTAATTCCAGACTACACTATCAGTTACAATCTCTTTATCTGGCACAATCAACTTTCTCCTCATGATTGGTTTATTCTTTAGTGAACTAAATATGTTTTCATTAAAAAAAAAATCCTCTGAAATGTAGTCTCTTCATCTGCCAACCACTCTTTAAAACATTCAAGGCTTCCACCACCACTTTTCTGAAAGTCCAATGGTAAAAGCCAACAGCAATCTCCTAATAGACTCTTAATCCCCATCTTATTTGATCTAGCTATTTGTGTCTTTAATGTCCCTCTCCCATGGACTCCTGTAACATAGTTCTATTAGTCTTCATCTCAATTCTATGACCATTTTTTTCATATTCTTCTTTTCTATTTCCCCTCCCTTTTGAAACCATAAAATATTAATGACATCTAGGGTCATATTATTGTTTTCTTCCTATTTATATGGTCTCACTAGACAATCTAATCTCTGCCCATGGTTACAACTTCCATGGATATCCAAATACCCTCAAATATTTATCTCTAGGTTACTCTTCTATCCTAAGTACCCAACTCTCACTAACAACTTCCTGTTGGATATTTCTACCTGGATGTTGTAATAATACCCACAAACTCTATCTCTTCTGTACCACAAGAAGTCGGGAAGATTTTCCTATTTTACCTCCTAAAGATTTCTCAAAATTTTTCCTCTCAAATTCTTCTGTGATTGCCTTACTTCAGATCCTTATTATATTTTGCTTGAACTTTCAAAACAGCCTCCTTAACTGATCCCTGCAGCTAGTCTTGGTCAATTGAATCTATTTTTCATTATCATCAGAGTTGACCTTTCCAAAAATGCAAATCTGGACATTATTCCTTTCCTTAAAGCACTTTCACTGATTGCTATTTTCCATTGGACAAAATTCAAATTCCTTAGTAGGACATGTAATAACACTCATTGATGATCTGTCTCCTGCCTATCCCTCCAGATATACATTACCACTTCTGTTCTCCAAAATTTGGCTCATTGTATCTGTTACAAGAAGCTAGATTACACAGTAGTAACAACCAACCTCGAAATCTTAGTGTCTCATAACAACAAAGTTTACTTTCTACTTATGCAATATGTCAATGGCAGGTTAGTTAGGAAGTCTGCTTCTTGCACCCTCACTCTGAAACCTCATCCAGAGAATTTCTGGTCATCATGACAGAGGTAAAAACAACATGGAAAATTAAAACCTAGCTCTTAAGATTTCCACCTGGAATTCACACCAGTCACTTCATTTCATGAGGAATTACCCAAAAACAGTAACTGCCACTTTTAATATCAACTGAAGTAAGGAAGTTAACCCCTGCCATGGGTCCCTAAGGTGGAATCTGGAATATATGAGAGCAGCCTCAATGAAAACCATACTCATACTCTGATTTCTCAACCTAGAATGTTCTTTTGCACCTCATCTATAAGGTGCAGACACACCTTTCATCTTCATCTTTGAAGAATTATCTCATAAACTACCTAGTCTACGAAGTCTTTTCTCATCAATTCTTTCTTATGGCTCTCAATGAATGTTGTTCACTTATACAAATAGCATCCAAATTAATTTGATGCATTTGATACATTGCATTTGTATCTCCTCCCTCAGAAACATGAGGTTCTTCAGGAGAAGGTCCATGCATCATCCACTTTGATGCCTCTAGTGTTAAGTGCTGTGCCTGATGCATAGTAGAAGCCCGATAAATTGTTTAATAAATAAATAATGTATGGTAGCATACTATTTTGAAATATAAATCAGTTCTCTCCCTTATTGATTAAAAGAAGATATTTGATCATAAAGTTCAAATACCACTTGTCTAGGAGGTCAAATAGAAAAAATTGAATGCATATTTATCACATGCATATTATATACACAACTTGCATATAAGACAACTTTTCTCATATTCACACCACATGAAAGATACCAGGAGCTAGAAAAGGGGAAAGTGAGAAAGTGCCACATAGAAAATAAAGGGAAAGCTTAAGAGACCTTTAGCTTTCACAGGATCAAGCATCTCTCACAGCAGGAAGTGATGTGAAAGCCAGTGCCCAGTTGACCTTCTCTTTACCACCTGGTGAAGACCATCATTCTATGCCAGCTAGAATGTCATCCATCAATCCATAAGCTGTTATGACACTTATTCGGGACTCTACTCAAATCCATTCTAACTCACTCTTGTATGTACAACTCCTCCTTCAAAGGCCCACAACTAAAGGGATGATGGAAGCATTAAAGGAAAAATCCCCTGCATTTCTTCAAGTTTGAACTAAAAATATCTAGAGATCCTGCAATGGCCAGGACATTTGCTTAACCCACCATTCCTATGTCCTTGAATTTCATAACAACAAGTAATGAGTAAATACTAATACTCATTCACTGTACATTAATATCTTGAGCAATTCTTTTTTTTAAAGTTGTCTGTTCCTTGAAGAAAATATTATCCATAAAATTGGTTATTATTATCATCTCCCTCTTCTGAAGCATATTTCTACTAGAAAGAGCAAATGGAAAGGGAATCAGTGGATGATATATAATGAACACAGTATCTTCAAAACTGATGTTTGTCTCTTCCCAGCAGGTGTCCCTTCTGTCTACTTATCCTCATTCTCCTGTACTGCAGTCATTAACTAATTGTTCTTTACTGCTCAGGGCTATTCAGATATATAGAATTAAAGCCTTCTCTGGGATGTCTTTGCTCTTTTGGAGAGAGAAAAATGTCTTTTGAGTCCTGGTAACATTGGATCTTTTATTAATAGCCTCACAATTCCCACAAGTACATTTCCTTTGTGATTCTGTTTGCTATGGGCCCAGACATGATTGAGAACTCTGGTGTTTGTTATTTTCTTCTTCGGTTGCTTCTTCTTTATTCAGGAGAGGAAAAAATAAAACTTTTATTAACAGAGCATGTGAAATGAATATGAATCTTTTTGTCTCTAAAATACACTGGAGTTCTGCCCATGCTGACTACTACATTTCCCTCATTTATTTCATATTTTTTTGTTAATGCCGGCCTCTCTATGTTCTTGCAAAGGAGACGTCTAATGACTGTGCAGTCTTTAAAACATCCAGGTAATAAACTTTTAAAACTGAATATTTTAATTGATGTTCATTTAAATAATAATTACTTAGTCTAAACCTTCTTTATACAAAGATATTAGTGAACTACAGTTGAACATCTTTGTATACTGGAACATTTCAGATGAATCACATTAATATATAACTGTATATGTGTATATTCACTATATGTTTCTAATTCTCAGGGGAAAAAAGGTGTTTTCTCTGAGAAGTTTAAAACATAAACTCTCTGCAAGCTTATGTTTAATGTGAGAATAGAAACAATGGTTTTCAATTGTGATTTATAAAAATATGGACTGTCATGGGAAAGTTGTTAATGATGGCTGTTGGACATATATACTTATATACTCATGTGAGTATATGATCTTTATAAATGCTATATATGTATTTGTGTGTATGTATATATAAGCTTTTTACTGCACGGTGGATAACTTGAGAATGATTAATTTGACCCATGCTCTCATCAGTAAGTTATCTGAATTAAAATCTCAGTAAAGAAGAAAAATCTTGAGACAAAAATGAGTCAGTACTGGCCTGCACCTGTAGTCATGGAGACTTACTGCATAAGTTCTTTGATTTTCTAGAAAACTTCAGGGGATACCATCTGCATAAGGAATTTTATCCCAGAACCCTGGGAGAGCTTCCAGGAATCTGCGAACCTCTGTACATTGTTCGCATTTTTTTCAGGAGAGGAGAGCAATGTTTTTCCAGGGAAGGTTCAATCGATTTTTTGTCAGATTCTCAAAGGCATATGTGACATAAAAAGATAAAGAACCATTGTCTTAAGAGAAACAAACGAGACTGTAATTCTACTGGAGTAAAATGATTATGCTCAAGGAAATAAATGTTGTGTGTGTGTGTGTGTGTGTCTGTGTGTGTGTACAATTCGAAAAAGAGAGAACCCTAGGGAGACAAACCTGCAGGAAAATTGAGGAAGTTTTGGGTGTCTGTTTAAGGGAAAGCCTGGGGTTTCTTAACTTTTGAGACATTCAGCTAGATCTGTGTGATGGTATGTTTGTCCCAAGCTGTATGATTTGCATAAAATATTCTAGATTCAATCCCCACTATCATTCCCTTGCTCATACTAGATGGTCAGCTAGGCTCACTTTGAAGACCAGTTTCTCCTCAAATTTATTTACACTGTTAATATAGCTGGGAAAATTTTGATCTTTCAATTTAGCAAGGAAGTCTGTTAGTGAGGTACATAATAAAGATTGACAAAATGGCAAATGTTATCTATTTAAATTTAATTCAGCTTATTTAGAAATATATTTAGTTCTTTACAAGAACCTAATGTGAGATGTGGTGAAAACTATTAATGTGTAATTGTATCAATCAGCTACTCCAATTCTAACTATTTTGCAATGCAAAAGGCCCATTAATCAAAACCTTAACTACATATTGCAAACTTATTTTGGTTTTGTGTTTGGAGAGTTATTTCTTCCAAATATTAACATCTTGATGAAATTGGAGTTAAAAAATAATTGGGCTATGACAAATCTACATTTCTATTTCCTTTGTACCAAAAAGCAATGCCCTTAAATGGTATTAAACATTTGCTTACAGAAAAATCAATCTAGTTTTAAAGCTTTTGACCAAGGTTCACAGGAGTGAAAGTAATGGTTATTTTGGACAGTGGCTCCCAAATTTGAAAATGAGCTATAATTTGCCATGATTCTCATATGATGTATTGATATAAAATTAGCCAAGTTTATGTCTTGTCACGGCTCAGGTATAATAAATGACAGGTTTTTAATTTAAATTTTTTTTTTTAATTTTTATTTATTTATTTATGGCTGTGCTGGGTCTTCGTTTCTGTGCGAGGGCCCTCTCTAGTTGCGGCAAGCGGGGGCCACCCCTCATCACGGTGCGCGGGCCTCATTATCGCGGCCTCTCCTGTTGCGGAGCACAGGCTCCAGACGCGCAGGCTCAGTAATTGTGGCTCACGGGCCCAGTAGCTCCGCGGCATGTGGGATCCTCCCATACCAGGGCTCGAACCCGCGTCCCCTGCATCGGCAGGCAGACTCCCAACCACTGCGCCACCAGGGAAGCCCCATGACAGGTTTTTATGATGCCAAATCATCCAAGAAATTATTTGCTGTAAGCCTTGTCAGATATTTGCTAACGTTATATATGTTCTTGACTATAGCTCACATATGGAATTCTAGCTTTATGTAGTGTATGCATGTACTCTTCTTTTAGGCCATTTTGGCTCTCTGTAGCTTTTAAAAGGTCAGAAGTAATCAGATCAGCCAACAGATTATTATCTGTCATCATAATTGACTTGAGTCCTCATATTTTGAAAATCATGTTCAATATCAATATCAATATTGACATTTGAGGCAGGAAGGCTGGTGGCAGCTTTATCATTTAAGGAAGCCACATCAAATCTTGAAATGCCTCTGGGTAGCTCTTTTTGCCTGTTTATTTGGGGGAAATCATTTTAGTATTTATAAATTAGTTTTCCCCATTGGAGATGATTGCGTTCTTTGGATTTTTATCTCATAACTTGACCATTTTTTTAATGTACAACTGGAGTCCCAAACTGCTTTTACGATTTTAACAAAAAGTAAAATTTCCAGTGATATCCCCTAGGAGAAAAGCTAAAGGAACCAGGTAGAACCAACTTGGGGAAGAATGAGTTGCTTTTGGCTTTTAATGGGTAGTATGTGAAAATATAGTGGGAATAATTTAGGGTAGACCCAGAGTTTTAAACACTGGTATGCACTGCTTAGTTAACAGAGTTCTTGCATAAATTTTTGAAAGCCAACCCAGAATAATTTGGGTGGAACACCACTTGTCAGTAGAGAAACATAGTACATCATCTCATGAGGTTCCTCCCAGACAATGCTCTATTCTGCATTTTTAGAATATACTCTGTACACTAGAAGTAAAAAAAGGAGCCCACTAAGTAAGTACATATCCCAGCAGCTTATCTGACATAAGATAGAACTTATGAAGAGGACAGGCATCTGATTCTGTGAACATTAAATACAATTGTGCTAAAAATAGAAATTAATATTTTTAATAATCTAATGTAGATACTAACATATATTTCATTTATTTGTTTTACACTTATATCAGTTATAAGGGGAATGATGCACTTTTTACTTTTCTACTTTTGATATTCTATATTTTTCTCCATATTTTATTATCCAGTAGTCCAGAATATCAATTGTCATGTGTAAGATTATTGAAATCTTGATCTTATTTGTATTGCTATATTTGTTATCCTAACGTGAATGTTGCCCCAGCTGAAACTATCATATGATAGGTAAGTTTTTCTTGCATTTAAAAATATCTTTAAAAGGAGTTGCAAGGTATTTAAAGACCTCCTTGGCAACTTTGCCTTTTCTCATTCTTCAAGGTGAAGCTATATTTAAAAGTACTGTATTTCAAGTCTACTAGAATTCAACAATGATTTAAACAAATTTGTTACAAACACACAGTCACACATATAAGTAAAATATTTGCTAAAATGAAGTTTAAGCCTTAATTGAAAAAAATTAGCATAATTAAGATTCTGTTTAAAAGTGTATATGACTTGCTGTGAACTATGATCTGAACATCAGCTGTGTACCTCCTAGAAACTGAAACATGGAAACAATATAACTTACTTGAGGACACTAAGATATTTAATTAAAACAAATTCTCTCACTTAATATTATAAATTACAATGGATGTGTAACTGAGACTAATTATTTTATTGTTGGTTTGATCGGCAATAAATAGGAGCTAGTTTTCCACTCTTAACACATTATCCTTTACATATATATAATCAGAATTGTGATAGAAAAAGTTAATAGCTAGGAAACAAATATGACCTTTACTCATAGATAGGAAAATTGATGTCAAGAAAAACCACTAAAATTAGGTACCAACTAGATATCATATCATGTAGGATAAGTTCTTAAAATAAATCCTTCTTTTCTGTCACTGTCATGGGGCAGATATTCATAATGCCATTCTACTTGGTATAGACCCTTTAAAGAGACACGTTTATATCAAGCTACCATACAAACAACTCCTGCATTACTTGGGGATCCATGCAAAGAAAGAGCAAGCCATTTTACAAAGTGATGGCATGTTAAGGAATGAGTAAGCTAGAGAGGAACCTCATAGATAAATCTGATTAGGGAGGCAATATAAAAGTTATGAAGAGTGACAACTATGAAATCAGACTACCAGGTTCACATACCTACTCAACCACTTAATGTGTTACCATGAGAAATTGACATCATCTTTCTATGCATCAATTTCTTCACTGGTAAAATGGGGATAGTAATAAAATGTACTCCTTGGAGTTGTTGTAAGGATTAAGTTAAATAATTCATGATAAGCACTTAGTTTAGTGCTTGATATTTAGCACACAAGTATTAAATATTAGGTGTTATTATTATTATTATCAATCTGATTAAACTCATTCCATTGGAGCCTATTTACACACCAATTATTTTAGCCATTATTAATGAATCAGAATGTGAACTACTGAAGAAGATTGACACATTTTTCTTGGGGTGAAAGAGGTATTGTAAATGTTAAAAATGGGTGATTAAAAAAACATTTAAAAGTAGATAGAACAAAGGAAACAAAATTTGAATGCAATATTTCCAAAGCTTAGCTACATAGGCAACTTTGGGTCTATCAATATAATCATAATAATAGTAATTAGAAGAAGAATTATTCTCCTCTTAAATGTTAACAGTGCTTATTTACGTAATAAAAGCTTTTAAGACCTAGGTACTTAAAACTAAATTGAACCTAGCTTTTCACAACTTCTTGATTATTGATTCTATTCATCATCAAACACCTATTGATAGCTACCAAAAGTAGCTACAAAAAACTACCATAGAACATTGTGGGATATACTATTCTAAATTTTACTTTTAATCTAATTTAGCTAGCATGACCAAACAAAGCTAAAAAAAAAATCAGATTTGTGTCGTCTTTCAATTTTTGTTAAAGTACTTTTATATCAAAAGGAGATAGTGGAAAGAACTGATTTTTATAAGTTAAACAACAATATCATCACCAAAAAATGTTATATACTATACTTTGCCATTTGCCATAGACAAGTCATAATCTCCCTCAAACACAGTTCTCTGTTCTATAACAATATATAACATCTGAACTATTAAAATGACCTCAAGCCTGAGGAAATGGCTTGTGGTGCTAGGTGAAGAACATAAAATTGGACTTCAAGTTCAACAAGGAAATGAAAAGTGGCTATTTCAATTTTTTTTTTTTTTCCCGTGCTTATGGCTTTGCCAGTCAGATGTCTTTTCAGGATTAAGAAGGCATATTATCTTTTCATAACTTTACTCTTACATGCTCTAGTTCAAAGTTCAAAGTCAGTATTTTTGATACCACAGATTGATTATTGTTTTTATGATAGTTTTACTTTATTTCTTCCTCTAGAAACTCACTCAAAGTTGAACATAAATTTATATTTGCTCAAATTCACTGCAAGCCACTGAAAAGTAGAAATTGTTTTTATAAGTAACACAAATATTGCTGATAAAACACTATGGCCCTGGGAGGAGAGAAGATGGCGGAAGAGTAAGACGCGGAGATCACCTTCCTTCCCACAGATACAGTAGAAATACATCTACACGTGGAACTGCTCCTACAGAACACCCACTGAACGCTGGCAGAAAACGTCAGACCTCCCAAAAGGCAAGAAACTCCCCCCGTACTTGGGTAGGGCAAAAGAAAAAAGAAATAACAGAGACAAAAGAATAGGGACGGCACCTGCACCAGTGGGAGGGAGCTGTGAAGGAGGAAAGATTTCCACGCACTAGGAATCCCCTTCGCGGGCAGAGACTGCGGGTGGCAGAGGGGGGAAGCTTCGGAGCCACGGAGGAGAGCGCAGCCACAGGGGTGCGGAGGGCAAAGCGGAGAGGCTCCCGCACGGAGGAGCGGTGCCGACCAGCACTCTCCAGCCCGAGAGGCTTCTCTGCTCCCCCGCCGGGGCGGGCGGGGCTGGGAGCTGAGGCTCGGGCTTCGGTCGGATCGCAGGGAGAGGACTGGGGTTGGCGGGGTGAACACAGCCTGAAGGGGTTAGCACACCACAGCTAGCCGGGAGGGAGTCCGGGAAAAAGTCTGCAGCTGCCGAAGAGGCAAGAGACTTTTTCTTCCCTCTTTGTTTCCTGGTGCGCGAGGAGAGGGGATTCAGAGCGCCGCCTAAACGAACTTCAGAGACGGGCGCGAGCCGCAGCTAACAGTGCGGATCCCACAGCAACAGGGGCGCAGAGGAAAAAGCGGAGAGACTCCCGCACAGAGGCTCAGCGCCGAGCAGCGCTCACCAGCCCGAGAGGCTTGTCTGCTCCCCCGCCGGGGCAGGCGGGGCTGGGAGCTGAGGCTCAGCTTCGGTCGGATCGCAGGGAGAGGACTGTGGCTGGCGGCGTGAACACAGCCTGAAGGGGTTAGCGCACCACAGCTGGCTGGGAGAGAGACCGGGAAAAAGTCTGCAGCTGCCGAAGAGGCAAGAGACTTTTTCTTGCCTCTTTGTTTCGCTGCGCGCAAGGAGAGGGGATTCAGAGCGCCGCCTAAACGAACTCCAGAGAAGGGCGCGAGCCGCGGCGATCTGCGCGGACCCCAGAGACGGGCGTGAGACGCTGGGGCTGCTGCTGCCGCCTCCAAAAAGCCTGTGTGTGAGCACAGGTCACTCTCCACACCGCCCCTCCCAGGAGCCGGTGCAGCCCGCCACTGCCAGGGTCCCATGATCCAGGGACAAATTCCCCGGGAGAACGCACTGCGCGCCTCAGGCTGGTGCAACCTCACGCCGGCCTCTGCTGCCGCAGGCTCGCCCCGCCTCCTCCGTACCCCTCCCTCCCCGCGGCCTGAGTGAGCCAGAGCCCCCGAAGCAGCGGCTCCTTTAACCCCGTCCTGTCTGGGCGGGAAACAGACGCCCTCAGGCGACCTACACGCAGAGGCAGGTCCAAATCCAAAGCTGAACCCCAGGAGCTGTGCGAACAGGGAAGAGAAGGGGAAATCTCTCCCAGCAGCCTCAGAAGCAGCGGATTAAAACTCCACAAACAACTTGATGTGCCTGCATCTGTTGAATACCTGAAGAGACAACGAATCATCCCAAATTCAGGAGGTGGACTTTGGGAGCAGGATATATTAATTTTTCCCCTTTTCCTTTTTTTTTTGTGAGTGTATATGTATATGCTTCTGGGTGAGATTTTGTCTGTATAGCTTTCCTTTACAATAGCTTTATTTTACTTCACTATATTATAGCCTCTTTCTTTCTTTCTTTCTATTTTTTCTCCCTTTTACTCTGAGCCGTGTGGACGAAAGGCTCTTGGTGCTCCAGCCAGGCATCAGGGCCGTGCCTCTGAGGTGGGAGAGCCAACTTCAGGACACTGGTCCACAAGAGACCTCCCAGCTCCACGTAATACCAAACGGCGAAAATCTCTCAGAGATCTCCATCTCAACATCAAGACCCAGCTTCATTCAACGACCAGCAAGCTACAGTGCTGGACACCCTATGCCAAACAACTAGCAAGACAGGAACACAGCCCCATCCATTAGCAGAGAGGCTGTCTAAAATCATAATAAGGCCACAGACACCCCAAAACACACCACCAGACGTGGACGTGCCCACCAGAAAGACAAGATCCAGCCTCATCCACCAGAACTCAGGCACTAGTTCCCTCCACCAGGAAGCCTACACAACCCACTGAACCAACCTTAGCCACTGGGGACAGATACCAAAAACAACGGGAACTACGAACCTGCAGCCTGTGAAAAGGAGACCCCAAACACAGTAAGATAAGCAAAATGAGACGACAGAAAAACACACAGCAGATGAAGGAGCAGGGTCAAAGCACACTAGACTTAACAAATGAAGAGGAAATAGGTAGTCTACCTGAAAAAGAATTCAGAATAATGATAGTAAGGATGATCCAAAATCTTGGAAATAGAATAGACAAAATGCAAGAAACATTTAACAAGGACGTAGAAGAACTAAAGAGGAACCAAGCAATGATGAAAAACACAATAAATGAAATTAAAAATACTCTAGATCGGATCAATAGCAGAATAACTGAGGCAGAAGAAAGGATAAGTGACCTGGAAGATAAAATGGTGGAAATAACTACTGCAGAGCAGGATAAAGAAAAAAGAATGAAAAGAACTGAGGACAGTCTCAGAGACCTCTGGGACAACATTCAACGCACCAACATTCGAATTATAGGGGTCCCAGAAGAAGAAGAGAAAAAGAAAGGGACTGAGAAAATATTTGAAGTGATTATAGTTGAAAACTTCCCTAATATGGGAAAGGAGATAGTTAATCAAGTCCTGGAAGCACAGAGAGTCCCATACAGGATAAACCCAAGGAGAAACACGCCAAGACACATATTAATCAAACTCTCAAAAATTAAATATAAGGAAAACATATTAAAGGCAGCAAGGGAAAAACAACAAATAACACACAAGGGAATCCCCATAAGGTTAACATCTGATCTCTCAGCAGAAACTCTGCAAGCCAGAAGGGAGTGGCAGGATATACTTAAAGTGATGAAGGAGAAAAACCTACAACCAAGACTACTCTACCCAGCAAGGATCTCATTCAGATTCGATGGAGAAATTAAAACCTTTACAGACAAGCAAAAGCTGAGAGAGATCAGCACCACCAAACCAGCTTTACAACAAATGCTAAAGGAACTTCTCTAGGCAAGAAACACAAGAGAAGGAAAACACCTACAATAACAAAGCCAAAACATTTAAGAAAATGGGAATAGGAACATACATATCGATAATTACCTTGAATGTAAATAGATTAAATGCTCCCACCAAAAGACACAGGCTGGCTGAATAGATACAAAAACAAGACCCATATATATGCTGTCTACAAGAGACCCACTTCAGACCTAGAGGCACATACAGACTGAAAGTGAGGGGATGGAAAAAGATATTCCATGCAAATGGAAATCAAAAGAAAGCTGGAGTAGCAATTCTCATATCAGACAAAATAGACTTTAAAATAAAGACTATTACAAGAGACAAAGAAGGACACTATATAATGATCAACGGATCGATCCAAGAGGAAGCTATAACAATTGTAAATATTTATGCACCCAACATAGGAGCACCTCAATACATAAGGCAAATACTAACAGCCATAAAAGGGGAAATCGACAGCAACACAATCATAGTAGGGGACTTTAACACCCCACTTTCACCAATGGACAGATCATCCAAAATGAAAATAAATAAGGAAACACAAGCTTTAAATGATACATTAAACAAGATGGACTTAATTGATATTTATAGGACATTCCACCCAAAAACAACAGAATACACATTTTTCTCAAGTGCTCATGGAACATTCTCCAGGATAGATCATATCTTGGGTCACAAACCAAGCCTTGGTAAATTTAAGAAAATTGAAATCGTATCAAGTATCTTTTCCGACCACAACGCTATGAGACTAGATATCAATTACAGGAAAAGATCTGTAAAAAATACAAACACATGGAGGCTACACAATACATTACTTAATAACGAAGTGATTACTGAAGAAATCAAAGGGGATATCAAAAAATACCTAGAAACAAATGACAATGGAGATACGACAACCCAAAACCTATGGGACGCAGCAAAAGCAGTGCTAAGAGGGAAGTTTATAGCAATACAAGCCTACCTCAAGAAACAGGAAACATCTCGAATAAACAACCTAACCTTGCACCTAAAGCAATTAGAGAAAGAAGAACAAAAAAACCCCAAAGCCAGCAGAAGGAAAGAAATTATAAAGATCAGGTCAGAAATAAATGAAAAAGAAATGAAGGAAACAATAGCAAAAATCAATGAAACTAAAAGCTGGTTCTTTGAGAAGATAAACAAAATTGATAAACCATTAGCCAGACTCATCAAGAGAAAAAGGGAGAAGACTCAGATCAATAGAATTAGAAATGAAAAAGGAGAAGTAACCACTGACACTGCAGAAATACAAAAGATCATGAGAGATTACTACAAGCAACTCTATGCCAATAAAATGGACAACCTGGAAGAAATGGACAGATTCTTAGAAATGCACAACCTGCCGAGACTGAACCAGGAAGAAATAGAAAATATGAACAGACCAATCACAAGCACTGAAATTGAAACTGTGATTAAAAACCTTCCAACAAACAAAAGCCCAGGACCAGATGGCTTCACAGGTGAATTCTATCAAACATTTAGAGAAGAGCTAACACCTATCCTTCTCAAACTCTTCCAAAATATTGCAGAGGGAGAAACACTCCCAAACTCATTCTACGAGGCCACCATCACCCTGATACCAAAACCAGACAAAGATGTCACAAAGAAAGAAAACTACAGGCCAATATCACTGATGAACATAGATGCAAAAATCCTCAACATAATACTAGCAAACAGAATCCAACAGCACATTAAAAGGATCATTCACCATGATCAAGTGGGGTTTATCCCAGGAATGCAAGGATTCTTCAATATACGCAAATCAATCAATGTGATACACCATATTAACACATTGAAGGAGAAAAACCATATGATCATCTCAATAGATGCAGAGAAAGCTTTCGACAAAATTCAACACCCATTTATGATAAAAGCCCTGCAGAAAGTAGGCATAGAGGGAACTTTCCTCAACATAATAAAGGCCATATATGACAAACCCACAGCCAACATTGTCCTCAATGGTGAAAAACTGAAACCATTTCCACTAAGATCAGGAACAAGACAAGGTTGCCCACTCTCACCACTATTATTCAACATAGTTTTGGAAGTGTTAGCCACAGCAATCAGAGAAGACAAAGAAATAAAAGGAATCCAAATCGGAAAAGAAGAAGTAAAGCTGTCACTATTTGCAGATGACATGATACTATACATAGAGAATCCTAAAGATGCTACCAGAAAACTCCTAGAGCTAATCAATGAATTTGGTAAAGTAGCAGGATACAAAATAAATGCACAGAAGTCTCTTGCATTTCTATACACTAATGACGAAAAATCTGGAAGTGAAATTAAGAAAACACTCCCATTTACCATTGCAACAAAAAGAATAAAATATCTAGGAATAAACCTACCTAAGGAGACAAAAGACCTGTATGCAGAAAATTATGAGACACTGATGAAAGAAATTAAAGATGATACAAATAGATGGAGAGATATACCATGTTCTTGGATTGGAAGAATCAACATTGTGAAAATGACTCTACTACCCAAAGCAATCTACAGATTCAATGCAATCCCTATCAAACTACCACTGGCATTTTTCACAGAACTAGAACAAAAAATTTCACAATTTGTATGGAAACACAAAAGACCCCGAATAGCCAAAGCAATCTTGAGAACGAAAAATGGAGCTTGGGGAATCAGGCTCCCTGACTTCAGACTATATTACAAAGCTTCAGTAATCAAGACAGTTTGGTACTGGCACAAAAACAGAAATATAGATCAATGGAACAGGATAGAAAGCCCAGAGATAAACTCACACACATATGGTCACCTTATCTTTGAAAAAGGAGGCAAGCATATACAGTGGAGAAAAGACAGCCTCTTCAATAAGTGGTGCTGGGAAAATTGGACAGGTACATGTAAAAGTATGAAATTAGAACACTCCCTGACACCATGCACAAAAATAAACTCAAAATGGATTAAAGACCTAAGTGTAAGGGCAGATACTATCAAACTCTTAGAGGAAAACATAGGCCGAACACTCTATGACATAAATCACAGCAAGATCCTTTTTGACACACCTCTTAGAGAAATGGAAATAAAAACACAAATAAACAAATGGGAACTAAAGGAACTTAAAAGCTTTTGAACAGCAAAGGAAACCATAAACGAGACCAAAAGACAACCCTCAGAATGGGAGAAAATATTTGCAAATGAAGCAACTGACAAAGAATTAATCTCCAAGATTTACAAGCAGCTCTTGCAGCTCAATAACAAAAAAACAAACAACCCAATCCAGAAATGGACAGAAGTCCTAAATAGACATTTCTCCAAAGAAGATATACAGATGGCCTACAGACACATGAAAGAATGCTCAACATCATTAATCATTAGAGAAATGCAAATCAAAACTACAATGAGATATCATCTCACACCGGTCAGAATGGCCATCGTCAAAAAATCTAGAAACAATAAATGCTGGAGAGGGTGTGGAGGAAAGGGAACACTCTTGCACTGTTGGTGGGAATGTAAATTGATACAGCCAGTATGGAGAACAGTATGGAGGTTCCTTAAAAAACTACAAATAGAACTACCATACGACCCAGCAATCCCACTACTGGTCATATACCCTGAGAAAACCATAGGTCAAAAAGAGTCATGTACCAAAATGTTCATTGCAGCTCTATTTACAATAGCCAGGACATGGAAGCAACCTAAATGTCCATCGACAGATGAATGGATAAAGAAGATGTGGCACATATATACAATGGAATATTACTCAGCCAGAAAAAGAAATGTAATGGAGGTATTTGTAATGAGGTGGATGGAGTTAGAGTCTGTTATACAGAGTGAAGTAAGTCAGAAAGAGAAAAACAAATACAGTATGCTAACACATATATACGGAATCTAAGGGAAAAAAAAAAAAAAGGCCATGAAGAACCTAGTGGCAAGACGGGAATAAAGACACAGACCTACTAGAGAATGGACTTGAGGATATGGGGAGGGGGTGGGGTGAGATGTGACAGGGTAAGAGAGTGTCATGGACATATATACACTACCAAATGTAAAATAGATAACTAGTGGGAAGCAGCCGCATAGCACAGGGAGATCAGCTTGGTGCTTTGTGACCACCTAGAGGGGTGGGATGGGGAGGGTGGGAGGGAGGGAGATGCAAGAGGGAAGAAATATGGGAACATATGTATATGTATAACTGATTCACTTTGTTATAAAGCAGAAGCTAACACACCATTGTAAGGCAATTATACTTCAATAAAGATGTTAAAAAAAAAACAACACTATGGCCCTGAGCAACAGTGTATAAATAACCTGATTTTCAGCATTTTTCTTTCTGAAGAGGATACTAGAAACCTCAGATTACTCAGAATCCTCGGAATGGTCCTGGAATCATTTTTGTCTCTCAAGTAGCCTATGGAATATGAACAATTTGGTGGACATTTTTAGGCTTTTGCTCTGGAGAGTTATGAGGTCTAAATCACTATTAGGGCAGAATAGCAATGCATATAATTGGCCAAGCAAAAATGGGTAAGTTATTTAAAATTTATTGAAATGTGATACTATTAATGACAAAGAGAGGAGTTTCAAAAATGAGAATGGTTTTGTATTTAATATCTAAATTCAATGCCTTCAAGGGCCAAGCTGGGACTCACAATGTATGACACCAGTCAGGTGAAGAGTACACACTCTGCCTCAAGTGAGCAGCTACTAATCCATCCAGCTGTTTCTTACCCTCAAAAACATGTAAATCCACTGTTGTTAGTTTACCAAAATTTTAAAGAAGGTAGAAAATCATATCTTTTCTGTATATTTGTGTTTGAATACATAATTTACATTTGCCATCCATTGTACCATTGGTGCCTGGAATGCTGATAATAAAAAGATCTGAGTTTATGCAGAACATTCAGTATACTTGAGAGTTCTTTGCCCTCCTCAAGTCATTATTTCCAAGCCCAAAGAGATAGGATCCCTAGTAGAAAAATGACCTAAGTGTTGACTTAGCTTAGGTCCAAGCTCAAACTTACCCAGTGGGCTCTCTTCTGTTGTTTCCAAAATGAGTGTCACCTATAACACAGCCAGGAGAACTCAGATGCTATAGTAGAATAATGAAAAATGAGAAAGTGTGTTTATATTCTATGATTCTATTTATTTCCATTTCATTTATCTTGGAAATTTTTTGTGAAAATTTGTAAGTGTTGACTTAAAAAAATGCACAACGTGATAACTGTGAGTTAAGTTTTATTTGGGGCAAAATAAAGACTGCAGCTCGGGAGACAGCGTTTCAGATAATTCTGAGAAACTGCTCCGAGGAGGTGAGGGGAAGAGCTAGTATATATAGGAGTTTTGCAACAAAGGGCAGGTAGTCCGGGAACATCAATAGATTATTGTTACTTAAAGAAAACCAGATATCTCAAGTCAAGGAATTTAGTGCCTTTCTATGTATGGGAAGATGCAAGAGTCTGGGCTCACTGAAATCATTCCTTTGATATGCACCTCAGCTATCTGGGGCCTTTATCCTGTGTTTTCATATCCTGAGTTTCCTCAGGGCTCACTGCAGGGAGTGGCTGTAGTCTGATGGCTGCTAGATGGCAGGTATACTTTTCAGCCCTGAGTTTCCTCAGGGCTCACAGGCTCACGTTGGAGGGCTGCAATCCTTGATGACTGTGACATCCTTTGTTTATTGATATGGCAGGAAATATTCCATTTATAAATATTCCATTCCATTTATAAATATTCCATTCCTCATAAGCTAAAATTATCTCATATAGTCAATTAGCCTTTTATCGCAATACTTCTACTGGCCCCACAATATTTGGCTCAGAAATTATCACCTCTCCAGAAACCTTTGCTAATCCCAATAATGTTCATAACACTCTCTGTATGTCCCACTTTTTTATACTTGCTCCTATGATTATATTTATTACAATATATAATAACATATTTGTTTGAATATCTGCCCTTCCTACTGTGAACATATTAAGGTAAAGGCTATTTCTTAACCAACTCATTTTTCCTAGTTCCTTACATAATGCCTGATACATGGTAAGGAATGAGTCAATATTTCTTAAATCGTATGAGATGTATCATGTGCACAGGGCATTTATTTGGCCCAAAACTATTTCTTAGCTAAATTGCGTGTTACAAGAACATAATATTTAAAGTTTTTGGCTATGGCATGAAGCATTTATCTTTAATTCTATAGTAATATTCACTTTGTCAATGGAACACTCAGTGATTTAACTCCCTACTTACTAAAATTCAAGGCTACTATAAAATCCTCTATTTTACTGAAGGTAGCAAGTTTTAGTTCCAAAAATATTGTATTAAGAGCCAAGAAACATTGGTTTGAATTACAGTTTCTCCTTAACTTGCTCCATAACATTAGGCAAATCACTTTTTGTGGTCTGTTTCCTCATGGGTCAAATGGTAAAAATAATATTTCCCTTCTTACTACATGAAGTTAGGTGAGAACCAAATGCTACCTAATACAAATGGTGGGAAGTTTTAATTTTTGATGCAATATCATTTTAAAATAAAGTTCTAGTAAAACTAAGTTTTAAAGTAATGTTTATCATCATATTTAAATAACTATATACGGTGAATTATATCTAGCATGTAAAATCCCCCTTCTCTTCCAACAGAAGTGTTGGTAAACCAAGTCTTAATTTTTGGAGAGTTAACTGATTATAATACAATACAATCATCTAAAATATAATTTTGAAGAAAAAGACTATCAGCAGTCAAATTACTATAATTTATCTCAGAAAACTAGTATTATGATACTTGCCAGAAATTTAACAATAGTAGATTTGAAAAGCATGCTTTCTATATTACATATGAATGCATGCAATTATAATTATAAAATTACAATGCCATTAATCACTATTTTGTTTATCCCTCATTTTGTAGTTTGTTCATTGTTTAACTTGTATTTAATCTGGGGACTGACAATTGAAACATTAAAAAAGGCAGGATTCAGAAAACACAGTGGTCAACAAAAGGCATTTCTCAGTAGAATTGAATAACTACTCAAAATATCAGAAATGGACTTTTGGTTGCTTCTGTTTTCACATAGTGTCTAGAAGTGCCAAATTCAGTTGATAAACAGCTATTTTAATTAAAGCAAAACAAAACACTAATTTGGAGAAACACTTAGTGGACCAAATAAAAAGGGGCATAATAAAAGGGGAATTAAACCACTATAAATAAATAGGCAAATTCAATTCAATGTGCAGGGAATACATCTACAAAAGAAAAATCTCCTGCCACCTGTGAAAGAGGAACAATGCACTTGGTTTGTTGCCTGCTCTCCCTCTGACTGTTCTCTGAGTGATTATTAATAATTATCAAAAGTAACTTTCAAAAGGCCCAGGAGCTGATGATATTAGAAACCCCAAAGCAGAATAACCAGCTTCCAGATCAGGATTACTTGAGGCACTTGTTACAGATGTGCTTTCTGGATTTTACTCAAGGGATTCAGAATCAGTAGAGTGGAACATCCTGGATCTGTATATTAATGATCATCTGGTTGCTCTGATTCAGGTGATCCAGGGACCTATATCAAGGAATCTTGCTTTAAAAGTGTTTCAAATGTACCTTCTAATCTTCCTGATTCCAGTTTCCCTCCGTTTTAGTCAAGAATACATAGTATTTTACAGAAAAAGAAAAGCTCAGTTTCATCATGGTAACCACCCACACAATGACAAGAATACTTACTTTATTGCCCCATGCCCAAAGCTATTAAGACCATTAGTTCCTAAGTTCTTATTACTTAATACTTAGTGTTCAACTTTCCTCCAGTATACACTCTCTATTCCAGAAAGCCAGGCTCCCCTCTGTCTCTCATATATGGTATCCTAATGTCTGTTTTTTTATCTTTCCTATATAGAATGCCTTCTTTCACTTGTTCTCATGTCTATCCACAGTCCTACCCATACATTAGAAAAACCTATCTGGCTATTACAATACCCACTAATCTTCATTTCTTTTATCTCCTAGTATATTCATTCACAGCCAGTCCAACATCTAAGTTTTAAATTATTTCATGTCTCCCCACCCAGGGTACAGACAAGCTCCTTGAGGACAGTGAAACTGTATATATATATTTTCATGTTGCACAGAGATGCTTCAAAGCCTGGAAGAACAAGAGTTTTTCCAGAATTACAGGGGCACTGCTCAGGACGTCTCAACACAAGGCCGGGGTGCAGTTGAATACATGTAGTTGAAGAGTCGGTCAGTTTTCCTCAGAGGAACACCACCTCCTCGGTCACTCATCTAAGGTGAGAAAGGATCATGCCCTGTGACCAAGTCCCAGAAAAAGCAAAATACCAACGCATGCTCTGTCACCATTTAACTGCTGGCTGAAGAACTCTCCTTTTCAAAATGAATACCACGCCATCCAAGTTGCGAATGTAAACATTTCCCTCACTGCTGGACTTAACCCCTCTAATATGTAGAATTCTAAGACATAAGGAACTCCACTGTAATACAAATTTCAATGCTGTGGCTTTGTGTAATTATTGCAGTCATACTAATGATGCAATACAGCACACAATGGGGCATAGGCTTAGCTTATCTTGGATGTAACAATAAATTTGTAATTCCTTTCTGACAGGCAGTTTGGCAACCAGATTAAAAATGCATGTACCCTTTGACCCAACAGTGTTTATCCTAAGAAAATAATCAGAAAAGAATGCAAAGTATGTATGAGAATATCCATCACAGCACTGTGTAGAACAGCTAAAACTGGATTACCACCTAAATAGGGGGCTATTTAAGTAAACTAACATACATTCTAAAACAGAATACTATTTTGCCATTAAATATTAGGTAGAACTGTATGTACTGGCATGAGAGGCTCATAACATATTGTTAAGTAGCAAAAAAAGTAGAAGCATTTATAAGATTCTAATTCTGCAAAAATTATAAAAAAGTCTAATGAAATATAATTCTATTGTCTAATGGAAAAAAATAATTCTATTGTCTAATGGAAAAAAATAATTTTGAAGCATAATTATTTTAATCCTTTTATACAAATTACAATGTATGTGTAAGAATTCCTGTCCCTGCAATGTAGTAACTACAAATAGAAAACTTGTTTTTCTAAAAAAAAAAATTGAAGCATAGTTCTTTGAATCTTTTTGTACAAACTAGAATGTATGTTTGTTTTTCTGTTTTTTGTTTTGTTTCTTTCTGAATTGAAATGCAAATTTTATCAAGGAACTGACATGAGAATGGTTTTATTTAAATCATTGAAAACTTGTAAGTACTCAATATTAGGACTTTGAAATGCTTTAGACAAAATCTGTTTCCCTTTTAACAGATTAAAAAACCGAATCCTAGTTGGCAGAAGCCAATGCTTGTATCACACAGCTAATGGGAGGTAGAATCCTAAAATATGCTTCCAACTGCCACGTGTACCTGACAACACCAGGAAGTGTTTATTTTTGTGTTGCACAAGTGTAAGGACCATATAATCAGGATTAACTTTATAACAATAATTTAAAAGGTAGAAAAGGGTCCCATATTACAGAAGTTTTTAAATTGACTATTTTACCATTTATGTTAATACAGTAAATGAAGAAAACTGACAGTAGAACAGGCCAGTGGTCAACCAACACACAACACAATGTGTTAACAAACATGGCTAAAGGATCAGTGTGTGTCATGCATTACCTTCCATGTAACATCATTTTTGGAGGGGGGGAGGGAACATAAAGGCAGATTGATTCAAACTAGCCCTATTAAATATATCTATTAAGTTTATACTTTCTTCTGAAATTAATATTTGAGTGGAACATGTATTAATTATTATAACACTAGTTTTCTACTGAAGTTTAAGAATCCAGCAAATGATACTCACATTTAGGCAAATCCTAGGAGTAATTGCACTGAACAATATCTACTCAATCAACTGTGAACTGCAAAATAATACTGGGTAATTATTTCAAAGTATGAACTACAGATATAATATAAAAAAACATGTATAGTCGAACAATTTTCTAACCTAAAAGTAAAGTACAAATGGTTAAGTCAACAGTACCTACTTACACACAAATTAAACAAAATCAGAAAAAAACACTCAACTTTTAGGAGAAGCAATTTCAGTCCTGGTTTTACCACTTAATAGGAGAAAGATCTTACGTGGGTCCTTTCATTCAAGGACCACTTTCATATACCACCCCTTGCTTCAATGAGTTCACAGTATAATATGATTCTGCACTCTAGATCATGGAAAGACGTTCTTTGCAAGCTAGTTGAAATGAGTACCAGTGAGTTATAATCATCATAATTTCTATTTATTTATCTTTCTTCATGTCACATTTGTACAATGAAAGCATAGCTCAATAGTTCTCAGCATGACTCAGATGCAAACTGCTTGAGCTCCTATCTCAATCCTGCCATTTACTAGTTAAATGGTTTGATCATGTTCCTTATATCTGGATGCTTCAATTTCTTCATCCATAAAATGTGATAAACTTTAGAATCTGCTTAAAAGAGTTATTTTGAGGGTTTAAAAAGCTAATGCAAGTAAAGATGCTTAGAAGAATGTCTGTCACATAGTAAGTGCTCAACAAATGTAATCAAAGTTACTACTATTACTATTGATAATAATAGTAATAATACTTTATGGTCACAATAATAACAATTCGGAGGGACAGACTGGTGGTCCAAACCTAAGCTTTAACAATTTTGATCTTGCTCTTTTTCCTCCCTATGTCTCTATATTATTTTCTACCTAGAATGCCCTTCCTCTTTACAGTTCTTTCCTCAGTGTCCCCTATCTACCTAGATGAACTCCTAATCATCTGTCAGGTCTCAGCTCATATGTGGAAAAGAAACAGATTGGTTGTTCCTTCCTCAGTGTTTGTAAAGCACTACATATGTTCATCTATCATAGCTCTTATCAATCTGTAATAACTAGTTTGTTTACTTGTTTGTATGTCCCCATCTCCTGCCATCATGTAAATTCTTTGAAGAGATGGACTGGCTTTATCCATCTATGTATCCCAATGGTCTAGCATATTTGACTCAAGCTGAATAAATGTTTGCTGAATAAATTAATGAATTTTACAGGTGTTTTAATGCAAGTACTAATGTTGAAATAGATTACATAGTTCCTTCAGCACATGAACTTTTTATCACCTATTCTTCCTTGGAAAATAAGAGTAATGGTGACCAACTTAAATCACACACCAAAAGAAAGCACCTAAATGATTTGTAGATGGCAGTTGTGCAAAGACAATTAAGTCATTCTGAGGCTAATTTGAATAAATCAGAAAAATATTTACTTAAGAGAGTAAAGGAGAAATTACAGATTCTTTTAACACAAAACAGTATTTTCTATTTAAGTAACATTTACTAATGAGCTTATTTTATTAAGGAAAAGAAGCTATGATGACCATTCAGAATTACAAATGAAATCCACACTAAATATACTTAATCTATGACAAAGGAGGCAAGAATATACAATGGAGAAAAGCCAGTCTTTTCAATAACTGGTAATGGGAAAACTGCACAGCTACATGTAAAAGAATGGAATTTGAACATTCTCTAATACCATATACAAAAATAAACTCAAAATGGATTAAAGACCTAAATGTAAGGCCAGATACTATAAAACTCCTTGAAGAAAACATAGGCAGAATGCTCTTTGGCATAACTTTTAGCAATGTTTTTTTCTGGGTCTGTCTCCTAAGGCAAAAGAAATAAAAGCAAAAATAAACAAATGGGGTCTAATTAAACTTAAAAGCTTCTGCACAGCAAAGGAAATCATCAATAAAATGAAAAAAATAACAACTTAAAGAATGGGAGAAAATATTTGCAAATGATATGACTGACAAAGTGTTTATATCCAATATATATAAATAGCACATAGAACTCAA
The DNA here is from genome assembly GCF_028021215.1 of Eschrichtius robustus. Taxonomy (NCBI): domain Eukaryota; kingdom Metazoa; phylum Chordata; class Mammalia; order Artiodactyla; family Eschrichtiidae; genus Eschrichtius; species Eschrichtius robustus. The sequence goes on along the minus strand of NC_090845.1, from coordinate 77,199,911 downwards.
TATCAAGAAAACAAACAACCCAATCAAAAAATGAGTAGAAGATCTGAATAGACATTTTTTCCAAAGAGGCATACAGATGGCTAACAGGCACATGAAAAGATGCTCAATACCGCTAATTATTAGAGAAGTGCAAATCAAAACCACAAAGAGATATCAACTCACACCTGTCAGAATGGCTATCATCAGAAGGACCACAAATAACAAATTTTGAAGAGGATATGGAGAAAAGGGTACATTTGTACACTGTTGCTGGGAATGTAAATTGGTACAGCCAGTATAGAAAACAGCGTGGAAGTTCCTCAAAAAACTAAGAATAGAACTACCACATGATCCAGCAATTCCACTCTTGGGTATATAACTTAAAAGAAAAACAAAAACAGTAATTTGAGAAGATACATGCACCTCAATGTTCATAGCAGCACTATTTACAATAGTCAACATTTGGAAGCAACACATGTACCCATCAAACAACAAATAGATAAAGAAGATGTGGTATATATATATACACACACACATACACAATGGAATATTATGTAGCCATTAAAAAAATGAAATCTACCATTTGCAGCCATGTGGATAGATCTGGAGAATATTATGCTTAATGAAATAACTCATACAGATAAAGACAAATACTGCATGATATCACTTATATGAGCTATCTAAAAATAATACAAGCAAATATATTGATATACGCAAAACAAACAGATTCACAGATATAGAAAACAAACTAGTGGTTATCGAAGGGAAGAGGGAAAGGGGAGTGGCAAATTAGGGTATGGGATTAAGAGATATAAACTATTCTGTATAAAATAGATAAGCAACAAGGATACCTTGTATAGCACAGGGAATTGTAGTCATTATCTTGTAATAACTTTTAATGGAGTGCAATCTATAAACATACTGAATCACAATGCTGTACATCTGAAACTAATATAATATTGTAAAAGAACTATACTTCAATTAAAAATAAATAAACAAACATCAACTGAGATTCTGGGGTAAAATCAACAGTTCTTGGATGAGTTCCATAACCCATATTATCTAGCCTATATTTACTTAAAATTAAAAAAAAATCTTTAAAACCTGTCAATAAACAAATTCTTGTAACAAATTCACTTTGTTATTTCACCTGACTCCAGTGTGAGTTTCAAATTAATGGTCTGGAAAACGCCACTGGATTTGCCTTCTAAAATTTATCCCCAGGATATCAAAAACAAAGACAGCTCAGGCGTTGTTTCTTATATCTAGGGAAAATAATTCACTCTACAAGAAAATTGGCAATCTAAAAATTCATGACTTTCAATCACTCATCCATTAATCCTCCACACCAGCCCACACTTATGACTGTGGAAGCAAATTGGAAGATTGATCACAAAGTGGTAATGCAAAGCATGCCATCCACAAATTTTAATTTTGGTTTCAAGAATACTCAATTAGTTTTCTATAAGGATTTTTAAAGAAAAGCATAATATAAAATATATGGTCTATACTCCAAGAAATGTGTTACCAAAACACAGTGAGCAATCTCACCTAATTCCGAAGTTTTATACAGAAAACTTAAAAGTCTTTATCTCACATCCAGACTGCTGTTCTCAACTCTAGCTTCATAAATCTGTCTGCTTAGTAGTCTTCTCTACTTAGTGCTGCTAATACTTCAAGAATTAGCATGAATATAATTCAATTCGGTGTCACCCAAAATCAAAATATTCACTTTTTCAGTCAATGGTACAATCATCTAACCAATTCAGAAACCTGGGAGTCATCTTTATTCCATACTTTTAGCTCTATCCCATTCTATCTCCCATCTAATCAACCATATCCAATTCTGCCCTCTGAATTTCTTTTTAACCTGTATGCTCTTCCTCATCCCCACTTCCAATGTCTTTATTTATACAACTCCAGTAACAGACTTTGTTTGCATTAATTTAAAATAATTTTAGATTTAAAGAAGAGTTGTAAAAATAGCACAAAAAGTCCCCTTATACCCTTCACTCAGTTTCTCCCAAAGTTAACACCTTACACAACCATAGTACATTTGTCAAAATTAGGAAATTAATATTTGCACAATACTATTAACTAAACTACAGACTAAAGTAGATTTCACCAGGTTTTCCAGTAAAGTCCTTTATTTCTTTTCCTGATTTAATCCAGTATACACATTGCATTTAGTTATTACATTTCTTTAGGTTCCTCTTGATAGTTTCTCAATCTTATCTTGTTTTCCATTTTCTTGACATTTTTAAAAAGTACTGGTCAGTTATTTCATAGAATCCCTCTTAATTTGGGTTCATCTGATGTTTTCTCATGATTATACTGACACTATGGATTATTAGGAAGAATATCAGAGTGGTGATATGCCCTTATCAGTGCCTCATATCAGGTGTACATGATAGCAACATGATTTATCATTTGTGATGTTAAACTTGATCCTTGTTTAAGGTGGCATTTCCCAGTTTTCTTCACTTTAAAATTTACTATTTTTTCCTTTTTATAACTAGTTTATTTGAAATGAGTCACTAAGTCCACCTCACTCTCAAAAGGAGGGGAATTAAACTCTTTTGCAGGGAAGAGTTTCAAATGTTTTAGGAATATATGTTAAAACTACCCATTAATTTTTTTTGTAATATTTTGGGGAAGATACTTTGAGTCTATGCAAATATCCCATTTTTCCTTAAGATGTCTCCCATATTAATTTTTTTTTAAATTCATTCATGGATATTTCCTGTAGCAGTTATTATTGTAGTGTTCTAATGATGATTTTCTATTTCCCTCACTCTTTCCACATTTATTATTTGGAATTCTTCTTTAATGAAGATTTCCCTCATTCTCATTTCTTTATTTAATAATTCATTTATTTCGTTTTGAACTCAGGGATATTTATTTTATTCTTTAAAGTCCAATACTATTATTTTTTATTATATTGTATGGATTGTCCCAGACGTGCTCATTAAGGGCTCTTCTAGTTGGCCCTTAAGGACATTTGATATGCCCTATTTTCACATTTTTTTCTCCCTCCCTCCCTGACTTCATCCCTTCCATCCTCCCTCCTTCCTTCCCTCCTTTTCATTCCTTCATTCATTCTTTCTTTCCATTGCTTCTGTCCTCCCTTCATCCCTCCCTCTGCCCCTTCCTTATTTCCTTTCTTTCTAGCACTTTTTTTCTGGCAATATAAGGTTCTTCAGAACCATCTTTGTATTTTTCCTGTCCTAGCCCTTAATCAGCCATTTATTCACAGATCCCTGTGTCTTTTTATTGGAGAATATTAGAAAACAAGATATGGGTGCTAGGTATACTTGTTGCCACTGAGGAATCATTTATTTTAGGCCATCCCACCTAACAAAACAAGAAAAACATGTATGTATGATAAGCCACATATATATTCACACATATCTATATGTATTTCTATATCTAGCCATCTATAGATACACTAAAATAATCATGAATTTTTATCAATATATCTGACATTAATTCAACACCACTGGATTTGTTTTAGCCTTTCCCCCTTGCTTATTTGTAATTTCTCTCACTGTGAGAACCCCCATTATCTAGAATGTGTTTACTTACTTTTTCAAGCCTAGTATACATGTAATGTTTCAGAATTGCTAACTCATACCTTGTGAGACACAAATTTAACAACTATTATAGAATACAATGTTTATGTATTGTTCCTTTTGTCTTCAGCTTTACAGTATCCAGTGAAAACATTGTGCTAGACAATGAGTGTTTTTGTCCCCCACAAAATCATATGCTGAAACTTAACCCCCAATACGAGAGTATTAGGAGATAAGGTCTCTGGGAGATGATCAGGTCATGAAGGTGGTGTTCTTATGAATGGGATTCGCATCTTTGTGAAAGAGAACCCAGTGAGCGTCCTCACTCTTTCTGCCATGTGAGGACACAGTGGGAATATGGCCTTCTATGAACCAGGAAGTGGGCACTCCCCCATCATGGAATCTGTCAGCATCTTGATCTTGCGCTTCCCAGCCTCCAGAACTCTAAGAAATATGTTTCTTTTGTTTATGATATTTTGGTTACATATGGTATTTTCTTATAGCGGTCCAAATGAACTAAGATGCTGGGTCTCATGGTCAGTGTATAAATTGTTTCAGGTCCAAACTGTCTTCCACATCCTTACTAGCATTTGGTATTGTTAGTTAGTTAGTTAGTTTGCCTCTCAAATAGTTGTATAGTAGCCATTGCTTTTATAATCATTTTTATTGTAGTATAATTCATATAAAATATAATGAACATGTGTATACTATATGTAAAATGAGTTTTTGTAAATGTGTACGCACATGTAACTATGAACACAAACAGGAAACTCAGAAAGTTTCTCTTATGTCTCCTCCCAGTCAAGTTTCCCAAAATCTGCCTTGGAAAACACTGGTTTAATTTATATCACTATGGATTAGCTTTGTATATATTAGGACTTCATAAAAATAAAATCATATAGTAAACACTATTTTGTCTTGCTTCTTTTGCATAACATAAGGTTTTGAGGTCTACCCTTGTTCTTGCATTTATCAGTAGTTTTTCATTTTTATTGCTAAATTGTATTCCATTGTACAAATATACCACAAATTACTAACCCATTCAATTTTTTTTTTAACATCTTTATTGAAGTATAATTGCCTTACAATGGTGTGTTAGCTTCTGCTTTATAACAAAGTGAATCAGTTATACACATACAATATGTTCCCATATCTCTTCCCTCTTGCATCTCCCTCCCTCCCACCCTCCCCATCCCACCCCTCTAGGTGGTCACAAAGCACCGAGCTGATCTCCCTGTGCTATGCGGCTGCTCCCACTAGTTATCTATTTTACATTTGGTAGTGTATATATGTCCATGACACTCTCTTACCCTGTCACATCTCACCCCACCCCCTCCCCATATCCTCAAGTCCATTCTCTAGTAGGTCTGTGTCTTTATTCCCGTCTTGCCACTAGGTTCTTCATGGCTTTTTTTTTTTTTTCCTTAGATTCCGTATATATGTGTTAGCATACTGTATTTGTTTTTCTCTTTCTGACTTACTTCACTCTGTATGACAGACTCTAACTCCATCCACCTCATTACAAATACCTCCATTTCATTTCTTTTTATGGCTGAGTAATATTCCATTGTATATATGTGCCACATCTTCTTTACCCATTCATCTGTCGATGGACATTTAGGTTGCTTCCATGTCCTGGCTATTGTAAATAGAGCTGCAATGAACATTTTGGTACATGACTCTTTTTGAACTATGGTTTTCTCAGGGTATATGCCCAGTAGTGGGATTGCTGGGTCGTATGGTAGTTCTATTTGTAGTTTTTTAAGGAACCTCCATACTGTTCTCCATAGTGGCTGTATCAATTTACATTAATGGGCATTTGGGTTGATTTCACTTTGGGACCATTATGAGTAAAGCTGCTATGAGCATTTATATACAAATCTACTTGCTTTCATTTCTATTAATAAAATACATAAGAATGGAATTACTGATCATACGTGAATTTTATATTTAAGTTTATAACAAATTGGCATAGTGTTTTCTAAAATTATTGTATTATTTTACTCTCCCATCAGCCATAAATAAGAGTGCACTTTACCCTGCATCCTCACCATCACTATATAAATTGTTCTTTTAAATTTTAGCTATTTTAGTGCTTGTTTACTGGTAGGTCACTGTAGTTGTGGAGCATTTTTTAATGTGTTTATTAACCATTCATATATATTGTTTTGTGAAGTGTCTGTTCAAATATTTGACCCATTTAATGGCTCATTTGTCACGTTATTATCATTTAATGAGTTTATTGAGTTCTTTGTATAGACTAGATGCAAGTTCTGTGTCATATATATGTATTGCAACTATTTCTTTGCAAGCCCTGGTTTGTCTTTGGATTTTTAAGTAGCTTTTTGAGTAGAAAGTTTTATTTTTGATCAAGCACAATTTATTATTTTGGGAGGTTAGTTATGTGTGTGTCCTATATTAAGAAGTATTTGGCTAATCCAAGATCATGAAGATTTTAATCTATTTTCTTGAGAAGTTTTATAGTGCATTTGGAACTATGAGATATTTTTGTGAATGATGTAAAGGATTGATGTTTACTTTTTTCATATAGATACCCAGTTTCTTCAGTAACATTTGTTGAGAAGGATATTATTTTCCCATTGAATTACCTTGACAACTTTGTAGATATTAATTGGCTACATATGAGGATCTATATTTAGCGTCTATTCTGTTCCATTTTTTATAGCTCCACATTTACACCAGTATCACACTGTCTTTATTATAGTAGCCTCTTGAAATCAGTTAGTGTAAGTCTTCTGATTTTGTTCTTTTTAAAAGTGGACTAATGTTATGGACTGAGTGCTTGTGTTCCCCCCAAAATTCATTTTTTGAAATCTAATTCCCAATGTGATGGTATTTGGAAACTGGGCCCTTGGGAGGTAATTAAGTCATGAGAATGGACCCCCTGTTAATGGGATTTGTACTCTTATAAGAAGAGGCCAGAGGGCTAGCATGCTCTTTCCACCATGGAGGATAAAATAAGAATTCAGCAATCTGCAGACCAGAAGAGAGCTCTCACCAGAACTTGACCAAGCTGGCAACCTGATCTCAGGCTTCCAGAACTGTGAGAAGTAACTTTCTGTTGTTTATAAGCCACTCAATCTGTGGTATTTTGTTACAGCAGCCCAAATTGATTAAGACAGGAAAATTATTCTCTAATGCAGACATTGAAAGTATTATTTTGTTTGTAAGCAAGATTTAAAATGCATCATTCAAATGTTGATATATCGGGCTTCTCTTATAATGCAATTCAATCTCCCATGTGATACCCTTTGGCCAACTGACAACATGTGTGTTATTTAATTTCCAAATGTGCAGAGATTTTCTATGTATCTTAAACTGATAGGTTTATAATTTAATCCCACTATGTTCAGAGAATTTACTTTGTAAGGTTTCAATCTTTTGACATTTACTATGACACTTTTTAACAGACTAATGTATTAATTTGCTGAATAGTCCATGTGTCCTTGAAAATAATATTTCTTCTTCAGTTGTTTTATGTAGTGTATGTTCTATAAATGCCAATTTGGGCAAGTTGGTCGATACTATTGATCACATGTTCACTATCCATACAGATTTTTTCTTAGTTGTACTATTAATTACTTTTGTGCTTTCAGCACTCTAAAATGTCATCCCATTATTTTCTTATTGCCGTTTTTCTCATGAGATGTTGTCCATCAGTTGTATCACTGTTCTCCTCAATGTAATGGCTGCCTCCCTACCTCTGGAAGTTTTTAAGATTATTGCTTTATCTTTGATTTTCAGTCGTTTTACCTGAAATGCCAAAGTGTAGTTTTCTTTGTATTTATCCTAAGTAAATCCAAAGATTCTCTGATCATCTTGGATATGTAAGTTGATATTTTTTCACCAAATTTGGGAAATTTTCAGCCATTATATCTTCAAATATTCTTTCTCACTTATTCTGACTCACTTCTTGGACTTTAATAATGATTTAGGTGATTTATATTGCCCCACATACCCATGAAGCTCTAATTTCTTTCAATATTTTTTCTTCTGTTCTTCAGATTGGAAAGTATCTATTGATTTAAGTTGACTGACTTTCGTTCAGCCATCTCCAGTCTATTGTTAAGCGCAGGCAGTGACTTTTTAAATTTGTGTTTACTGTTCTTTTTGTTTCTAGGATTTCCATTAGGTTCTTCTTTGTACTTTACACTTGTCTGCTTTGATTCCATATCAATTTATTTATTAGTGACACCTATATCTTTAATTCTTTGAACATATCATTTTCTCGAAATCTTTAAATATATTTATCCTAGCTACTTTAAAATTTTGATCAATCCAACATTTTGGTCATCTTGGGGTCAGTTTATATTGGCTACACTTTTCTTGAATAGGTTCTATGTTCTATGTTCATTTTCTATTATCTTTGCATGTTTAATTTTTTTAATATATATTGAACATTGTAGATAATACATTGTAGATATTATGGATCCTGATATCATTTTCTGAAGGTGATGCTTTTTATTCTAGCAGGCAGTTCAATCACTGGCTGGTCAACCTTGAACTTGTGTAGGCTCAATCTTACATTTCCTTAAACCAAATTGATTGTGTTTCCAAAGCCCCTCTTCCTTGGTAGGACTAAACCTGCACATGCTCCCCTCTGTGGATCTAACCAGAACTTAGTTTTAGTATTTGGATAAATTGAGTATTACTTTAGGGCATGGCCTTACTCAGAAAGTGGAGCTCTTCATGATTACAAGAGTGTTAAGGAAATATTAATAAGATCTCTCCATTCTGGAGTAACTGTAATTCCAATGTCCAGTATAGCTAGACCTCTAATCTCTCCTTCTTACTCTCAGCTCTGTAGCAATCGTTCTCTGTGCAGTCTCAGGTATTCTCTCCCAGTGCATGTACAAACTATATATTAGCCACATACTAGTGGGGGAACTGCACAGATATCTGCCTGACTTCTCCCTACCAAATAGTTCCCTCTTTTTTTGTACATTATCCCACAGATTCTAACTGTGTTGAATGCTCCAAAATTGATTCTATTCCTTCTCAGTTCAGAAGGACCTCCATGTTCTAATTGGATTCCAACTTGCTGCACCACAGTCAGAAAGTTGTCTGCTGACAGACAACTGGAATACCTGCCTGATCTCATTCACTTCTCTTAGAAACTACAGTCTTGTTCTGTTGTCCAAAACCTGAAGACAGTTGACTCATACAATTATCAAGTCTTATGCTTATTTATAGCAGGACGGCTAGTCTGGTAATAGTTACTCTTTTAGTTAGAAATGGAATTCTCCACATTTGCTTTCTAGAAACATTCCTCTTAATCTGGTAAATCCATATTTCTTTTCCTCCTACTTCCTCTGTCTCTAAAAAACACCTCACCCCTGTGCCTCTGGCAAATTCCTTCTATCCTTTAAGAAATCACTTCCTTTCTGAAATCTTCCTCTACCACATTCTTATGCAGAATTTTCTCCTCTAGGTACCATTGAACCTTGTGCATATTCTTTCATAGCTCTTAGCACACTATTTTATAACAACTTGAGTATGTTTCTGCATTGCCATTGTATTACACATAGTTAGATTTTAATATATGGCTGAGTGAATACACGAATAAAAGTTTAAACTGCTATAAAAGATTAGTTTACTGGAATGATAAAAGGGCCCATCTCAATCCTACAATTCCTAATACGTAATATTGTAAATTCTCCATTAAGTAATGAACAATCTCCTCATCTTATCCACAGTTGTGAGCAAAGAACCAACACATTCAAGAAGCACGAGTCTGTACATCAGGAGATTGTCCTTAAACTCATGATGTGGAAGATATTTTAATAAATAAGTTAAACATCTAACAGGTTTTCCCTAGGACATTTGTAGAAGGTAAAATCTGAATACAGAATGATTGCTAACTCTTGATGGAAATAATGTTTTTCTATCTATTTTGCTATGTACCCTAGGGTCTAGTGTCATCTTTCTGATTTCGACTCCTAGAAGTCCCATTCTTCACATGGCATGTTAGACTACCACATCACCATTCCATACTGAGACCAGAATGAAGTTGAATGTCTAAAATATTTCATGGTTTTAATGTAATAAGATTTATCATTGTGGAATAGTTTAAATATCCCTCTCTGGGTCCTTGTTTCTATATAATAAAGAAGTCAACTACTTGAGCTTTAACACCTCTTTTACTTTTAAACTTCTGTTTATACCTCCACATCATGGACTGAGTGTGGAAAAAACACAGACTTTCAAGTCAGACCAATTGGGTTTATTCTCACTCTACACTTACAAGTTGTGTAACTGACTTTGGGTAAGCTACTTGGTTCCTTTTACCTTGGTTCTATTATCTATAAGAGGTGAATAATCTTGCCCATCCTGAAAACTTAACAGAAGAGTTAAAATAAACTATATATAAAACATATATCACAAGTCTAACATATAATAGGAATTCACAAGTGAATTAACTTTTCCTTTACTTTTCTTTTAAGGTGGACCAAATGAACTTTTGTGTCTTTGGGAAGATAATAAGATCAAATAGAAATTGTAGGAATTCAAATTGCTAAACTCATGACATATTTTTATGCATTTGAATTGGTCACTATCCAACGTAAAGAAATCTGCACCAGTCCTTTCCACTTGTGAGTTCTCTTTATCTTTATTATTTCTACAAAACCTAACTAGATGAGCCTGTGTATCTCTGGCAAAGTGATAAAAATTCTGGGTACAAGTTTCTAGAAATTTATAAGATGGTATAAAGTTCTATTCATGCCATTTACTTGATGATCATCAATGCTTATTCCTCCTTCTTCATTTGTTAAGTTCTCTTAGGTAAAAATCTTAGTTTGTATTAAAGAATTTCACTGATATATCATTGTTTTGTATTGCAAAGTACATAAGAATAATTGTGATGGAATAGACATGGAGGTCAATTAAGGCTATTCATAATTATTATGATGCTATCTCCCTCTAGGCACATGAAAATATTTTACTTCACCACCCACTTAAAGTTAGATGAGGGCATATTACTTGGTTTAGCCAATGAAATGAGATCAGAAGTACTATGTGTCACCTCAGGGCAGAAGTTTATGAGTTAGTATGTGTGCTATCATGGTATCTTTTAGCTCTACCATGGTGATTGTCAGTGTTCCAGATAGTATCTCCTCTGTTAGTCTGGATTCCAGAGTAAGGATAATGACTATGTTGAGCAGAGATTCTGGCTAATTTATAATTAAATTAGCAAAATATAAATTTTATATTTATATTAGTGTTAGCAAAATATAAATTTTTTCCTACTTTAAGCCATTGATCATTTGGTGGTGTTTGTTAATGTAGAATGACTTAGCTTATCCTGACTAATATGCTAGCTTACCATATAGGTAAATGGAGACAAAAAATATTTCTTTGTAATTATGAATTCAGTTAAATGCTATTTTTCTAATATGCCCTTAAATATTTAGTGTATAATTGGTCCAGCATGTGAGAAGAATGTTTTTATTCTGGTGAGTGTTCTCTGTTGGATTCACAGGATTTTTCTAGGTGCTTTTCTTCATGTTCACCTTTTTCACATTTTCCTTAGTTGTCAAGTATTATTATGCCCCTTTTCACTCTCCATGTCCTTTACTTTTTGTTTTACTGTATAACTACTCACAAGCAATATATTTTAAAAATATATGTTTATAGTAGATAATAAAACACAAATAGAGAAGATAAAGCAAATTTAGAGCTTAATGAGTGATTATAAGATGAACTGTAAATTCAACTCAGTTCAAAACATAGGACTTTGCCAGCCAACACAGAAGCCCCTTCCTGTTCCAAATTCAACTGCACCTCCCAAAGTAATCACTGTAACATCTAACATCTATAGTAATGACTTCCTTGCATTGCTTTTCATCATTCAAGTGTGCCAACACAATTATCTAGTCTTGCTAATTAAAAAAAAATAATTATATGTCTTCAAAGTCTCTTTTAAGCAATATAGTCTTACTTTATCTTTTCGTTTTCCTTACAATTTACTTTTTTTATTAACTTGGGACATTAGACCTGCACTTTCCCACAGCCTGAATATTGATGTTTGTATATTTATGGTGCACGTTTACATGTTCCTCTGTCTTATGTATTTCTTGTGAATTGGCAGCTGAATACAGTCTTATTAGACTAAATTTAAACCTTTTGGCAATGCTAAAGTGATACTGAGATTTTTAATTAAGAGACACATGAACGCTGGCTGTCTCATTTTGTAATGTTAGCAACCCTTGATGCCCAATACCTAAATTCATTAATTCATTGGAGATTGCAGTATTTTGATATTTTAATTCCATCACCTCTTTCTCATTTATACTTTGGAATGTATTTTAAAAGACACATTTCTTAGCCTACTATTTGGTTATCCAGGGATGCAGTTCACATGTAAAAGGGTATATATAGGTATATGCCTATTTTTTTAACTTTTATTTACCAGTTTTCAAGATAGTGTATTGTTTATCATCCAGCAAAAGTAGCAGTTCAATTTTTATATTATTATTTTTTTCACATGAATTTAAACATTCTTATGGGTTTCAATCAATTGCAATTACACTTTTTGAAGTGAGAAACATGTACTTTTTGCAGTTTAAGTTGCTCCACCTGTGGTCAGCAAAGTTCTCTTCAAGTCTATTTCTGAGGCCATTTGACATACCTAGTAGTCACTGATAGCTTCCTTATTTTCTGTTTAGACAGGTGTTCCCTGCTCATGCTGGATATATCTTGTCCCAAACATAGAGTCAGTCATTTCTCCAAGAAATAAATACTGGGTTCTTTTAGTAGAAAATGGTATTTCAAGACTGTAATCTGGGCACTAAGGATGATTATTGCTACTGTGTTAGTCTATAGTCAATATTTTCATATTTCTCAATACACACATATGCACAGAGAAAGTACTTCATGAGTTCATGTTGATACTTCCAATTTAAATTAAGGACTCAGGGATTTTTACTTAAATTATTTTGTGTTATATCTGTATCTTCTTTCTTCCAAACTGAGAAATCTGGTTCTTTAAATCATGGGAGATTATACAATTTGAACATCATATAATTATTCATTTACTTTTTCACACATAAAAAACAGTATCAGATTATCAATGCTAATACTATCACAATTAATGTAATTACTGAGAACATTTTTTTTAATTTGCATGTTATCCTTGTTAATTTTCTTTTTTCATAATTGTACTAAATATACATTGTCTAATCATATAGCTGTTATGTGCTGCAACATTTCTTTCTTTTAAACTTGATTTACTCCTAGTTCTATATGTAACTATATGTTGCATGTTTAGTAGTAATTCTTAATATCAATATTTACCTACTCATTTTAGTTCTTGGAAATTCATTATCTAGTAGAGTCTTCAGAAAAGGCTCATGGAAAAATATTCCCTTAGTTCTTTCATGTTAATACGTTTTCCTGTTCCCTTTGTACTTAAAACTCAGTTTTGCTGAATATAATTTCTTTGGGTGACATTTTCTTTGCATTAATGATTTAAATATGTTACTACATTTCCTTGTGGAATTATGGTTAAAATCAGGATGATAATTTAACTTTCATTCCTTTATGAGCCACTTTCACTTTTGCCTAGGTGCCTATGTACTATTTTCTTTTTCTTGAAAGATCACTAAATTTAATAAAACATGTCTTGATATTGATAATTCTGGGTTGACTTTCTCAAGGTTTTTTTACATTTTTTTTAAAAAAAACCTCCTTTTCTCTTTTCTGTTACTCTTAAGGCATTGTCTGTTGATAAAGCATTATTTTCTGTTTTTCTTAGTATCCTGTCCATTTACGAGTTTCTTTCTGTTACTCCTAGTTTTTTGCCAAGTCTTTCTGAGTTCATTTCTGAGTTTTTCTAATTCTGATTTGCAATTATTGAATGTCTTTTTCCCAATGGGACACATTTTATTTTATATTTTATTTTCCAGCTTTATTGAAATATTATTGACACATAACATATCGAAGTTTGAGGTTTGCAACTTGATTTTGATACATGTATATGTTGTGAAATAATTACAATGATAAGGTTACTTAATAACTCCATCACCTCACATAGTATTTTTGTGTGATCATGATATTTAAAACCTACTCTCTTCATACTTTTCAAGTACATAATAGAGTACTGTTAATTCTACTCACGATACTCTACATTAGATTCCCAGAAATTATTTATCTTATTGTTAGAATTTGAACAACATCTCCCTATTTCCCTCAGCCCCTAGCCCTTGATAACCATCATTCTACTCTCTATTTTTACGAATTTGGCTTCTTCAAATTTCACATGTCAGTGAGAACATATAGTATTTGCCTTTCTCTGTCTGGCTCATTTCACTTAACATGTTGAAGCCCTGACTCTCACAGAGGCTGTATTTGGAGGTGGAGTCTCTAAGGAAGTAATTAAAGATAACTAAGATTATAAGTATGGGATGCTAACCTTATAGGATTAGTATCATTATAAGAAGAGACACCAGAGTGTTCACTCTCTCTCTTTACCTATGCACATGCACTGAGGAAAGGCCATGTGAGGACATAGAGAAAAGACAGACTTTTACAAGCCAGGAAGAGAGCCCTCTCAGAAATCAAATTGGCTGGCACCTTAATTATGGAATTCTAGCCTCCAGCACTGTGAAAAAATAAATTTCTGTTGTTTAGGCCACCCAATCTGTGGTATTTTGCTATGGCACCCAGAGTAGATTAATACAGCTGTCTTTTATAATTACCTACATAATTACCTTGTTGGCACTTGTTATTTTTCATGTAGAATAAACTTGCTGTCTGGTGTTACTTGTTTTCAGCTTGAAAAATTCCCTTTAGTGTATCTTGTAAGGTGGTTTGTTAGCAGCAAATTCTTCCAGCTCTTATTTCTTATCTAAGAATGTCTTTATTTCACCTTCATTTTTGAAAGATAATTTTGCTGGATATAATTCTTGTTTGACATTTTTTGTTGTTGTTTTACTTTGAAAATGTTCAATATGCTTTTCTTCTGCTTTCTGGCCTTTATTGTTTCTGTTAGGTCATATGTTAATATTATTGGAGTTCCATATGTGTAATGAGTTATTTTTATCTTGCTGCTTTCAAAATTATCTCTTCATCTTTCAACATTTTTGCAGTGACGTCAGCAAGATGGAAGGCTAGGAGGTCCCCATGCTCATTTCCCCCACAAAAACAACAAAAACAATAAATAAACAACTATCACCTGATGAAAATAGCTCAGGGGAAGCTCTGGACTACAACAAAGTAGTAACAAAAACACTGTGGAGCTCAAAACTAGAGATGGCTGCATGGAAAAGCATAGGAAGCATTTTACCTGCATCACCTCATTCCTCAGTCCAGGGCATTTCAGCACCAGGAGAGATCCCCTCAAAAGAATTTGTCCCATGGGGAAAGGAAACGCAGGAGAACTCCAGCAAGCCTCACTGCAGTGGTCATTTGCAGCCTTTGATACTGAGGATACACTGTGATGAGACCTGCCTCCAGGGCCCCAAGTTGCTGCTTTGCACCACTCTCTGGGATCAAGATGCCTCAGCACCTTGGGACTGGTAATACCACTTATCTATGCCCCACTCCCAGTCTCATGTCACAGCTTTGGCCATCTCTGCTCTAAGCCTTGCACCCTGAGTCCCAAGTCGTGAATTGACTATCATTACTAGCACCAAACTGTTCTGAGTCCCACCCCCCAGGACAATAACTTTGACACATCACTACCAAGGCCAAGCTGCTGCTTCTCAGCAACATGCCCCATGGGTTCCAACATGTGGCTTTAACACGACACTACCAGGGACATGTTGCTGTTATTTTGTGACTGCCCCTTTGATCCAGAGTTGAAATTTTGACCCTCCATCCTCAACCTGTGTTGCTATTGCTCCATACACCCTAAGCTCAAGCCACCACCCAGGGCCTCTTCTGCTACTGCATCACTCCACCAGCCTCAGTCACTATGACAAGCCCAAGAGACCAAGACCTTGGTTCCATGGAAGATCTGCATATCTCTGCATCCTAGACACAGCACCACTGTCACAGCAAGTGTATTGGTGCCCCAAGACACAGGTTCTGTGGTGGTTCTATGTGTGCCTGATCTGAGGATCCCCAGTCTACTAGTGCTCTGAGTGCCTGCATCCCAGACCAGGCACCACAAGGAATATCTTTTGCTAGAACTTCCTCCCACAGGGAAAAAGTTTGAACATAAGGTCCCCAGTAGCATTCACCTCTGAAGATCTCCATAGTCCTTGCCACCCACAGGATCTCCTCAGACTTGGTCACAGAAGACCCCTGAAGTCTACTGTGACATTGACATCAGCTGACAAAGCTGCACAAAGACTACACTGCTGTGCCATCCCAGGAACAAGAAATACTACACCCCACCCACCTTATGCCTTGCAGTCACTTTCCGGTAAAAATGTTTCCCCACCAAAGCCAGTCTGAAAAGGCTAGAAGAGGTCACTGCTCCCTGAAATGTTCAGACATTAATGCAAAGCCATCAGACAAATGAAGAAGCAAGGAAACGTGACACCACAAAAGAACACAATAATTTTCCCATAACTGGCCTAAAAGAAATGGAGATCTGCAAGTTACCTGAAAAAGAATCCAAAATAATTATTTTAAGGAAGCTCAGCGAGATTCAAGGGAACACAGAGAACTCAATGAATTCAGGAAAATAATGTATTAACAAAACTAGAAGTTCAACAAATAGATAGAAATCATAAAAAAGAACCAAACAGATATTCTGAAGCTGAAGAATATAATGAATGAAATGGAAAATTCAATAGAAAGAAAGCTGCAACAGCAGCCTCAGTCAGGCAGATGACAGAATCTGTGACCTTGAAGATTGATCTCTTGATATTATCCAATCAGAGGAGATTATACAGCATACAGCAATCCATTCCTGGATATATACATTCCCATGTTCATTGCATCATTATTCACAATAACCAAGATTTTGAAACAATCTATAGGTCCTTCAAGAGATGAATGTATACATATACAATGGAATATTATTTATCTATAAAAAAAGAAAGAAATTCTGCCATTTGTCCCAACATGGTGAAATAAGTCAGACAAAGACAAATACTGTATGGTATCACTTACATGTTGAATCTAAAAAAGATACATAACATAGAAACAGAGAAGAGAATGGTCGTTGCCAGGGCACAGGGACTGGGAGGAGGAGGAAATAGGATGATGTGGGTCAAAGGGTACAGTTACAAGAAGAATAAGTTATGAGAATATAATGTACAGCCTGGTGACCATAGTTAATAATACAGTATTCTATAATTGAAAGTTGCTTAGAGTAGAACTTAAGTATTCTCACCACACACAAAAAAAGCAAAAGTTAACTATACTTTTTTTTTTTTAATTTGATTGATTGATTGATTGATTTATGGCTGTGTTGGGTCTTCGTTTCTGTGCGAGGGCTGTCTCTAGTTGCGGCAAGCGGGGGTCACTCTTCATCGTGGTGCGCAGGCCTCTCACTATCGCGGCCTCTCTTGTTGCGGAGCCCAGGCTCCAGACGCGCAGGCTCAGTAATTGTGGCTCACGGTCCTAGTTGCTCCGCAGCATGTGGGATCTTCACAGACCAGGGCTCGAACCTGTGTCCCCTGCATTGGCAGGCAGATTCTCAACCACTGCGCCACCAGGGAAGCCCCCAACTATACTTTTTAATGTATGTGTTAATTATGTTGGGTTTGATAATTATTCCACAATGCATATGTATCATCAAACTGTACATGCTTATTAATATATGCAACTATATTTGTCAATTATTTTAAAAAAACATTTTGACTATGATGACTCTGAGTGTGCATCTTTTTGTATTTCTCCTACTTGGAGCTTGTTGACCTTCTTGGATGTGTAAATTAATGTTTTTCTGAAATTTGAGAAGTTTTCAGGCATTGTTATTTTGTATGATTTTCTGTCCCTTTCTCTCCTTGTCTTCTTGTATTCCCATTACATGTATGATGGTGTAGTTGATGGTGTCCCACATTTCTCTGAGATGATGTTCATTGGTCTCATTCTTTTTTTCTCTGTTTTTCAGATTTCATAATCTGTATTGCTGTCTTTCAGAATTCACTGATTCTTCTGTCTGCCAATTCAAATCTACTGTTGAGCACCTCTAATGATTTTTTGTCTTAGTTTTTGTACTTTTTGACTCTAGAATTTCTTTTTGTTTCTTTTTAAATTATTTTTTTTTAATCTATCAATTTCTTTGTTAGCTGAAACATTGTCTACATACTTACCTTTACTTATTTAAGTATGATTTCCTTTAGTTCTTTGAACATATTTCCAATGGCTACTTTGAAATCTTTGTTAAATCTTATATCTGAGCCCTCTCACAGGCAGTTTCTGTTGTCTGATTTTTTTAAATGTATATGGGTCACACTTTTCTGTTTTTGCCTGTCTCAAAATTTTTTGTTGAAAATGGACATTTTAGATAATATATTGTAACAATTCTGAAAACTGATCCTGCCAAAAATGAATGTTGTTTTTTGCTTGGTTTGTTGTTTATTTATTTGTTTATTGACTTTGTTGGATTATGTGAATATTTTTCCTGCAGTGTGCAACCTCTGATGTCCCTACTCAGTTCTTTTTTCTTGTTTTTATTTTTGGTTTGTGTACCTAGGGGTCAGTGATCAATTCTGAGTCACTATAGCCATTTATTGCTCACAGGTTGTTCCTAGGCTCCCTTAGCCATTATAAAATGCAACTCAGTGTGATGTTGTGGAACATCACCAAATAAATGTCATTCATAAAACATTTATGTAGCCTGGAAAGTTAGGGATTCAGAAGTATTCATGGCCATAAAGTTTCAAACTAAAACTATTCTTGTACATTTAAAGTTTTTCAATAGTTTGATTGAGATTCTTAGATTCTTCATTAAGACAAAATTTATTTCACCTAGATTTTAAGCATAATATTTTCCCTCTTAAAAAGAGGGATGCAGAAAGATTCTGGGAAGATGGCACCTGGGTAGCATAGTTCATAAATCTTTCTGAATCTCTACATAAAACAAACAGATCAAGTAGAGAGCAAACTAAAAATTGATAGACTGACTTCCAGAATGGAGTAATAAAGAGCATGGTCAAACCTCTGTTCAATAAAATATCATTTAAATGGAGAAAATTATTTTAAAAAAACATCATTTAAAATCTCTGGAAATTGTCCTAAGAGCATGCACCAGCCATTAGGAAGACAGATAGAGAGGAAAGTGAGATACTTCTGCCTCACTCCTTCCCTAATTCAGTGTCACATTTGATAGCACTGGCTGCATTCCTCCAGACTATAGCTCTTCGGAGGCAGGTACTTCTCCAGCTGCAATTCTCAAATTGCTCTGGTAATGATGTTTTTTTCCTTTGGCTTTTCAGGCCTAGGCATGTTAATGGATTCTGAAAATACATTTGGACAGGTAGGATAGTAAAATAGGTTTTAGCAGTTTATCTCTCTTTTTTTCAGTAAAAATGTGAGGCATGACCACATGAATAGAGTGAAAGCAGTAAGGTTAAGGACTTGAAAGTTATGAAAGAGGGTAGTTACAGTAAATAATATTAATTATAGATGTACAAAAGTACTCTTGAAAAGCAGCAATGGTAAATTTGAGGTTGAAAAGCATAGGTTTGAAATTGGAATGTTTTGCCTTAATTGTCTATGTCGACTTTCAACAGTCCAAAAACAGAGATGAGAAAGCAGATAAGGCAAATCATACATCACTGAAGACGGGCAAGGCAGAACATTAGAAGAACAAGGGAGTCAGGAAGATAAAGGACTCAAAGGAATATTTTCTTGAAATGGTCAGCTGGGAAGCTTATATTTTGTAATATAACCAGAAGAAAGCTGAGGTGCTCTGATTATCGGGTGAGGAATAAGCACTGGAAAGCATGACACGTAAGAGCTCATTCAGTAGCAAGAAGGAGGTGGGGGAAGTGACAATATTGGGTAGATCAGTCAGCCATTGCCACTGAGATAATCATTTCACTCCCCAATTTCTAAAGAATAACCTGTTTATCAAAGAATTCAAAATTGAATATGATCTACTCTCAGCCAACTTTTCTACCACCCTCTGTCCTACTCTCCTACATTACTCAATATTCTGGATGTATTTTGATCCCTACACACACTTGAAATTTCCCAACGTTTTTCCTTTGCTTTTACTCTTCCCCTTGCAGAGAATTCTTTCTTCCTTTCCCTCATTTTCCCTTACTACATTTCCTACCTGTTTCTGCATGTTTAAATTGTACTATCCCTTGAAGGTCCATTTTCCACCTTTTTATTATGAAAATGTTCAAAGTAGAAACAAATTGTACAGTGAACAACCATATACCCACCTTCTAGATCCTACAATTAACCTTTGACTATATTTGTTTTATCACACAAGTATCCATCTATTCATGCCTCTATTTTTCCATCAATCCATCTTAATTTTTTAAGCACTTCAAATTGAGTTGCATATATCAATACACAACACTAAATAAGGCAGCATTCTTATCATTTACTATTGTATGAAAGTATTTTTGACTATTGTCGATCTCTCATCCCCCATACAATTTTATTTGTACCTCTCTCAGAATTTTTCACCCCTACCTGTCATTGTAACTATTATTGAACATTTCAAACCTCCCCTGCTAGAATGTTATTCTGTGTATATCACAAATCTCTTAACACAGGGTTTTTCATTCAGTAAAAGTTCAATGGTTATATTTTGACCAATTGAAATAATATATGTGACAGCCTGGAATATATTGAGTGCAATTGTAAACACGTGTTTGGCACCCCATTCCTATAGTACTCCAATTTTCTAAGCTGGGGCTACCTTGTCCCAGTCTATATTCATTCTCCTTGAAAAATCTGGGACCAATCCTATAAAGCAAGAGACAACTGTTTAACCAATCAGCATCATCAGTCTTGCTGTTGAACCTTCTCTGATATTGACATCTAACTTTTTAAATTCCTATCATGTTCTCCTAAAATGGTCATTCTATCTGGATTTCTGCTACTGATCCTTTGTACACTCATGAATGTGTCACCAATATTGGTTTCCAGGGCTTTCTTCCTTACTTTGTGGACTATCTGCTGCTTGAATTTCTGTCGGCTTACTACACGTGAAATAACAATGTGGATTTTGGTCATTTAGCGATGGTACTTATGTCTCCTTTGTCCATTCCTTCCACAATTGTCCCCTCACTTATTGTAATATTCAATTAGAAGCTCTGTTTTCTAGTCTCTTAAAGAACTTATCATTTGGCCTTATCCTAGTCACACATCTTACTTTTATTTGACCTGACAGCTGTACCTAGATTACGGATTCCAGCCAAAATTCTGGTTCTGACTCCTTGTAAGGTAGCTAGGTAATACAGAAAGTTTTCTGACAATAGTAATGTATGAGTATAGATCAAATAATTTCTTGATGTGGTATAAGGGTTGCTACTGGCATCAGATGGCAAAGGATGAGCTCTAGAACAGACGACCTGCATTATAATCTTCTAGAACAATTGTTTAAATGCATATTCTTTATTTTTCTCACTTAGGAACAAAATATAGCAAGTTTTTCATTGTTAAATATATTTAAATTAAATAAATTTCCTTCATTTAATTTCATTAATGCTAAAATGTCCTTTGTTTCATGAACTGATAATGATAATAGATGTCAGTTTAGGTTTCTTTAATATTGTTATTTCTGGAATAAAAAGTTGATAATATGTTCAGGCAGATTCCTGAGCATTGTCACAGACGTATTGAATCAAAATATCTGGCAGTCTGGCACAAGACTGTAATTTTAGCAAGTTCTCAATTCCCTTATATTCACACTAAAGTTTGAGAGAACATTTGCCTAAACCAAGAATAAAACATTATAAGAGAAAAGATGGTAGGGCTAAGAGGAAGCTAGCTTCCCTGAAGCAAAAAGAGGGAATTAAAATGCATAGGAATATAAGTGACATCTTGACCTAATAGCTACATAAAACCAAGCTCAAATATGAATGTAAAATGGTTTGCTATAAAGTTACTGAAGAACATTAAAGAGAAATCCTCTCAGCAAATTTAGCCATTAATATGTAGTTTGTTATACCCTGTTGTTTTTTACTCTCTGTGTAAGTAGTTTTTATTGATTAATCAGATTATACAGTATGCAATCAACTTCAATTCCATATAAGTCATTAATCTAAGGTGCAATATATTTTTTTTTCTTTAACTATTGCTTCGACTCAGTTTTGAGGCCCTGGCTAGAGACCAGTTTCTTTTTTTGAACAGCTGATTAAGTCTACACCTCAACCATTCCCCTTAGCAAACACTCAAACTCCTGGCCACTGTGCACCTACCCTAATAATCCCAGGGCCAGGTACCAGATAACTAGGGACAGCCCCTAAGTCTTAGATCCTGTGAAAGTATTCAAATTAGCCATTACATCGGAGCCTGGAAAACCAGCTAACCACACCCAATTTGCCATACATAAACCACCTCCTATAGCTCCAGCTTGCTGTTACCCTATCCCTGGGTGCAGCCCTCTGTGTGGCACTGTATGCTAGTCTTCTCAAATTTGGAGCTCTAAGAAAAAAAAGAGTTCTGCCTTTCATCTATCCAAGAGTCAATGTGTTGTGTCCCACCATCAAAAAAATGTTTAAATCCTATAAAATCTTTAAATCCTTAAAGTATAAGACCAGATCTAAGCCTTAATATTTTGATATGATTAGTCAGTGAAACAGCAGCACTCAGTTGAATATTAGAACTTAGTATAGGACCTATCATTTTGGGTTCTATAATAGTTCTATAATAGTGTGTAAAGAGATAATTATTCTGTGAAAAATGTATGGTGTTATCAGTAAACATGGTAACATCAGTGCTGTCAGTCAACATGGTGACATAGCCAGAATAACAAGTATTCTGCTAATGGTCATGTGATGTAGAATTAACAAGGACTGGCACTAGTCACAGGTAGAGTAGGTATCCACCCAAATAATATGTTTTGAAGAACACTAAAAGATGTGCCTGCTTATCCAGAAATATTTTTTCAATGTATCTGCTACTACCATGTCTGAAACTTGCATTATCTGTCAATCCAATGGCATAAAAAGCATTAAATTCTCAAATTGCATTGAGCACTTGCTATTTTTCAACCTCAGCTAGAAACAAGAGATTAAGGAAAGAATAAGAAAAATAAACAGTCCTCAATGAGCTCACAGTCCAGTAGAAGATATAGATACATAAATGGGTATTTATAGCAGTTTGCTAAGTATAATGGTAGAAATATGAAATGTGAAGTATCTTGGAGTAGAGGATGTTTTGAGGAGGTAACAATTTGGGCTAAAACCTGAAGGATGAGTAGAAATTAAGAAAACAAATAGTTGAGGAA
Organism: Eschrichtius robustus; assembly: GCF_028021215.1. Lineage (NCBI taxonomy): Eukaryota > Metazoa > Chordata > Mammalia > Artiodactyla > Eschrichtiidae > Eschrichtius > Eschrichtius robustus. The sequence goes on along the minus strand of NC_090845.1, from coordinate 77,177,027 downwards.
GTGCTTCAAGCAGAAAAAAATAACATATTAGCAGAACCAAATTTGTCAGGTCTCCTTCATGACTCACAGCATCAAAATTTCTTACTCATATGACAAGACATCTGAATACATAGGATTTTAAAACATTGTTTATCTCTACAAGTAAGGGTAGGAATTCACTAAATCCAGAAGGTTGATCAGAAGGCAGCCAGAAACTACTTATTTTCCCTTGCAGAACTGCACTGAGTCCAAAGAAAATAAGATATTTTTAATATACAGAGCTATTTGTTAGAAATTGTCACAGTTTTAGTAAAGATTCAGAGGCATTTATGAGTATGAATCATGCTTTAATATTCTATGAGTGAAACTTCGTATTGTAAACTCCAGGATGTATTGAAGTTATCAAGAATTTGTCCTTTCAGTTTGCAGTTTCTTGAGGAGCTAATGGACCTGAAAGCCAAATTTCCTGACCAAAAAAAAACAACAAACACACACACACAAGATAATCTTGGAATTGTATAAATTAATATGTGAGTCCTGTATATATGCTGATATTTCCAAGTCTGTGGACAAACACTGGGCAATATTTTGGTCCACTTGGCCCTGTGAAACACCTTTATTCATGAAACTGCTAAAATCAAATCTTAGATCAATCCACTATCAGGGATCTTAACTTTGGATCTAAGCTGAGATGTAGCCTCACTGAATACAACTCACTAACTTGAGAATAGTTCATGCTTATATATTCCAGTATTCTCATCGACTTGACCCAAATTGATCAATAAATATAATTTGAACCTTATGCAATAAAGTTGATTGATTTTATTTTTTGAGTGACATTACATTTCTGCTAAAATCTATACAACTTTTACAAGATGACAAGAAATTCCTCACTACTGTTATCAATAGAAAAATTTATGTGCCTACACACATATGGATTACTGATCTTCTGGCTAACTGCTGAAGAAACTTGGCTGCCCCTGCCCTATACCTTCTTTTCTCATTTTTCAAAAATTGATTTTTTCTATATACTTCAGATGAATGAAAATAACCCCTACTAGTTTATTTAACAGCAGTTTGTTTAACAGCAGCAAATTCAATTTATATACCACCTTTTCTTGGAAAAACATCACTACTACTGCACTGATGTTTTCTGCATGTTGCCGAATACAATGTGGAAATTGTGTCTATTAGTTTCATGCTGTTGGCAATTTAATAAGGAGTCTAAAATTGTGAGCTTATGTGGGTCTTCAAATTATTTGAGGTTCAGGAAAAAGGAATCTTTTCTTTTTATTATGGAAAATTTCTGATAATCTACAAAATAGGAAAATATAATATAATGAACCCCAGAGACCCATCACCAAGGTTCAAAGTGTATTGAAAATTATCCAATCTTAAATAAACTCCCCACTTCCACAGTAGACTATTTTGAAACTAATCCCAGTCATCATGTTTCATCTTTGAATATTTTAAAAGTTATCACTAAGAGGTAAAGATTCTCTTTTTAAAACATAACCACAATATCATTATCATACCTAACAAAATTAAAAGTAATTCCTTAATATTCTTAATGTCCTATCAATGTTCAAATTTCCCATTGTCTCAAATCTGATTTCCTTATCATTCTTTTGTTTGACTCTAGATTTTAAAGAGGCTCACCTATTGCTTTTGGTTAATATATATCTTGAGTCTTTTCTTTTCCATCTTAACATTTTAATTTTAAAAAATTTCACACACACAGAAAAATTCAGAAGCATAGTGCAATAAACACCTATATATCCATTTATATATATATATATATATACACATATAATATTATATACACATACGCTTTTTCATTTTTTTTCAGTCATTGCAAAGTAGCCTTCAGACACGATGATGCTTTTTCCTTTAATTCTTCAGAATATATCTGCTAAGAACAAGGTCATCTTCTTATATAATAATACCATTAGGGGAAAGAAATTCTGAAATTGGTCTGTTCATTTTCTTTAAATATATATACAGTTGGGAATTTTTAAAGTAGGAACTAATAAATGGAAAAAAATTTCAAGCATGAACTAAAGAATGCTACATACTGCAAATCTCAATTCCCTACTTGGGCTTGCCATTTCTGAAAAATGCAATACATACTTGGTTTCCATCTTTTATGTCACAAGAAGAATGTTTATTTCCCATTCATATACATCAATGTAAAGAGACTAATTTTTATTACTAAAATTATTATTTTTCAATATTTCAGAAAGGATGATTGGCTGACATCCTGTTGAACCTGATAAATCTGTGTAAGATTTAGAAAAGCTAAAGATACAGGTGAAGTGAGATAATCAGACAAAGTCATAAATGTGACACAATAATTGTGAATTAATCAAATTATCTGCCAAAACTTATAGTAATAGCACATTTTTAAAAACAGTGAACGTTTCATCATTGTACATGTTACTCTCTAAATGTTTTCTTTCCATTCAAAGCAAGAGACTCTTAAGCCTATAAATATCCTCACTCCACAATCAAGGCTAATCTTATTGGGTTGAGATTTGTGGGTTCTCCCCAGTAAGGCCTAGAGCACCAAATCAATAACTTCCTGGGTTCAAAGTACTAGAGACCCAGGTCAAAATGCAAACAGTTATTCTGGAAGGAGTAACTCATTAATTCCCGCATCCTTTAATAGTAATAGTTTATTCATTTAGCTAACTGAGAGCAGAGCCTAAGGGAATGGGTTAGTTTTGAGAAAGAATAGAAAGGGAAAATTCTAAAGCAGGCATTACTCCCAAAAAAGCATATGTATAGATGGAAGACTCATTAAAGCACTGACTGCTTGAAAGGATAGAAAATGGAAATGAGGTGTGTGGGACTCAAAGTACCCCTGGCTTACACTTTTGTCAGTAACATCGTGAGGAATGATGCTACTTCAATGTAATTGAAAAAGCAGGACAAATAATAAAATGTGAGAGTCTGTATACTATTAGTTCAGAGAATCAACTGAGACAGTTATTTAAAAAGAAACTATACCTTATTAATACGAACATGTCTTGATCTTATCCTGAGCTGCCATATCCCCAACATTCCTTTTCCTCCAAATGACTCTTCTGAATTTGTTTTTCAGTGCTAATAGGAAGCACGCTTATATGGATACACTTGATAAAACATTTCTTCTAACTCCAGGGAAGGTCTCTTGAGTATCCTAAAAAGCAGGAAAAGGAAATTTCCTACTTAGATATATTGACCATATCAACCCTGATTTTCACTGACTTTTGGACACAGATCATTCTCACATCCAAGAAATTACATGCTGAGCTATAATAATTTCTTTAATATTCAAGGACTTTAGATGCAGGTAACTGATATGCCTTTAGCTAGCTTTAAAATGAGGAAATAAATTTGAATAGTTAGACAACCTGAACCATAGCTCTACTTGTGTGCTACCATACAACCAGAGAATTTAGTGGGAGAAAAATGAGATCAAATGACTAGCACTTTGTTTATATATTAATACCATCTCAGCAGTGTATAATACGGCAAGGTGGACTTGTAATATTGACAGTATTTGATGAAGAAGAACACTTAGAATCAATTTACTATTGATTCAGGAAGCTCTTGGACAAAGAAAGATATCTACTGTTTTCAGCAGTCTGATGCAAAATTGGTTCTTGTTCTCCAGGGCTTGTTGAGCTCAGAAACACAAATGGGGGGTGGGGGTGGGAGGTGGATATTCAGGAAGAACATAAAAACACCCAGAAGTTTTACTCATTGGTCAATACACTTGCCATTAAATATTTGTATTATCATTTCTACAACCAGGTGAAAAGACTGATAAAGGAATATAAGCACTGATTAAATAAAACATATTAAGTGTTGTGCTAATTAGGGTCTGTTTTTAGAAACATATTTTAGAAACTTTTAATGGATTTTGACAGAAGTCAGAGTGTGGGTTGATAGGAGGAAAAGGATATTTCAGGCACAAAGATTTTTATATGTGGGATAGCAAGAGGGGCATATATGAGTAATGTATGTATGTATAAGGCAGGTAGAGATTTCGCCTGGAATTCAGGAAAGAGGCCATAGGATATGAGTTATATCTAGGTTTAATCCTAGATTTCACACAAGACATTTATCATCTCAGACTCAGTTTTGTCATCTGTAAAAGTAGGGACAATAATGCATCTCTCAGAAATATTGTGGTGAGGATTAAATTAGATCACATAGGTCTAAAAGCATCCGGCACATTGCCTGGCATTTGGAAGATTCTCACTCCATACTGGCTTTCATCTTTCCTGCTTCTCTCCCTTGGAAGTAAGAACTGCCAGATGGGGAAAGTTAATCTTACAGAGGTTTAAAAAGCAGACAAGAAGGTTTGAATTTACAATGAAAAATAATCAAAGAATACGGTTACTCTTCTGAGAAGAAAGTGCCGCATTTATAAGTTCAGTACCAATAAAACTTACAATACACTGGGGGAAATACACATTAAACAATCTCAAGTAAATATGGAGCACAAATTGTGTTAAGTGATATAAAAGAAAATAACAGAATTAATCCAATTTGGAATGGAGGGTTCAGATAAAGCCTTTCTGAGGATGTGACACAAACAGTGATATAAAGATAAGTAGGAAGTAGCAAGGCAGAGAAAGGAGGCAAACTGCAGTCCAGGCAGTGGAACCATCGTGTGTAATGGCCCCAGTGTGGGAAAGTGTTTGGTACAGTTGGGGAATTAAAAGAAGGACTGTGTGACTTAAAGAATGAGGTGAAAATAGAAGATGAGTCTGTAGAAGTGGGCACGCTATTATAATGTGACTGAAGAGTTAGGAGCAGTGTTGACATTATCTAATTTGTATTAAAAATATCACTCTGTCTACAGTGTGATAATGGGTTTAAAGGCAGTGAAGAGTGAAAACAAGGAGACCAATTGGGAGATTATTACAGTGGTCCAGGCAAATGATAATGGTATATTGGAGTATGTGATGGAGATTTTAAGGTATATTTTGAAGATGATGCCTATGAAACTTGATAATAAATTAAATGTGGATGGGAAAAGAAAAGGATGACTCAAGCATGATGTGCAGAATATGGGCCTGCACAACTAGATGGGATATGGGAGAGTAAGGAAGAAGTAGACTGAGTGTGGGGAATCAAGAATTCTGTCTATAAGGGACTATTAATTTGAGATATATGAGATATCCAAGTAGAGACGACAAATAAGCAGTTGCATGTATGAATCTGGAAGTCAATGAGAGATGACTATGATGTTGATGATGATGATGATAAAAAAAGATGTAATTAATTCTATGAGGTCCCACTTATCTCCCCTAAAAACTACCAATTTATAAAATTGGTTTGGCCCTAATGAACTACAAAATTTATCCATGTCATTTTGAAACTTTATTTTATCTGTCTTTCTTTCTAGAAACATCCAAGTGAGAGTTTTATCTATTTTTAAATCTCAGAGAATTGAAAAAGTAGTCTCTAAAAACTTATTTGAGACAGAAACTTCATGCAAATTGACAATTTTTCTACTGAATCTACATTAGATTGATCATGATTTTATTTTGATATGCTTGTTGAAGTCTCAATTATTTCCTCACCAGAGAGTAATACCTCCTCACAAGTTCAGGGAAAACATATCTACTCTTTAGTCGCTGCTATATATTGCCTATGCAAGACATAAGAACCTGAGCATAATCCTTAGCTCTCATAATCCTTATTAGCGAAGTGAAACCGTGGATCTTTATCTTTCCACTATACACATAGTAGATACACCTTAAGGACTACTGCTTTTCTATGGGAGAATAAGGACAACCTAGGCCCACTGCTTCTTATGTGTCAAAAAAAAAAAAAAAAAAAAAAGGAATTCTCTTAGAACTTGGAAACAAGGGCCTTTGCTAGCCCTTATAGAAACTTCTAGTGACCTAAAAAAAAGATGGATGTAGCCCATGGGCACATGACTCGGCAAGTGGTGTGAAGGCTGGATTTTAACCCCTAAGACGGGCATCTTTGTTCAATGAACAACCTAAACAACTGTATGCAGTGAACTTGTTTATAAACTCCTTAGAGACAAAAAAAGCAAGACAGTGAAATGGAAAGTTCACTGACTTGAGAAACAGGAGGAGGATGATCTGTGTGAATAAGGGCAAGTCATTTATGTGTTCTGTGCCTCAGTGTCCTTAACTATAAAATAAGATTTTTAAAATGATCCAAAAAGTGTGTTCCAAAGTTAGTATTTTCTGACTCCCCATCAGTCTGCTAGTTACTATTGTTCAAAAATGTGTCCTCATGTTCACGTAACATGATTAAAAGACATCTTAGATTTCAGAGACATTTTTATGTCCAAAAATTTTTCATGCATTTGCATATAATATTTTCTGAAGTGAACTATTTGCTGGTTCTAGACAATTGAGGACTTGATTTTACAGTACACTAATTTTATGAAATTTCTTTTATGAAAAGGATTCTGACCACTTTAATGACCTGATAAGGATGGTAATCAAATGGCTTTTGATGATTCATTAATACTTCCTAAATAATTAAAGTGTTGATTGTCCCAGAGACAGTGATGCAGATCTAATTCAAGGGGTGTTATTTGAGTGATAATAATGTCACTCGTTTAAGAAAATTACACATTGGTTCATTAAAGCCCACTTTTATTTTGGTACAACTTCTCCAAGTCTGCAATAATTATGCCAATCCAGGAGTTATTTACTCTCTTAGGAGGCAACATTACAGTTAATGGAAGCTTAGGAGTTTTGTTTGCTGGTTTGTTTTTTTGTTCTTGACATTGTAAAACATTTAAAATATTGCATGTTTTATAACAAAAAATTATAAGCATAGCACACTTCCTTAAAGGTAGCACCAAACCTTCTAAAAGAAAGGGGAAAAGTAAGTATTCATAGTAGTAGAAAAGATTCATCTTTTTGAATTAAAATGTTGTGACACATCACATAGAATTTTAGCTTCTGTGTACTTTGTGTGAAATTTTTTAAAAAAGTAAGAACAAAAGAAATGGGAAAACACTAACACTGGTTAGAAACTGGACAAAATGAAATATTTAAAAGGGAAAATATTATGTCAAGTTATGCTATGCATAAGTGATTATATCAGCTTGGGTTGTAAGAAAATGATAATAAATGATCTATATTGTGTGCTTACTAAACATTTTACATGCCACATATTATTCATTCTTCAGAAAACTTCCATGAAGTATGGAAAGATTAGGGAAAGGAAAAGTATCTCATCAGGGGTCATTCATTCATTTGAATAATATTTATTGAACTCCTACCAAGTGTCAGGTACTATGCTAGGTGCTAAGTGATAAATACTGATAAACAAAATAAACAGTACCTGCTCCCTTGGAACAAATAGTCTACTGACATATATAGAATTCAAATAAGTAATCACTCAAAATATATAATTAATGTGGGAGTAATTGTTATGAAACTAGTCTCTATTATAGTAAATAGCAGGTAGACTTCATCCAGACAGGAATGTAAGGGGAGGCCTCCCCAAGTGAGGCTTAAGATGAAATCTGAAGAATAAGGATTGAGCAAGGCAGAGTTATGACAAGAGTCTTAGAGGCAGAGTATTTATCATGCTGCAAAGTCTTGGGGATAAAGGAATTCTAAGAACAGTGTCACTGGAACATAGTGAGGAAAAAAAGAAGAGGATAGGATTGGAAAGGCCAATGACCAGATCATAAAAGGACTTGAGGGTTTTATTAAGTATTGAAAAATCAATGAAAAAATTTAAGCAAGGGATGATTATCCAGATTTATATTTCTTAAAAGATCATTCTAATGTGTGGGGAAATGGACTACTGTGAAGCTAATAGAGAAAGAGGGAGAAATGTTAGGAAGCTATTGGAAAAGTTTGGGTGGGGAAGGCTGATTTCTTGGACTAGGGTGGCAGTAGTGGAGATGAAAAGAAGTGGACATATTTAGGATATGTTACTGTAGTAAAATAGAAAGTACCTAATGATGGATTGTATGTAAGTTTATAAGCGAAGACCAGGCGATAAGAATGGCTTCCAGGCTTCTGATGTAAATGGATGAATGGAGATGTCTTTTACTAGGATTGGGAAGGAGCGGGATGGGGTGGGAATAGGGGTCAAGAGTCCAGTTTTGAACATATAGTCTGAAATTTCAGTAATATATTGAATTGAAGGTGACAATAAGGTAGCAATAGGTTTGAAATTCATAGAAACATCATGAGCTGGGGATTATATTTTGGGAGTTGTAACTGATGCTATTTAAAGTCATGAAAGTAGATACAATCACCTGAGGAAAGTTTGGAACTTTAAAGCTATAAGGTAGAGGAGGAAGAACAAGCAAAAGTAATTGAGTATTGGGTAGGAGTAGGAAGAAAAAGTCAAGAGCTTGTACTGTTTTGGAAGCCAAGGGAAGAGAGAATCTTTATAAGAAGGGTCATTGGTTTTAAATGCTACTGACAGAGTCAATGAAGATGAGGAAAGCCATTAAGTGGCTCAGACTAGTTAGTGTAAATCAGGTTTTAAAGAGAAAAGATTTTTTCTTGAATAGCATAATAATATCATGCCACTAATAAAATACCAGTTTGACTTTCATATAAAAATAATATAAAATATAGTTCAAGGAATTTGAACATTGAGAATGAAAACAAAAGACAAAAATTTTAGGTATATTGGCTCTCTTAACAGGGAAAAACAGAAAATTTTGACAGATTCAAATGAGATTTTTTTTTTAAAAAGAGCAATACATGCTTACAGAACATATTGCATTTAATGTTCTCTGTGAGGATTATTTTCTTGGAAAAGGGGAATTATGATCATATAGAAGTGTTTATTTTAATGTAAATGCAATGCAATATTGCCATCTAGTGAAAAGTCAGCAACTATGACCAATAAATAATATTTAGAGATGAAAAAATTATAATTTTCTTTCCCAGTAGAAGATATGTAATACTCTGTATCATATCTTCATGTGTGCTGCCTCAATTCTTCAGTCTCCTGTCTATTTAAGTAAAAAATTGTTTTGCTTGAATGAGAACCTAAAAACTAATACAAATTTAATGTAGCTATACATAAAATATTAATATTATAAAATAAAATATTATAGCAAAGGATTGGTATTCTTGTAAATAGGTATCCTGGAGTTCTGAATGTCTAATCACATGAACATTATAATAGTTTACAGCATTGTAAAGTATATTAGCAGTAAACCAAGAGTTCAGGCTATTTTACTTATATAGATCAGATATTTAACATGAGGGTATATCCTGAGTTTTATTAAAAATAGAATGAATATATATTTGTGTTTTACCTGAAATGCTTTTACAACTATTAATTAAAAAGAAAATATGCAGAACACCAAAAAAATTCCAAATTTTGTCTGTCTCTATTCAGTATATATTGAGAAATACCAATAGTGCACTAAAATGCATAAGAGAAAGAACAAAAGGATACTGGACAAAGATCCAGAACTAGTCCCCAAACTGCCCCTTAGTAGCCATGTGTTCTTGAGCAAGGTCCTTAATCTACTGAACACCCAATTTTGCTCATTATCCTGCCTTAAAACCAAAAAATTTAAACTCTTTGTCCACCAGAAGTTCTAATTCAGTAAGCCTAAATTGAGGCCTGAACATTACTAGTTTGAAAATGCTCTCCAGGGGATTCTGGTACAAACCCAGAGTAGAGAATCACTAGTTCAGAAATAGCACCTGGATTTCTGTTTCTGGCATGTCTCACACCAGTTACCTGGAAAAACTGTGATATATTGCCTGACCTAGAAGTCAATGTGATTTTTTTCCAAACCCTTCCCACAAAACTAGATAGTAAAGATAATTTCTTGTCTTAGCCATGGTTCTAGGTGAAAGAGAGAAATAGAAATCACCCCATAAAAATTCCTAACTATAAGCTAATGCTCATGTGGATTTGGACTCAGAGTTCACGTAGTTGTTTATCCTGCCAAACAATATCCACACCACAAATTTATTTTGAAAAAGGTCTTGAAATGATTGTGTCCCCAGATGTGCAAATGAAGTAAATGCAGCTTCTCTCTAGCAGAATACTCTTTAAGCTCAGACCTCAAAGTGTCCCCACTAACAAATAAAAAATGAGACACAATAAAAAAAATTGCAGAACACACAATGAAATAAGACACTGAAGAAAAATCAACAGAAATAACAAACTTCAGATTAAGACCACCAAAGACTGCAGATACAGGAATTATAAGATGCAGAATTCACTCCTGCATGAAACACTTATATTAATACACACATGTATGCATACAAAATACATATATGCATGTATACTTATATAACATAAAATAGCATACACACTATCATTCTTCACATTGCATATTGAAACATAACTAGGTTCAAATCATTTTATCTCCCCTCTCCATGCAAATCAAGAAAGTAATACTAAGACTACAATATATACAGCAAAGATTTATTAAACATGCCTGTGTCCAATCAGGAAAAATCGGGGTGCATCAATTTCGACAACTGACATGAAGCACAGATTTTGGCTTTATTTTTTATAAGAATAAAGAGGCAAAGTTTTATAGAAAATTATATCATTTAAAAAAAAATGACTAAACACTCCAACAAAACTGTTAAGAATAAGTGAATAGTTCAATAGGGAAAAGGAGAAGAACAGTTTTCACAAAAAGAAATATAAGTGGTCAATAGATGATGATTAGCCTCATTCATAATTAAAGAAAAATAAAGCCACAATGAAATGCATTTTCCACCTCTCACAATGGCAAAAAATAAAATGCTTGAAAATGCATTGAAAATGCTTGAAATGCAAGGTTGGGGGAAAATGTTAAATTGGTGATAGCTTTCTATAGGAAAACTCCTAAATATCTAACAAAATTTTAAATCCATCCTACCATTTGACCAAGTAATTTCATTTTTCTGGAGAATTATTCTATAGGAACACTATCACATGTGCACACATATTTATACATGAATGATATTAACCTTTGTAATAGCCAAAAAATGGAAATAAGTGAAATTCTCATCAATAAAGTACAGACTGATAACTTTTGACACTTCCACACAACAGAATACTATGTAGACATGATGTAGATACAAATATATGGGCTGATACTAAAATCTCTCTCTACATTTCATCAAGTGAATAAAATAGATAAAGAAGAGCTCTGCACAAACATACACACACACATACACTACAGGTAGGTATGTTGATATTTATATGGACTTGACCTAATTTTATACCTATTTGCTACATCAATTTTCATAATGTACATTGTTTGGTTTCATGATAATAAGAAAAATAACCTGATTGTTTTATAACATTAACAAGATCAATTACAAATCATCTAACACATATGAACCTCTGCTTCAATTTAATGCTTCTGGATTCTTCTTTTTTAAATCCCCTACTTAATACATCATAAACCTGGAAGACATTTTCTTTCTACTTTGGTTCCTGAAAGATTAACTATTAGAAGTACCAAGTGTAAATCATTTCTACAAGGTTTAAAATAGCTTAGATAATATAATCTATATTTTTAAAATCACAGTACTATAAAACACTTATTGTTTTTTCTTTCTCTAGTTGCAAAATTTAAATAGTGAATTTTCAGTTATATAAACCAAAAAAAAACATTATGCAAAAAGGCAAATAAAAACGAAAACAAATAAGAATAAAGTAACTGAAAATATTAAAGACTAAATTTGCAGTAATATATTGTATTTGCAATATTTTTTTGTAAAATACACAGTATTTTACTTAAAGGGACTTATATAAAATTATCTATTTTCCACTAAATAGCATTACATATATTGACAATGATCATGAATTAGAAAATACTAGAATTTGTTTAGATAACATGTTTATGTACAAACTGAAATTTTATCAGATGCTGACCTCACTTGCAATAGACATTTTCCACTAAGAAAACCATTTATAAATTTAGCGAGCTGTCATTCAGTAAAACTGTTTTTAAATTAAACAGATGGTGATAACAAAGATATTAATGAACACATACTTGTTTGCTTTCTGTACTAATTTGCATTTCTAAATTAGGTTATGCAGCAATTAAACATTAATTGCTTTTAGATAAATGAATGTCTCAAAATGAATGAAGAATTATGATGGTATTGTCTGAGAAACATGATTCCTATTATTGCTGCCCCATTGCATCTCTCTATTGAGATATTTTCAAGCGTACAAATGGAGGAAATGAACAATAATAATGCTGATTTACCATATTTTTTGGTGTGGTTTTATTGTAACATAGAAAGAGAAGCATGGTATATTAACATATACAAATATTTAACTGAAAAGCCAAAATTTACAGGGATGTTGTGACCTGAATCTCTTTTTTATATATAGAACTCGATAGTCTCCTAACATACTTGTTGACAAATGCAATTGCGAATGATAGTGACTTATTATAACTTACTGTTAGCCAAGTGAACCTGACATTATATCATACTAATTTGATGAGATAAAGCACTTGGTGATTGGAATAGGGCAATGGAAAGGTTTGCTGTGGTCAGGGGAAATCAAATGAACAGAAGTAAGGTGCACGTTCAGAAGGCATTTGTCTGAATAGAAATACATAAATAAATCTGAGGGTAAAAACACAGTAGAAGTCATTCAGTTAAAAGAAGTTTAGTAGTCTGAGGAACTGGAGTGATATATACTGCTGTAAGAATATATTTTCTGCTGATCAACAAAATAGATGTGAAGAATAGATTATGTTTCCTAATAGAAAAGGACAAATATACACAGAGGCAAGATATAGCAATAAATCTGGATTTCAACCATTCCAAAACTTTGTAAAGTTCATATTTTTTCAAAAAGCAGAGCATTTTTTTAATGGATGTATAATTTACACAGAGTGAAATTCACGTATACTAAGAGTACAGATGATGCTTCTTGACAGATATATGCACACATGTATCCAATGCCTTAATCAAGATATAAGACATTCCCAACAGCCCAGAAAGTTCTCTTATACCCTCATTCAGCCAATTCCCATCTGCAGTGGCAATCATTATTCCGATCTTCATAACTGCATATTAGTTTAGTCTGTTCTAAAATTTCATGTTAATATAATTTTCTTCTGAATCTGGCTTCTTTCATTCAGGAAAAGTCCTTAAAATCCATCCATGTTGTTGCATGTATCAGTAGTTCACTTTTTTATTACTGAGTTGCATGCTTCTCCTATGATGCTTTTTTAACGTTTTATTTTGAAATAATTTTAGGCTTACATAAGTTATAAAGACAGTACACAAAGTTACTGTATGCTCTGTGCCCAAATTCTTCTAATGTTAACAGCTTACATAACCATGGCTCATTTATCAAAACTAAGAATTTAGCCTTGTTACATTACTATTAATTCAACCTCAGCCTCTATTCAGATTTCACCAGTCTTTCTACTAATGCCCTTTCTCTGTTCCAAGATCCAATCCTGGAACCCACATTGCATTTAGTTTTCATGTCTCCTTAGTCTCCTCCAATCTGCAATAGTGCTTCAGGATTTCCATGTCTTTCATGACCTTGACCTTTGGAAGAGTAGTAGTTAGGTATTTTATACAATGCTGCTCAATTTGGATTTGTCTGATTAGGCTAACATTTTGTCATGTTTGGACTTACATTATAGATTATTAGGAAGAAGAACATATATGTAATATTCCCTTCTCATTGCATTATTTCTGGGCTACATGATATCAACATTACTTATCACTTATGATGTTAAAATTGATCCTTGTTTAGTAGTTTTCCCAGTGTAAAATTACTATTTTCCTCTTCCATTCTTTATTTATTAGAAGCAGCTCACTAAATCTAGTCAGCACTCAAGGGGTTTTGAATTAGGTTCCACCTCCTTTAAGGAGGAGTATCAAAGATTTTGTGGACATATGTTAAAAGCACAATAGTAGTTAGCAAATACGTGTAGGAGCGGGATATCATAAGGCTACAGAAACAGAATGTTCCCCTTTAAAGTTTCACCCTCTAATTTTAGCATTCACCTGTGGCTCTTGCCTGCAGCAATTATTACTAGGCTATTCTAATAGTGCTTTCCTTTTCTCTCATTCCTTCTACATTTATTTTTTTTCATGTTTATTTTATTTATTTATTTATTTATATTGATTTATTTTATTTTGTGTTGAAGTATAGTTGATTTACAATGTTGTTTTAGTTTCAGGTGCACAGCAAAGTGATTCAGTTTATATATATAAAGATTCTCAGATTCTTTTCCATCATTAAAAAATACTGAGTATAGTTCTCTGTGCTATACAGTAGGTCCTTGTTTGTTATCTATTTTATATATAGTAGTGTGTATATGTTAATCCCAACCTCCTAATTTATCCCTCCCTCACCCGTTTCCCTTTTGTTAACCATAAGTTTGTTTTCTGTATCTATGGGTCTCTTTCTATTTTGTATATAAGTTCATTTGTATCATTCCTTTAGATTCCACATATAAGCAATATCATATGATGTTTGTCTTTGTCTGGTTTATTTAATATGATAATCTCTAGGTTCCTCCATGTTGCTGCAAATGACATTATTTCATTCTTTTTTTATGGCCGAGTACTATTCCATTGTATTTATGTACCACATCTTCTTTATCCATTCCTCTGTTGATGGTCATTTGGGTTGCTTCCATGTATTGACTATTGTAAATAGTGCTGCAGTGAACATTGGGGTGCATGAATCTTTTCAAATTGTGGTTCTCTCCAGATATATGGCCAGGAGTGTGATTGCAGGATCATATGGTAGCTCTATTTTTAGTTTTTTAAGGAACCTCCATACTGTTCTCCATAGTGGCTGTACCAATTTACATTCTCACCAACAATGTAGGAGGGTACCTTTTTCTCCACACCCTCTCCAGCATTTACTATTTGTAGATTTTTTGATGATGGTCATTCTGACTGGTGTAAGGTGATACCTCATTGTAATTTTGATTTGCATTTCTCTAATAATTAGCGACGTTGAGCATCTTTTCATGTGCCTCTTGGCCGTCTGCAGGTCTTCTTTGGAGAAATGTTTATTTAGGTCTTCTGCCCATTTTTGATTGGGTTGTTTTTTGTGTGTGTGTGTGTTTTTTTTTTTTTTTGTATTGAGCTGTATGAGCTGTTTGTATATTTTGGAGATTAATCCCTTGTCAGTCACATCATTTGGAAATATTTTCTCCCATTCTGTAGGTTGTCTTTTTGTTTTGTTTATGGTTTCTTTTGCTGTACAAAAGCCTTTAAGTTTAGTTAGGTCCCATTTGCTTCTTTTTATTTCCATTACTCTAGGAGATGGAACCAAAAACATATTGCTATGATTTATATCTAAGAATGTTCTGCCTATGTTTTACTCTAGGAGATTTATAGTATCCAGTCCTACATATAGCTCTTTAATCCATTTTGAGTTTATTGTTGTGTGTGGTGTTAGAGAATGTTCTAATTTCATCCTTTTACATGTAGCTGTCCAGTTTTCCCAGCACCACTTATTGAAGAGACTCTCTTTTCTCCATTGTATATTCTTGCCTCCTTTGTCATAGATTAATTGACCATAGATACGTGGGTTTATTTCTGGGCTTTCTATCTTGTTCCATTGATCTGTATTTCTGCCCACTCTTGCCACTTTTATTCAACATAATTTTGGATGTCCTAGCCACAGCCACCATAGAAGAAAAAGAAGTAAAAGGAATCCAAACTGGAAAAGAAGAAGTAAAACTGTCACTGTTTGCAGATGACATGGTACTATACACAGAAAATCCTAAAGACACTACCAGAAAAATACTAGAGCTCATCAATTAATTCAGTAAAGTTGCAGGATACAAAATTAATACCCAGAAATCTCTTGCCTTTCTATACACTAACAACCAAAGATCAAAAAGAGAAATTAAAGAAACAATCCCATTTACCATCACATCAAAAAGAATAGAATACCTAGGAATAAAGCTACCTAAAGAGGCAAAAGACCTGTACACTGAAAACTATAAGATGTTGATGAAAGAAATCAAAGATGACACAACCAGACAGAAAGAATCACCATGTTCTTGGATTATAAGAATCAATATTATCCAAATGACCTCATTACCCAAAGCAATCTACAGATTCAATACAATCCCTATCAAATTACCAATGGCATTTTTCACAGAACCAGAACAAATTTTTTAATAAATTGTATGGAACCACAAAAGACCCCAAATAGTGAAAGTAATCTTGAGAAAGAAAAATGGAGCTTGAAGAATCAGGCTCCCTGACCTCAGATTATACTGCAAAGCTACAGTAATCAAAACAGTATGGTACTGACCTTCTACATTTATTAATCAGAACCATCATATAAGGAATATCTGTCCATTCTCACCCATATTTATGTTATTCAAACATTTACTTATTTCAGAATGGATTCATGGATATTTATTATTTTAATTATAATCTAATAATATCATTCATTATTTTCTTTTTCCAATTGTTCCAGCCTTGCCCATTGGGAGTTCTTTCAGGTTTGTTCCTGTGTCCTTTGGACACCCTCCAGTCTTTTAATTTCCTAGCCCTTCATTACTTTCTGGCACAACACAATGCTCCAAGTTCATCTTGTATTTTTCCTCCTCTACTCCTGGAACCATTAATTTCTCCTAGGATCTCTGGTTCCTTTTATTGGAGAATGGTATTTAGAAACTAAAATCTGAACAATGGGTGTATTTGTGGTTACTTGAAGTAGATGTATGCATACTCCTCCAAGTGCACTGTAATTATATTTATCTATCTAGACGAATGATAGATAGATAGATATATTTAGATATATATATATGTATATCTATATATATACATATATACATATACACATATATATATATATTTGTGTAATGTATAAAAGGCTTATGATTTATTTAAGACCAAGGCATGATTTTAGTTGTTTTGATAGACTTAAATACTATCTACTTTATCAGCTCTCAACACTTTGTGATATCAGTTCTCTAGGGTCCTGTAGTTACCTCTCAAACTATTTATAAACTAGAAGAGTGTTATCAATCACTACTGTTCAGCACAATCAACTAGAAAGCTTATGAAATGGCAGATTCTCTGGATCCACCCTTAGGGTTTCTGGGGTAGTAGACTTAAGGTGAGGTGTAGGAATATACATTTTAACTAAGCACCACTGGTAATTCCAAGCAGCTGGTGCAAGGGCCATACTTGGGGAAACAATGAGACAATGTTGACAGTATTTTTATCACTATACTGGTCCCCAGGACAATCTTCATGCCCTCACTCCTGCTGTTGCCTCCATGCATCTCTGCCTGTCCACTAAGGCTAGGCTTACATCAACCTCGAGTGAAGGTATCGTGACCCATGTCATTCACTCCTACAAGATGTGATCTCTCCTGCTGCTATGGGACAAGAGGTTGAGAGGCATTGGTACTGGGGATCAGGGGCACATGGTAGGGGAGATGGAATGGGACAGCCATATATGCTGCTAGAGGGAGGGCTATAAGGTTAGTACTAAAGTCTTGCATTGACTTTCTGTTCCCATTTAGTTCAAGTAATAACAAGGACTAGAAACTGGGGAATTTACAAAATATCCAGTATGATGCCTCTGAAAATCCAGAGCAGTGAGTGCCTACCTGATGGCAACCATAACTAGGGAAAAAGACAAGAGGTCATGTTGGTTTAGGAAACTGAGGATGGAAGGTAGGTTGGGTAAGAAGTGACAAGAAGTGACAAGATGAATGCCAGTTGGATAACTGCCCTGCACACATTCAGAAGACAGGGGGAGTTGGGGAGATGGGGGTAATAATACACACTGAGGGGCTTTTCCTTGTTAAGGAAAAGAGGATAACAAGAAACTATCTAGCTGAGCTTGAGTAGATAGACAGTTACATAGAGAGGAGCAAGAGAGAAAATCAGAGCAAGGAGGAGCATAGTACACAGAAGGGATGTGCAGCATGGGTACAGCTAGGAAGTGAGAGAGCTGGGATTTTGTCCAGGTCCATCTAACAGACATACCCATGTTCTTTGCCTCTAACCAATAATGCTCAGACTATAGTATACTTTGTACTTGTTTATTAAAATGCATGTTTCCAGGCCAAGTCCACAGTGGTTCCCTGGATTCACTAGGTTTGGGGAGGGGTCCATTATTTTGAATTTTTAAAAACACCTCAATTAATTTTCCCTTGTGCAAGTAGCCTAATAGTCAGACTTTGAAAAACACTGCCTCTAATTCTTGTCAGGCTAGGTATATGTATCCCCCAATAACTCCTAATATGCTGGAGCATTGGGTAATTTGAGTTTGAAAACCAAATCAATGTGCTAACTGAAAATCTGGCCTCTCTACAAAGTTTGACCAGTGTTTTCAAAGCAGGCATTCATATAAATTTTAATTATATTTTTAGCCTCCATGAAAAGCTATTAAATCTCATACCTGATGGTCTCTCTTATGACTGGACTAGCATAGGAATAAAAAGCACATTTTAATTGATTTTTCTCTATTGCTTTTTAAAAGATAGTATAAGCAAAAGAATCAAAGAAATGCTGACATCAGAGGTCTGTTTAGGCAGTGTAGAAATCTCAACTATGTTTATGGAAAAAGATTGAGGAATATGTCCTGGCAGGACACGTGTGGGAAAACTAGGCAAAATATCTGTCATTTCAACAACTTCATCCCTGCAGTGTGAATGATGTTAGGGTATGGAAATACCCATTAAGGGGACTTTTATTTTCCTGATCCAGTGGGTAATGGACAACTACCTACTTGAGCTTTTTAGTAAGTAGAAGGTTATATAACCAGGAGGGAGGTATTTTAAAAGACCACTATGAGCAAATAGTTGGCAATAATACATGAGGGGCATAATGGCCTTGGGAACAGGTCAGCAATAAAACTGAAATTCAAACTCAGAGTCATATGACTTTAAAACCCATACCTTAACTACATTCATTTTTATCAAGCTTAAGTGAGCATAAGAACCACTGTGGGGCTTATTTGACATGCAACTTTTTAGGTTCCTTTTTCCCCATAATGTCTGATTTTGCATGTCTGAGTTGAGGTCCTAATCAGTATTTTAAAATAGCACTCCAGGAGTTTTTGTTGTCAGAAGCCTGTGAACAATACCTTAATTAACTCTGGACCAGAGGACTATGCAAAATAGTATGAGAAAATGGTGTGTAGATTATCACCAGCTGACTATGGTAACACTGTGGTTCTCTATACTGGCTATTTATCACAACAGCTTTTTTCCAAATACATATGTCATGGCATCTCCAGAGCTCCAGAGCCTGAGAATTATTAGTCTCTTGAGTAACCCCCCCCACCCTTTTTTATACAAAACTATCAAGATTATTCTGACTTGGAGACAAGACTGAGAGAACACATTTAAAATATACAGAAATTCAGAGTGACACAGGATTGTAACTGTGCCTAATCTTAGAGAACATGGGAGAATATATAGCCAAAGCCCAAAGCAGCTTTGGCTCTAGCGCTCTACTGCTTAAGCATTCAAAAATATCTTCCCACTAATTCCAATCAAAACCCCTGAAGACTAAGTTAATTAAAATTGTAGCTAGATCTATTTTTGACATTCTGAACCCAATTGCTCCTACAATCCTGGGTTAAATAGAACAATTATATCTTCCATATAGAGTTGATGGGAGAATTCAATGAGTTAGCATATATAAAGCACCTAGTATATGGTTTGTAGTAACTACTACATAGAAATTTTTCAATAAATGGTCTTTTTTTTTTTTTTTTACTTTCAACGTTCAGAACATGTTCATTTGATTATACTAACTAGTGTCAAGTTTAATGACGGAGTTTGTAGTATGTGTCTGTGGTCACTTTAATATTATGGTGATACAACCTACCAAATCGTATTTAGACAGAAGCATAATTTCCCCTTCATTAAAGATTCCTGGGAATTTCAGGCCTCCCAAGAAGACTACATATGCAAAAGTCTAAGGTAGTCATTCCTGAAAAAAAGAAATGGAAATAAAATGTTACTAGGCGTTTTCTAAAAGGAAACGATATGAACTATAAATTGGTTTCTCTTCAGAAATATATTTTTAATTCTCTAAAAGAATATTGGTTTTCAGGTAGAGGTTTCATTAAGCCCAATGTCATACAGTGAGTTTGGTTTTATTTTTCTTTTATTCTTCCCAGCTCTTCTTAACTGTCAGTATTTTCATCAGGGTTCTGAAGAAGCTTACAATGGGACTCTAAAACGTTGAATGCCTGGGGTAAAACAGAATATAACAAACAAGCGGAGCTGAAAAATTCTGGGAAATAGCAGTTCCTAGTTTCTGAATGTTTCCCGTGTTCTAGTAAAGAATAACTTACAAGTATTGATTTTTTCTGAGGTGGTATTGTCAATTAAGGGTAAACTAGAACAGGGGAAGCCATGTCGTATGGTATAATAACAGAGAAATTTAGGAAAATAAAATGAGCTTTACAACAATTGACTTAATATCCAAATTTGACCATATCTCAAAGCAGGATTTACAGGAATTTCAGATCTTTTGGACAATAATCTATTAAAAGTTTCACTTTTGAATTCATTTGAGAATTAGAACGTAGTAATGAAGTTATTAAAGGATCATCATCAGTACCCACCCCAGCCCCAAATACCACAGTAGACACTTTCTGCATAAGCTTCAGGAAGAGTCTATTTGCAGCAAAAGTGGAAAGAAATGAACAATCATTTTGTTACAGCAGATGCGGATTGTATACTGTGGCTAAAAAAGCAGAAAATACAATTTGAGTTAATTCAAGTTATTACTGAATATATTCTCATATGGAGATGATTGAAAACATTTTGAATCCACTGAGCCTTATAAAATTAGAAATATAAACCTTCCCCTAAAGAAAGAAATGTGTTTCATATTGGAATTTTATAATTACTATTAAATAAATGTGACTTTGTTTTATCATTTCATGAGAATCTATTTCTATTTGATAATACATGTGACTAGAAAAAAGTAGTAAAATTAATTTTCTCATTTGACTTCTGAACTATTTTTTACCTTTTTTTTTAACTTTTTTGGTGAAAACATTTAGGTTTTATTCTATTAGCAAATTTCTATTATACAATAAAGTGTTATCAAACTATAGTCACCATGATATACATTAGATTCTCAGACTTTATTCATCTCATAACTAAAAACTTTCCTTCCTTTTACCAACCTCTCCTTATTTCTTTCAACTCCTTTCTACTCTCTGTTTCCAAGAGTTCATTTTTTTGTGTGTTTCTTTTAGGTTCAACATGTAAGTGATACCATGTAGTATTTGTCTTTGCCATGCTGTCTTTCTGGCTTATTAACCTTATCATAATGCCCTCCAGGTTCATCCATGTTGTTGCAAATCACAGGAATTCCTTCTTTTTTAAGGCTGAATTATATATATGTGTATATATATATATATATATATATATATATATATATATATATATACACATATATACAATTCATTTATCCATTTATCTGTCAGCAAACACTTAGGTTGTAGGTTGTTTTCATGCATTGGCTATTGTGGATAATGCTGCAGTGGAACATGGGATTACAGATAGCTCTTTGAGATAATTATTTAATTTCCTTTGTATATACACACAGACATGGGATTGCTGGATCATATGGCAGGTCTATTTTTAATTTCTTGAGAAACATCCATGCTGTTTTCTGTAGTGGCTGTAACAGTTTACATTCTCACCAACAGTGTGCAAAGGGTTCCTTTTTCTCCACATCCTCCACAGCATTTGTTATCTCTTGTCCTTTGATAGTAGCCATCCTAATAGGTATGAGGTGATATCTCATTGTGGTCGTGATTTGTATTTCCCTGATGATTAGTGATATTAAAAACCTTTTCATGTACCTATTGACCATTTGTATGTCTGTCTTCTTTGGGAAAGTGTCTATTCAGATCCTTTGCTCATATTTTAATTTTGTTATTTGTTTTTATTATTCGTTGAGTTGTATGGGTTCCTTGTATATTTTGGATATTAACCTCTTATCAGATTTGAGATTTGCAAATATTTTCTCTGATTCTGTAGGTTGCCTTTTCATTTTGTTAATGGTTTCCTTTGCTGTGCTTATTAGTTTGGTACAGTCCCACTTGATTATTTTGCTTTTGTTGCCTTTGTTTTTGTGTCAAATCCACAACATCATGGCCAAGGACAATGTCAAAGAGTTTACCCCCTATCTTTCTTCTAGGAGTTTTATAGTTTTGAATCTTACATTCAAATCCTTAATCCATTTTTAGTTGATTTTTGTGTATAGTAAAAGATAGTGGTCCACTTTTACTCTTTTGCATATGGATTTCCAGTTTTCTCAGCACCATTTATTGAAGAGACAATCTTTTCCCCATTGTATGGTCTTGGCTACTTTGTTGAAAATTAACTGACCACATATGCATGTGTTTACTTCTGGGCTCTCTATTCTGTTTCATTAATGTATGCATCTGTTTTTATGCCAATACCATACTGCTTTGATTATTATAGCTTTGTAAAGTAGTTTGAAATCAGGAAGAATGATACTCCTTGCTTTGTTCTTTCTCAAGATTGTTTTGGCTATTAGGAATCTTTTGTATTTTCATACAAATTTTAAGTTTTATGTTTGTTCTATTTCTGCGAAAAATGCCAGTGAAACGCAAATAATGACAATTTACTTCTTCAGTTAATATTTGGATGCCTTTTATTTCTTTTTATGGTCTAATTGCTCTGGCTAGGAGTTCCAGTATTATGTTTAATAAAACTGTCAAGAGTGGGCATCCTTGTCTTGCTCTTTACCTTAAAGGAAAAGCTTTCAGCTATCCATCATTGAGTAAGATGATAGCTGTGGGAGTCTCATATACGACCTTTATTATGTTGAGGTATATTCCTTCTATGACTAATTTTTTGAGTTTTTATCATGAAAGGATGTTGAATTTTGTCAAATGCTTTTTCTGCATCTATTGAGATGATCCTCTGATTCTTATCTTTCATTTTGTTAATGTGGTATGTCACATTGATTGATTTACTGATGTCAAACTATATTTACATCTCTGGAATAAATCCCACTTGATCATGTGGTGTGATACTTTTAATGTATTGTTGAATTTGTTTTGCTAATATATTGCTGAGGAGCTTTGCATCTATGCTCATCAGGGATACTGTCCTGTAGTTTTCTTTTCTTGTAGTGTTCTTGTCTGGCTTTGGTATCAGGGTGATATGATATATTTTACTCCTATGAGTGTATAAATATTTACAGTTGTTATATCATCTTGATGAACTGACACCTTTATTATTATATAATAACTTTCTCTGTCTCTTGTTACAGTCTTTGGATTAAAGTCTATTTTGAATGATATAAATAAAGCTACTCCTGTTTTCTTTTGGTTTCCATTTGCATGGAATATCTTTTTCCACCTCTTTGCTTTCAATTTATTTGTGTCCTTAAAGCTGAAGTGAGTCTTTTGTGGCAGCATAGAGTAGGATCTTGTTTTTTTTTTTATCCATCCAGCCAGTCTACTTCTTTTGATCGGAGAATTTAGTCCATTTAAATGTAAAGTAATTACTGATAGGTATGTACTTAATATTGCCATTTTGTTCATTGCTCTCTGGTTGTTTGTGATTCCTTTGTTCCTCTCTTCCTCTCTGCTCTCTTCCTTTGTGATTTCATGACTTTCCATAGTGGTATACTTGGTTTCCTTTCTTCTTATCTTTTGTGTATGTACCATAGGTTTTCTCTTTGTGGTTACCATAAGGCTTACCTAAAACATCTTATAGTTATAGCAGTCTATTTTAAGCTGATAACAACTTAACTTTGAACACATACTAAAAATCTATATTTGTACACTCTCTCACACATTTTACATCTTTGAAGTCACAATTTATGCTTTTTAATATTGTGTATCCACTAACAATTTATTATATTTATAGTTATTTTAATATTCTTTTAGCCTTCATACTAGTTATAAGTGATTTACCCTGCACCATTAAAATATGAAAGTATTCTGAATTTAGCTATATATTTACTTTACCAATGAGTTTTATACTTTCATATGTTTTCATGTTGCTATTTAGCATCCTTTCACTTCAGCTTGAAGAACCCCCTTTAACATTTCTCGTAAGGCTGGTCTAGTGGTGATGCATTCCTTCAGCTTTTGTCTGGAAAACTCTTTACCTGTCCTTAAATTCTGAAGGACAGCTTTGCCAGGTAGAGTTTTCATGTTTGGCAGGAGTTTTTTGGTTAATTTCCTTCATCATTTTGAAAATATTATCCCACTCCTTTCTGGTTTACAAATTTTCTGCTGAAAAATCTGCTTGTAGTTTTATGGGAGTTCTCTTGTGTGTGACACTATTGCTTTTCTCTTGGTGCTTTTAAGATTCTCTCCTTGTTTTTAACTTTAAACAATGTAATTATAATGTGTCTCAGTATGGAACTCTTTGATTTCATTTTATTTGTGTTTTTTTTTTTTTGCTTCTGACATAGGTGTCTGTTTCTTTCCTTAGGTTAGGGAAGTTTTTAGTCATTATTTATTTGATTAAACTTTCTATCCCTTTCTCTTCTCCTTCTGGGACATCTATGATGCATATTTTGGTCTACATGTGTGCCTGTTAAGAACTACTTATTTGTATGCTACAGTCCTGTGTGACTCATGAATGCAAGCCTTGTTGGCTATCAGAGACAGGATATCTGGGACTCATTCCTCAGGTAAAAGCCACAGAAGCTGGGACACCAAACATGTGCACATGCTCCTTCCAGGTAGATACTGGTCACTTGGTGATGAACAATGTCTGCTGGTGTCCTCAGTCTCCAGGGATGATTGCAACCAATCCCTAGATGCACGCTAAATTAGAAGCTGGACCCTCAGGCAGCAGCTTATAAAATATGCAGTTAAACCTCTTTCAGGGAGACTGGGAGATGGGTGTCTTTGCCTGCTTCCTCTGCACTGAACCCTGGGGGAGTGGCTGTGGCAAGTGCTAGTGTACCCATAAAGAAATGCTTCCTTGTTTGCTAGTGTTATGGATCTTGTAGACACAAACCCCATTTGGCATCTGATTTCAATACAACAAAGAGCGTAATTTTGGAGAAAGGACAGCACAGTTACACAAGCTTAATATCTTGGGTGCAAAAGGAGACAGAAATCGCCAAAACGTATGTGACTTTCTAATAGCATTCTTTTTTCACATCTCCAGTAACCTTAAGCTCATGATTAGAAGTTCAAATCATTATTTTCTACCTTTACGCACAAATTATTGCTATCAGTGTTTACCACCTAATTTGGACCCAGCATGACTTATTTAATGAAACTTTGCATTTCATGGATTGAACTCATTCTTTTTAGAAGCATCAAACATTCTTAGTCTTACTGGGTATAGTGAGGTACTGTGAAGATCCATATGGTGAGTAACTAACTAAGTCAAGATATAATTTCATTGAAATATACTTTAATCTACCTTTTTTAGATAACTCAAGCTGTGTATTCAGAAGATGATCACTAAAATTTCAACAGCTTTATCAAATATTTGCTGGTAAAGTCTTATTTTTATATTTATTGTGTAATATGCTTCACCTTGAGTTTGTAGTGTCTCCTTGTTTTCAGTTTTATTGCAATTGCCATGAGAATAATAGTAAGTGAACTCTTTTAAACTAAGTTAAGTGAGTAGACATATTCCCTATAACCAATTTGGAGTCGTAGAGATAATTCAAGACAGGAATATTGATTTACTTTTCACATTTCATTACTATGCCAAATTGTAACATAGATTCATGGAGTTATTCCTTGTATAGGTCAATCCTAAGTATAATTAATAATAGCAAGTAAAGTTGGAAACAACATAGTAATTTATTCAATTCACTGAAGTCTGGTTCATGCTTCTCTTTCCAGTATATTTTTATGTCTTGTCTAGGTAAGCTGTCCTTTCTCAGTTCTTATTTTCAAAATTGCTCTTTAAAACTTTTATGATCTAGTACCTACATCACTGAAGAATTTTTAAGTGATCTTTATTTGTAAGTTTATTGTTACTCTAGTTTTTGCATAATGCTACAAAGGTCTTATAGAAAGGCATACCATTATAACTAGTATTATTAATCTACCTACATTGTTCACAGCAAAACAGAAGTATTTGGTCTTAGGAACTTAAATATTAACCACAACACTAATCTTACTAGGGATATTCATGCTGTGTACCTGGATCAAGATTTTATTATATATACTTACCAAACAGATGGGCTTCTATAGTATATCACTTTCTGAAGCTGTTGGGCCTACTTCCATTCTGAACCAGCAAACATTTTATAAAATAAATACAACATGTTTTATAAAAGGAAAATACTCATGTTAGTGGTAGTTTCACAAGCAGATACCAAGACAACGACCTAAAAGGTAATTACTTGGTACCCAACTTGAAGGAGACATTAATGCATGTTTCCTTTCTTAGAGTCCTGTAAATTTTCAAGAGCTTATTTTAACACTAAATATGCATCTTATTATGAAGGGAAGTATAAGTAAGATATACTTAGAATTATCATGTGCACATTACAATGCCTGGTGATATTCTACAAATAATTTTTTACTTAGGAAAAAAACGACAGTGAAACTGACAAGCCTTTAAAAATCTATATGTAAATTCATAAGAATTGAAACCTTAGAACATGACATTGGGTGCCTATCTTTCTATTATTAAAACTATATTTCATTAAAAATTTTTTTTTTCTTGTCCTACCATCATAGACTGAGCAAGGGAAAGAATGCATGACAAAATTCACTATTAAACTTAATCTAAAAAGTGTTACTATTACTTTTAAGTAATGTAAAAGTGAAACTTATCAGTCATACTTGTTGACAGTAATTTGGTAAAAATTATTCCGTCATAAAAGATGCACTGTAAGAATATTACACTGTAAGAATATTACAGTGAGTCTGTGGTTATGTTATTAACTGGGTATAGAAGACAAACTGTCGACTTATCAAAATGGCAACTGTCAAATGATGAGATATTCAGATTGATGCGCATTTATTTTCAAAGTACAGCCACATGAAATATAAAGCATTATGAAAAATAACTTAGAAGCAATATGAGAAACTAAGAAAATATATCATAAATGTCAAACTTCCTTAAACCACATAGTCAAGACTTAATTATAGATAGATGTATTGAAGTATAACTAATTAACAAACTTTCAAGTAATTTGTAAATCAAAGGATATAGACTACCGTTACCTCAAGCATGCATATCATATGCTTTGTTTCCTTTTTCCTATGGCACTATCTGCTTTTATCTCTGTCTGACCTTCTAGAATGCACAACATAGTTCTTTCAACTGAGAAAACATGGCAAACGTGAGCTCTCCTTTCCTTTAAAATCCCACGTGATAATACATTTAGGATGTTGTCTTAGAGAATTAAGTTTCACCTTTTAAGGAATGAACTTTTTAATTACAGGTTTTCATATTTTGTTAAAACTTAAAGGTTTCTTTTTCACAATAAATAGAAACTTCGAAATCAGGCAGAACAGGTCTGTTTACAGCTGTTCAAGGAAATCATCAGGGCCTAGGTTTATTCCTTCATCTTGCTCAGCAAACATTGTCGTATGGCTTTCATTCACATCACAGCAAGATGTCTGCTGTACCAACAGGAAACAAAGAGGGAGAATTTGGCTAAGCTACATCTGTATATCAGTGGCCAAATAATTTAAAAAATATTTTCCAAAAGTGATAAGTTCCCTGAAGAAAAAGAAAACAATTTGATAAATAGAGATGAGAGATGAATTTTGCTTTGTGAGTATGGTGTACCTGACGGGGTGCCATAAAGGCAAATAATTACAGAATTACAAGGAGGCATTCATGCAGTTATATGGAGAAAATCATTCTTGACAAAAGGATGAAATAGAGCTGGAGTGGTATATATATAGAGCGTGTGGGTGTATATTCTGGTTACATACACAATACATATACTTGTATAAATATTTTAACTCTTTATTGTTAGGTATAATAAAAATAACAAACACACATAAAACAAATGTCCACCTTAATTATTTTAAGCAGTATTGACATAAAGATATGAGACTCCCATTTAAATTTTTTTAATTAAATTTTATTGGAATAGAGTTGCTTTACAATTTTGTATTAGCTTCTACTGTACAGCAAAATGAATCAGCCATATATATACATATATACCCTCCCTTTTGGACTTCCTTCCCATTCAGGTCGGGACACCCATTTAAATTTGAATTCCAGATGAACAATGAGTCACACTTTTTTATGAAAAGTATATACCAAATATTGCATCAGACATATTCATACAAAAAATGATATATTATTTGAAATTTGAAATTCAAATTTAATTGGGTGTGCTGTGTGTGTGTGTGTGTGTGTGTGTGTGTGTTGATATATCTTCCAATTCTGACGTACTCATAAACACCAACCAGGTTAAGATACAGAATTTTATTAGCCACTGTGGTTGGCTGAATAATGCTCCTCATCTCCCTAAAAAGGTTCATATTCTAATCCTCAGAGCCTATAAATATGTTAAGTTACATGGCAAAAGGGATTTTCAGATGTGATGACATTAAGGATCTTGAGATGGGAAGGGATATTATCCTAAATAATCCAGGGTTTAGCCTAGATAACCTCAATGTAATCACAAGGATCCTTACAAGAGGGAGGCAGAAGTTCAGGAAGAAGAGAAGATGCTGCACCGCTGGCTTTGAAGACAGAGAAAGGGGCCACAAGCCAAGGAATGCCGGCAGCCTCTAGAAGCTGGAATGGGAAGGAAACAGATTCTCCCTTAGAACCTCTGGAGGGAGCATGACACTGTTGATCCTTTGATTTTAGCCTCATAAGACCCATTTTGGAGACCTAACCTTCAGAAATTTAGATAATAAATGTATCTTATTCCAAGCCTCAAATTTGTGGACATTTGTTGCAGTAGTACTATAAAACTAGCATACACCCCTAAAAGCACTCCCCAGTGCTTTGTCCCCTAAGGGTAACTGCTAACCTGAACAATTAATCACTTTGTTATTTATCTTTATACACTTATCTAACAAGTTTTCATCCATAAACACTATAGCTCAGTTTTACCTATTTTTAATACTTCTTTTAACTCTCCTTTAATCTATAGACTTCTATCTCCTCTTTTTCCTCATTGCAGTTGAAGATACTGGATTATTTTTTTTCTGTAATGTCCTACAGCATGGATTTTGCTTATTGCATTCCCATGGTATGGTTTAACTACTTCTCTGTCTTCTAAGTTCCCTGTAAATTAATAGTATAATAGTTTTTTTTTCCATGTATTTCCCTATTATAATGAGATATTTAATAAGTGATAAAATATCCTTATAAATTCTCTTCATCAATTTTCAAGTCAGTAGCACTTGGTTTGGTATGGTTTAAATACTTCTCTGTCTTCTAAGTTTCCTGTAAATTAATAGTATAATAGTTTTTTTTTCATGTATTTCCCTATTATAATGAGATATTTAATAACTGATAAAATATCCTTATAAATTCTCTTCATCAATTTTCAAGTCAGTAGCACCATAGGGTTATAAATGAGTTGTAGGAGATGGAGAGATTAGCCTATGTCCCAAAACTCTGGACTAAATGAAGAAAAAGTTATATTTTATGTTATGAAAATATTAATTTATTTCCATGAAACACTTCTCATGAAGGATTGGATATAGTGGATATCAACTGAACAGGTACATACACACACCCCGAAATGTAAAGAAAGGGACAAGCCAGTAAAATGACCAAAGCAGATGATCTTACTAAGCAATATTCTTCATTCTGTATCTCAATTTTACAATGAAAATCAATTTAAAAAGGAAAAAAAATGCTCATAATAAATTTAGACTTTTACACTTGTGTTTATTTTGTTATTTGAGGGAACTTGAGTTCAATGTGGAGATTTCTGCTTGTTGTTTCTTTTGTTGGTTATATAAGATAACTTACAGAATAAACCTTTGTGTACCTATAGTAAACCTAGCACAGCAAAGTGATTAAAAACACTAGCTGTGTGGTCAGCTAGACTTAGATTTCCATCCAGGTACTGCCTTTTGACAAGTCACTTAGCCTCTCCTGACTTGTTTTGCCTACTCTCTCCCGATGAACACATGAAAATTGCACCTACCTGTGGAACAATTCTCACTGAAAACTAACCAGAAACTGGCAGAAGGACACCTGTACAAACAAGGCTGTAAGAAAAATACACACGTAATAGGGTAGAAAGGGAAGAAAAGTGATCAAGTCATGACACCTTTCCCTGGGAGAGGACTCAGAGGAAAAAGGAAGTTACATGAGTGGACACCTGCTCTGGGCAGTGAGCAAGTTGAGCCACCTAGTGGTCATCCCAGTCCTGGTGTCATACACAGAGGAGACAAACCCCCTTGGCTTGTTGGAAAACTACTGATAGAAAGGCTGGAGAAACCTGGAATCAGCTTGTGAGGCGTGCATGCACACTGACTAGCCCCAAGGAAGGGCAGATAGAGGTATGCCCTAGTGGCTGCCAAGTTTCCCACCACCACATCACTGTGCCCCAGCCTGACCCAGGGGAACATGCAGAACTAGTTCACTACATGACACAGCACAGCACTGGATCTAGGGTAGCCAGGACAGGGGAAAGGACTCCATCATGGGATGGAGTCTATAAAAATAAGACTCATATTTGCATCTTCATTCTTATCCCTTAATTGTTCATTGTAGTTATAGTTTCTTTAACATTTTTTTTCTTTTAGTCTATGTACTGTTATATTTAAGTGGTTGATCCTCAATTCTTACTATATATTTGTCTTTCTTAGAGGGATTTCCCCTTTCTTATGTGTTCTTACTTCTTTTCCATTTAGAGAATACTCTTCATCATTTCTTTTAGGGTAGTTTCAGTATTGATGAATTCTTTTAGTTTTTGCTTATCTGGGAAGATCTTTATCTCTCCTTCCATTCTCAAGGATAATCTTGCTGGGTAGAGTATCCTAGGTTGCAGGTTTTTCCCTTTCAGCAAACTGAATATATTATGCCACTCCCTTCTGGCCTGCAAAGTATTTCTGCAGAAAAATCAGCTGATAGCCTGATGATGATTCCCTCATATATGACTCTTTGTTTTTCTCTTGTTGGCCTTGGAATTCTCTCTTTATCTTTGACTTCTGCCATTTTAATTATGATATGTCTTGGTGTATGTCTGTTTGGGTTCATCTTGTTTGAGAGACTGTGTGCTTCCTGTGTCTGGATATCTGTTTCCTTCTTCATGTTTGGAACATTTACAACCATAATTTCCTCAAATATATTTTTGATTTCCTTTTCTCTCTCTTCTCCTTCTAGTACCCCTATAATGTGAATGTTGGGATATTTAATGTTATCCCAGAGGCCTCTTAGATTGCTTACATTTTTTTTTTAAATTTTGTTTTTCTTTCTGCTGTTCTGATTGGGTTATTTCCAATATTCCATCTTCCAGATCATGTATGCATTCTTCTGTATCCCTTTTAGTCTGCTTTTCATTCCTCCTAGTGTGTTTTTATATTTCAGCTTTTGAAATCTTTATTTCTGTTTGGGTTTCTTTTTTAATGTTTTCTAGTTCTTTGTTAAAATTAATACTGTGCAGATTTATTATTTTCCCTACTTCTGTTAACATTTTTATAACCTATACTTTGAATTGTTTATCTGGTGAATTGTTTATTTCTGTTTCATTATTTTTTTTCAGGGTTTTTCTCTTGTTCTTCGAATTGAGAGCAGTTTCTCTGCCTTTTTATATTGCTTAACTTTCTCTGCATATATGATTTCAAGTAAAACAGTTATCTATTGTGGCCTTGAAGGGCTGTTCTTATGTGGGAGCATCCTATATAGGCTGTGTGTGCCCAATGCCTTTGATGGGAGAGCTAGATTTAACTTACATGCAACTTGAGTCTTTCCTCAGGTTTTGCTGGCAACTACTTCCTTGATAGGGAGTGGAGCTGTGAATGGAAGGGCTACAGCTGGATACAGTTGTGAACTGGAACTTCCCCTCTGCCCAGTGGCTCTCACCACCCTCTCATGGGGCTATTGTGTAGACAGAGGTGTGATGTGCTTCCTGTTAGGCACTAATATACAGAAATCTGTTGTGCTTCTATACAATAATAATAAACTATCACAAAGAAAATTTAAAACAATTATTTAAAATTGCATTAGTAACAATAAAATAACTAGAAATGAACTTACCCAAGTAGGATAAAGACCTATATTCTGTAAACTATAAAGCACTGATGATGGAAATTGAAGATGGTACAAATACATGGAAAGATACTTCATGCTTTTGGATTAGAAGAATTAATGTTGTTAAAATGGCCATACTACCCAAAGCAATTTACAGATTTAATGCAATACCTATTGAAATACACATGACATTTTTTCACAGAACTAGAACAGATAATTCTAAAATTTATATGGAACCACAAAGGACCCTGAATTGTCAAAGCAAGCTTGAGAAAAAAAAAAAAAAAAAGCTGGAGTTATCTCCCTTCTAGACTTCAGACTATTCTACAAAGCTACAGTCTTCAAAACAGCATGGTACTGGCACCAACACAGACACATAGATCAATGAAGCAGAATGGAGAGCCCAGAAATGAAGCCACACTTATATGGTCAATTATTCTATGACAAACAAGGCAAGAATGTACATGGAGAAAAGACAGTCGCTTCAATAAGTGGTCCTGGGAAAACTGGACAGCTACATGTGAAACAATGAGATTAGAACATTTCCTGACACCATATACAAAAATAAACTCAAAATGGATTAAAGACCTAAATGTAAGACATGACACCATGAAACTCCTAGAAGTGAACATAGGCAGAACAAACTTTGACATAAATTACACCAATTTGTTTTGGATCTGTCTCCTAAGACAAAAAATATAAATGCAAAAATAAACAAATGGGACTTAATTAAACTTTAAAACTTTTGCAAAGCAAAGGAAACCATTGACAAAGCAAAAGGAAAGCCTACGGTATGGGAGAAATTATTTGCAAATGACATGACCAACAAGTAGTTAATATCCAAAATATATAAACAGCTCATACAGCTCAAATGTCATAAAAAGCAAACAATCCAAACAAAAAAATAGGCAGAGGACCTGAATAGAAATTTTTCCAAAGAAGATATACAGATGGCTAACAGGTACATGAAAAGATGCTCAACATCGCTAATTATTAGAGAAATGCAAATCAAAAATGAGGTGTCACCTCACACCTATTAATGGCTATCATCAAAAAGTCTGCAAATAATAAATTCTGCAGAGGTTGTAGGGAAAATGGAAGCCTTGTACACTGTTTGGGAGAATGTAAATCAGTGTACACACTGTGGAAAACAGTATGGAGGTTCCTTAAAAAATTAAAAATAGAACTACCATATGATCCACCAATTCCACTCTTGGGCATATATCCAGAAAAAAATGAAAACACTAATTCAAAAAGATACATCTTCCCTCAATGTTCATAGCAGCACTATTTATAATAGCCAATAGTTATTATATATATATATATATATATATATATATATATATATATATATATATATATATAAAATAGCATATTACTCAACCATAAAAAGAAATGAAATAATGCCAATTGCAGTAATGTGGATGGACCTAGAGGATATTATATTTAGTGAAATAGGTCAGACAGTGAAAAACAAATACTGTATGATATCACTTATATGTGGAATCTAAAAAAAATAATACAAATGAATGTATATGCAAAACAGAAACAGACTCACAGATATAGAAAACAAACTAGTGGTTACCAATGTTTAGCCAAAAGGGAGAAGTGACAAATGACTTATGGTATTAAGAGATATAGACTATTATGTATAAAATAGATAATCAACAAGGATATATTATACAGCACAAGGAATTAGCCATTATCCTGTAATAACTTTTAACGGAGTATAATCTGTAAAAATTATGAATCACTATGTGGTACACCTGAAATTAATATAATATTGTAAATCAAGTAACTTCAATAGCAAATAAAGTAAAAAATAAAATAAATTAATTGATTAAATAAATAAAAACATTTGGAAAGAGTGTGCAAAGGACCAAAATAAAAAATGAATAAATAAAAGAAAAAATAAATATAAATGGTTCATTGCGATAGTCATAATAGCGTGCTGGATATTATAGAAAATTTTAAAAAAGAAGTCTTCACATACAGTGTATGTGACAACATGAGACATGGGTAAGTCAATGAAAACAAGACAAACAACAATAAAGTGGTAGTTGCTGAGAACAAATAGTTTTTACCATAGTTCCAACATAAGAGGAAGATATCATTAGATGAGGGACACAGCAGTAAGAAGAGCAACATAGAACCCCCCAAAACTGCAGAAATTAGTCTCTATCTTATCTTAAGAAAAGCTAACAAGAGAAGCGATAAAATCCAAGGTCCATGAAATTTATATTGCTGAGAGGTTCTCATGCAATAAATTTGTTACAGTGAAAAAATAGAAACATTAAAAATTAGTAAAGGAAGAGAAGGTTTTGACATAGCAAGTATACTAGAACCTCTTAACTTCTTCTTTTGTTGCCAGACTGCAAGTTCATTTCAGTTGGCTGGTAAAGATCAGGAGATTATCTTAAAGAGTAAGAAGGCCCGCAAAAGCAGCCATGATGTAAAGGGAAAAGACTTGAGAGAAAGCTACCATGTCACTCAGCTGTAATTACCAAGTGAAAAGAAATGAAATTCTGGGCATGTACTAACAATCACAGGCTGTGTGCAGAATTTAATAATTGCCAATGTGTTAAAGATTGATCTTTAATTTCTTGTATAATAGGTTTTATGAACAATGTTTTTCTATCAACTTATGCAGAATAATTTAGGATTGCTATTGTCAAGCCTCAGTGACTGTTTTACAAGACATCACTTGAGTGATAAATTTGAAAATGGATATTCAGACATCAGCAAGATGGCAGATTTGGAAGCTCCAGGCCCTCATTCCTCCATAGAAATGTTAAAAGAAACAAACAAACAAAACTATAGACTGATTGAAATAACTTTGCAGGAGCTCTGGGAACTACTCAAAGATCTACAGCAACCAGGGAAATACCAAATCAAGAAAAAGTCATACTCAAAACTGCTTTTGTGGCATTTTTACTCACTCTTGCCCCATGCCTTTCCTGGCACAGTGCAGCCAGGAAGATGTAGCCCAATTCCTGATTTTTTCCCTTAGGCCATAAGGAGCAAAGTAGAACATATTTACAACATTCTAACATGCTTTTGAGCTAACTGAATGATTTGTCTCTGTCTGGGCTAACTCAGAGCTTACATGGGGAATGGTGGTATAGTTTAGCTCTCAGGCTGATGGAACCCACCATGGCATGTAAAAGCTGCAAGGGAACAGCAGGCCTGAGGATGTCTAGGGGCAAGAGATTACAGTAGAGGAATGCAATAGAATATCTAAGGCCCTTCAAAGAAAATGTGATTAGATTCTTTGGGAAACTTAAACATTTAGAAGCAGCCTTGAATATGGAAGAAATTGGGGGTGGAGTGGGATGGGGGAAGCACATATATAGGCCCAGGGAGGACAGATGCCCAGAAAAGACTTAAGACTTTAAGCCTTCACTCCAAGCTGTTGCCAAAGCTCAGAGGATATAGCTGAAATAATTGAAAGCAGGAACTCCGACAGATATTTGTACACCCATGTTCATAGTTGCATTAATCACAATAGCCAAAAGGTGGAAGCAACCCAACGGTGCATTGATAGATGAGTGGATAAACAAAACGTGGTATATACATACATATATGTATACAGTGGAATATTATTCAAACTTAGAAAGGAAAGAAATTCTGCCACATGATGCAACATCAATAAACTTTGAAAACATTTTGTTAAGTGAAATAAGCTAGCCACAAAAGGACAAATACTGGATGATTTCACTTATATGAGTTACCTAGAGCAGATAAACTCATAGAGACTGAATGTAGAATCATGATTCCCAGGGACAGGTTGGAGAGATTGGGAGTTATTGTTTAATGGGCATGGAGTTTCAATTTGGGAAGATGAAAAAAGTTCAAGAGATGGATAGTGGTGATAGTTGTGCAATAATGTGAATATACTTAATTCCACTGAACTGTATATAAAAATGGTTAAAATGTAAAGTTTATTGTATGTATATTTTCCAACATTTTTTAAATATCAAAAAAATGGATATTCAAAGTGTTGGTATATTCAGTGAGTGTTTTACAATGAGTAGAGCCACCTAACAAATATCACAGAAAAAATGAATAAAGATACAGTCTCCATCGACTACAAGTGTGATTTTGATATGAAAAGACAAATTATCTTTGAAAATGTGCACAAAAATTCTCCTCTGTGGTAGACATTTCTAAATTCTCATGCATCACTAGTTTTCCTTTCCCTCCAAGCTCTCTGAGGAATTACATTTCCCTCTCCTCTGCAATTATTCATCAGGTGTCTATTTTCAGCCAATAGTTTCTGAGGGGAAGTCACATGTAATCACAGAGATGTGTGTTACTTACTTACCAAAGAATGTATTTCCCCATACAGAACTCCAGTTTTTTCTGCCCCTACCGCAGCAGCTGAGAAAATGGGAGGGCCATGCGTTCTTTTTCTTTTTTTGTATATTGAAGTATAGTTGATTTATAATTCTGTGTTAGTTTCAGGTGTACAACATAGTGATTCAATTTTTTTATATTCCATTATAGGTTAGTACAAGATATTGGGTATAATTCCCTGTGCTATACAGTAAATCTTTGTCGCTTATCTATTTTATGTATAGTAGTTTGTATCTGTTAATCCCATACCACAATTTGTTCCTCCCTTTCTCCCTCTACCTTTTGGTAACCATAAGTTTGTTTTCTACATCTGCGAGTCTGTTTCTGTTTTGTATATACATTCATTTGCATTATTTTTTTTATATTCCACATATGAGTGATAGCATACAGTATTTGTCTTTCTCTGTCTGACTTACTTCACTCAGCATAATATTCTCTAGGTCCATCCATGTTGCTGCAAATGGCATTATTTCATTCTTTTTATGGCTGAGTAATATTCCATTGTATATATATACCACATCTTCCTCAGCCAGTCATCTGTTGATGGGCACTTGGGTTGCTTCCACGTCTTGGCTATTGTAAGTAGTGCTGATATGAACACTGGGATGCATGTATCTTTTCAAATTAGAGTTTTTGTTTTTTTTGGATATATACCCAGGAGTGGAATTGCTGAATCTTATAGTAGTTCTATTTTTAGTTCTTTAAGGAACCTCCATACTCTTTTCCACAGTGGTTGCAACAATTTACATTCTCACCAACAGTGTAGGAGGGTTTCATTTTCTCCACATCCTCTGCAGCATTTATTATTTGTAGACTTTTTTATGATAGCCATTCTGACAGGTGTGAGGTGATACCTCATTGTGGTTTTGATTTGCATTTCTTTAATAATTAACGATACTGAGCACCTTTTCATGTACCTGTTAGCCACCTGTATATCTTCTTTGGAAAATGTTTATTTAGGTCTTCTGCCCATTTTTTGATTGGGCTGTTGGTTTTTTTGATATTCAGTTATATAAGTCATTTGTATATTTTGGATATCAACCCCTTGCCAATTGCATCTTTTGCAAATACTTTCTCCCATTCCATACATTTTCTTTCCTTTGTGTTGATGGTTAGGACCATCTGTTCTTGGTACTGTATCTACAAAACAGTGAAGCCTCTGTCACCCTGGTTTCCTAAGTGGTTAGAAAGGAGAGGTTCCTGCTAATCCACATGGGACATATGGCATGAGGGAGAACTAAGCTTTGTTGTTGAGCCACTGAGGTTTTGTGGTTGTTGTTAATATAGCAAAACCTTGTTTATTCTGACCAATATACCACAGAAATAGATACAAACTTTTTTTACTGCACTGTTTAGAGAAGTTACAGAAGTGAGTTTTTAATATTGTATTATGCAGCCATGATACAAGAGAGATAATGTCTAAAATTAAGAGGATACGCCATCATGTGTGTATTCATTCAACAATTATTAACTGTGCACTCTATGCCAGACACTCTGTCACTGAGCAGATTCATTTGTGATTAAACAGACAGTTATGTTCCTTGTGGTGTCTATAGTCTAGTGCTATGACTAGTATTTATTGCTTATTATATGATAGGCTATATGCTTAGTATTTCATACACACTCTCTCATTTCAACCCTGTGAAGTGGATACTCTTACAATTCCCATTTTATCAATGAGTAAATTAAGACTTAGAAAGTTTAAGTAACTTCAGCAAGATCACACAGCCTGTAAGTAGCAAGGCAAGCTTTGAAGCCAGACAAATACTCTAAGGCCAGAACTCAGGCTCTTACACACTATATTATGCTCAATGCACATGAGCAGTCTTCAAACTCTAAATTACAAAAGAGTAAATTATTTGTGGTCTGGAATTAACATTTTCATCAAACTCCCTAGGTGATTTTGGCATACTCTAAAATTAAAAGACAAAGAAAACAAAAAACTGAAACAGGAGGGGAAAACATTTAAGAAACATTGCAGCCAATTATATACGAAAAGTTTCTACCAGTTCACATCAAAAAGAACATAGTCTCTAAATACTTGCTATCATAGTGATAATAAATTTGTATTGACCCATGCACATTCATTTTTTGGCACCCCTCTCCTTTAGAATCGAGGAGTGATAAAAAAGAGAGTTGGCAAAATTAGAACTGTAGATAATTGATCTAACCCTCTATAGAAAGCCTTATGTGAGTATGAACAAACATCAAATAAGGACAAAAGGGAAGAAAGGCGTATTAGCCAAATTTTAATGGAACGTCAATCAATTACACAATTGTTCAATCAAGTACACAATCAATATTTCCCTGCACTTGGACTTTAAGTGTTATCATCAAACTTTTCTAGATTTTAAGAATTTAATTTCACTGGTAAACAATGTGTTGTTTCAAATTAAATAATCAAAAATTGAAATAAATTAAATATTTGCCTGTATATTGAGTAAAGTACTGTTTTTCAGTTGGATTCATTTTCTTCATTAAAATGAGAGAGACTAAGTGGTCAGAGACATTACTGAATTAATGACTGATGAATAAATGTAAAAATAAATGATAAGGCTCAATTTTCTGCTACTTTGAATTAATGTCTCACAAATCTTATGGGAAAGATAAACGATTCACCTAGACAAATTTAAAAATGGTTAGAAAAATAATGAATTACTGAGATTAAAATATTCATTATACTTAAGCACATGTGGCCTTTAATACAAATACATGAACTTGAATATTACTAAACTTAAACAAATTTGAATGTGACAAGCACAAGATTAAATGTGGCACATAATGAGTTTAAAGAGCTAATTAGATTTTCTTGGTCCATTTTATGTCTAACAATTATGGAATAGCAGTAATGCCAATTAGATAAACCATATTACTTAACAAGAGAACTAGTGTTCTTAAATCTAACTACTTCTGTCTATAACTTTTCCCAACAAGTATGTGAAGAAAAGCAATATATCTTGTTGATAGTACATTGTAAAGGCTTAAAAATATTTTGTAGTAAGGTCTACTTCTGTACACTTGCTGTTTTACTATACTATATAAATTATATACTATAGACTATATATATAGTATATACTCTATAAGTATATACTATATATGATACTATATATAAATTACATTTTATATATCAAAGATATTTTATTTTACCTTAATTTAAATGTGAACTAATGTGTACTATATGGTAGGTGTTGAGAGTTCACACTTAAATAAGACATAGCCTATATCCACTAAGATATATAGTACCAAAATAAGAATTGTTTGAAAAAAATCCCTCTGCATAATTATATTTTAACTCTTTTCCCAATCTCAAGTAGAAATGTCCAAGTCTTCTTATACTGAGGAGAATTTACATAAAATTCTGGAAAGAAATGTACATTTACTTTAACAATTTAGATACTGTGAAAAAATAAATATTTTCTGTGTAGAAAGCAATCATTTACAGGAAAATTTAAATAAAGATGAAAGTAATACTTGGGAAGGGTAAATATAAGCTGAATGATAGAAGTTTAACCTTCATACTATTTTTAGCTGAGTGAAATTCAGCTAGCTAATGTATTCTCAAAACCATGAACTCATTGCTAAGCTTGAGAAGAAGCTCCTGCTGACTTTACCTAGTAAAATCAAATGTCCAATATAGTCCTGTTAGACACAGCTCTTTCTGTGTATTCTATTCTCACCACAGGGCCCTCTTAAGATGGCAGTCACTTCCTTGACCTCTCATTGTGATTTCAGGGATGTTGTCATGGTTTCAGGGGATAAGGTATTGTTTTAGTGAGAACACTCTGTTGTAATGCTTCTAAACAAAACTCATTTTTAGATGTACTATAAAATAAAACTTGAGATGATGGTGGTATTTTGCTACTTTAAAAGGATAAACTCCTTTTGTGTAAGGCAGTGTAGAGTGCTATTATGTTGGGTCATTCACTGTTGTAATTTTTCTGAAGTGCTAAACTAGTTCTAGTTATGACCAAAGGTGCATGTTTTCAAAGCAACTACTCAAGGGTCTGGGGTATAGCCTCTGACTTTTGCAAAGCTAATTGCCATGAAGAGGAATTAAAACGTGCAAACTTGGCCTCATTTGTCCCATGTTCTAATGAACCTGGCATAATGTTCAGTATATTTATTTGAAATTTCTCTGCTGTTTCATTTAACTTGATCCATTCCTTTTTACAAGCTTTGGAACTAGACTATAATATATTCTCTTCCCTGCATAATCTCATTATTTTTCTTAGTCAAGAAATTAAAATATTTTAGAAATTCTTTCAAAGAATAACACTATATTAGTGTTTGATGGTATTTGTCATATCACACTTTAATGACAATTAAAGAAGTCTTAATATATTAAATATGTCATAAAATATTTAAAAGAAGGCAATATTTACATAGAAGTGGTGATCACATGCACCTATGTAGAGGATTTCATGAATCTTGAGAACTTTTGCTTTCTAATAAGGCCTCATTAATCATTGTTGAGTTGAAGGAGATATTTCTGGCCAGTTTTAGAAGTATGTCTCACTACTGTGTTTCAGTGCCTAGTGAAAGACATATTATTCATAGCACAATAATAATGGATCCACT
Organism: Eschrichtius robustus; assembly: GCF_028021215.1. Classification (NCBI taxonomy): domain Eukaryota; kingdom Metazoa; phylum Chordata; class Mammalia; order Artiodactyla; family Eschrichtiidae; genus Eschrichtius; species Eschrichtius robustus. Next base: position 77,136,028 of record NC_090845.1, on the reverse strand, counting down.
AGTTCTTTGCTTTCCCTACATCACCTAATGGCAAAATTCCAATGAAAATCATTTACTCTGTTCCTAAATTACTGCAATGATGATTGTTGGGCATATGTCTAACCGTAACAAAAGTTTTGATCCTCCTAGGTGCTGCTTCTTGAAATCCATGTCTTTGCTGCTGATGGAACTTTGACAGGACTGAGGCATGGCATGAGGTGGTGACAATCTCAGATATGAATAGCTTAATAGATATAAATGTTTACCTGTTATTTCATACTGAAAAATAACTGTGATATTTCAAATGTTCTGCCAAATGTCAGGAGTCTATTTCACCATTACAGCCACTATGGAAAGTTTTTCCAGTACAGTTTGTCTAAAATACAAATAAAGAAAATTTTCAGTGTACAGAGTTACACAGTTACACTGTTATGTAAAAATCTTCTTTTATACTTTTTACCTCTCTACATTAACACATTTCTCTTATGTTAAAATATTTCCAACATTCCCTAGATCATTATGCATATATGTACACACACACACGCACACACACACACACTTTTTTTCAAGAAAAAAAGAAAACGTGCACCTTTTCAATTAAACTGTTGCCTCTAAGGAGAACTGCAAAAGCCCTTATTCAGTTTATTCTGACAAGAAATGAAATTTGTCCCATGCTCACAAATACACAGTTGTTATTGAATTTACTATAAGTTGAATCTACTGGAAAGTGGCCAGAGTCCGCTAAAGAATGCTTGGTTTTTGTATCTGTCTTGAGTGAGATCACATTTAATCCACACAACTCAGAGACAGTCAGTGAGTCAATACACAAATAATAAGTGGTAATGGGTCATTTCAGACTTATGTCTGACTCCAAAGAGTGTACTCTTAACCAATAGTCTACACGCAAAGCATTTTATCAAAATGCTTATCTGTACTTCATCTAAGAAACAGATGCAAATAGGTGTAATAAACCAAATAAGACTTGTTATTTGACATTCATATTGCCTATGCATTTACATAAAATTGGACATACCTAATTAAATATAATTGAAACAAAAAAGTGAATCCATAACTAGAATTCTAAACACCAGTGAGCCACTCAGGAAGATGTGTTATTCTTGTTGCTGCTGTTGTTGTTGTTGTTTTTAACCAGGAGTTATTATTGGAGTTTTTGAACTTATACCAGATAGCCACAGAAACTAACAAAAAGTCAACAAGTCAATGAAAGACCTGTTGAATTAATTTTTAATCTTGTTCTTCAGTTATATTTTTGGCAGAAGGTGTATAACCTTGACCCAATAGGAAAATAATACATGTTAGAAATAATATCACTTTCAGAAACAATCACTGTTTAGCAAGGACAGTAATTAATAGATCAAATGTTTCATGAGGGAAAAGGCTTACTCTGGAATTAGTATCCAAAAAATATATTTATGCAAACAGTGTGTTTATTATTAAACTCTCATTTGTTAAGAGTATGACTAGAAAAAAATTGAATTGATGCTTCAGATGGCACACGTTAAAGGAATACTCTGTGATTATTAAAGCATGATTCCAATGAATTTGTCATTTGACCTTCATTTCAGTGTTTTAGGCCACCTAGTTGTCAAATGTTGAGCAATTTACTTATGGCCAAATGGGTTGATCTCATTAGGATGGTTATTTCAGCCCTTTGAATGCAGCCTGGAGACAACCCACTTCTTATGTTACTCATATAAAGCAAATCAACAAAATAAGACTATTTGTTGTAATATATAAATTTTGGTTGTTTGGAAATCAGTTTTAAAAAAACTGAGAACTGTGGAGCCTCTTAGTGGGTGAGGTGATGGTAATTTTGTGGAAGAGCACCATTTGTGCCTAAATAACTTGGTTATTCTCCCAAGTGCCAAAACAACTTGACTGGTTGTAAGAGATGATGATTATTCCTAAAAAGATTTCCCTCACTAGACCTATTAGTGTTCCAACTTTAAGGTTGGCAACAGGATACTGATCTGCCTAATATCTAGCACAAATCTTCCTATTCCCCATAAGAACCCTGAGTATGCTGGGACATTGATTGCCTTAGCCCTTATAATCGTTGAGTAGAGTATGGAGCCCTGGACCAGCAGCCTCTGAACACAGAGGATTAGCCATTTGCCACAGTGTTCAGTAAGATATTATCATTGGGAAGCACTGACCTACCATCATCAGTAGGTCATGATACAAGCTACATATTTTCTAATTATATTCACTCTGCATCATAACAATTACGTCAGCAAACAGTAGATCAAGGACATCTTTCAACCCAGTTTTGTTTGTTTGTTTGTTTTTATCAGTGTGCATGGGGAAGAGACCTTATAAGAAATCCTGTCATAGGTCAATCAAATCCCAGAATACGAGACCCATTCCTCAACAAATATTAAAGTTTCCAAAATTGTAGTGAGGTGAAGAGGAAGAGTATCTAAAAGTACTCAACGTGTGTCTATTTCCAAAATTCTTTTTGAAACAACTGCATTAGAAACATAAATACCATGTACACAGAAATATTAGCTAAGCAGCATAATAAAAAAAAGTTAATGAAAAATTTAAAGAAGACATATGTCTTCTCTATTGGAGAAGTCAGAAAGCTGTTTTCATGATTGCCATGAAGCCAAGGTATTCTCCATTTTCACTAAGCTTTGGTCTGCTTAACAAACTGAAACCTAATTTATTATGAAGGTTTTTGGTGGTAATAAAATCTAAACTAGTGCAAGGCCCAAATGGCGATTTGCACATATACTTACCTACCTGGAAAAGAACGTATTTCCAAATAAGAGTCAATTTTACACAGATCATCAAAAACAATAGAGAATAAATTGTTTCCATGCATAACCCAGATATTCTGCAATCTCTCAATCACACAACTTAAAACTCACTGTCATCAGTTCATAAGTGATATGTTGATTTTAAAAGGTGCTTCATACACATTGTTTAAAATCTTCCAGCACCATGGATAAATTAACAGAGAGAAATAGTATTTAAAAACCCTATTGATTGGTTTTGTCATGGAAGGACAGAGCACCTTTGATATATAATTGGGGAGCAATACAATTTAACAAGTTTTAATTTCTTGTGCAGCTGGAAGACAATAAAGAGGAAGCATGAGAACAAATTAAGCTGTATATAGGTCAATCTTCCTATTAGGCCTCTTCAGGGAACACATATCTAATTTGCATAATTGTACTTCTATAGCTGCCAGACTGGCTGCTGTTCTGATACATGTGCCTGGTGAGTTCAAAAAACTTTAAAGATTGCCTTTCTCATTCTAACAATTGAGAAAGTGGATGACTGTGTGTATGTGTGCATGTGTGTGTGTACAACTGTGACTATGTAACTTGAAAGTAATCAAATACATATGTCTTTGAAAAATATCTATTATTATAAGGCCCTATAAAAATTATAATATGATTTACTAAACTTAAACATCCACTGAACCTTACATACTAATCTACCCCTCTAGTATTTATACAACCTTTTCCAAATACGTTACTCATTTTAAAAGTCTGACAAAAATTACCATCAGTTTCAAGACATATTTTAAACTAATATATTGAATTTATTTGCTACTGGTTCAAATTTTATCACCTTATATCAAGTTACAAGTCCCACACATTATGTCATAGTAATCTAAAGTTAAAAACTGAGATTTCATAGGTCTTTGATGAACTACCATGAGAATGGAAATATTACTTAACAAATTCAAATTATTACTTAAAATATTCATGGAGTTCATGAGAAGCGGTAAATTAAAATGTTTCAAGTTTTCAATCAAAGATCACCAGAAATCTCTTAACAGTCCATTCTTAGTGCTATTATTATCACTATTCTAGTATGTTTTTACTGTAGGACAAATAAAAGTAAATAAGAACCATTCATAAGTCAAAAATTTCTCAAGTTATTCCAAAAGTCCCAATTTTCTGTGAAACTATTTAGTACACTGCTTGCCAGAATTCAATGATTTATAATTTACTCAAGTGCAGTTCCAACTTATTTATTTTTTAATAGATATTTATTGGAGTATAATTACTTCACAATACTGTGTTTGTTTCTCTTGCACACCAAAGTGAATCAGCCATATGCATACATATGTCTCCATATCCCTTCCCTCTTGAGCCTCCCTCCCATCCTCCCTATCCCACCACCACTCTAGGTCATCACAAAGCACAGAGCTGATCTCCCTGTGCTTTGCTGCCGCTTCCCACTAGCTAACTCTTTTACATTCCGTAATGTATATAGATCGATTCTACTTTCATTTTGCCACAGCTTCCCCCTCCCATCCCGTGTCCTCAAGTCCACTCTCTATGTCTACATCTTTATTCCTGCCCTGCAACTAGGTTCACCAGTACCATTTTTTTTTTTGTTTTAGATTCCATATATATGTGTTAGAATACCGTATTTGTTTTTCTCTTTCTGACTTACTTCACTCTGTATGACAGATTCTAGGTCCATCCACCGCACTACAAATAACTCAATTTTGTTTCTTTTTATGGCTGAGTAATATTCCATTGTATATATGTGCCATAGCTTCTTTATCCATTCATCTTTCAATGGACATTTAGGTTGGTTCCATGTCCTGGTTATTGTAAATAGTGTTGCAATGAACATTGTGGTGCATGTCTCTCTTTGAATTATGGTTTTCTCAGGGTATATGCCCAGTAGTGGGATTGCTGGGTCATATGGTAGTTCTAGTTTCAGTTTTTTAAGGAACCTCCATTCTGCTTTCCATAGTGGTTGTATCAATTTACATTCCCACCAACAGTGCAGGAGGGTTCCCTTTTCACCACACCCTTTCCAGCATTTACTATTTCTAGATTTCTTGATAATAGCCATTCTGACTGGTGTGAGGTGATACCTCATTGTAGCTTTGATTTGCATTTCTCTAATAATTAGTGATGTTGAGTATCTTTCCATGTGCCTCTTGGCCATCTGTATGTCTTCCTTCATGAAATGTCTATTTAGGTCTTCCACCCATTTTTTAATTGGATTTTTTGTTTCTTTGATATTGAGCTGCATGAGCTGCTTTTATATTTTGGAGAGTAATCCTTTGTCTGTTGTGTCATTTGCAAATATTTTCTCCCATTCTGAGGGTTGTCTTTTTGTCTTGTTTATGGTTTCCTTTGTTGTGCAAAAGCTTTTAAGTTTAATTAAGTCCCATTTGTTCATTTTTGTTTTCATTTCCACTACTCTAGGAGTTGGGTGAAAAAAGATCTTGCTGTGGTTTATATCAAAGAGTGTTTTTCCTATGTTTTCCTCTAAGAGTGTTATAGTGTCTGGTCTTACATTTAAGTCTTTAATCCATTTGGAGTTTATTTTTGTGTATGGTGTTAGGCGGTGTGCTAATTTCATTCTTTTACATGTACCTGTCCAGTTTTCCCAGCACCACTTATTGAAGAGGCTGTCCTTTCTCCATTGCATATTCTTGCCTCCCTTGCCATAAATTAGGTGACCATATGTGAATGGGTTTATCTCTGGGCATTCTATCCTGTACCATTGATCTATATTTCTGCTTTGGTGCCAGTACCATACTGTCTTGATTACTGTAGCTTTATGGTATAGTTTGAAGTCGGAAAGCCTGATTCCTCCAACTCTGTTTTTCTTTCTCAAGATTGCTTTAGCTCTTCGGGGACTTTAATGTTTCCATACGAATTGTAAAATTTTTTGTTCTAATTCTGTGAAGAATGCCATTGGTAATTTGACAGGGATTGCATTGAATCTGTAGATTGCTTTGGGTACTATAGTCATTTTCACAATATTGATTCTTCCAATCCAAGAACATGGTATATTTCTCCATCTGTTTATATCATCTTTGATTTCTTTCATCAGTGTTTTATAGTTTTCTGAGTACAAGTCTCTCACCTCCTTAAGCAGGTTTATTCCTAGGTATTTTTTTGTTGTTATTGTGATGGTAAATGGGATTGTTTCCTTAATTTCTCTTTCTGATTTTTCATTGTTGGTGTATAGGAATGCCAGAGATTTCTGTACATTAATTTTGTAACCAGCAACCTTACCAAATTCATTGGTTAGTTCCAATTTAATGATCCATGAATGGAGTTGGTCAAATTCTGCAGACTTCCCAGAGAGTAAATCATCTAAAAAGTTCATCTATTTAGAATGTATTATAAAATTAGCTCATTTTATGCATTGAACACATTTGTAATTTTAAAAAAAATAGGAGTAAAGTGATCACTTGTTCACCAAACTATAACTTTTACTCTGACCTCTACTATAATTTTGAAGCTGGGTTCCTTAGAATAGAGAGCATAACACTAGGCCTGCCTACCTCACAGGATTGTTGAAAAATATAAAATGTTAAAGAGAAACTATCGGTAAATATTAATAATGATAAAACCAGGTGGGAGAAGACCTGGAAAAAACTTAGGTGGTGAGCATGAAATAAATATAGTGTATATTTTCTTTATATTTATTTCTTTTTAATTTTATTTCACTAAAACGTTGTGTCCTTGGCAAATTCAAGTTCATTTTCCCAACTATGATTGGCAATGGTTCTCAACACTGCTATTTTAGAAATTCATGAGGGTGTTTTTTGTTCAAAGTATGATGGAGGTGGTTCTCTGGGCATTTAGGTGGGGTACAGGGGATACTAGACTTCCCAAAATATATGAGGCAGTTCCACTCAATAGACAACTGTCCCATACCTTGCATCACTTTCCCGTATGTCACATGGCTTCGATATAAGTGTAAAACCTTATAATTATCAGAACCTAAAAACTAACTCCTTACATATAAATGCAAAATATTTTTGCAAGATTTCAATATACACTGAATTTTCCAGAGATGCAACTGCCTTATAAATAAAAGAGTGTGTTTTTCTGTTTTTTTCAGAGCTTTACCAAGAGCTGTTCACTATTATAGAAAATCACATCACTAAATGCAACGCCATATGTGATACTTAAGTTGTCAATGCAACACAGCTATATCAGTCTGCATTTCTAACTCTCAAATTCACAGTTATTGTATTTATACATGCAAGTTTACTTTATCACTTCGTTACTTCTAGTGTTGTGACTAATCATTTATATATTGAGATACTTACTATTTTGTTAAGAATTATTCTTTTTTAAATTTTATATTAGAAATAGGGAATTTAATTGAACTTTTTAAATTCAGAGTTGGGAATACATTATAGTATCTTCAGATTTCATTTAGAATAATAAAGAGAGGGCTTCCCTGGTGGCGCAGTGGTTGAGAATCTGCCTGCCAATGCAGGAGACACGGGTTCGAGCCCTGGTCTGGGAAGATCCCACATGCCGTGGAGCAACTAGGCCCGTGAGCCACAACTACTGAGCCTGCGCGTCTGGAGCCTGTGCTCCGCAACAAGAGAGGCCGCGATAGTGAGAGGCCCGTGCACCGCGATGAAGAGTGGCCCCCGCTTGCCACAACTAGAGAAAGCCTTCGCACAGAAACGAAGACCCAACACAGCCAAAAATAACTAAATTAATTAATTAAAAAATAAATAAATAAATAATAAAGAGAGCTATGTGATTTAATTATTAATCAGGACAGGATAGGCCTTACTGCTGTACCAAATAAATCCTGGAATCTCAGTAGTTTCATATAATAAAGGCTTATTTGTTGCTCATATAAAGTCAAATGTGAGTTGAGTGGCCCTGTTCTACCTTGTGACTATGGTCTTTGGACCTCCAAGGTTGCTGTGGCAGTAGAAGAGAGAAATGGAAAAGGAAAATAGAATCAATGCAGAAATGTCCATTCAGTTAACAGTAGGACAAATTGAGAGAATTAGATGGAAGAACATTATTCGGAGAGTTCAAGACCTTTAGGTTAGATTTCCAGCTCTACCATGAAGTAAACTGGACATATGTCCCAGTTTGTTTGGTACAGTCTTATTTTATACTTGTCTTTGAGACCTGTATAGTTTAACATTTGGCATAGAAAAAAACATGTTTCCATTTGAATGATAAATTATATGGTCAACCTATTAGAAAACACGGTGAGTTTGGGTATATCACCTATATATCATTTACAAATTTGGCCCTGTACTAGGTACTTCAAATACTTTATCTTACAACACCTTCTTGAAGTATAGTCCACAACTGATAAGTGAGAAAAACCAAGGTTCAGATGGGTTATATCTCTTGCCAAAGCTCACACATCACATAAGCAATGTAACTGGGAGCCTGACACCAGTCTGATTCCATCTTTTTCACTATATCATACCACTGTGTTTTTATTCACCTTTATAACAGGTATAAACATTTCTTACTTAACTTTTGCACTAGCTAAGAGTTTAAAATAAGATGGTAAACATGGGGTAAGGCATCAAGAATATTTCAAAGTGCTATCCAGATAGAGAATAAAATTTCAGTTTTTACATAGATGAATGTGATTTAAATTCAGTACAATTGTCTGAATTATATTAGTCAAACATATTAAACACAAGTCTCTTTGAGTTAAAATTCTGGTGATAATTTAAATTTCTAAAGTATTTTTGTTTGGTTGTCAAAATATAAAAATTCTATAAGTGGGGTCTGTTATGGTTGCTGAAATGATTTAACTTTACTTTGATTCATAGTGAGCTTTAACCACTCTATACTACTACTATTAATAATAATCATATTGGTGGAGATAAGATGGCAGAGAAAGAGGACATGGAGCTCACCTCCCCCCACTAACACTTCAAAAATACATCTGCATGTGGAACAATTCTCAATGAAAATCAACTGGAAAGTGGCAGAAGGACTCCTGTATAACAAAGGCTGTAAAAAAGATACACAAGTAATTGGGTAGGAAGGAAAGAAAAGCAGTTGAGTTGGGACATGGGAGAGGACTCAGAGGAAAAGGAAGATTACACCAGCAGACACCCACCATGGGGAGTGAATGTGTCAAACCACAGACTGAGCATCCTAGTCCTGGGGTCCTATGCAGAGGAGACAAGCCCCCTTGGCTGGTTGGAGGACTGACTACTGGGAGAGATAAAAAGGCTGGAGAAGCCTGGACTCCACTCATGAGGTGTGTGCACATGCTGGCTAGCCCCCAGGTAGAGCAGAGGGAGGTCTTCCTTAGAAGTTGTAGGTTTGCTGTGACTGTTCTGCCTCAGGCCTCACACTGAGCAGAGCAAACTCTCCAGCCCCACTCACTCCATGCCACAGCACAGCACTGGATCTGGGGCAGCCAGGACCAGGGAAAAGGCTTGACCTTGGGACAAAGAGGTGACCTGGTCCCAGGGCAGAACCTGGGTGGGACTCCCATGGCCATTGTTTGTGCTTACTCAAGTGGTGCTCCAGATGAATCCCAGACTTCTGATGGCAGCTGTTCTAGCATAGCTCAACCTCTCCCCCCAATACATGCAGAGAAAACACACAGGCCCAACTTCCCCTGTGGAGTAGTCCCACAACAGGGGAGTGGTGGGAGTGGTAGAGGCTTGGGACGGTGATCAGTTGTAGGGGCAAAGGGGTCTTGCCTCTGAGGTAGGGCAGAGAAAGCTCTGCTCTAGCAGTTGTCAGATTACCCAACACCACCTTGTCTTATGCCCCAGCACAGTGTGACCCAGCCCAAGCCAAATGATCACTCCATCCCTGCTCAGAACAAGCCACAGTGTGGCATTGGATCTGGGGCAGTCATGGCCTGGGAAAAGACATGACAATGGGCTGCATCTGAGCAGAGCTGCAGATGCCTACACATTCAGGGCATGAGACCTCTGAATGTGTAAGGGCCCCAGTTGCTTCAGCCTTCCCCTCCTCTGGGACAAAGGTCCTGGTTCAGAGAAAGGGGAAAACACACATTTTAAGAGGACAGAGCCAGCTCAAGCCCAACCCTCACTGCTTCTACTCCAGCACTTGGGAATAGACCATGCAACTGACAGGGCAGTGATGACCACTAAACAGAAAGGAAATCCAGCTTTATATCCAGCACCAGCTCTAGCTTCTCGATCTCTAGCCCCATCCCATACCAAGGTGATAGTGGCCAGCAAATCATAAGGAAAGACATGACTTGCATCCACATCAAATCCAGCTCTCCCACTAAAGGCATTGGGCACATGCAGTCTGATTAGAGAAGCTCACACATAAGAACACTCCTTCAAGAACACAACAGTTAACTGTTTCACCTATATTCATAGAGGCAGAGAAAGCTAAGTAAAATGAAAAGGCAGAGGAACTACTTTTAATTGAAAGAGCAAGAGAAAATCCCTGAATAAATAATGAAACAGAACTACCAATTTACCAGATAAAGAATTCCAAACATTGGTAATAAAAGTGTTAATGAATTAGGAAAAAGAATTGATCTAAATACTGAACAATTTAACCAAAATTAAAAAGTATAAAAAAATAACCCAATCAAAAATAAAGAATTCAATAGCTAAAATAAAAAAAAAAAAACACATGAGAAGGAATGAATATCAGACTAAGTGATACAGAACACATAAGTCATCTGGAAGATAGAACAATGAAAATCACCCAATAAGAACAGCAGATAAAAAATATATTGTAAGCAATCTAAGAGATCTCTGGGATACCATTAAGCATCCCAACATTCACATTATAGGGGTTCCAGAAGGAGAAGAGAGAGAAAAGTGGAATGAAAATGTATTTCAGGAAATTATGGCTGGAAACATCCCAAACATGAAAAAGTAACAGATATCCAGACACAGGAAGGACAGAGGGTTCCAAACAAGATGTACCCAAACAGGCAAACACCAAGACATATCATAATTAAAATGGCAAAGGTCAAAGATAAGGAATTCTAAGGGCAACAAGAGAAAACAAACAGTCATATACAAGGGAATTCCCATAAGGCTATCAGCTGATTTCTCTGCAAAAATTTTGCAGGCCAGAAGGGAGGGACATAATACATTCAATGTGCTGAAAGGGAAAAACGTTCAACCTAGGACACTCTACTGAGCAGGATTATCATTGACAACGGAAGGAGAGATAAAGAACTTCCCAGATAAGCAAAAACTAAAAGAATTCATCAATACTAAAACTACCCTAAAAGAATAATGTTGAAGAGTCTTCTCCAAATGCAAAAGGAGTAAGAATTCATAGGAAAGGGGAAATACTTCTAGGAAAGGCAAATATATAGTAGTAAGAATTAAGGATTAACTACTTAAATAATACAGTACGTAGATTAAAAGAAAAATGTAAATAAAACAATAACTACAATGATTAATTAAGGGATAAACATGAAGATGTAAAATATGACATCAAAAATACAAAAAGTAGGGGAGAGGAGTAAAAAATGTAGATATCTTAGAATGTGCTTAAACTTAAATGGCTATTAGTTTAAAACAAGTAGACAAAATTATACATCAATGCGTATGAACCCCATGGTAATCAAAAATAAAAAATGCACAATCGATACACTAAAACCAAAAGAAAGGAACACAAAAATATTACTAAATAAAATCATCAAACTACAAGGGAAAAACAAAAAGAAGAGGAAATGAACAGAGAAGAATTAGAAAAGCAACCAGAAATCAAGTAATAAAATGGCAATAAGTACATACCTGTAAATAATTATTTTCAATGTCAATGGACTAAATGCTCTAATCAAAAGACATAGGGTGGCTGATTGGATAAATAAAGACCTTTCCATTTGCTGCCTACAAGAGACTTATTTCTGAACTAAAGACACACAGAGACTGAAAGTGAGGGGATAGAAAAAGATATTTCACACAAATGGAAATAAGAAAAAGGAGTAGCAATACTCATCAGACAAAATAGACTTCAAAACAAAGGCTATAACAAAAAACAAAGAGGGGCATTATATCATGAGAAAGGGATCAATATAAAAAGAGGACATTGCACTCATTAACAAATATGCACCCAATACAGGAGCACTTCAATACATAAGCCAAATACTAACAGACATAAAGGGAGAATTTGACAATTATAAAATAATAGTAGGAGACTTTAACACACACTTACATCAGTGGACAGATCATACATATAGAAGTTCAATAAGGCAACAGTGGTATTAAACAGCACAATGGACCATTTGGACTTAATATATATCTACAGGACATTCCATCGAAAAACAGGAGACTACACAATCTTTTCAAGTGCACATGGAATATTCTCCAGGACAGATCACATGCTAGGCCACAGAAAAAGTCTCAACAAATTTAAGAGGATAGAAATTATATCACACATTTTTTCTAACTCCAATGGTACGAAACTAGAAATCAACTATAGAAAGAAAAATGGGAAAAGAACAAACACATGGAGACGAAACAACATGCTACTAAAAAACCAATGGGTCAATGAAGAAACCAAAGAGGAAGTCAGAAAATACCTTGAGACAAATGAAAATGGAAACACAACACTCAAAAACTGATAGGATGCAGCAAAAGCAGTTCTAAGAGTGATGTTTATAATGATAGAGGCCTTCCTCAAGAAACAAGAAAAATCTCAAGTAAACAACCTAACCTACCACCTCAAGGAAGTAGAAAAGGAAGAACCAATAAAGCCCAAAGTCAGCAGAAGGAAGGAAATAATATAGATCAGAGAGGAAATAAATAAAATAGAGATTAAAAAACACAAGAAAAGATCCATGAAACAAAAAGCTGGTTTTTTAAAAGGAGAAACAAAATTGATAAACCTTTAGCCAGCTCACCAAGAAGAGAGAATGGACCCAAATAAACAAAATAAGAAATGAAGAGGAGAAATAATAACCAATAACACAGAAATACAAAAAACCATAAGAGAATAGTACAAACAGTTATATGCCAACAAATTGGGCAATGTAGAAGAAATGGACAAATTTCTAGAAACATAGAAACTGCCAAGACTGGATCAAGAAGAAAAAGACAATTTGAACAGACTGATTACTAATAGTGAAGTTGAATTAGTAATTAAAAACTCTCAGCAAACAGTAGTCAAGGACCAGATGGCTTCACAAGGGAATTTTACTAAACATATAAAGAAGAACTAATACTTATCCTTCTCAAACTACTCTAAAATATTAAAGGGGATGGAACACCCCCAAATTCATTCTCTGAGGCCACCATAACCCTGATACCAAAACCAGAATAAGACACAACAAATAATGTCTTTGATGAATATAGATGCAAAAATCATAAACAAAAATTAGCAAACCAAATCCAACAATATATAAAAAGGATCATACACCATGACCAAGTTGTATTTATTCCAGGGTCACAAGGTTGGTTCAACATTTGTAAATCAATAAATGTGATAAACCACATTAGCAAAAGGAAGAATAAAAATCACATGATCATTTCAATAGATGCAGAGAAAGCATTTGACAAAATTCAACATTCATTCACAATAAAAACCATCATCAAAGTGGTTATAGAGGGAACATATCTCAACATAAAAAAAGCCTTTTATGAGAAACCCACAGCCAACATCATACTCAATGGTAAAAAGCTGAAAGCCTTTCCTTTGAATTCAGGGACAAGGCAAGGATGCCCACTCTCACCACTTCTGTTTAACATAGTTTTGGAAGTCCTAGCCACAGCAATCAGACAAAAAAAAAAAAAAAAAGTGTCCAAAAGAAAAAAGAAAAAAAGGTGTCCAAACTGGAAGGGAAGAGGTAAAACTGTCACTATTTGCAGATGACATGATACATTATATAGAAAACACTAAAGTCTCCATGCAAAAGCTATTAGAACTAGTATATGAATTTAGCAAAGTTTGCAAGATATGATTAATATACAGAAATCTGTTGTCTTTCTATACACTAATAATGAACTATCAGAAAGAAAAGTAAAAAAAAATCGCATTTAAAACTGCATCAAAAAGAATAAAATATATATGAGTAAACTTAACAAAGGAGGTGAAAGACCTATATTCTGAAAACTATAAAACACTGATGAAGGAAACTTGAGATGATTCAAAAAATGGGAAGATATCCCATACTCTTGGGTTGGAAGAATTAATATTGTTAAAATTACCAAATTACCCAAAGCATTCTACAGGTTTAATGCAATACTTATCAAGATGCTCATGATATTCTCACAGAACTAGAACGAATAATCCTAAAATTCATGTGGAACCACGAAAGTCCCCAAATTGCCAAAGCAATCTTGAGAAAAAACAACAAAGCTAGAGGTATCACCCTTCCAAACTTCAGATTATACTACAAAGCTACAGTAATCAAAACAACATGATACAAGCACAAAAACCGACAAATAGATCAATGAAGCAGAATAGTGAGCCCAGAAATAAACCCACATACCTATGGTCAAATAATCTAGAATGTACAATGGATAAAAGCTGTTCTCTGAAAAGTGGTGCTGGGAAAATTGGACAGCTACATGTAAAAGAATGAAATTATAGCATTTCCTCACACCATATGTGAAAATAAACTCAAAAATGGATTAAAGACTTAAATGTAAGACCTGAAACCATAAAACTCCTAGAAGAAAACATAGGCAGAACACTCTTTGACATAAATCATAGCAATATTTTTTGTATCTGTTTCCTAAGGCCAAAGAAATAAATCAAAAATAAACAAATGGGGCCTAATGAAAACGTTCCTTTTTTAAAACAAATTATGATGAGCAAGGAAAAGTGGATACTGTACAACAATGTGGAATGGAAGAGATCATGAGGCAAGCAAAATGAACCACCACCAGCCACACCAAAGGCCAGTCTTCATCCATCCATATACACCATGTGTACATGGTGGGACTGGAAGGGAGTCCTCTATTATGGGCTCATTCTGGAAAACCAAACAATTAATTCCAACAAGCACTGCTCCCAATTAGACCAACTGAAAGCGCCACTCGACGAAAAGTGTCCAGAATTAGTCAACAGAAAATGCATAATCTTCCATCAGGATAATGCAAGACCACTTGTTTCTTTGATGACCAGGCAAAAACTGTTACAGCTTGGCTGGGAAGTTCTGATTCATCTGCGTATTCACCAGACATTGCACCTTCGGATTTCCATTTATTTTGGTCTTTACAAATTTTGTTTTTTAACATCTTTATTGGAGTATAATTGCTTTACAATGTTGTGTTAGTTTCTGCTGTATAACAAAGTGAATCAGCTATATGTATACATATATCACCATATCCCCTCCCTCTTGCATCTCCCTCCCACCCTCCTTATCCTACCACTCTACGTGGTCACAAAGCACCGAGCTGATCTCCCTGTGCAATTTTTTTAATGGAAAAAATTTCAGTTCCCTGGAACACTGTAAAAGGCACCTGGAACAGTTCTTTGCTCAAAAAGATAAAAAGTTTTGGGGAAATGGAATTATGAAGTTGCTTGAAAAATGGCAGAAGGTAGTAGAATGAAAGGGTGAATACATTGTTCAATAAAGTTCTTGGTGAAAATGAAAAATGTGTCTTTTATTTTTACTTAAAAAACTGAAGGCACTTTTTGGCCCACCCAATAATATGTTCAAGTGCTGATCTAAGGACTTTATGTACATTAATATGTTTTAAACTTAAAACAATCCTATGAGATAGGTCCATTTTTATCTTCATGATATGAAAACTGAAGTATAGAGCAGTTCAGTAATTTGCCCAAAGTCATACAGGTGTTGAGTTGGAGAGCAGAGATTTTAACCCACTACACAAAAGTACTTCTTGTTAGGCTTATGTGCTTTCTTTATCTTTACTATATAGATTTTAGTAGTTTTACCAATTGGGACAAACATTGACATGTTTCCACTGCTGTTAATTTTTATCAAAAAGATTATTTGTTTTATTCTCCAATATTTATTTACTCATTTTTATGTTTTTTTCCCTACATATATTTTAGCAAATATATTCTAAAATAATCTTGGGAATGTACTTGAAGAGCTGTAACAATGGAGTTTTGTGTAATTTTAACTCTCAAATTTTAATAATCATAAAAATCACTTGGGATGCTGTTTAAGATGCAGATTCATAGATTCTCACCAAAATATTCTAATTCAATAAGCTTGAAATGGCATTTCCAGACTTTGTGTTTTAAGCAAGCACTTAAGATGATTAGGACAGATGGTTTGAGTATTCCATTTTGAGAAATTCTAATCCATGTCACTTAAACATGATTCATCTTCTGATTATATATTTAACTCTGTGGCTATTTGCCATTTATAATTTGGTCCTATCCATAACTAGAGTTTAATTATATATTTGTTGTGTACTTTAGTAACAATAACTATATTGAACCTCTGTAGCAAATCCTTCATCAAATTCTACCATGGTTTCTTGTAGCAGTTAGACGTATCTTCATCCACACAATACTATTAGCAAAGTTGGGGCAAACAGGTAGTGTGAAGCTTCAGCTATGAAGCTTTACATATCTTAATCTATTGTTAAATCATTTGCATATTTCTACTGGATTATAAACTGTATTTCCAAAAGCTAATGATGCACAAATGGTCATTTTTACTTGCCACCTTGTTCACAATGCAATAAGATTTGCTACAGAAATCCCTCAGGTTTACAATTTGTTACTAATATACAGTCTATGTTAATTACTCCCCTTACACCTTTTCATATGGTAGAGTGAGTCGTTCATTGCTGTTTTCAGGTGATGTATATTAAGCTTGTTATTAACACTTCTCTTAACATACTTTGGTTCTAATTCTATATGGGACCATTTTACAGTGCATGCTGTGTTTGAACTAAAATTGAAGGTAAATTTATAGCCTTAATTTTGATGCCCTCATTGATTAAAAGTCACCCATGGATTTAATGTGTTCTTAACGTTTTTCACTTTTCTTAAAAGCTACACCTTAGCCCAAACCAGGATTTCTCCCAGTGTCTTGGTGAAATATGTGCATCACAAGATGAATTCATTAACAAATGGCTTCTGTACCATCTGCCTTCTTCATGAAAGCTAAAACTATTTTTCAAATCTCTGGATTTTTTCAATATACATCTTGTCATGTGGAAACTTCGAAAATTGACTATATTTTTTTCTTTTTTATCCAGTTGTGAGGCCACAATAATCACTTATTTTTTACCTATTTAACCTGGAAACCATATGCTTTGTTTTGTCTAAAATTCCATGATGGTATGAGGATCAAGATGCCTTAAAACAATTAGAACTTTATGAATATAAATAAGAATTGATAGCTACCATTTATTTAGTGTTGTGTTCAATAATATGCTTGGCATCATCACTTCTTTTAACCTTTATGATAACCATAAGACGTAGGGATTATTATCATATTTTTACAAATGAGAAAAGAAACTAATGCTCAGGAAGATTACATCACTAATCCAATGTTACACAGCGAGTAAAAGTGGAGATTCTCACCCAGAAGTGTACAACTCCAAGATCTTGCTTTAAACTTTTCAGCAAATCAAATATGGTTACCTTTAGAGCAAGAAGCTAGCATGGACAAGGATAGGTAACAAATTTTAACAAACAAAAAGTTAGTTTTGTACTTTGCATTAAAACTCAAAGGTATTGAAATGCTAGGTATCGAAAGCTCCTACTCAGGATGGCTAGTTGGATATTTATTCACAGCCAGGTGTTTCTTGAAATACTAATTCATACTGCCTGTAAAAGAGGTAACGGGCATCTGCTAACCATTTTTCAAAATTTGAGTGTCTTTTCTCTCTCTCACTTTCAACAGTGAAGAGTGGGACTCATTTGATTCTTTTTCCAACCCTTGAATTTAAGTCTTGTCCTCTGACTAATGGCTCTGCTTTGACTGGACACCACCTCCTCCTGACTCCTTATTCATGTTCTCACAGTGACATTTCTGCAACTATGAATAGAACATCCAGCCAATTTCCTTGTTCAACTTGATGTAAAACCATAAGAATTATAAGGTAATCCAGAACCGAGGTAAAGTGTGAGCCTGACAAAAAGAGAAGGGTGGGGGGGAGGGAGGAAGGAAGGGAAGGAGGAAGTGAAGAAGGGAGAGAAGAGAGAGAAAGAGAAAATTGCTTCATGAGTTTTCCACAAATACAGATGGGAAAATTATTATTTCTTGGTTTGACTTTGAACCAGTTATCAAGCTATTGTCTGTTAGCCCCACAGCCTTCTCTCCATTTTGTGTTGCTGGAACTGGTACTCTGTGTGTTGAATTTTACTTTACCAGTTGACTCCTTATTAAAGTCTTCTGGTAGGCTCCATTAGAGGGAAATTGCAAGGTTTATTCCATTCAGTTTCCAGTTGGCTTGAGGTTCCTATAGCACGGAGCCACAGCCACACGTCACCTTAGAAACAACATTATTACCTGTAGTAGCTGCTGAATCCTGTGTGCAAAATTTTATTATTTGCAAAGCCAGATTCTTCATCCCCTCTTGAGGACATTAGCAACAGCCAACAGGTATCTTTTCCCCAGATGTCCCAATTGCATAAGGTTCTCCTTAGAGTTCAGAGAAACCAGCACCAGCCAAGGACTGTTCTCTCCTCAGCAGTCTGACTTTCAGCTGCACAGTGCTCCTTCTCTAAGTTTTAATAATTCTAATATCATCCCTTTGTTCCTACAGCCCCAAGGGTAGTAACTACTTTATGCAGTTGCTTCATTTGAGCTCCCTCTTAGGCCTTTTTTTTACTAAGTTAACTTTATACCTAGTTAAAAATATTTTATTTTAATAAATTGTTTCTGTTTTAATAGATTGTACGATTTCTGTCTTACATCCAAAGGAGTGTAAACCTGCATTGTTTAGAAGTTCTCCTCAAATCCTGTGATCCCAAAATTTATAGTTTCATTTAATTATATAGAAAGCTTGTGAATAGGTAGATTCTCTGAACCCAACCTTCGGGATTCTGGGGCAGTAGATTTGAAGTAAGGTGCAGTAATATGAATTTTTAATAAGCACTACTGGTAATTCCAATCAACTGTTGCAAGGGCAACACTTGGAGAAATAATGAGATAATGTTATTAGCATTTCTAGCACTATACTGGTCCCCAGCACATGCCTTCAATCCTGTTGTTGCCTCTTTTGGCAATGTCTGGTCCCTCCATCTCTGCCTATGGAAATCCTGCCTTCCCTCTAAGGCTAGGCTTATATCAGCCTCCAGTGAAGGCATCTGTGACCCATGTCATCCACTTCTACAAGATGTGATCTCTCCTGCTGCTATGGGACAGGAGGTGGACAGGCATTGGTACTGGGAATCCAGGGCACATGGGGAGATGGAATGGGACAGCCATGTATGCTGCTGCAGGGAGGGTTATCAGGTTAGCACTCAAGTCTTGCATTGACCTTCTGTTCCTATTTAGTTCCAGTTACAACAAGGACTGGAAGCTGGGGAATTTACAAAATACCCAGTATGATGCCTCTGAAAGGTCAGAGCAGTGAGTGCCTACCTGATGACAACCATAACCAGGGAGAAAGACCAGAGGTCATGTTGGTTAGGAAGCTGAGGTTGGAAGATAGGTGGGGGAAGAAGTGACAAGATGAATGCCAATTGGATAACTACCCTGCACAGGTTCAGAAGACAGGGGAAGTTGGGGGGCTGGGGGTAATAATACACACTGAGGGGTCTCTTGTTGCTAAGGGAAAGAGGATAACAGGAAACTAGCTGAGCTTGAACAGGTAGAGGACAGTTACATAGAAGAGGAACAAGAGAGGGTATATCAGAGCAAGGAGGAGCATAGTACACAGAAGGGATTTGCAGCATGGTACAGCTAGGATGTGAGGGAGCTGGGATTTTGTCCAGGTCCATCTAAAAATCATACCTACACTGTTTGCCCCCATCCAGCCAGCGTCAGACTATGAAGCACTTTGTACCTCTTCATTAAAATGCATTTTCCCGGCCAAGTCCACAGTGGTCCCCTGGTCACTAGGTCTGGGGAGAGACCTATTATTCTGCATTTTTAAAAGCATCCCAAGGATGACATCAGCAAGATAGCAGAATCTTGTCACGATTAGCAAGTCCCAGCCCTGTTTCCCCACAGAAACACTAATTAAACAATAACATGTAGACTAAAAAGACCAAAATACCTTTATAAGAAGGCCTGAATAGAGTTAAGAAGTTGCATTATCCCAGATAAACACATAAAGCAAGAACAACCACATTGAAACAGGTAAGAGCAATTTTGCCTTACCCATGTCAACCCTTCTTCCCTCAAGCTAGCATTGCTCAGAGTGAGAGACATCTCTTAGTCAGTGACTTCTCCCTTGGGGGATAGGCGTGGGGAGAAAAGAGAGTAAAATGTCTAAGTCCCCAGCCTTTTGGTACACTGCCCAAATCACGGGTTCTGTCTCACCTCACGGACTCCTGAAACAAAATGGTATTCATACAGTGGAATACTATTCAACCTTGAAAACAAAGAAAGAAATCCTACCATATGCAACAATAAGGATGAACCTGGAAGATTTTATGCTAAGTGAAATAAGTCAGTCATGGAAGGAGAAATATTCCACGTTTGTGAGGTATCTAATGTAGTTTAACTCCCAGAAACAGAGTAGAACGGTAGGTGCAAGGGGCTGGAAGTTGGGTGGAAATAGGATGTTGCTGTTCAATAGGTATAAAGTTTCTACTACATCTGGTGTACAACATGGTGTCTATAGTTAACAATACTCTATTGTGCACTTAAATATTTGTGAAGGTAAATCTCATGTTAAGTGTTCTTACCACGATGAAAATAAAAGAAACAAAAAGTAAGTAAATAAATAAAACCTCATTCAATTTCCCTCATGCAGGTGGCCTAAACACCACACTTTGTAAAACACTGCCTCTGATCCTTTCCAGCCCCAGAAGTTCTATCCCTCAGTAAATTCTCATATGAATCACCTTTTTAATCTGGACTATTGTCTGATCTATGTTTGAAAACCAAACCAACATGGTAACCGCATATCTGGCCACTCTACAGAGTTTGACCAGTACTTCCAAAGCAGTCATTCATGTAAGTGCTAATTATATTTTTAGCCTCCATTATGAGCTATTAAGTCTAATTTCTGACTGTTTCTCTTATGATGGGGTTGTAGAGGAACAAAAAGCATCTTTTTCCTTCATCAATTTGGCTTAGCTGTTTTTGGAAAGAGTACAATCAAAAGAATCAAAGAAACACCATGATGCACCCACAGATTCAAAGGAACCATAATTCTTCAAATAGATCAATTGCCTTTCAGAGAATACTTTTCCCTTTTGAATGGAATGCAATTGTGTTGTTAAAGGGAAATGCATTCAAAATTATAACTAAGACTTTGAAATTAATCTAAGTTCATAAATAAAAGTGTTAACTCTTATTTAATCAGCTCTGGCTGTGTATTTTTATTTAATCACCAAATTTAGGAAAATAAAAATAGCAAATAATCAATGTAAAATGAAACAACTGTTCAGCTGATATACATAACATTTGATATTTAATAGATTTTATAGTCATCTAATCTAGGTTAATATTTTTGGATTATGTACCAGTAAACACTTTGCTTTATATCAAAGAAAAATAAAAAAAAATTCCTAGATTCAACAGACAGGCTACAATAGTACTTTTTCTTTTAAATTTAATTATTTATTTATTATTTATTTTTGGCTGCTTTGGGTCTTTTTTGCTGCGCGCGGGCTTTCTCCAGCCGCGGCGAGCGGGGGCCACTCCTCACCGAGGTGCACAGGGCTCTCACCGAGGTGGCCTCTCCCGCTGCAGAGCTTGGGCTCTACATGTGCGGGCTTCAGTAGCCGTGGCACACGGGCTCAGCTGTCGTGGCTAGGGGGCTCTAGAGCGCAGGCGCAGCAGTCGTGGCGCACGGGCCCAGTTGCCCTGCGGCATGTGGGATCCTCCTGGACCAAGGCTCGAACCCTTGTCCCCTTCACCAGCAGGCGGACTCCCAACCACTGCGCCACCAGGGAAGCCCAGCAGTACTTTTTTAATGAAGAAATCTGAAGTGTACTGTCATTTGTATATATACCAAGCCAGTTGGAACGACTTTTAGCATCAAAATCACATTTGGTCTCTCCAACTTCCAACCTCAAATTGCAGTAAGAAAACCACAACTGCCCATTGTCTCTTCCCCTTCTTTTATACTCCACATACTATTTGTTGGTATATAACAGAAATGTGGGTTTCTCTCATGTATTTCTCAGAAACTCAGCTCCTACATCACCCCAACCTCCACTACCAACTTCATTACCAGTTAATTTAGCACTTATCTGCAAGGTTTAGACCTGGCAAATTTTAAGAATAGGTAAAAGACCTTTATTTGAGGGTTTGAAACCCCCAAACATCTGTTAGTCAGGTTTACTTTACCTCAGAACAAAATGAGATTTCTAAAAGAGGTCTCCTTAGGACTGTGTGCTTTGTTTCTTCAAATATTGCCATATATTTTAAATACATGAAACATGCCCCTATTGTAAAGAAATTGCACAATACCCTCTTCTCTCAATGATAGATCTTAAATACTACCACATGTAAATCAGGTTTGGAATCTGTACCATTGGAGCTGAACTTGAGACACAGTCAATCTATATATTTGACGAGTTGTTAAAGTGTGAGTGAATATCGTATGTGTAGAGAAAGGCATAGGAAAGAGACAAAATATATGATGTCCTTCCTAAATGATGTCAAAAAATCTTGATTTGTACAAGCATTAATATGTAGTTTTCCTATACTGTTTGAAATCTTTGTCTTATTTAAAAAAATAATTTTGGGGAAAAGCCATACTCATACAACAGAATATTTACAACCATTAAGGACAATGAGTAGAAAAGTAAGGGCACAGAAGGATATTCACAACATGTTAAGTGAAAGGGAGTTACAAAATAGTATGTATATCACAGTTCCATTTTTGCTAAAACATACTCATATAAATTTTTTTTTTAATTTAACCACAAAGAAATACAGTACATGTTAAAATTAGTTATCTCTGGGTTATTTTTGTTTTTTTCATTTTGCTACTCTATATTTTCTTTAAATGTGAATAACTTTGTAAAAGGAAATGAAGGTTATGTGAAAAATATGCTTATGTAAAAATTTGGAAATATGAATAAGTACAGAAAAGAAAAAAATTCCTAAAATATTATCACTTAGAAATAATCACTCTATAACATTTTGGTGCAGTTCCAGCCAGTTATTCTTTTCTCTATGCACAGATTTTTCCTATTGAGATCATACTCTAGTTTAAATCTCTTTTGAAGTTTTCTGAGATGTATTCTGTAATACAGCTAGTCCAAATTTATCAATGGTTTAGATTAAGCTAGGATTTAATAAAGTACATTTATGCTCACAAAAATAGAGAACTACCTATACTAATTCTGTAAGCAGAAGACAGATTTTATTCTATGATATTCCCTTCCCCAAATTGCGCATTACACTTCCTACTCCATCCTACCTAATACATGATACTTAGGCAGTGACCTTGCTTTCCTCACTATACAGAACAGTGCTTATTACGGATATATGATAATAGTCCCTAGTTATTTTATTTTTTTAAAGTATTTATTTTGTTTATTTATTTTTGGCTGCATTGGGTCTTCATTGCTGCATGCGGGCTTTCTTTAGTTGCGGCAAGCGGGGACTACTCTTTGTTGCAGTGCGCGGGCTTCTCATTGTGGTGGCTTCTCTTGTTGTGGAGCACGGGCTCTAGGCGTGTGGGTTTCAATAGTTGTGGCAAGTGGGCTCAGTAGTTGTGGTGCATGGGCTTAGTTGCTCCTCGGCATGTGGGACCTTCCCAGACCAAGGCTCGAACCCGTATCCCGTGCATTGGTAGGCAGATTCTTAACCACTGAACCACCAGGGAAGCCCCCTACTTATTAAAGTATTAAAATATTTCTGAATTGACTATACTGGTCCAGTCATTTTGCCACTGAATAAACTAAGCTTTCAGGCACACAAAATTTAGCATGTTACAGCCTCCCCCTCAAAAAAACTCCTTTTTCATATGCCTGTGTATGTCGTCTGGTGGAAAAGAGGTGAAAATTAGTTAAATTGGCAACTAACTGTATTTTTCATTAGGTAAATTACCCATAAGCTATTTAATTTGTTTTGCACTCCTTTAATTCCCCTTTCCATTATTGATATTTCTTCTTTTCCTTACTCCCCATATTTTTGTCACACCATTTAAATGGATGGTACTTATTTGAAAAGGATTGTCTACCACAGATCAGTGAGGACTAGCATTTATCTTTTGGTTTCTTTTTTTGTTTTAATTTTTATTGGAGTATAGTTGCTGGATAATGTTGTGTTAGTTTCTACTATACAACAAAGTGAATCAGCTGTACGTATATATATATCCTCTTTTTTGGATTTCCTTCCCATTTAGGTCACCAGAGAGCATTGAGTAGAGTTCCCTGTGCCATACAGTAGGTTCTCATTAGTTATCTATTTTATACATAGTATCAATATCAGAAAGCTGGCCCTAAATGGTCCGACCTTCCCAATCCTGCAGCTAGGGGTGTACAATATTTCTTCTCTCTCTCTCTCTCTCATGATCACAGTAGACATCTCTCAGTACCCTGTGCTCTCTCCTGCACAGGGCTATCACATATGCTGCTTGCTACCTTGAATGTTCTTTCCTTCCCCTTCTCCTCCCTTTCTACCTTTTGAATGCTTTCAGTTATTTGCTCTCAGCTCAATCTCAGTTCATCCTCAAGGAATCCATACCTGACACTTTCCCTTATACATGTCCCATAGGTTAGGTTCTATTTTTTACACACTTTCATAGCACGATGACTCTCTTAGGATCTTTGCAGGCTTAATTTTATATGAGTGTATATATAACTTAGTAAATGTTTGCCACCCTCACTAGACTGTAGCCTTCCTGGAGGCAGGGACCATGTTTAATATCTGCTTTTGTTCACTATGTATCCTCCCTCCCCACATTAATACGTAGTACTCAATGAATATTTGCTGAGTGCCCAAATGAATGAAGAACTAACAACAGTATCTGAAGCCTGTATATTATCATCAAGTGATTCTAGAAGGCTCAAGCTATAGTTGAAAACTGTATGTCAAAAAACATTGATGTTTGGAGATATGGGTCCAAAGCCTGACTTTGCCTTCAACTTATCTTGTAACGTTGAGTTAAGTGTTTTTACCATTCTTTTTAATCTGTAAAATGATGTAGTTGTATCTAATGATCTCAAACAACTTTCCAGCTCTAATTTTATGTGTTTCTATGATAAATAGAAGAGGGAAGAGAGTAGAATAAGACTAGTGATCACAGAAAGGAAGGAAGGGTAAAGAAAATTGATAAGCACATATGACAGTGACAAGTTCCATGTAAATTTCCTGCCCTGGGAGCAGACTATTGTGGGACATAGATAATAGGATAACTAGAAAACATACATTCCAAAATCAAGCAGGAGTACTTGTATGAAAATATTTTGGGTATTCTCCACATGAATATATTCTAGGAAAGACTGTAGTAAATTGAGTGTCTTAACTTCTCCTGAGATTAGCATATCATACAGTGAGTTTATCATTGAATAGCCATATGTTCAACTGAATCTAGAGTGTTCACAACTCTAGATTTCATGATGATAGAGTAGAAATAATCTCTCTGTGCATGATTTCATTTTGTTTTTTCCTAATTGAATTTTCAAAATACAAAATTACATATTTAACTGAGCTGAAAAAATTCAGCTCCTGGTAATTCTTACATGAACATGCTATACTTTTTTCTCTAATTAAGCCATGTTGTTCTTTGAAAAAATATATATCCATGTATCTTTTTTTAATTTTACACATTTGTAAAATGTGATAATCACTTCTTGAATGCACCAGGAACAACTGGTTATCATTACCAATATGTTGCAAGTCATTCTCCTTTCTCTTACAGCTATTGACACGTTATCGTAAGTGAAATAGCAGAGACTGGCCTTGGATACTAGCATGTTTTCAATGAGATCTGTGCCTTGGTGCTCCTTCCTCCTGCCTTCCAATCTGTAGAGCATTGAATATTAAAGTAGCTGCCATTTAATTACCACTTTCACTGTTACCATGCCTGTGTCAACTCTCACTTTCAATTAAAAGTTGAATGAATCATTTTCATTTTTAATAAAAAGTAAAATGTATATCCGTTTAGAAGCTGCTGAAAAGCTAATTAAAGCTAGAATTTTTCCAGCAAGTTCAAATTACATATTTGTCATATGTAAGTAATTCCTGGCTTTTTAAAACAGTTTAAAATGTGTACTGTCTTCCACTGTAGCCAGCCTTATTTATGTGTTACTGGTGCTCTACAATGCCAATGGGATTCATTTTAATATAGGATATTTTCAAGAGTTTTTAAGTTTTTGATGTGATCAAATTATAGAGTATCAAAACAATAAAAACAGAGTTGAAAACATCTGTGGGGATTTCATTGTAATAATTGTATAATATTACAATTTATTGTTTACTATATGCCAGAACCATTCCAAAGACTTTACTTGCATTATTTCATTTCTCTCCATAACAAAAGGTCCAATAATTGTCCTCATTTTACAATACCAGAAATAGAAACTCAGAAGGATTAAATGAGTTGCAGAAGGCCACATAACTAGTAAACAATGATGCCTCAATTCAAAACCCAGATTCATCTTCCTTCAGAACTCATATACCATTTAACCATTATGCAATGCTGACTCAAATGTCCAGTTTTAGATTAGATAACTGTTGAAGTCAGGGTTGATCTTCAGTAAAGCAGGCTATAGTGAAAATTATTCAAAAAATATTTTAATTGCCAAGAAAGACCTTCCACAGGGATAGAATGGACTTTCCATTGTTCTATACCAGTACTTTTTAAAAAATAATCTTTGCAAATACTTATAATCAGATTATTTACTTTACTTTTTCATTAGTTACTGAAATCTAAGCATAACAAAGACAACACATTTTGGAAAAAGATGAAGTGTCATAAATAAAGTCATGCTACTTTTAAACAAATTTTTGAATGATATGGGTGTACAACTAAAGTAAAGTAAGAAAAATTCAAGACTGTAATGCCTAATTTAATGACCTAATATGGTGGGGACTATTTTTTTTTTAACGTTTTTTTGGAGTATAATTGCTTTACAATGGTGTATTAGTTTCTGCTGTATAACAAAGTGAGTCAGCTATACATATACATATATCCCCATATCCCCTCCCTCTTGCATCTCCCTCCCACCCTTCCTATCCTACCCCTCTAGGTGGTCAAAAAGCACCAAACTCTATACCAGTATTAACATCCCCTTTACTAAAACTTTCTGTCATTAATTATTTATGGCATTAGTTATATATGATCCAAATTTTTCATTGGAATTAAAGATTAGGAAACACCTTCACAGCATTTTTACTTATAGCTCATATATCCATCATGCAGGCTTACCACTTTCTAAGTTTATAATTACTATATTCAAAAAATGTTCATTTAAGAACTGGTTGAACACTTAGGTGAAGTGCATCTCTGTAGACTCACCAAAGGCATGTTACAGAATGGTCATAGAAAAAAAAACTAGTCTATACCATTAAAGAACATATCTGGGATACAAGCTTAATAAAGTATGAATTAGGAAAGACATTTTTGTTAGTTTATTAAGGAAGAAATCTTTTCAGGAATATCAGGTAACAATATTTAATGGTAACTATCAGTGCCTAATGAAGTTTATTATAATTTTAGTCAACCTGAAACAGACTCTCAGATAAAATGAAAAATAAAATTTTGTTTGGCCGTGACCTGCAGTGTATTTGAAAATTTTAATACCTATGGTAGAAAAACCAAAGATGGCGGAGGAGTAGGAGGACTTGGAGTCCATCTCTCTCCACAAATGCATCAAGAATACATCTACAGATGGAACAGTTCTCACAGAACACTGACTGAACACTAGCAGAAGCCCTTGGACACCAGAAAGGGCAAGAAAGATCTCCGCATAACCAGGTAGGATGAAAGAAAGAAAGGAAAAAGAAGAGGAGAGGAAATGGGACAGGATCTGTGCCCCTGATAGGGAGCCAAAGCAGAGGAGAGGTTCCTGCATTCAAGGAAGCCCCCTCACCAACAGGGAAATCAGTTGGAACAGAAGGGGAGCATCTGAGGCTGTCAGAGGAGGGTGAAATGGATGGTCTGTGGCAGACAGGACAGAGTGAGACCTACACAAATGGTGCATGCCACAGCCTTGCATGCCCCAGCCTGGATGTGTGTCTGCAGTGCACACGGGGACTGAGAGCTGGAACATGGGGATTGGAGAGCAAATTCAGGGGGGGGGACTGCTGTTGGCTGCGAGGAGACAGTCTGAGGGGAAGGGAGGGAGGTAATCCACAACCAGGAATGCTTGTGCAGGAAACCGAGACTGCCATAGAAGCAAGGTGCCACAGTTGAGTGATGCACAGGAGGTGGAGCCACCACTGTAGCCTCTATCTCCTCACGTGCTGGCCCTCTGCCCCACCAGGCACTAGAAAAAGCCCTCACCAGGGCTGACTATCTTGTGCCAGCTGCCAGAAACTAGGAAAGGCTCTTCCTAAGGCCGAATCTATCCCACTTGTGGCTCCCAGCTTTCCTGTGCACTTGTCACTGCCAGGGACCTGTGACCCAGGCGGTCGTGCCACTTCCATGCCCTGTCTTCACCAGGGCAGACTCAATTGCTCCAGGGCAGCCTTGGGAGCAGACTCCTGTGAGTGGCCCACACACAGAGGTGGGGATAAAACCACAGCTGAGCCCCAGGGGCAGGGCGACTAAGGAAGAGGAACAAAAATCTTTCTGTGAAGCTGCACAAACTGCAAATTAAATCCCCTCAATCAGCTTGGCAAACCCTGCATCTACGGAATATCTGAATGGACAGCAAACGTTCCCACAACTGAAAACAATCTAGCTCTAGCAGCCGTGGACTTTGGGGACAAGTACACGTGGGAGTTGGACCAGATCAGAGTCTGAGCTGCCCCCACAGTGCCCATAGAGGGACCAGAGACTTACCTAGAGGTTTTGGAGGGCATCCTAGGGAGGCAGAGGTTGTCTGTAACTCACAGTGGGGGCAAGGACACTGACAGATGAGATCCCAGGAAAATATAATTATTACTATTTTTTTAATGTTTTGTTTTGTTCTGTTGTTTTTTTAAATCTGTTTTTACTTTTATTTTTATTTATTTATTTTAATTTTTTAATATATTTTTTTAATTTTTTGTATATTTCTATTTCTGTGTTACTTTCTTCTTCTTCTGTGTTTTTTCCTTGTTTTTTTCTTTCCTTTGTTCTATTTTGTTTTTACCTTTTTTCTTTGTTCTATTTGCTCTTCTTTTTTAATCATTTTTTCTTATTATTTGCATGTGTTTGTTTTGTTTTCTTTGCTTTTTCCTTCAGTTTGCATTCTGCTTTCATTTTGTTTTTCTGTTTTTGTTAGTTTTGATTTTAATTGTTTGACTTCGTTTTAGGATTCTTTGTATGTCTGGTTGTTCTCTTGTTTTTTGTTGTCTCTGATTTTGTTTTTGTTTCTTACTTTGTGTGTGTCTGTTTCTTTGGATTTTTTTTTTTTTCGTTTTGCTTTTACCGTTTGTCTGGGGTTTTGTTTGTCTGTTCGTTTCTTTTTAATTGTTGCTATTGCTGTTTGCTTGTTTTTGTCTTTGCTATTTGTCTTGGGTCTTGTTTGTCTTTTTGTTTTCATTTGTTTTCTTCCCGCCCTTTTTCTTTCTTTTCCTTTTTTCTTTTCTTTTTTTTTTTCACTTTTTTACTGAGCCGTGTGGCTTGTGGGGTCTTGGATCCCAGGACAGGCATCAGTCTTGAGCCTCTGGGGTGGGAGCGCCAAGTCCAGGACACTGGAACACCAGAGAACTCCCGGCCCTAAGGAATATTATTCATCAAGAGCTCACCCAGAGGTCTCCATCTCAACTCCAAGACCTGGTTCCACCCAAATGCCTGCAGTCTCCAGTCTCCTGTTGTTGTTCCAAACAACAAGGAAGACAGGAACACAAACCCACCCATCAGGAGATAGGCTGCCTAAAGTCATACTAACACCATGGACACCCCAAAACACACCACCTAACGTGGCCCTCCCATCAGAGGGAAAATATCTAGCTCCACCCACCAGAACGCAGGAACCAGTCCCTCCCACCAGGAAGGCTACACAAATCAATGGACCAAACACACCCCATGGGGGCAGAAAACAGAAGCAAGAGGAACTACAACCCTGCAGCCTGCCAAAAGGAGACCTCAAACACAGTAAGACAGACAAAATTAGATCACAGAGAAATACGTTGCAGACAAATGAGTAAGGTAAAAACCCACAAGACCAAATAAATTAAGAGGAAATAGACAATCTACCAGAAAAATAATTCAGAGTAATGATAGTAAAGATGATCCAAAATCTCAGAAATACAATGGAGAAAATAAGAAACATTTAACTAGGACCTAGAAGAACTAAAGAACAAACAGCAATGAACAACACAATAAATGAAATTTTTAAAAAACACTAGAAGGAATCAATAGCAGAATAACAGGCAGAAGAAGGGATAAGTGAGCTGGAAGATAGAATGGTGGAAATAACTGCTATGGAGAAGAAAAATTAAAAAGAAAGAAAAGAATTGAGGACAGTCTCAGAGATATCTGGGACAACATTAAACGCACCAACATTCGAATTATAGGGTTCCCAGAAGAAGAAGAGAAAGAGAAAGGGTCTGAGAAAATATTTGAAGAGATGATAGTAGAAAACTTCCCTAACATGGGAACGGAAATAATCAATCAAGCCCAGGAAGCACAGAGAGTCCCATACAAGATAAACCCAAGGAAAAACATGCCAAGAAACATATTAATCAAACTAACAAAATTAAATACAAAGAAAAAATATTAAAAGCAATGAGGGAAAAGCAACAAATAACATACAAGCGAGTCCCCATAAGGATATCACCCGATCTTTCAGCAGAAACTCTGCAGGCCAGAAGGGAGTGGCAGGATATATTTAAAGTGATGAAAGGGAAAAACCTACAACCAAGATGTCTTTACCCAGCAAGGATCTCATTCAGATTTGAAAGAGAAATCAAAAGCTTTACAGACAAGGAAAAGCTAAGATAATTCAGCACCACAAGACCAGCTTTGCAACACATGCTTAAAAGAACTTCTGTAGGCCAGAAACACAGAGAAGAAAAAGATCTACAAAAACAAACCCAAAACAATTAAGAAAATGGTAATAGGAACATACATATCGATAATGCCTTAAATGTAAATGGATTAAATGCTCCAACCAAAAGACACAGACTGGCTGAATGGCTACAAAAACAAGAACCACATATATGTTGTCTACAAGAGACCCACTTCAGACCTAGGGACACATACTGACTGAAAGTGAGGGGATGGAAAATGATATTCCATGCAAATGGCAATCTAAAGAAAGCTGGAGTAGCAATTCTCATATCAGACAAAATAGACTTTAAAATAAAAACTATTACAAGAGACAGAAAAGGACACTACATAATGATCAAGGGATCAATCCAAGAAGAAAATATAACAATTATAAATATTTATGTACCCAACATAGGAGCACCTCAATAAATAAGGCAAATGCTAACAGCCATAAAAGGGGAATTGACAGTTACACAATAATAGCAGGGAACTTTAACACTCCAATTGTACCAAAGGATAGATCATCCAGACAGGAAATTATAAGGAAAAAACAAGCCTTAAATGACACATTAGATCAGATAGACTTAACTGATATTTATGGACATTCAATCCAAAAGCAGCAGAATACACTTTTTTCTCAAGGGCACAGGGATCATTCTGCAGGAAAGCTCACATTTTCGATCACGAATAACTTCTCCATAAACTTAAGAAAATTGAAATCATATCAAACATCTTTTCTGGTCACAAAGCTATGAGATAAGAAAGCAATTACAGGCAAAAAAAAACCTGTAAAAAATAAAAACACATGGAGGCTGAACAATCTGCTACTAAATAACCAAGAGATCACTGAAGAAGTCAAAGAGGAAATCAAAAAATACCTAGAAGCAAATCAGAACAAAAACACAATAGACTGAAACCTGTGGGATGCAGCCAAGCAATTCTAAGAGGGAAGTTTATAGCAATAAAATTCTACCTCAAGAAACAAGAAAAATCTCAAATAAACAACTTAAACTTACACCTAAACCAACTAGAGAAAGAAGAACAAACAAAACCCAAAGTTACTAGAAGAAATCATAAATATCAGAGCAGAAATAAATGAAATAGAAATGAAAAAAAAAGTAGCAAGGATCAATAAAACTAAAAGGTGATTCTTTGAGAACGTAAACAAAATTGATAACCTTTAGACAGACTCATCAAGAAAAAAGGGAGAGGAATCAAATCAATAAAATTAGAAATGAAAAAGGAGAAGTTACAAGTGACACTGCAGAAATACAAAGGATCATAAGAGACTACTACAAACAACTATAGACCAATAAAATGGAAAACTTGGAAGAAATGGACAAATTCTTAGAAAAGTACTAGCTTTCAAGACTGAACCAGGAAGAAATAGAAAATATGAACAGACCAATCACAAGTAATGAAGTTGAAACTGTGATTAAAAATCTTCCAACAGACAAAAGTCTAGGACCAGCTGGCTTCACAGGTGAATTCTATCAAACATTTATAGAAAAGCTAACATCCATCCTTCTCAAATTCTTTCAAAAAATTTCAGAGGGAAGAACACTCCCAAACTTGTTCTACAAGACCACCATCACCCTGATACCAAAACCGGACAAAGATATCATCAAAAATGAAAATTACGGACCAATATCACTGATGAGCATAGACACAAAAATCCTCAACAAAATACTAACAAACCCAATCCAACAATACATTAAAAGGATCATACACCATGATCAAGTGGGATTTATCCCAGAGATGCAAGGATTCTTCAATATATGCAAAATCAATCAATGTGGTACACCATATTAACAAACTGAAGAATAAAAACCATATTGTCATCTCAATAGATGCAGAAAAAAGCTTTCAACAAAATTCAACACCCATTTATAATAAAAACTCTCAAAATGGGGGCACAGAGGGAACGTACCTCAACATAATAAACGCCATATATGGCAAACCCTCAGCAATCATTATTCTCAATGGTGAAAAACTGAAAGCATTTTCTCTAAAATCAGGAAGAAGACAAGGTTTCCCCCTATCACCACTATTATTCAACATAGTTTTGGAAGTCTTAGCCATGGCAATCAGAGAAGAAAAAGAAATAAAAGGATCCAAATTGGTAAAGAAGTAAAACTGTCACTGTTTGCCGTTGACATGATATTATATACAGAAAATCCTAAAGATGCCACCAGAATACTACTAGAGCTAATCAATGAATTTAGTGAAGTCGCAGGATACAAAATTAATACACAAGAATCTCTTGCATTTCTGTACACTAACAAAGAAAGATCAGAAAGAGAAATTAAGGAAACAATCCCATTTTCCCTTGCAACAAAATGAATGAAATACCTAAGAATAAACCTACCAAAGGAGGCAAAAGAACTGTACTCAGAAAACTATAAGATACTGATAAAAGAAAACAAGGATGACACAAACAGATGGAGAGATATACCATGTTCTTGGATTGGAAGAATCAATAATGTGAAAATGACTATAGTACCCAAAGCAATCCACAGATTCAGTGTAATCACTATCATATTACCAATGGCAGCTTTCAAAGAAGCAGAACAAAAAATTTTACAATTTGTATGGAAACACAAAAGACCTCGAAGAGCAAAAGCAATCTTGAGAGGAAAAAAAATGGAGCTGGAGGAATCAAATTCCCTGACTTAGACTATTCTACAAAGCTACAGTAATCAAGACAGTATGGTACTGGTGCAAAAACAGAAATATAGAGCAATGGAACAGGACAGAAAGCCCAGAGATAAACCCCCGCACCTATGGTCACCTAATCTGTGACAAAGGAGGCCAGAGTTTACAATGGAGCAAAGACAGCCTGTTCAATAACTGACGCTGAGAAAATTAGACAGCTACATGTAAAAGAATGAAATTAGAACACTCCCTAACATCATACACAAAAAATAAACTCAAAATAGATTAAATACCCAAACGTAAGACCAGACACTATAAAACTCCTAGAGGAAAATATAGGCAGAAGACTGACATAAATTGCATCAAGATTTTTTTGACCCACCTCCTAGAGTAATGAGAATAATAACAAAAATAAACAAATGGGACCTAAGGAAATTTAAAAGTTTTTGCCCAACAAAGGAAACCATAAACAAGATGAAAAAACAACCCTCAGAATGGGAGAAAATATTTGCAAACGAAGCAATTGACAAAGGATTAATCACCAAAATACACACACAGTTCATGCAGTTCAATTTCAAAAAAACAAACAACCCAATCAAAAAATGGGTGGACGACCTAAATAGACACTTCTGCAAAGATAGAGAGATGGCCAACAAACACATGAAAAGATGCTCAACATCTCTAATCATTAGAGAAATGCAAATCAATACTACAATGAGGTATCACCTCATACTGGTCAGAATGACCATCATCAAAAAATCTACAAACAATAAATGTTGGAGAGGGTGTGGAGAACAGGGAACCCTCTTAAACTGTTGGTGGGAATGTAAATTGATACAGCCACTATGGAGAACAGTATGGAGGTTCCTTAAAAAAAATTAAAATTTAACTACCATGTGACCCAGCAATCCCACTACTGGGCATATACCCAGAGAAAACCATAATTCAAAAAGTCTCATGCACCCCAGTGTTCATTGCAGCTCTATTTACAATAGCCAGGACATGGAAACAACCTAAATGTCTATCAACAATGCAATGGATAAAGAAGATGTGGTCCATATATACAATGGAACATTACTCAGCCATTAAAAGGAACAAATTTGGGTCATTTGTAGAGACATGGATGGACCTAGAGACTGTCATACGGAATGAAGTAAGTCAAAAAGAGGAAAACAAATGTCGTATATTAACACATATATGTGGAATCTGAAAAATTTGGTATAGACGATCTTATTTAGAAAGTAGAAATAGAGACACAGATGTAGAGAACAAATGTATGGATACCAAGGTGGAAAGGGGGTGGGATGAATTGGGAGATTGGGATTGAAATATATACATTATTGATACTATGTATGCAATAGATAACTAATAAGAACATACTGTATAGCACAGGGAACTCTACTCATTGCTCTGTGGTGACTTAAATGGGAAGGAAATACAAAAAAGAAGGGATATATGTATACGCATAGCTGATTCACTTTGTTGTACAGTTGAAACTAACACAACATTGTAAATCAACTATACTCCAATAAATAACTTTTAAAAAATAATAATAAAGTTGCTTAAATATGAAAAAAAAAAACCTATGGTAATAGCATTGCAAATGTACTGTCTGATGACATTTACATATGTTTGATTCAACTGAGGAGGAAAGTCAGTATTGCCACTTGCTGTAACACTCCACGGTACAAAATTTTTTTAAACCATCCTTTTTGGCATGGCAATGTTATGGAACCTTTTGCAGGGACAATCACAATTATATAGAAAAAGATTTCAGTTTTGATCTTCTCCTCTCTACTTCTCCAAGGCATTTATACTTAAATCTCTTACAATTACCTCAAACTCAATACATCTAAATCATGGTTCATCAACTTCCTTTCCAGTGAAGTTTTAGATATTTTGGAAGTAGCTGAATTACCTAGTCAGTATCACTTGACATTGAAGAGCACATGGAAGAAATGTTGGGTAGTTGTCACAAGATAGCACAGCAGAAATAAGTAGTGAAAACAATTCATTCAATGGCCAGGCTATGTCTGGATTTTTGCATTAGAGGCTCAGAGATAAACTAGATGTGACCCTTAACCTAAAGGAGTTCACAATTAGTAAGAGAGAAAAATAGGTATACAAGTAATCACGATGTGACAGATGGTTTAGATACAATTATATATGAATTCCTATGAGGCCATCTATGAGCTAAGATCTGAGTTTTCTTATATGTACTCCAATATTCCTGCTAGATTCAAGCCTGGCCCTGAACCACAACTTACTGATTTCGATCTTGAGTTCTTCTTAGATTCAGGACCTGCACTCTGTTCCTAAAGCCATCCCCTACTCCTAAGCCTTGGCTCTCAATCTTTAGTGCACACTTAAAACATTCTTCTGAAAATAATAATTCTAACATAAATAAAATGAAACTACTATTTAAAATAGCAATTTCAAATGCCTACAATAAACTATATTAAAAATTCAAAGAACCTGCACATGAAAGCAAATTTTAAAACACTATTAACTGGAAATACCAGACAGGCTCTTCAGGAATGCAAGAGATCTGCTTAAGGGAAAGTCTGCTGAACGAGACCCAGACTTGGACTCCTACAGGATTTTACCAAGGTTGTCAGTTAAACTCTGAGGCTGAATCAGGAATCACTGAGTTCAAAAACATATATGGATGGAGAAGTTGAAAGCATACTCATTAAGATAACTGGTTTGAATTTGCAAGGGATTTTCAATCTAGCTGTACAAGAACTGAAGCCATCAATTCTGGGTCAAGCCAATGACCCAGGCATAGTTGAAAGAGGCTACAAAACAGTATAAAACTGGCCATAGAGGAATGAAACAAACACACCACCACCAACAACAATAGCAACAGCAACGTTTATTGTCATCAGAGAATCAATTGACATATGTGCAACCAGTGCTTCATGGGAAAAGTGGTAGAAGTTGATACACATCCATTTGCTAATCAAAGAACCCAAAATTTTCTACTATTGATATTCAAGGAGGAAAATCATAAGAATATGTACAGCCAGCATTTAAAGGTCCCCTTAAGTGCATTATTCTGTTTGAGAGAGCTTCTGTTGAGTATAGCAAGGTTAATCACCAAATTTATAAAGATATTAGCATGGTAAGTATGAACTTTTACTGTCAATAAGACAATTCTGTAGAATAGCATGGGATTTTGTAATAAAGGAAAATATTTATGGATGATTTACTGGCTGACTATATTCACGGATATTTAGTGAATGACTGCCAGCTTGATTCAGCTCTGTCACATGCTTTCTCAAATAGCCAGTGCGCTTAAGAGCTCAAAGCACAGGTTGCTAAGAGATAATTATTAATTTTGCAAGAATAGAAGCATAGAAGGAAGTATGTATATATATATGTATACATATATATACACATATATATGTGTGTATATATATATATATGTATGTGTACATATATATATATATATAATTATTGCTTCAGGAATATCAGGAAGCATTTGATAGCCATTCTTCAATTTCATGAAAAATTCAAGACATAAATTTTATTTTTTACCAAATATTAAAAAAAAAAAAGTAAATAAAAGAGGGCCTAATAAAATAGAAAACATATGCTGTACCTTGCTCTTGGGAGGAAGACTCAATAATGTAAAGAAGTTAGTTCTCTGCATAAATTCAATGTGATCATTCATGTGGAGAAAATAAATATACAAGAATAGGTAGAAATATTCTGGAAAAGGAAAGTGTTAGAGGTGGAGGTCAATTGGAACTACCAGATATTAAAACATATTATAAAGCTACAGTATTTTAAATATATTGGTACAGACACATGAATAGATAGAAAGATACATGGAATAGAAAGGAGAGATCAGCTATGGATACAAATACATATAGAAATTAAGTGTCTGATGAGATGAAACTTCAAATCAGAGTAAAAAAATATAAATTATTTGAAAAATAATTCCTTAAATCAAAGATATATTTTCAAAAATAAATAGTTAAATTCAAGGAGTAAGAAGCATGAGATTGTTTTTCTTAGAAACTCTGGGGATGAGAAAAGACTGCCTGAGCAAAATACAAAACAGAAGTCCAGAAGACATAAAATGATTCATGTAGTTTACTACATGAATTTTATAAAAAATAATATATAGCAAATTATATCATAAAGCAAGTCAAAATATAAAAGTCAAACTGGGGGAAATATTAACAACACATATGACAGGCAAAAAGTTCATTTCCTTTATGTACAAATAGCCCTTAGAAATCAATAAAATAGGGGAAAAACCCAAAAATCTCAATAGGAAAATAGAAAATGACATGGATAAATAACAGTAACAATAAACTAAAAAATTGCTATAAACATAAAAAATATTCAGTATCACTCCTAATTTTAACAATAAACATGAAAATAAACTTTTGAAAGTTTGACAATAAATTTTGTTGTGCAAGATTTGAAGGAAATACATATTTCTCTTACATTTTTATTGGGAGTCCACATTAATTAAAAAAAAACTTGGGCTTCCCTGGTGGCGCAGTGGTTGAGAATCTGCCTGCCAATGCAGGGGACATGGGTTCGAGCCCTGGTCTGCGAAGATCCCACATGCTGCGGAGCAACTAGGACCGTGAGCCACAATTACTGAGACTGCGCGTCTGGAGCCTGTGCTCCGCAGCAAGAGAGGCCGCGATAATGAGAGGCCCACGCACCGCGATGAAGAGTGGCCCCCACTTTCCGCAACTAGAGAAAGCCCTTGCACAGAAATGAAGACCCAACACAGCCATAAATAAATAAATAAATAAATAAATAAACCCAAAGTTTAAAAATAAAACAAAAAAAAACACTTTATGTTGGGTAATTTGGGAATACTTACCAAAATAATAAGTGCATATATAATTTTACCTAATAATTACACTTCTACAAATATATCTTACAGCTACATTCACAAATACAGGAACAATGAACATTGATTTTCATTTCAGCATTATAGTAGCGAACAAACTAAGCGAATTATTAGCTGAATGAAATATGGAATTAATATAATGGAATTACATACTTAGCAAAGAATTATAACACATCTGCCATGTGCCAAACACTATTTCAGGAGCTAACGATAAAGCAGTGATAGATGAGATCTCTGTTCTCATTAAGGTTACCTTCTATTTGTATGGTGGGAAAATAGACAAAAACAAGTAAACAGATAAATGAACAAGATTATTTCAAATAGTAAAGGTTGAGGACAATTAAATAGTGTGCTATGATGAGAGTGTAACTACTTGATATTGGGTGATCAGAAAAAGACTCTCAAAAAGTTGAAATTAAACAGTGAGCTGAATGAAGTGAGAAAGTAAGCCATGGGTGAGTGGGGGAGGAGTCTGGTTAGAAGAACATTTCACAAAATGTGCATACATGGCCAGTATAAAAAATAAAGTGGGTCTAGATGTACTGATGTTTAAAGAGCTTCAAGATACATTGTCAAGTGGAAAAAAATCTAAGTGCATAATAATATGTATAGTACACTTTAATGAGTGTAGAGAAAAAAAAACACATGATTTTTGACAAGACTAGATCTGGAATGATTCAGAAGAAACTGATCTCAACAGATGACTATGGAGAAGAGAGCTGGGAAACTCAGGATCAGGTATGGGAGGGAGATTTACTTTTCACAGTATATTCCCTTCTATACTTTTTGAATGTCTTTGTCATATGTATGTATTACTTTAAAAACAAACTGCGGGAAGCAAAATTCTGAGATGCTCTCCACAAGACTCCTGGTCCGTGGTATTCAAATAAAGACTAATATAGGTACTACAGTGAAGGGATTTTGAAGTTGTGAATAAAGTCGTAAATCAGTTGACCTTAAAATACAGAGAACATCTGGGGGGCCTGTCTTAATCATATAAACCCTTTAAAAGCAGAAAGTTTTAAAAGATCAGTTTCCAAAACATAAAGATGGTATAGATCGTATGAGGGTTCTGTTAATGGAACTATGACTTCTGTATAGGGAGACAGTCAACCCACTGCAAATCAGTGAGCAGAGAAATGGGAAAATAAATATCCTGACCTCAGTTACTTCCCTACTCTGACCTTTACTGGATAAAATGCTGGATATTTTACTAGATATTTTAATTGCATTTACATATTTTGAGATCACTGATATTTTGGTAGTTCTGTGAAATGGAGTAAGTCAATTAACAAAAAAATGTTATATTTTTCTGTTATGATTTTTAATGTTGATACAGCTTGTTCTGGTTTCTTAACTTTGTTGACATAGGTGATTTTTTAAACCAATGTTGATATATCATAAATCAAAGTCTATATTACAATGGTGTTAATTAACTCTGTTAATATCAACTATTAATTATACTCTATTAATATTCTGTTAGAAATCTGTATATGTATTTTTTTAAAGGCATACAAGTAGATAAACTAGAAGACCCTGTGAGGCTTATTTCTCTTTTCGTGAATAAATTGCTTTTATATTTTTCATTAAAAAAAAAAAAAGCTGAAATTTGTAGCTGGCTGGTTGTAGAAGAGGAAACCAGAGATTCAAAGCACCAGAAGAATTTAATGTGCTGTTGCTGACTTGAAGATGAAAGGGCCCCAACAGCAAGGACTTGGAGCAACCTCTGGGAGCTGAGAGTTGCCCCTGGTCAACAGCCAGCAAGAGAATGAGAATCTCAGTCTTACAACCATAAGAAGCTGAGTTCTGTCCACAACTTGAATGAATTTAGAAGAGGACCCTGAGCCACAGATGAGAGAGCAGCCTCATTTAACATTTTCCAACCAGGCCATGCCCAGACTTCTGACCTATGGAAAATGTGAGATAATAAATGAATGATGTTTTAAGGTGCTATTTTTGAGGTAACTTGTTATATAACAATAGAAAACTAATACACAAGCAAATAAAACTACAAGCAAATTCTAATTTCCTAAGGATTCTAATTCAAAGGTCTGAAATTGGGCCTAGGCCTCTGCAGTTTAAATAAACTCAACTAGTGATTTTGATACATGTAGGTCAATTGGCCATACCTTGTGAAAAAATTATGAGCTAGAGATTCCTTTGACCATGGCTGACCCACCATATTGAATTCTTGAGTGCCCACCAAGCAGGATTATGATTCTACTATGACCTTTTGGGCATTTTGACTGATGTTGCCATTCTTCTTTTATGAGGCTTGTTCGTATATCCAGTTAGTTACTTTAGCCTTGCCCATTTCCAGTAGATTTCATCTTCTACTAAGGTCTATGCATATATCTGGCCCATGTGGATTATGCAAGCTCTACCCTATAATTCTATATCTTTTCTGATCTCCTTTAGCATTTAATGTCTGTGCATTCTTTTAGCCCTTAAACAGAACAGATAACCTATTACATTTGCATGTGGATTTATTGATAGCTAATGACATTGTGAGATCTTGAACAATAAGAAATAAATTTAAACTTCATTTTATTTCTTTCATAGCAAATATCAGCTTTCTATACACATAGCACATGCTCCAGAATAATAAATGAATGAATATGATGATTGGTTGCTATCAAGAAATCCCTAGGCAAATATCA
Organism: Eschrichtius robustus; assembly: GCF_028021215.1. Taxonomy (NCBI): domain Eukaryota; kingdom Metazoa; phylum Chordata; class Mammalia; order Artiodactyla; family Eschrichtiidae; genus Eschrichtius; species Eschrichtius robustus. The sequence goes on along the minus strand of NC_090845.1, from coordinate 77,094,987 downwards.
AGTTTTTAAATTATTTTTAAATTGTATGCCATCTACCAGAAGGTTATTCAAAATTTACTGAAAATCTAGTCAGTGACAAATACTCTACTAAACACAGTGACAGAAAAAAGTAGTGCCCTTTGAGAACTCATAGTCTAATTGTAGAGACATCTTGCAAAGAAACAACATCTATACAATATAATAAGTATTTTAGACATATAAATCAAGTATTGAGGAAGTAATTATTAACTATGAGAGTAAGAAAAGGCTTCACAGAGGAGGTCACATCTAAGGTGAATTCCTAAGGACGAGTAGAATCTTACCAGTTGCATAAGAGAAGTACTGTTTAATGATCTCGTACAGAAGTATACTTTTGAGCTAAAGATTAGGAATCACCTTAGGTATACAAATGCTATTATATTTTTTCAATTCCTTAGGTTTAGATGTTCTTCAGAAATCAGTACACTTCATATTTTAAAAATGTAATGGGACATACATTACATATATTAACACTCCCATCACTATCTGGAACAGCATCCCATAATCAAATCGATAAATATTTCTGTCATGAAGTATATAAATATTTACATTAGGTGTATAAGTAAAGATAATAAACAGTCATAAATCAGTTCAGATCATGTCCAGCACTAAATGAATTTTGGCACCAATTTAAAAAGAAAAACACTTTAACTTTTCAGTGTTTTTTGTAATTACAGATTCAATCATGGAACTATTCATCTTTTAAATATTTTTGTGCAAGCATTTGGTTTCTTTCAACTAATTGGTGATTTCATAGGACCTCTTCATACGTTGTTAAGTTAAAAATTGAAAACAGATAAACTCAAGCAACATCTGTAGTCCAGATTTGGCAGGCCAGGTAAACACAACAGTACCTGAACAAGAATCATTCCTGTCTGCCTGTGGCTCCTTGCATGGCTGAATTCACTTAACTGAAAATTTCTGATCCTGAAAAAATAACCCAACTACAAATTTCTAAATTGAATACATTTATAATCAACTTTTATGTTCACAAAAGGGGAAATAGATACTTCTGGCAGAAAATATGGCCTAAAGACATAATACCACACTCAGAAATGAGGCAGATCTTTCATAATATGAGTTACAGGAAGAAAATATACTTTTCTCATAGACATAATAAATTAAATATCTTTTTCTCCTGGCAAATACATCTTGTCAAACCCACTATGCATACTTCATAGGGGTGATGTAAAGGGAGCGCAGATAGGAACATGAACTCCAGTTGCTAGTCCCTAAGAGCAATAGAAATGCTAATTTTTGAAAATTCTAGTATGATGGCAAGCAAAGCATAGGGAGAGAGGATGCAAACACATTACATTGATCTGGAGATTATTTATTCTTCCTATGCCACTCTTCTTCCACTTTCCCTTGAAGCTAATTGCTCTGTCTTCTGTGCTTCTTTTTATTTTTGTTTAGACATCTGTTAGAGAACTCTTTACACTGTGCATTTATTTATTTAAATGAGCTACTCCAGTATTAGACTGACTTCCTCCCAGGGCAGGAACTGTCCAGTTCATTTATGTAACTAACTGTCTCAGTACCTGCTGGCTACCTCTACCTAACACAGAAGTCAATAGTAGGCAATCAATAAATAAGGGACTTTATGAATGAATAAACTAAACAAAATGAAAGTAAAAAGGAAAGTCTGATCTACATGACTTTCTCACTCATTTCAATTTGAATTCTTTGTGGCCCTGGGCACAAATAAGCAATATGAGCCTGCTAACAAGCGCATTAGGTTCCACACCAGTGGGCACATTCATTTACTACACACAAGAAACCAGCAGAGGACATTAAAACCCACAAAATGGGATTTCTTTCATTTCAAAGTGCCTCACATGAGTTTCCCTTAGCTACAAATATCTGTTAAGTGGGTACTAGCAGACTTTCTCTTGCTTTTCTCAAGCCTTTTTTTTTTTTTTTCAGATTACCTCTTGCTTTGTTGCCTTTGATATTGACAATTACAGATGGATGCTATTGTTTCAGGAGCACAGAATGCATAGTTATCACAAATCCAGGCTTTCATAAGTTTAAATTTCTGAGAAAATTCTTCCCTTTCCTGTCTGCCTCTATAATGCATATTTTATTTTGAAGAGCAGCCATCCATTCCATAAAAGATGGATATATTTTAAAGCATTTTACAAGATATGATTTAGAGGAAATAAGGCCTATACAATTGCAGCATTTTTTCCATAGTGCATTTATTATGATGAAAAGCAAGTTAGGGAGAAAATTTTAATGATATCCATTGGTATTCATCAACCTCCAAAGCTGTCACTGGGATGATCTTGTGTCAACTCTCCCCTCTCTTGCAATGGCTAGTTAAGTAAACCTTGATATTTAGCCACCTGCATTATTTGTAAAAGTCTCTGTAATGGAAGATTCCCTAATGTCAAATATTTATGAGCCTAAATAAAGTTTTAGAATGAGCTATTTCTAACAATTACAATATTAACAGAATTATTTGGTAAGAAGCAGATATAAATGTGATGAAAAGAAAGACATCATTACTGTTATGATCCTAATCATGATAGTGCCACCTCATTAGTATAACAACTCTATAAATTTTTATTTTAGTTTCTTTCTCCTTAAAGGAAATGATAAATAAAATGCAAGTAAAATAGAGTACATGCATCTTCAAACTTCTAGTCTATTCTTGAAATTATTCTAATAAATTTCAGCTTCCAGGGACTTCCCTCATGGTCCAATGGTAAGGAATCCACCTTACAATGCAGGGGACGTGGGTTCGAGCCCTGGTCAGGGAACTAAGATACCACATGCCACTGGGCAACTAAGCCTGTGCACCACAACTACTGAGCTCACGTGCCTCAACTAGAGAGAGAAAATCCGCACACCACTACTAGAGAGGATCCTGTGCGCTGCAACGAAAGATCCTGCATGCCTCAACAAAGATCCCATGTGCCTCAACTGAAGACCCAACCCAGCCAAAAATAAATTAAATAAATAAATAAATAATAAATCTTAAAAAAAAATTCAGCTTCCAGACTCTACTACTACTCTACTATGCTTATTAAAAATGCAGTTTTAAGCAAATTGAATTAATAAAAACAAATATCTTTACTTTCTCTTTGTCAACTACTCTCTTCTCCTCTACAGTCTAATGGAGTATGCATAAGTAAGTATAAATATAAATGTCAAAAGCTAGTTTATATAAAATCTAAACCTCTGAAGTCACAGATTAAAAAGTAGTTTCTAGTTAATGTATACTGTATAGAATAGAGTGAATGATTACCAAATGGGCTGCTACTGCTAAAACATTTAATAGACTAGGTAAGCTCTAAGCTAAAATTTATGTAAACTTATGTTTGTAGTATCAAAATACGGTTTGAAGTGTTTTAATAGTCTAAGCAATTTTGCCCTAGGATAGTTCCTTGAGCCCTAGGCTCACTGGAAATCTCTACTTGAACACCTCAAACTCAATATACCCCTAACTGAACTCAGTATCTTCTACCTAAAATCTGCTCATTTGCCCTCTTGTGGTCTCTGTGAATGCCACCACCATCCATCCAGTGGCCCTAAACAGAAGAATCAAAATCATCTCAGTCTCTTCCTCTTCATCCCTGTGAGTCCTACTCATCAAGTCAGACACAAAGTCTTGTCAATATTATCTTCTAAACATCTCTGAAACATGTACCAATTTCTCCAGACCCCACAACTCTCCCACATGCACCCCATGTTCACTTTTTGCCATGTTCTTCACCAACCAGTCTATACTCCCATCATACATTTCTCTGTGTTTTGCTTCCTTATATTTCTGGACCTTTGCCCGTGCTGCTTCTTCTATGTCAAAACATCCTTCTTAGCACAAATAGCTCCTCTGTTTCTTACATGACTCAGCTCAGGCAATATCTCCTCTCAGAAGCCTTCCTTGATTACCCTACCACCCACAGTCTGGGTTAGGAATTGTGTTTTGTGCTGAAGACAATGTGAAACCATGAAGGACCTAAGCAGGAAATTTTTAGAGAGATGAGCAAAATGAGCTACACATGGGTGGGTTCACTATTTGTCTTAGTCGGTCTGGGCTGCTATAACAAATTACCATAGACTTGGTGGCTTAATCAACAAACATTTATTTCTCACAGTTCTTGAGTCTGTAAAGTCCAAGATTAAGGTTCCAACAGATTTTGTGTTCCTGGTCTGCAAACAGCCAGCTTCTTGCTGTATCCTCACATAGTGGAGAGATAGATCATTTCTCTCATGTCTCTTCTTATAAAGGTACTAATCCCATTCATGAGGGCTCTACCTTCATAACTAATTACCTCCCAAAGGCTACACCTCCAAATGCCATCACATTGAGGATTAAGGCTTCAACGTATGAACTGGGGGGGGGGGGTACAAATATTCAGTCCACAGCATTCCATCCATAGTCTCTAAAAATTTACGTGCTTTTCACATACAAAATATATTCACTTTATCCCAACAGCCTGCAAAGTATTAACTCATCCATTATCAACTCTCAAGTCTAAAGCCCAAAGTCTCACCTAAATATCATCTAAATCAGGTATGGGTGAGACTTGAGAGGTACAATTAATACTGAGGCAAAATTCCTCACCAGCTATGAACCTGTGAAACCAAACAAGTTATGTGCTTCCAAAATATATGGTGGGACAAGCATAGGCTAGATTTTCCCATTCCAAATGGGATAATTTGGAAAGATAAAAGGGGTGATAGGTCCCAAGCAAGTCCAAAACCTAGCAAGGCAAACTTTATGAGATCAAAGAGGATTGGCTTTGGCTCTATGCTCTGTCTTTCAGACCCACTGGGGTGGAGGTCTCACTTTCTGGACCCACTGAGGTGGCAGTTCTTCCCCTGCAGCTCTGCCAGGTAGGGTTTATGCCTCCCAGACTTGGAGCAACCCCATTACCATAGCTCTGTGTGGTCCTCTTCCCAAGGCTTTGGGCAGAGGCTATTCGGCCTGTTGAAACCAAAATGTTACCAATGCCCTCTTTTAAAAACTAGGACGGCAGCCTTGATAATCTCTGAATTGCCTTCAGGATCATTCTTTCCCTGTCTCAACAGCCCACTTAAACACCTAAATGGCTCTATGATCTCATCCTGTAAAATCCAAGAAATTTCACAGCTTTCCTTCATTTCATCCTGCTTTCTCTGTCCCCTTTAGCTGAAACTGACATGTTCCTACTGGGAGAGCTAATTAGTTCTGTGGTTCACACTTGCGCTAAAATTCTTATCAGTTGATCACACATCATTAGTGTTCTCTTCCAAACACGTTTTTATCATTTTTTTTTAATATGGACAGGCTCAGATTTTCCTAATCTTTAAGTTCCGCTTCCTTTCTGCTTAACAATTCTGCCTTCAACTTGTTCGTCTTTTTGCATTTTACTGTAGCAGCCAAGAGGAACCAAGCCACTTCTTCAACATTATGCTTAGAAACCTCTTCAGTTAAACATCCAATTTCATCACTCACAAGTTCTACCTTCCACAAAACGTTAGAACACAAATGCAATTCAACCAAATTCTTTGCTACTTTATAACAAGGGCCACCTTTACTCCAGTTTCCATCAGGTTCTTCATTTCTTTCTGAGACTTCATCAGAATGGCCTCTACCATCCATATTTTTAGCAGTATTCTTTTCCTGATGATTTATGCATTTTCTAAGAAAATGTAAGCTTTCTTTCCAGCTTGCCTCTTTCTGAGTCCTCACCACTATCACCTTTAGCAGTCGCTTCATTGCAATATCAGTTTTTTCTAACATGCACCTTAAAATTCCTCCAGCCTCTACCTGTTCCGTAGCTCCAAAGCCACTTTCAAATTTTTAGGTATTTGTTACTGCAGCACTCTACTTCTTGGTACCAATTTCTGTCTTAGCTTGGGTTTCTATAACAAATTACTCTGGAATAACTGTATTACACTCATTCTAAAACTCAGGTCTGATTAGAATACTCCCTTGCTTAAGACATTTCAATACCTCTACATCAATTTCAGTATGAATCGTTATTCCTTAATATGATATACAAAACCCTTCATTATCTCCTAGATACTGCCTACCTGGTCAGACACATCCTCTACCACTGCCCTACATATACCCCACACATATGTCTGCCTTTTGGCATCAACCTTCCCTCCATCTATGCTCCGACCATACTGAACTATTTGTACTTCCTGAATGGGCCATGTTCTCTTAGATCTCTGGGCGTTTGCACATATTGTTCCTTTTGACTAGAATATAACGAATTTTGAGCTTATCTCTTTATAAGAGTTCGTATAATAATCTTATTTAGTATCCAGAGCAGGCAACTCCAGGTATTTCTCTGGGTTAAATGTCCTCTATGCCTGGGTTACATGCCTCTCTTCTGAGCTTTAGTAGCACCCCTTACTTTTCATTTTTTTAGTCTTTCACAGTAGATTGAGAGTGCTTAGAGAGTAAGGATCATTTTTACTTAACTCCATTTCCAGTAATAACATGGTAAGTGGAACACTCTACATGATTAATAAGAGTCAGATGTAGTTTTCTGAATGTGTTTAAGATGAGCATTAACTATTTTAAATGTATACCATTTTACAAGTACTAATATACATACAAATACCTGATACAACAATTATAATAAACACTTCATTAAGGTAAATATCTTGAGAATATGAAATTTGTAACACTGTTAGCCCAGTTCTAGGAATAATATGCAGTTGAAACTAATAAGATCATTACTTAAAAGAAACAATTTATTTTATACTTCCATGCTGGTTCAAATTAGAGAAATATTCTGTATTCATTGTATTTTTAATATTTTTTCCTGGGTTAAGAATGGATTAAGTAATATTTCTATCAGAACTGCAAAAACATTCTCCACAATGTATCCTTAAAAAATACAATTTAATTTCTCTTTGCCTTGGTAAAATTGTAGTAGATACAGGGGTATCGAGAGAAAGGTGAAAATAAACCTATCTACTGAGAGCTGAGAACCTATTTGGATGAAGCAGTTACCATAGGTTCTTCACCTACCACTTCTTTTTTAATACACACTGCCACATTCCTGTCATACACAGAACCCCTGTTAGACAAGAACACTTCATATAAACTCCTTCTCACTCAAGTGTTATAAGGACAAATGGAAAATACCTGGAGCTGCCTGCTCTGGATAGTAAATAATATCATCATATTAATTTTATGTGGATCACAATGTTCATTGCAGCTCTATTTACAATAGCCAGGACATGGTAGCAACCTAAGTGTCTGTCAAGAGATGAATGGATAAAGAAGGTGTGGCACACATAGACAATGGAATATTACTCAGCCATAAAAAGAAACGAAATTGAGTTATTTGTAGTGAGGTGGATGGACCTAGAGTCTGTCATACAGAGTGAAGTAAGTCAGAAAGAGAAAAACAAATACAGTATGCTAACACATATATATGGAATCTAAAAAAAAAATGGTTCTGAAGAACATAGGAGCAGTACAGGAATAAAGACACAGACGTAGAGAATGGACTTGAGGACACGGGGAGTGGGAACGGTAAGCTGTGATGAAGTGAGAGAGTGGCATGGACATATATACACTACCAAATGAAAAATAGCTAGCTAGTGGGAAGCAGCTGCATAGCACAAGGAGATCAGCTCGGTGTTTTGTGACCACCTAGAGGGGTGGGATAAGGATGGTTGGAGGGAGATGCAACAGGGAGGAGATATGGGAATACATGTATATGTATAGCTGATTCAGTTTGTTATAAAGCAGAAACTAACACACCGTTGTAAAGAAATTATACTCCAATAAAGATGTTAAAAAAATTTATGTGGAGATAAGCTCAAAGTTAAGTTACTAACTGGGCCTTAGGACCTAGGGCATATGTGATGAGAAGAAATAAATCACACTGAGAATACTCAGCAAAGAAAGCAGGATGATAAATAGGAAATTAACTAGAACAATTAAAACAGGAGATGAGTCATCTAAACACAGAGCCTTCATTGTTGGCACATAGTAGCTAATTGCTCTGATAAGTATTCTGAGAATTTGAAATAGTAGAAGTCACTAGTGCCAGGAAACTAGCAGTATCTTGATAGACATTGCTTTTCAAAAAATATAAAACTATCATAATTCACACTTTTAATATTGCGCCTTGCATTTCAGTTCCTTTTAGTCCCATTTACAAGAGAGATAATACTTTGTACCTGTCACGTTCACCAAATCATCTTTCTCTTTTTTGTGTGTGATTCCAGTTATTTAAATGTTGATGAAACAATAAATAACCAATGCTTGTTATGCGAAATTTTATTTAGGTGTCATATTCCTTCTTTATTCTTGAATCTAATAAATAAGGGTCTTTTGTGTAATGTAACTTAATACAGGCAAGGAGTAGTCAAGTCATGCAAAACAATTTTTTGTTGATGAAAAGTCTAATTTTGTTAGGTCTAATTTTACATCATGGTAGTATATAAATATAAGATCAAAAGAAATAAAAATTAATGGGGCTCTCCTGATGTCTATGAAAATATGCATCCATTTCCATTTGACCAGGCTATTTTTACTACACTGTATTGTTGTTACTCCTTGAAGAAAGTTACATTGTCAAAGAAAAGACTCATTTTTACAGTAAGTTTTTTAATAAAAGTCACTTTTAAAAATTACCTTTTTTGGCCTCACAATTGTGAGTCCTTAATGTTTCAATTTAAAATAGAAAAATTAAAAGTACAAATTTCAGGTAACAAAAAACATCAGCAAAAATGGCAGGGTGAAGACCTCTGAAAACCCACTCCTCTATAAAAACAATGAGAATACTGGCAAAAATTGTCAGAATAAATTTACTCACAACTCTAGTAATTAAGCAAAGGCTTACACCAATCTGGGAAGCCTATGTTCAAGAAATATATCTGAATCCTGATAAGAACAATGGGATCTGTGGCAGGTTAACTTGGCCTAATCCCATCACTCCTTTGACAGCAACAAGATACGCTTGAATACCAAAAGCCCATAGTCACAGCGAAAACCAGCAAGCAGCCTGGCATTGAAGGGAGCAGAATGAGGTTGTAACTCTTGCAGAGCCCCATTCCAAGAGAATTATTTTTATTTGAAATGGGTGGATTACCCTGGAAGACCTCACTTGCAAGATTGTCTTTACTTGGCCTCAGAGCTCACTCAGTGTGAATTGTCTTTTCTCTGGGAGCACGTCAAAAACAATCAGAAGCAATTGTTGAGCATTGTGAGTAACTAGGATGATGATTAAAACTTGAGGCAAACATTTAGCTAATCAAACTCCTTAGAATGAAAAGCTGAGAAATTAGAGATATATATGGGGTTTTGAAAAGCTCAAACATATTCTTGGAAATCTAAATGGTCATGTACTCACCTATTGCTATGCAGGATGTTCAGCAAAGACCTAAGCAGGCACTAAGCCTCATTAGTGGCTAACCTTGAGGCTTTGAGCTAGCAGGAAGTGAAGGCTAAAGCAAAGTGGTAAAATGCCTAGCTGAGTGTTCAAAGTGTGTCCCAACATGAACATAGGTCTCTTAGCAAAGATTGGGAGACATATTGGTTACAGATATTTAAGAAAATCTCTGTTAAATCATTAGGTGACCAGCAAATTAATTGGAGAGAGACATAAGTGACCACACATGACAAAGAATATGGACTTTACAAAATTAGTTCAGAAAATTCACCAAACAAGCAAACAACAAAAGCAAAGTCAACAAAAACAACCAACACTAGGGTGAGAGGAGAATGTGATTTCCAGAAGTGTCATACTATATTATTTAAAATGTCTGGTTTTCCTTATCAAGGTCACCAAGAGCCTGCATGCAGGATTTTGCTCTCACCCTCTCTCCCCACTTCATCATGGCCTTTACCCTCAGAAGTCCCACTCCAGGCCCTCAGGCTTGCTAACTGATCCATGCAAACTCCAAGCCTATTTCTGCTTCCCCCATTTGCCTGTGGATGCTCTCCGCCAGAACTCTGTTCAGCTGTCCAATCTCCATCTTTAGGTCTCAGAGCAGAAACACATGCCCTGACCATCATTTCTAAAGCCACAGTCCCTCCCATCCGGGAAGAGGATGCAGTAAATGAGTTGAGGATGAGGAGGAGAGACTTTTCACAATACTGGTCCTGGATCTTGGAAGAAAGAGGTGCCATTTAATGGAGGGAAGCAAAGAAGATACTTGGATGGGAAGAGGACCATGGGCAGCATAAAGAAGCAGCATGATAAGCAGATATTGTCAGAATCTGGCCCACAGCCCTGAAACACCCCCCAACACACACACACACACACACACACACACACACACACACACACACTGATGTATTCAGCTTCCAGGCCTCTCTGCTTCAGGGTGTTTTGTGTTCTCTGGGTGGGCTCAGCCTGTGAGCCTGCACTCTGGGCAGGCCGGATGTGCCAGGGAATCAGCACCCAGGAGTGACCCAAGTGATGGAGGACCCAAGAATTTCGGTGAGCAAAACCCCCATTGTTAGGCAAATGTATAGAAACAGAACGTAGACTAGTGGTTGTCTAAGGCTGGGAGGGATGGAGGAGGTGGGGGATGGCAGCTAAGAAGTACAGGGTTTCTTTCTGGGATGATGGACATGTTCTAAAGTTGATTATGGTGGTGGAGGCACAGCTCTGTGAATACACCAAAAGCCAGTGAGTTGTATGCTTTAAATGGGAGAATTGTGTGGCATATTAATTACATCTCAATAAAACTCTTTTTAAAAAATTAAAAAAAATAAATGTCTGGTTTTCAATAAAAACAATACTAGACATGCAAACATTAAAAAGCATAGCCCATACACAAGAAAAAAAGCAATCAATAGAAAATGTCCCTGAGGAAGCATAAACATTGGGCTTACTAAAAAAAGACTTTAATCAGCTATTTTAAACATGTTCAAAAAATGAAAAAGAAGTCATGTCTGAAGAATTAAAAGTTAGTAGGAGAACAATGTGTCAAAAAACAGAGAATATTAATAAAGAAAGAAAATTTTAAAAAGGAACCAAATAGAAATTCTGGAGTTAAAACATAGAATAATTGAAATTAAAATTTTATTAAGAGGCTTAATAGCATATTTGAGCAAGGGGAAGAAAGAATCAGGAAACTCAAAGGTAGGTTAATTGAGATATCTTATCTGAAGAAAAGAAATAAAATTAAAGAAGAATAAACAGAACCTAAAAAACCTGTGGGACACCATCAAGCATACCAAAATGCACATAATGAGAGTTCAGAAAGAGGAGAGAGAAAAAGGAGGAAAAAATATTTGAAAAAATAATGGCAAAAAAACTTCCTCATTTGGATGAAATACATTAATATACACATCCAAGGTGCTCAGTGAACTCCAGTAGAATAAATTCAAAGAAATCCAAACTCAGATATACCATAATCCATAATCAAACTGTTGAAAGACAAAGAAAATCCTGAAAACAGCAAGAGACAGGTGACTCATCACATCCATAAGATCTTCTATAAGATTAAAAGGCTGATTTATCATCAGAAACCATGGAGGCCAGAAGGCACTGGGATAGCATATTAACAGTGCTGAAAGAAAATAACTGTCAACCAAGTATTCTATATCCATCAAAACAATTCTTCAAAAATGAATAAGAGGGCTTCCCTGGTGGTGCAGTGGTTGAGAATCTGCCTGCCAATGCAGGGGACACAGGTTCGAGCCCCGGTCTGGGAAGATCCCACATGCCGCGGAGCAACTAGGCCCGTGAGCCACAATTACTAAGCCTGCGCGTCTGGAGCCTGTGCTCCGCAACAAGAGAGGCCACGATAGTGGGAGGCCCGTGCACCGCGATGAAGAGTGGCCCCCACTTGCCGCAACTAGAGAAAGCCCTAGCACAGAAACGAAGACCCAACACAGCCATAAATAAATAAATAAATAATTTTAAAAAAAAATGAATAAGAGAAAAATGACAGCATAGGAACTTCTACCACTCATCCCCCCAAAAACATCAATCTGAACTACTATCTGTGCTTGAAAATGCCTTAACATAAGCCAAGTACTTCAGGTGAAAGAGTACAGCACTTGGGTAAAGCACAGAAATAAGAAAGGACTCATTGGGGAGAGTAGAAAAGATAGATTCAAACTACAACCATTACTCCTCCAAACCCAGGCAACCCAGTGTGGACAGAGAAACATTCCTGTGGCAGAAAGAGAGTAGAGTGAGTGTCCTACTTCACCACAGACCCCAGAGTCAGCCTGCCCCAGCACCAGGCTGACTCACACAACTTTAAGTGGCTCCCTGCTGGATCCTACAAATACAGGCCACCTCTGACTTCTCAACCCAGTGCCTGCTAGCTCCAGTGACTCCAGGCAGCTCAAACAGTTCTTTTTAATTTTTTTTTGATTTTATTTTATTTTTTTTATTCAAACAGAAAGTCACAAAAATTATAATCATCCTCATCAGTTCACTCAGTCCCATGTAATTAATTTTTTTTTCATCTTGATCTTTTATTAGCACTTTTATGAATTCATCAATTTTCCATTAGAGTTCTGAAAACGCATATTCATTCAGGTCAACAGTATAGTCAGTTACCAGAAACCTGTACTTGTCAGTCTTTTCCATGAATTCCTTGAAGATGATACCCTTTTATAGGAATATATTTGCAAAAGCATCAGAGTACACCCAGAACTGTCTGCAAATGACAAAGGACTTAAAAATGACCATGGTTAAAGATTTGATGAAAGTTCATAATAATGCAATTGACAAGGAAATTTAGTTATTTCTGAGATATACATTTTAAAGTAATAACTAGAATTATGACTTATAACATTATACCAGAATATATAAGATTTTTAGAAATTTCATGTAATGTCTGAAACATTTATATTAACATATTTCCATACAAATAACCCAAAGAGAGTTTAGTATTAGTTGTTTTTATTGTTTTTTTTGTTTGTTTGTTTATACTGCAGGTTCTTATTAGTCATCAATTTTATACACATCAGTGTATACATGTCAATCCCAATCGCCCAATTCAGCACACCACCATCCCCACCCCACCGGTGTATTCCCCCCTTGGTGTCCATACGTTTGTTCTCTACATCTGTGTCTCAACTTCTGCCCTGAAAACCAGTTCATCTGTACCATTTTTCTAGGTTCCACATACATGTGTTAATATACAATATTTCTTTTTCTCTTTCTGACTTACTTCACTCTGTATGACAGTCTCTAGATCCATCCACATCTCAACAAATGACTCAATTTCGTTCCTTTTTATGGCTGAGTAATATTCCATTGTATATATGTACCACATCTTCTTTATCCATTTGTCTGTCGATGGGCATTTATGTTGCTTCCATGACCTGGCTATTGTACATAGTGCTGCAATGAACATTGGGGTGCATGCGTCTTTTTGAATTATGGTTTTCTCTGGGTATATGACCAGTAGTGGTATTGCTGGATCATATGGTAATTTTATTTTTAGTTTTTTAAGGAACCTCCATACTGTTCTCCATAGTGGCTGTATCAATTTACATTCCCACCAACAGGGCAAGAGGGTTCCCTTTTCTCCACACCCTCTCCAGCATTTGTTGTTTGTAGATTTTCTGATGATGCTCATTCTAACTGGTGTGAGGTGATAACTCATTGTAGTTTTGATTTGCATTTCTCTAATAATTAGTGATGTTGCGCAGCTTTTCATATGCTTCTTGGACATCTGTATGTCTTCTTTGAAGAAATGTCTATTTAGGTCTTTTGCCCATTTTTGGATTGGGTTGTTTGTTTGTTTAATATTGGGCTGCATGAGCTGTTTATATATTTTGGAGATGAATCCTTTGTCCATTGATTCATTTGCAAATATTTTCTCCCATTCTGAGGGTTGTCTTTTCGTCTTGTTTATGGTTTCCTTTGCTAAAGGAAACCAAACAGTTCTAAACAGCATCCTTGGCTCCAAATTCTCAATGGGGTTCTGCAAACACAGGCCCCAGGTCACCCTCTGCCTGCCAATGGCACCAGGCTCCTAGTGGGCTCTCGTGAACCCATATTACCAGTTCCCTCCAGCACCAGCTGGATCCTGTGTCCCTGAGAGGCTCCCAGAGTGCTCCATCAAACCCAGGTTCCTAACACATCACAAGACTGGCTGGTCCCCACAGTCCTGGACACTCCTGAGGCCTCAGGTTCTCTTTCAACACCCACAATTCTAGGCTCCATGAAGGCACCTGTAACAGGGCTCAGCACCCAGCTGAGTATTGCTGTCCAAGGCTTTTAATCCTCCTTAGCACCAGGTTGCCCAAGGACTCCAACATCAAACATGCCTGGAGACACCACCAGACTGCCCACCTAGAATCTCTGGATGGTGAAGGGCTTTGCCTTCTGAAGCCAGTAAATACTGGAAGAGGTGCCTATATCCTCAAATGTGTGGACATTAATGCAAGGCCACAAAGATTATGAAAAATCATAGAAACATGACAGCGCCAAAGGAAACTAATAAAATTCCAATGGCTGACTCTAAATAAACGAAGATCTCTAAACTGTCAAAGAAGTCAGAATAATCCTCTTAAAGAAATTCAGTAAACTATAAGAATGCAAAGATAGACAACAAAATGAAATTAGAAAAACAATGCATGAACAAAATAAGTTCAACAAAGAAATAGAAACCATTAAAAAAATTGAGCAGAAATTCTAGAGTTGAACACTACAATGACTGCACTGAAAATTCAATAGAAAGTCTTGGCCAAGTGGAAAAAAGAATTAGCAAAGTAGGAGACAGGTCATATAAAGTCATACAGTCAGAGAAGCAAAAAAAAAAAAAAAGAATGGAAAAAGTGAGAAGAAAGCTATGTGAGCTATGGAAAACTATTAAAATAAGTAATCTACACATTATTAGAGTCCCAGGAGAATAAGATAGGGAAAAAGGAAAAGAAAGCTTATCTAAAGAAATAATGTCTGAGAACTACCTTAATCTATGGAGAAATTTAGATACCCAAGACCATGAAGCTAAGAGGTCACCCCAAAGTTTTAACCTAAAAAACAATCTTCTCAAAAACACATCTTAATAAAACTGTCTAAAATCAAAGATAAAGAGATAATTTTAAAATAAGCAATTTTTTTTTCTCACATATAAGGGAACTCCCATAAAGCTATCAGCGGAGGAGCCAGCAGAAACCTTGCAGGCCAGGAGAGAGTGGGATGATATATTCAAAGTGCTGAAAGATAAAACTGCCAACCAAGAATACTTTACAAAGTTGTCTTTCAGGAATGAAGGAAAGATAAAGATATTCCCAAACAAACAAAAGCAGAGGGAGTTCACCACCTCTAACCCTGCTTTTCAATAAGGGCTGAAAAGAGTTCTCCAAGATGAAATGAAATGAAATGAAATTAGTAACAACGAAACATGTGAAAATATAACACTTAATGGTAAACGTAAGTATACAGTTAAATTCAGAATATACTAACACTGTAATATGTTGGTGTATTAATAATGTAACTCTAGTATGAATATTTAAAGGACATAAGTTTAAAAGTTAGTATAACTACAATAATTTGTTAATGGATACACAGTATAAAAAGAGGTAAATTATGAAATTGAAAAGAAATTATTGAGAGGGAAGTAAAAGATAGAGTTGTATGTGACTGAAGTTAAATTATAGAAAGCATAAAATAGATTGTTATATCTATAAGATGGTTCATGTAAACCTTATGGTAATCACGAAGTAAAAACCTACAGTAGATAGGTTTACACGAAAGAAAAAGAGAAGGGAATCAAAGAATGCCACTACAGAATATCATCAGTCCATAAAGAAAGACAACAAAAGACTAAGAAAGGAACAGGCAACTGCACAACAGCCAGAAAAAAATTAATAAGATGGTAAATTTCTTACTTATCAATAATTACTTGAAATGTAAATGAACTAAATTCTATAATCAAAAAGCATAGAGTGGCTGAATGGTTTAAAAATAAGACCCAGCTATATGTTGCCAACAAGAGACCAATTCATCTTCAAGAACACACATGAGCTCAAAGTGAAGGGATGGAAAAAGATATTCCATGAAAATGGAAAAAAGAGAGCATGGGTAGCTATACTAATATTAGGCAAAATAGATTTTAAGTCAAAAACTGTAACAAAAGACAAAGTCATTATATAATGATGAAGGGGTCAATGTATCAGGAGGATATAACAAAGAGTGAATAAAGACCTGAATGGAGAAGTAGCTAATAATAAAATAGTAGTAGAAGACTTCAATCAATACCCCATGTTCAACAATGGAAAGGTCATCTAGAAAGAAAATCAATCAGGAAACACTAGACTTGAGCTATACTTTAGGCCAAATGATTGTATCAGACATATACAGAATATTCCACCTAACAGCAGCAGCATACACATTCTTCTCAAGTGCAAATGGAACATTCCCAGGATACAGCATATGTTAAGTCACAAAACAAGCCTTAGAAAATTAAAGAAAATTGAACGTATCTTTTCCAACAGAAATGGTATGAAGCTAGAAATCAAAAACAGGAAGAAAACTGAAAATTTCACAAAATGTGTAGAAATGAAACACACACCTGAACAATCAATGGGTCAAATAAGAAACCAAAAGGGAAAATAAAAATATCTTGAAACAAAAATGTAAACAAACAGATCAAAACTTA
The DNA here is from genome assembly GCF_028021215.1 of Eschrichtius robustus. NCBI lineage: Eukaryota > Metazoa > Chordata > Mammalia > Artiodactyla > Eschrichtiidae > Eschrichtius > Eschrichtius robustus. Next base: position 77,078,421 of record NC_090845.1, on the reverse strand, counting down.
TGAGATGTAGTAAAAAGCAGTTCTAAGAGTGAAGATTACAGTGATAAATGCCTAAATCAAGACAGAAGAAAGATCATAAATAATCTAATTTTACAACTCAAGAAACTAGAAAAAAAGAACAAACTAAGCCCAATGTTAGCAGAAGGAAGAAAATGACAAAGATCTGAGCAGAAATAAATGGAGACCAGAAAAACCATAAAAAGGTCAATGAAACTAAGAGCTGCTTTTTTTGAAAAGATAAAAAAAAATGACAAACCTTTAGCTAGACTAAGAAAAAAAAAGACTCAAATAAATGAAATCACAAATGTAAGAAGACACTACAACTGATACCATAGATATACAAATGACCATAAAAGACTATTATGAAATATTATATACCAACAAATTGAATAACTTAAAATAAATGGATAACTTCCGAGAAACATACAACCTACTGAGACTGAATCATGAAAAAAATAGAAAACCTGAACAGACCAATCATGAAGAAACAGATAAGATCTGTGATCAATAACCTCCCAACAAAGAAAAGCCCAGGATCAATTGGTCTCACTGGTAAATTCTACCAAATATTTAAAGAAGAACTTTTTAAAATTGAAGAGAAAGAAACACTCCCAAACTCATTTTACAAGGCCAACATTACCCTGGAACAAAAGCCAGCTAAGGACACTACAAGAAAAGAAAAATACAGATCATTGTTCCTGTTGAACATAGGTGCAAAAATTCTCAAAAAAATATCAGCAGTCCAAATTCAACACTACATTAAAAGGATCATACACCATGATTAAGTGGGATTTATCCTTAGAATAAAAGAATGGTTCAACATACAGTAATCAATATATGTGATACACCACATTAATAGAGGATAAAAATTTTATGGTCATGTTAATAGATGCAGAAAAAATACTTGTCAAAATTCAATATTCTTTCCTATAAAAATTCTCAACAAATTGGGTATAAAAGGAACATATCTCAACATAATAAATGCCATATATGACAAACCCACAGCAAATATCTTACTCAATGGTGAAAAGTTGAAATTTTCCTGCTAAGATTGTGAATAAAACAAGGGTGCCCACTCTCAGCTCTCCTACTCAACATAATACTGAGAAGTCCTATCCACAGCAGTTAGTCAATAAAAAACATCAAAACCAGAAAGGGAGTAATAAAACTGTCTCTGTTTGCAGATGATAGGATCCTATATATATTATATAAGACCCTAAATACTCCACTAAAAATTATTAGAATTAATATATGAATTCAGTTAAGTTTCAGGATACAAAATCATAATACAAAAATCAGTTGCATTTCTATACACTAACTACAAACTATATGAAAAAGAAATAAAGAATATCCCATTCACAACCAAATCCAAAATAAATGAAACACTTAGGAAAAAATTTAACCAAGAAAGTGAAAGATCTGTACAGAAAATTTTAAGAAATTGAAGACACAAATAAATGAAAAGATATCCTATGTTCATGGATCAGAAGGATTAACATTTTAAAAATATCCATACTCTCTTTCAATACTTCTATAGATTCAATGAATTCCCTATCAAATTTCCAAAGACATATTTCACAGAAAGAAAAAAAATCCTAAAATTTGTATGGAACCACAAAAGACCCCAAATAGCCAAAGCAATTTGATAAAGAAGAACAAAGCCTGAGGCATCACACTTACTGATTTAAAACGTCATTACAAAACTATAGTAATTAAAACAGCATGGTACTGACATAAAAATAGACAAACAGATCAATGAAATAGAATGCAGAACTCAGAAATAAACCAACTCATATACAGTCAACTAATATTTGAACAAGGGAGTAAAGAAGATGAAATGGGGAAGTGACAATCTCTTCAGTAAATAGTGTTGGGAAAACTGGATAACCATATGCAGAAGGATGGAATTAGACCCCTATCTTATATCACTCACAAAAATTAACTCAAAACAGATTAAAGGCTTAAATGAAAGACCCAGTACTGTAAAACTAGAAGAAAACCTAGGGGGAAAGCTCCTTGACACTGATTTGGCAATGATGTTTTGGATGACACAAAAAGCACAAGCAACAAAAGTGAAAATGAACAAGTGAGACTACACAAAACTAAAAGTTTTCTGCACAGCAAAAAAAGTAATCAGCAAAATGAAAGGGAAACTTACATAATGGGAGAAAATATTTGGAAACCATCTATCTGATAAAGGGTTAATATCCAAACTTATAAGGAATTTATACAACTCAATAACAAAAAACAAACAATCCAGTTTAAAAATAGGCAAACGACTTTAATAATCATTTTTCCAAAGAGGACATACAATTGACCAACAGGTACATGAAAAGATGCTTGACATCACTAATCATCAGGAAAATGCAAACCAAAACCTCAATGAGATATAACCTCACACCTGTAAGAATGTTTATTATCAAAAAGACAAGTGGGCTTCCCTGGTGGCACGGTGGTTGAGAGTCTGCCTGCCAATGCAGGGGACATGGGTTCGAGTCCTGGTCTGGGAGGATCCCACATGCTGCGGAGCAAATGGGCCCATGAGCCACAACTACTGAGCCTGCGCGTCTGGAGCCTGTGCTCTGCAACAAGAGGCCACGACAGTGAGAGGCCCGCGCACTGCGATGAGGAGTGGCCCCCGCTTGCCGCAACTAGAGAAAGCCTTCACACAGAAACGAAGACCCAACACACCCAAAAATAAATAAATAAATAAATAAATAAATAAATAAATAAATAAAAATTTAAAAAAAAAGACAAGTAATCACAAGTGTTGGTGAGCATGTGGACAAAAGGGAACCCTTGTACACTGTTGGTGAATTTAAGTTGGTAAAGCATTTATGAAAAACAGTATGGAGATTTCTCAAAAAATTAAAAAGATAACTAATGTATGATCCAGCAACTCTACTTTTGGGTATATATCCAAAGGAAATGAAAATACTATCTCAAATAGATATCTGTACCCCTACGTTCACTGCAGCATTATTTAAAATAGCCAAGCTATGGAAGTAACCTAAATGTCCATCAATGGATGAATGAGTAAATAAAATGTGGTATATTTACATATATAATGGAATATTATTCACCCACAAAAAAGAGTGAAATTTTGCCATTTGCAACAGCATGGATGGACTTTGAGTGTATTATGCTAAGTGAAATAAGTCAGACAGACAATAACAAATGCTGTGTGTTCTCACATATATGTGGAATCTATCAATGAAAAATCTCAACTCAGAAATAGAGTGGAATGATGGTTGCTAGAGGATGGTGGGGGAGAAATGGGGAGATGTTGGTCAAAGGGTTCAAACTCCTAGCTATAATTAACAATACTGTATTATATATTTGAAAGTTGTTAAGACAGTAAATTTTACATTTTATCACCCACCATACAAACACACAAATCATAATTATGTGAAGGGATGGAGTTAACTAACATTATTGTGGTAATCATTTTATAATATATACATGTACTTAATCATCACAATGTGCACCTTAAATTTATATATGTTATATGTGAATAATATCTCAACTAAACTGGAAAAAAAGCAATAAAAATTAAAGAGAAATTAAACATTTCATATGAACAGAAACTTTTAAAGTTTATTGCTAGCAAAGCTGCACTACAAAAGTAGTAAAGGATGTCATTTAGGCTAAAATAAAAAGACACTCAAGAATAACTTAAATCCACATGAAAAAATAGAGCGTCAGTAAAGGTAAATATTTAGGTAAATATAAAAGACAGTACAAATATATTTTGGTTGTAACTCTTTTTTACTATCTCATTTAAAAGACAACTGTATGATGCAATAATAATAAATCTATATTGATAGGCACACAATTTATAAAGATTGATTTGTGACAATAATAGCACAAAGGGAGGGGGAGTAAAGCTATATAGGAGCAAGGTTTTGTGTGCTACTGATAATAAGTTGCTATTTGTCTGAAATAGACTGTTATAAATTAAGATGTTAATGATATGCCATGAAGTAATCATTGAAAAATAGCAAGGGAATTAAAATGGCACACTAAATATATCTAACACAAAAAAGGCAATAATGAAGATATTGAGAAAAAAAAGTTATAAGACATAGAGAAAGGAAATAACAAAAGTGCAGACATGAATCTTACTTTATTAGTCATTGCGAAAAATATAAAAGGACTAAATTCTTCAATTAAAAGCCAGAGAATGGAAAAATCAATTTAAAATATAATCAAACTATGTGTTATCTACATTAGACTCAGTTTCATACCAAAAACACAAACAAGTTGAAAGTAAAAGAATGGAAAAAATTATTTACCATGCAAGCAAAAGAGACTTGGGATAGTTATACTTATATCAAACAAAACGGACTTTAAGACAATTATTGTCACTAGCTAAAAAGAAGGATATTTCATGATTATAAATGTATGATTCCATCAAAAAGACATAACAATTATAGACATATATGCACGTAAAAACAGACCCCAAAACTCACGATGAAAAAAACTGACAGAAGTGAAGGGAGAAATCGAAAATTCAACAGTAATTGTTGAAAGATTCATTATTCTACTTTAAATAATGGATAGAAGATCAACAAGGAAATAAAAGAATTGAACATCACTATAAAATAATAGACATAGCAGATATCTTTAGAACATTCTGCCCAATAATAGCAGAATACACATTCTTCTCCAGTACACAGAACATTCTCTAGGATAAACCATATATTTACCATTAAATAACTCTCAAAAAATTTAAGGGTACTAAAATCATACAAAGTATATTCTTCAACCACAATAAAATCAAATTAGAAATTAATAACAAAAGGAAATTAAAAAATGAATGGAGATTAAACAACACACGCTTCATTAACTACTAGCTCAAAGAGGAAATCAATGGGTCAGTTAGAAAATACTTTAAGATGAATTAAAAAACAAATGTTAGGGGACTTCCCTGGTGGTCCAGTGGTTAAGACTCAGAGCTTCCAATGCAGGGGGCAGGGGTTCGATCCCTGGTTGGGGAACTAAGATCCCACATGCCTTGGGGGGTGGCCAAAAAGTTAAAAAAAAAAAATTAAAAACAAAACAAAAAAAAAAAACAAATGTTATATACCAAACTATGGGATATACCTAAATCAGTGTTTAGAGGGAAGTTTATGACAACAAACACCTATGCTAAAAAAAGAAATATCTCAAGTCAATAAACTAACTTTTGATCTTAAGAAGTTAGAAAAATATCAAGCAAAGTAAAGCAAAAAGAAGGAAGAAAATACAGATTATATGAGTAATTTAAGCAACAAAATATTAGCAAACCAAATTCAATAATATATTAAAAGGATTGTATATCATGATCAAGTGAGTTTCATTCCAGGGATACAAGGATGGTTGAACACCCATAAATCAATCAGTTTGATATACCATATTAATAAAACCAAGGATAAAAATCATATAATAATGTCAATACATGCAGAAAAGGCCATTTGACAAAATTCAACATACATTTATGATAAAAAACTCTCCACAAAGCTGGAATAGAGGGAACATACCTCAACATAATAAAGGCCATATATGACAAACCCACAGCTAACATCATATTCAACAGTGAAAAGCTGAAAATATTTCCTCTAAGATCAGGAACAAGACAAGGATACCCACTCTCACCACTTTTATCCAACACCGTATTGGAAGTATTACCCAAAGCAATTAGGCAAGTAAAAGAAATAAAAAGGATCCAAATTGAGAAAAAAAATAAGTAAAACTGTCACTATTTGCTGATGACATTACACTCTATAGAAAATCCCAAAGATGTCACCAAAGAACAATTATAACTAATAAATGAATTCAGTAAAGTTTCAGGATACAAAACTAATATACAGAAATTTCTTGCATTTCTAAACACTAACAACAAACTATCAGAAAGAGAAATAAAGAAAACAATTCCATTTACAATTATATCAAAAAAAATGAAATACCTAGGAATAAATTCAACCTAGGAGATGAAATACGTGTATTCTGAAAACTATTAGACATTGAGGAAAGAAATTGAAGGTAACACAAATAAATGAAAAGATATACTGTGTTCATGGATTGGAGGAATCAAAATTGTTAAAATGTCCATACTACCCAAATCAAATCTACAGGTTCAAAGCAATTCTTATCAAAATACCAATGCCATTTTTTACAGAACTAGAACAAATAATTCTACAATTTGTATGGAATCACAAAATCCCCGAATAAACAAAGAAAGCTTGATAAAGAAAGAATAAAGCTGGAGTTTTCATGCTACCTGATTTCAGACTATGCTACAAATCTATAGTAATCAAAACAGTATGGGGACTTCCTTGGTGGTGCAGTGGTTGAGAGTCCGCCTGCCAATGCAGGGGGCATGGGTTTGGTCCCCAGTCTGGGAGGATCCCACGTGCCACAGAGCAGCTGGGTCCATGCACCACAGCTGCTGAGCCTGCACTCTGGTCCCCGGGAGCTGCAACTACTGAGCCTACATGCTGCTACTGCTGAGGCCCATGTGCCTGGAGCCTGTGCTCTGAAATGGGAGAGGCCACTGCAGTGAGAGGCCTGTACACCATGGTGAAGAATGGCCCCTGCTGGCTGCACCTGGAGAGAGCCCACATGCAGCAAAGAAGACCCAACACAGCCAAAAAGGAATAAATAGATTATATATATATATATATATATATATATATATATATATATATATATATATATATATATATATATATATATATATAGTACTGGCACAAAAACAGCCATATAGCTCAACGAAACCAGAATAGAGTACAGAAATAAACCCATGCTCATATGGTCAATTAATCTATGATAAAGGAGGCAAGAATATACAATGAGGAAAAGACAGTCTCTTCAATAAACGGTGCTGGGAAAACTGGACAGCTACATACAAAGAATGAAACTGAACCATTTTCTTACACCATATAAAAAATAAACTCAAAATGGATTAGAGACTTAAATATAAGACCGGAAACCATAAGACCTAGTAAACATAGGCAGCAACCTCTGTGACATCAGTCTTAGCAATATTTTTCTGGATACATCTCCTCAGACAAGGGCAACAAAAGCAAAAATAAACAAATGGGACTACATCAAAACAAAAGGTTTTGCACAGCAAAGGGAATCACCAACAAAACAAAAAGGCAACCTACTGAATGAGACAATATATGCAAACAATATGTCTGATAAGGGGTTAATATCCAAAATATATAAGGAACTCAGACAACTCAATATCTAAATAAAACAAACAACCTAATTAGAAAATGGGGAGATGACCTGAATAGACATTTTTCTAAAGGAGATATATAGATGGCCAACAGGTACTTGCAAAAGTGCTCAACATCACTAATCATCAGAGAAATGCAAATCAAATCCACAATGAGATATCATCTCACACCTGTCAGAATGGTTATTATTAAAAAAAAAATAAACAAGAAACAACAAGTGTCGGTGAGGATGTGGAATAAAAGGAACCCTGGTGCACTGTGGATGGTAATGTAAATTGGTGCAGCCGCTTTGGAAAACAGTATGGAAGTTCCTCAATAACCTAAAAATAGAACTACCATACAATCCAGCATTTCCCACATCTGGGTATTTATCCACAGAAAACAAAAAACAATTCAAAAAGATGTATATACCCCTATGTTCATTGCAGCACTATTTACAGAAGCCATGACATGGAAGCAACCTAATTGCCTATTGGTAGATGAATGAATAAAGAAGATGTGAGATTAGATAGATAGATAGATTGATAGATCTCACATCTTTATTCATTCATCTATCAATGGGCATATGTGTATATATATATAATTGATTATTACTCAGCCACGAAAAAAGAATAAAATATTGTCATTTGAGACAACATGGGTGGACCTGGAGGGCATTATGCTAAGTGAAATAAATCTGACAGAGAAAGACAAAGGCCCTAGAATTTTGATTATATGTGGAAACTAAAGAGCAAAATAAATGAACAAAAAATTTAAAAAAAAACAAAACAGAAATAGACTCATAGATATAGAGAACAAACTGGTGGTTGCCAGAGAGGAAAAAGGTGAAGGAACAGACAAAATAGGTGAAGGGGATTAAGAGGTACAATATTCCAGCTATAAAATAAATAAGTCACAGGATTGTAATATACCCTTAGTAAATATAGTCAATAATATTGTAACAACTTTGTATGGTAATGGGTGGTAACTGGACTTAATGTAATGATCATTTTATAATGTATAAAACATTGAATCACTATGTTGTACACCCAAAACTAATATAATATTATACATTAATTAAAACTCAATATAATTAATTAATTATATTTAGTTATATTTAAATATCTCAAGCCTGAGTTTATTTTTATTAAAGAAGTTTTCATTTCTATTATTATAATTTTAATAATATAAATAAATACATGGTCTGTGCCAGTAGACACTCTGTTACTAAATCAGTACTTAAAAATTGTTGGGCTTCTAGCATTCATTCAAATGAATTTGTCTGCTGTTTGCTCTAGTTACTTTGGGCTCTTCTAATTTTAATAGAGTGCAATTTTAGTACAGTGAAACTGGGCAATGAAATAAAGGGTAGTTTTTGGAGATGATATTGACTTGAAACATAAAGATATAATTACTGTTCAACACAATGAAGCAGCTCATCTATGAGTAGTAATTACTATTTATTGCTCTTAGGAAGATAAAAAAGATATGGAAATAGGAGAAACTTCTTTTATAAATGAAATATCTTTTACATAGATGTATGATATAAATATATTATAAAATTCTAGTTCTGTTGCATTCCTTCTATTCCTACAAATGTATTAAATTACTACCTAAGTTACAGAAATAAAAAAGAATGTAAATATATACTATGAAAAATTGTATGCCAATGAATTAAATAACTTAGATGCAATTGACAAATTCTTAGAAAAACACAAAATACTAAAACTAACTGAAGAAGAAATGATAACTATGAATAGATCTATAAGAAATAAAGAGAATGAATAAATAATCAAATTTTACACAAGGAAAATACCAGGGCCTAATGGCTTCACTGGGGAAAAACCAAACCAGACGAATTATTTATAAGAAAAGTAGAGATCAATACTCTTTATGAATATAGATATAAAAATCCTTATTAAAGAAAAATGCCAAAAACAATCCAGCAGTATATTTAAAAAAATATACCTCACGACCAAGTGGAGTTTATGCCAGCATTGCAAGATTGATTCAACATATAAGTTCAAAGTAATATACCATATTCAGAGAATAAAGATAAAAACCATATGATCATCTCAATAGGGTAGGAAAGCATCTGACAAAATCCAACACCCTTCCATGATTTAAAAAACACTCAACAAACCAGGTATACAGACATAGAAGGGAACTTCCCTAACGTGATAAAGAGCATCTGCAAAAAGTGCACAGCTAATATCATATTTAATGATGAAATTCTGAAAGATTTCCTCCTTAAGATCAGGAAAAAAGAAGGATGTCTATTTCTACACAACTTTGTACTGGCAGTTCTAGTCAGAACAATTTAGAAAGAAAAAGAAATAAAAAGTCATACAAAATGGAGAGGAAGAAGCAAAGTTATCTCTACTTGCAGATGGCATGATTTTGTACATAGAAAATCATAAGGAATATACTAAAAACTATTAAAGTTAATAAATAATTTTAGTAAGTTTGCAGGATACAAGATAAACATTAAAAATCCACTGTCTATCTATATAACAGTAATGAATAATAGGAAATTGAAAATTAAGAAAAAAAATTCAATTTACAAGAACATCAAAAGAATAAAATACTTAGTAATACTTTTAGCCAAAGAAATGCAAGATTTGTACACTGTAAACTACAAAATATCATTGAAAGTAATTTAAAATAAATAAACGGAAAAACATCTTATGTCCATGGATTGGAAGAGTTAAAGTTATTAAGATGGGGCTTCCCTGGTGGTGCAGTGATTAAGAATCCACCTGCCAATGCAGGAGACACGGGTTTGAGCCCTGGTCCAGGAAGATCCCACATGTCGCGGAGCAACTAAGCCCGTGAGCCACAACTACTGAGCCTGCGTGCTGCAGCTACTGAAGCCCGCACATCTAGAGACTGTGCTCTGCAACAAGAGATGCCACCACAATGAGAAGCCTGTGCACCGCAACAAAGAGTAGCCCCCGCTCATTGCAACTATAGAAAGCCTGTGCACAGCAGCAAAGACCCAATGCAGCCTAAATAAATAAATAAAGTAAATTAATTTAAAAAAAAGTATTAAGATGGCAATACTGTCAAATTGATCTACAGATTCAATGTTTTTATCAAAATTCCAGGTAAACTTTTACTGATATTTACAAGCTGATCCTAAATTTCATAAAGAATTGCAAGAGATACAGAACAGCCAAAACAAAATTGAAAAAAGAACAAAATTGGAGGACTAATTCCCCATTTCAATGGTTACAGCAAAGCTACAGTAATGAAGACTGTGGTATAGGTATAAGAATAGAGACATAAAGACCAACAAAATTAAACTGAGAGTCCAGAAATGAACCTTCACATTTATGGTCCATTGGTTTTTGACAAGGAGTGCTAAGGCTGCTCAATGGGAAAACCAACAAGTGATTCTGTGACAAGTGAATATCCACATGCAAAAGAGTGAAGCTGGACCACTACCACACACTATATACAAAAATGAAATAAAAATGCATCATAGATCTGAATGTAAGAGTCATTATAAAACTCTGAAGAAAACATAGTTGTAAATCTTCATGATCTTGGATTAGTCAAAGCTTTCTTAGATAAGATCAAAAGCACAAGCAATCAAAAAATAGATTAATTGGATTCTTCAACATTAAATACTTTTGTGCTTCAAAGAACACTACCAGGAAATGAAAAGACAACCCACAGAAAAGGAAAAGTGTTTGAAAATTCATATATCTGATAAGGGTCTACTATCCAGAAGAACTCTTACACATCAGCAATATAAAGACAAATAATCCAATTATAAAATGGGCAAAGGATGTGAATTGATATTTCTCTAAAGAATATATACAGATGGTCAATAAGTACTTGAAAAGATTATCAACTTTAGTCATTTGGGAAAAGCTAATCAAAATCACAATGAGGCAGCACATCCACTAGAATAGCTGGACTCAAAAAGAAATTCAACAAGTGTTGGCAAAAATGTGGAGAAAGTAGAAACCACACATATTGCAATGGGAATACAAAATGCTTTAGCTGCTGTGGAAAACAGGTTGGTAGTGCTCAAGAAGTTAAACATAGATTTTCCATGACACAGCAATTTCACTCCTGAGTATATATCCAAAATTACTGAAAACATGTTCACATAAAAACTTGTACCCAGCGTTCATGACAATATTATTCATAATAACCAAACTGTGGAAACAACCTAAATATCTATCAACTGCCAAGTAGGTAAATGAAATATGATGTATCCATACAGTGATATATTAAAAGGAATGAAGTACTGATCCATGCTACAACACAGATGAACCTTGAAAACTTTATGCTAAGTGAAAGAAGGCAAACACAGAAGAGCACGTCTTGTCTCACTCTATATACATAAAATGTCCAGAATAGGTAAATCGATAGAGACAGAAAATAGTTTAGTGGTGACCAGGATTTGGGGGAGAGGGTTCTGCTTTATGATTGCTAATGAGTACACAGTCTCTCTTTCGGGTAATAAAAATGTTCCAGAATTAGATAATGGAGATGATTACACAAATTTGTGAATATACTAAAAGCCACTAAATTCTATACTTAAAATGGTAAATTTAGTGTTATGTGAATTATACCTCAATTTTTTAAATATGAAAAAGAAAATTTATGGCAACAAAAAATTTTCAAATCTAATTGGCTGCATCTGCTAAAAACTCCACCGTGACTAGTAGGAAGAATTTCAATAGAGAAAAAGTATAGTGAAATGAATTTTGAAGAGCATTTTATTTATAGCACTAGCATTTTCCATGTAACCCTTTTCCCAGAGTGTATATCTCCATAATGCTTGATAGATAAGACCTGTTATAACCCAGTTCTTCATTTCACTTCAGAAACTCAATCCCATAGAGATGGGATTAGGCTCTAGTATGTAATTCTCATTTCCTACTAGATGAAGATGTCAAGTTTGGCCCTAACAGTCCCAATCTGTGTATTAAGTGCCATAGGTTTAAATGTGAAAAGTAAAGAATGCTTCTTGTGACATGCAGTTTGAGAAATTCATTCTAGTAAATAAATAATAGCTGTATAGAACTCAACATGGTAATTTTTGAAGTCCTTAGAGTTTCGTCCCAGCCTTTCAGATAATAGGATCAGTAATATCAAAAAGGAACACTGGGGAAAGTAATGAGTCATGACCAAAAATTATATATTTTTCTTATATGAATAAGAATTTTCAAATTATACTTTCTTTTTAAAAAGCATTTATAAATAAGTATTCAGAACTAAACAGGAGGTAACCTTGTAAAATCAAATTTAAGCTTTGGAATGGGTGATAATGTCTTTCCCATTTTATCATCCTGCTGCAAGCTAGTAAAAAAATCATTGGTACTTGCACATATACTTTTCACTCGAGGGAAAAGAAAAGTTGTGATGATAGGCAAGTTTCACCTTAAAGTTGGAAAGCTTGCATGCTCTTGAGATATTTTGACATTTCAGGGAAGATAAGTACTTTGAGATAAGTCATGCGTCATAATTGCCTCATTTGCGGCTAACTGACCCCGCTGGGTTCAGACCTTCAATTACTCAAGCAGCAGGGAAGAAACAAGATGCTTGTTTCTCTCCGTGCCAAGAAATGTCCTAGCAAAGTGGGTTTCAAACCATCCTATTCCAAGACATTATCATAAATTTCAAGGTTATAAATTACAAGAAAAACATCTTAGAAATATGGAGCCGTTTTTAAAGAATTTGAAGCATATAATAAATGGAAGAGTTTTAAAACCATTTTTTTTCTCATCTGTTTGGCTCATCCGGATAACCCAAGCCTTTATTAGATGACATCTGCTATTATCTGCTAATTTAAGAGAGTCCTTATTTCCGGAAATGTTTAAGGGGGTAGGGAAGTTCCATTTCAGCATACAAAAGAGTATTATAGTGGCAGCTGTTTAGTTTCCCTGTAATATTGTGGGTCATATTATGTCTGCTGTTTCTCATTTAATTAAATGGAGAAACTGAAGTAAACTGCTAATCATTCTCTAATAATGGGAACAGTAATTTGATAGTACAGAAAATAGAAAAAAAAAAAAAGTTTCCTTCCTCTTGTTCCAAGAACTTAGATGTATAGCCTAGGGGAAAGACTGTTGGCTCACAGTGAATTCTACCTGAATTCAATTGAACACCTTGCCTATGACTGGCATATACCCATCTGCTCTGCTATTTCACTTCACTATTTGAAGATGAGAATGGATAGATATATAGATAGGTAGGTAAGTAGATAGATAGGTAGATAGAGAGAGAGAGAGAGAGAGATAGATAGATAGTAGATAGATAATCCTTAATGAGACCAAACCTCACAGCAATTAATACATTAGTTACTATGAATTTCTCCAACAAAAAAAGAAAAAAAATCAGTTTTCCACAAAGGAAAACATAAAAGTCATTTTGCATTAGATGAGAAAATATGTAAACAAATGGGACAATGAATACTTTTCAAAGGTGGTGAATCAATAAAATAATTCAAACCTATATTATCTCCTTAATTTGCTAGAAAGCTAACCTTTCAGTCAATTTTTAAATAAGCAAGAAACACTCTCTGCTTTTATCTACTCCTTATATCTTGCCAAAACTCCAATTTTTCCACTAACTTCCATTCTTTCTCTTTCTCAAGCAGGGCTGCTCCAGATCTCCCAAGAATCCTAAATGAATATTGAAGGGGAAATAGATGGTTCTGTAAATATGTAATATGTAAACAAAGAACAAAGAGCTTTTTGCTCACCACCCAACTTTGCAAGGATTAAGTGGTAACCTGCTGTAGTCACTGACAGACAGTGAGGTATGTTTTTTTGTGTGACTAGTGGTAATCTTTTACCAAGGTATATACTTGACTACACATATTCCCTAGCCAAAAATCACATATAAACTGGCCTCTTGCTAACTTTCAGAAGGCAGAAAAGTTTCACTTCAGAGCTCTACCCAAAGAATGAATTCAACACACAACAAAAGAAGCCACAGCAAGGAGAAGCCCGTGCACTGCCATGAAGAATAGTCCCCGCTCCCCGCAACTAGAGAAAGCTTACGCACAGCAACGAAGACCCAACACAGCCATAAATAAATAAATAAATAAATAAATTTAAAGCAATAAAAAAATAAAATGGAGATAATAATGGTACCTATTATTAAATGAGATAACACATGTAACTTGCTCAGATCAGTAACTGGAACATAGTAAAAACTCAACTTCATTATTAGTTGTAATTTTATAGAAACTGCTTAGTCTTTGCCTTAAATTTTTCTGATTTGTGGTTTTTATTTAGTTTTACTTATAATTATACACAGCAAAAATCACAGCACTGCTTCCCTTCTCCTCAAAATAGAAAGCTTTAACCTGAAATTATGATGGTAGAGAGGAGAGAGGAGAAAATTATATTAGTTTATAAGGTTGCTAAGGTCAGTTTGAACAAGATTATTCATGGATTTGTACATTAAATTTATGAGTTTCGAATGTGCCACATGTAATGAGGACCAATGAATGTTACTGAACAAAATATTGATATGACGATGAATATGCTGTCTCGGGAAGCTCCATCTAACAGTGGCATGCTGTATGAATTGGCCCTGGTAAAGCTTACTCAGCTACACTATAACCCTAGCATTTTTAGCATATATTCAAGAGGAGAGAAAAACCAGAAGGAAAGGTGAAAACAAAACAAATATTATATGTTAAAAAACACTCCTACAATATTTCTTCAAATTTTAGCTAATATCCATATAAATTTTAGCGACTGTCAGAATGACTACAAGGATAATAGAAATGTTTGATTTCGTGTAGCCAAATAAGGGTTATATATGTTAAATTAACACAAGCTTCTTAAAGATGTAGAAATATGATTGAAACAATAGATATTCCAGAACAGTTTTTTCTGATATGCAGACAAATGACTGGAGATCTGTAACGTGTCAGTAGAATATTTTAAATATTCCATTTTAATTTCTTGTGAGATTTCTAAATAAGAAGGCAAACTATAAGAGCAAATTGATCTTGAGAAAGAAGGACAGAGCTGGAGGAGTCATGCTCCCTGACTTTAAACTATACTACAAAGCTACAGTAATCAAAACAGTATGGTACTGGCACAAAAACAGAAATATAGATCAATGGAACAGGAGAGAGAGCCCAGAAATAAACCCACACACTTATGGTCAATTAATCTATGATAAAGGAGGCAAGAATATACAATAGAGAAAAGAGAGTCTCTTCAATAAGTAGTGCTGGGAAAACTGGACAGCTACATGTAAAAGAATGAAATTAGAACATTCCCTAACACCATACACAAAAATAAACTCAAAATGGGTTAAAGACCTAAATGTAAGACTGGATACTATAAAACTCTTAGATGAAAACATAGAACACTCTTTGACATAGTCACAACAATATATTTTGGATCTGTCTCCTAAAGTAAATGAAATAAAAGCAAAAATAAACAAATGAGACCTAATTAAACTTAAAAGCTTTTGCAAGGCAAAGGAAACCATCAACAAAACAAAAAGACAACCTACTGAATGGGAGAAAATATTTGCAAATTATGTGACCAATAATGGATTACTCTCCAAAATACAAATCAACATCAAAAAAACAAGCAACCCAATAAGATAAGAAATGATTAGAAAAACTGAATAGACATTTTTTCCAAAGAGAAAATGAAGATGGCCAAGAAGCACATAAAAAGATGCTCAACATCACTAATCATCAGGGAAAAGCAAATCAAAACCACAATGAGATATCATGTCAGACTTGTCAGAATGATTAGTCAAAACAAACAAACAAACAAACAAACAGAAAGAATAAATGTTGACCAGGATGTGGAGAAAAGGGAACACTTGTACACTGTTGGTGGGAATGTAAATTGGTCCAGCCAGTGTGGAAAACAGTATGGAGGTTTCTCAAAAAACTACAAAAAGAACTACCATATGACCCAGAAATTCCACTGCTGGGTATACATCAAAAACAAAAACACTAATTCAAAAAGATGTATGCACCCCAATGTTCATCAAACCATTATTTACAATTCTCCAAGATATGGAAACAACCTAAGTATCCATCAACAGATGAATAGATAGAGAAGATGTGGTATAGATATTTAACGGAATACTACTTGGCCATTAAAAAGAATGAAATTTTGCCATTTGCAGCAACATGCATGGCTCTGGAGGGCATTATGCTAAGTGACATAAGCAGACAGCGAGAGACAAATACTGTATGTTATCACTTATATGTAGAATCTTAAAAATACAACAAACTAGTGAATATAACAAAAAAGAAGAAGTCTCAGATATGGAGAACAAATTAGTGGTTACCAGTGGGGGTGGGAGGGGCAATATAGGAGTGGGGGAGCGGGAGGTACAAAATACTGGGTGTGAGATAGGCTCAAGGATGTATTGTACAAAACAGGGAATATAGCCAATATTTTGTAATAACTGTAAATGGAAATTAAAGATGCAGATGTAGAGAATGGACTTGAGGACATGGGGAGGGGGAAGGGAAAGGTGGGACAAAGTGAGAGAGTAGCATTGACATATATACACTACCAGATGTAAAATAGATAGGTAGTGGGAAGCAGCTGTATCACACGGGGAGATCAGCTCGGTGCTTTGTGACCACCTAGAGAGGTGGGATAGGGAGGGTGGGAGGGAGACGCAAGAGGGAGGGGATATGGGGATATATGTATATGTATAGCTGATTCACTTTGTTATACAGCAGAAACTAACACAACATTGTAAAGCAATTATACTCCAATAAGCATGTTAAAAAACTGTATAAAAATTTTTGTATAAATAACAAAGCTCTGGCTCTGTTTTATAACTTTAAAATGTAGCTTTTAGATACTCTTTCATAGAAAGACAGTCTCCCCAAATGTAAAGGTGAGGAATTCAAGTTGTAAAACTTTATATAAAATCAAAGCTTTTGGAATTCTAAATATGTATCTATTGAGGCAATAGCACATTTAGCATTTTCTTTTAGGAAGACATTCAGAGAACACTCCTGGCTTTGAAATAATAGGAAAATTGAAAATGATTGTAAAGCAGAATCCATTATTTACTAAGAAAAGTACTCAGAGAGTAAGTATAATTCAGACCCTAATATCCTCCTGGGACTAGTTAAATGACTATTGATTCTGAGTGAGATTATCTTTATTTATTTTTTATTGAATATAGTTGATTTACAATGTTGTGTTAGTTTCAGGTGTACAGCAAAGTGGTTCATTTATACATCCATATATATGTATGTGTATATATGTATGTATATATATATATATATTTAGATTCTTTTCCCTTATAGGTTATTACAAAATATTGAATATAGTTCCCTATGCTATACAGTAGGTCCTTGTTAGTTATCTATTCTATACATAGTAGTGTGTATATGTTAATCCCAAACTCCTAATTCATCTCTCCCCCACCTAACACCCTTGGTAAGCATAAGTTTGTTTTCTATGTCTATTTCTGCTTTGTATACAAGTTCATTTGTATCATTTTTTTAGATTCCACATATAAGTGATCATAATATGATATTTGTCTTTTTCTGGCTTACTTACCTTAATATGATAATCTCTAGGTCCATCCACCTAGATGGCATTATTTCATTCTTTTTTATGGCTGAGTAATACTCCATAGTGTGTGTGTGTGTGTGTGTGTGTGTGTGTGTGTATACACACACACACACACACACCACGTCTTCTTTATCCATTTATCTGTCGATGGACATTTAGGTTGCTTCCATGTATTGGCCATTGTAAATAGTGCTGCAATGAACATTGGGGTGCATGTATCTTTTCCAATTATAGTCTTCTCCAGATATATGCTCAGGAGTGTTATTGCAGGATCATGTGGTAGCTCTATTTTTCATTGTTTTAAGGAACCTCCACATTATTTTTCATAGTGGATGCACCAACATACATTCCCATCAAGAGTGTACGGAGGTTCCCTTGTCTCCACATGCTCAACATTCGTTATTTGTGGTCTTTTTGATGAGAGTTATTCTGATAGGTGTGAGGTGATATCTCATTGTGGTGCTGATTTTCATTTCTCCGATGAGCATCTTTTCATGTGCCTTTATGCCATCTGTATGTCTTCTTTGGAAAAATGCCTGTTCAGGTCTTCTGCACATTTTTTAGTTGGGTTGTTTGATTTTTTGATTTTGAGTTGTATGCACTGTTTATATAATTTGGATACTAACCCCTTATGGGACATATCATTTGTAAATATTTTCTCCCATTCTGTAAGTTGTCTTTTTGTATTGTCAGTGGTTTCCTTTGTTATGCAAAAGCTTTTAAGTTTAATTATGCCCCATTTGTTTATTTTTGCTTTTATTTCCTTTGCTTTAGGAGACAGAGCCAGAAAAATATTGCTACAAAATATGTCAAATAGTGTTCTGCCTGCTTTTTGGCTAGGACTTTTATGGGTTCCCAGTCTTACACTTAGGTCTTTAATCCATTTTGAGTTTATTTTTGTATATGATGTTAGAAAATATTCTAATTTCATTTTTTACATGTAGCTGTCCAGTTTTCCCAGCACCACTTATTGAAGAAACTGGTCCAGAATGTGTTTCAGAGGTGAAGTAAAATGATCCAAAGACAAAAGAAGTATGGTTTACATAAGCTTATAGATATACCTTACTATTCAAATGCTATGTTATAACTTGTATAAGTAATTAACTCTTTGTACCACATGGTTACTTTTTCAATTATCAGATTATGTGCCTTAATTGAACTTTAATTTTCATTCCAAGACATTTTAATTCATGTTGGCATTCTTTGGGTACAACTTGTTTGGTCTGTTGATAATAACAAATGAATACATTCTCATTTTGATTGATAACAGATTTCCTTGTCTCTGGGGGCGTGGTTTTATCCCCTCCACCATGCTGAGTAGACGTCGCATCTTCCCACATCCCCCTCCACTGGCCAAATGGCCCCTTCCTGTTAGAAGCTTTGAAGTAATGAAATTGAAGTAACTGAAGTGAAAGTTACTTACTGAAATTTTTAAAAAGACAAAACAACCGTTTGAGGTAAGATTTTTTTTTTTTTAACTTTTTAAAATAAGTAAAGACTTTGAGGAATAAATGCCCTCACTTCACTTTGAAAGCCATTCAACAAAGTTCAAAAGAGCCAGATTTCCATTTTGTTCCACTTCTATAATAACTTTCCCTAATATAATAACAGCTCTTGTAATGTTATTGATTAGAAAAAGCATATTTAAGAAGCTTTTCAGAAATGTCTCCCAGATTTTTTATATCATCTTTACTTTGTGCTTTACTTACATATCAAATACCTGTTTGAGAAGGTCTTAGAGCCTGTCAGCTCTGAAAGGCTATCTGGATAACCTTCATAGCATTCCAAAAACATGCCTGTCAACAGAAAGCACTGACACCAAGTTGTGTAGCAGTGACAATTTGTATATTCAATCAAATCCCAGTTTTCTTTTTTCTGGCACAAAGAAAATCTGCATTGTCAATATCCTCCATGAACCTCCCACAAAACTTCACTCAGAGAAGGCTTCAAGTACAGTATAATATTGACAAAAGTCTAAATGGATACATCACACAGACACCAGTGAAGTATCCCCTATGTCTTCCTTTTTTAATTGTACTAAAATATACATAAAATAGAATTTACCAACTTAACCATTTTGAAATGTATAGTTCAGTGGTATTAAGTACATTCGCATTGTTATGCAATCATAACCACCAACCACCTCCGGAAGATTTTTTGTCTTGCAAAACTGAAACTCTACCATTAAACAAAAACTCCCCATTTCCTCTTCCCGCAGTATCTGGTAACTACCATTCTACTCTCTCTCTATGAATTTGACTATTCTAAGGTACCTCATATAAGAAGCTTCTATATTTGTGGAATCATATATGTGTTTTTGTGACTGGCTTATTTCACTTAGCATAATATTCTTAAGGCTAATACATGTTGTTGCATATTGTAGGATTTCCTTCCTTTATCTATTCATCTATTGATGAATACTTGGGTTGCTTCCACCTTTTGGCTATTATGAATAATGCTACCATGAACATAGACATACAAATATCTCTTCGAGACCTGGATTTCAATTCTTTTTGATATATACCCTGTAGTAGAATTGCAGGATCCTATGGTATTTCTATTTTTCATTTTTTGAAGAATCCCCATACTATTTTCCATAGAAAATACACCATTTTACATTTCTAGCAATAGAGCAAAAGAGTCCCAATTTTTCCACATCATGGCCAATACTTGTTATTTTCTGTTTTTTTTATTTTTATTTTTTTGATAGTAACCATCCTCATGAATGTGAAGTTGTATCTCATTGTGGTTTTGATTGGCATTTCCATAATTATTAGTGATGTACATATTTTCATGTGTTGATTGGCCATTTATAAATCTTCTTTGGAGAAATGTCTATTCAAGATCTTTACCCATATTTTAATTGGGTTCTTTGGGTTTTATTGTTGAGTTATAGGAGTTCATATATTCTGGATATTAAGCCCTTATTAGATATTTGATCTACTAATATTTTCTCCCATTCCATGGGTTACTTTTCATTCTGTTGATTGTGTCCTTTAACGCACAGAAGTTTTAGTTTTAATTTAGTCCAATTTATCTACAGTTTTGGTTGTTGTTGCCTGGGCTTTTGGAGTCATAACCAAGAAATAATCACCAAATGCAATGCTATGAAGCTTTTCCCCATTGTTTTCATCTAAAAGTTTTATAGTGTTAGCTTTACCCTTAAATCTTTGATCCATTTTGAGTTAATTTTGGGATATAGTGTAAAGTATGGGTTCAACTTCAGTTTTGCTTGTGGATATCCAGTGTTTCGAAAACTATTGAAAAGACTATCCTTACCCCATTGAATGGTCTTGGTACTCTAGTCAAAAATCATTTGACCATATATGCAATGGTCTACTTCTGAGCTCTCTATTCTGCTCCATTGGCCTATACATTTATCTTTGTGCCACTACCACACTGTATTGATTACTCTAGCTTTATAGTAAGCTTGAAATTAAGAAGTGTGAGACCTCCAAGTTTGTTCTTCATTTTCAACATTTCTTTGGTTATTTGGGGTAACTTGAGATTATATATGGAGTTCTGGATAGATTTTTCTACATTTGAAAAAATACTGTTGGGATTGCATTGAACCTGTAGATCACTTTGGGTAGTAATAACATCTGCACAATAGTCTTTCAATTCATAAACACAGGATATCTTTACTTTTGTCTCTTAACTTTCTTCAGCAACATTTTGTAGTTTTTATTGTACAAGTCTCTCCTCTCCTTGGTTTATTCCTAAGTATTTTATTCTTTTTGATGTCATGGTAAATAGAATGGCTTTCTTAATTTCCTTTTCAGATGATTCATTTTTAGTATATCAAAAGGCAAATATTTTTTCTATGTTGATTTTGTATCCTGCAACTTTACCGAATCTGTTGCAATTCTTAATTCTGCTTCTCAAACTTTCAAAAATTTTCTGAGATTCAAATGCAAAAGAATAAATAATTTATTCATGTTGTTGCAACAGGGAGAACACCTTGAGGGATTTTGTCTCCAAACATGGAAAATTTAGAGGAATTTTATAGAAAAAAGAGACAAAATTGTCAAAGTACCAGCAGTATGTTTGGTTTGGTGGGCTTGTGTAAAGTAGTTACTGCAATCTTTTAGTAAGAAGTTGTTTTTCTTTGATATTTGGCTTGTCTCCATCTGCTAATATCTTTTTCTCGGAATTCTTAACTCAAATAAGGAATTTACACGGAGTTTGTTAATCTCTATGCCAGGGAGCAAGGGGGCTAGTATTAATTCACAGACTATTTTATAGTTCTGTACATGCTCATCAGGAAATTGATTCCAAAAGTTTATTATTTAATAGTTCATATGGGACTTCCCTGGTGGTCTTGTGGTTAAGAATCCACCTTCCAATGCAGGGTATGCAGGTTTGATCCCTGGTCAGGGAACTAAGATCCCACGTGCCACGGGGCAACTAAGCCCATGCACAGCAACTACTGAGCCCACGTGCCACAACTAAAGAGAAGCTCATGCGCCACAATGAAGAGCCTGTGTGCCACAGTGAAATATCCCACATGCTGCAATGAAGATCACATGTGCCACAACTAAGACCCAATGCAGCCAAATTTAAAAAAAATGTAAAAAATAGTATATATACCATCTGCCTTGAATTATCTTCATGTAAAAAGTCTGGTAATTTCTTTCAAAAAAGACTACATGACTTTGTGCTTTGTGCTTGGTGAGTGATCTACAGTGATGCATTACTGACACAAAATTACTTCTAATTCAGACTCACTGCTAAAGGTTATTTCATTTTGAAGAACCATAGCACAATGTGCATGTACGCACACACACACACACACACACACGCACACACACACACACACACAAAGTAACTTATGTGGCTTTGGGTAATCAAACATTTTTAGAATGTCAGAATCTGAAGGTCTAAATGACTGAATATGTAATCTGGTGTGAGTGTAAACTCACAGACAAATATGAGCCATGTATGTGTTGTTTAACTTGCCCAGTGTTAACTTATTTGAGCTCATGGCTTAACATTAACAATCAGCAATTATATTTTAAACTTGGGATTTACAGGTTTAAAAAAAAATCCAAGTATCTAGAAATAATGAGCCTGCATTCCCTAAGGCAGTAATGAGCTGGAATTCAAGAGCAACTGACCATTTAGGTCAGGCTAGCACTCTGCCTGCCACAGTCCTCACCAGGCCTGCTTCAATTATGTAGGTTTATCTGCCTGGCCCTGTAGCCATTTGAGTTTCCATCCCCTATGGAGTCACACTTCTTACTTTCCACATGATGATACTGAGGGTCAGAGGGCCAAGTTGCCTTTCCACGACAACTCTGAAGGCAGAGATCACACTAGAACCGTGTCTCTGCTACCCAATGTTTTCTGTGAAGATAAATTGCTTCTACTAGGGACTGCTACTATTCCCTTCCTGGAGGGAAGCCAGAGCACGTTGGCTTTCAGTAGTGAGAGTTATATGCCCATTGCAAAATTAATTTTGTCACCCTAGCTACAAAAGTCATTTATCCATACTACAGCTTCTGAACAGAAAGCAAAAGAAAAGCTGGAAGAATAAGTAGCAAAGATAAATCATTCCATGTTTCTTTGATGTCTGATCTAGCCTTTGGGGTTCAGTATTCTATTGCATGTAAGATCATGCACAGATCTATGACTTGAGTCCAAAGTCCAATTTTGGCAGGGAAAACAAAAGAGTGCAAATTGGCTTTTGGATCCTGTGTAGATGCTCAGTCAGAATTGTTCTGTGATGTGCAGGCTTTCTGCAATCTGCCGTGCATTGTTGGATTTACTACCTGCTTTGCAAACTCTTGAGTCTCTGATATTTTAAAATTGGAAATAAAAGACTGAACTAAATAAACTTTGGTTCAACTTTGGTCTTACAACTATCATACTTAACTAGAAACAATTAACTAGAGTTGTCCATGTTACCTTACTCGTATTTCCTACTAGTTTGCATAAAGTTTTTCTATTCCGATAGCACTTGTCAGGAAGATAGTTACCAGCAGTTTAGGCATCTGAAGGTAGTGCACAAGACAGAAATTGGAAATGGTATAAGATAATTAATGTTTAGGCCCAAAGCAGTGCAGTACAACAAAAAGGGAGGTGCACTTACGGCCAGAAGAACTGAATTCCATTCTGAGATCTGCCACTAACAAACTACGTACACTTGGGCAAATCATTTAACCTCTGTGAACTTTAGGTTCCTTTTTGTTAAAATGCAAGTGGTAGCAACTATAATCCAATAAAAATTAATTTTAAAAAATAGAAAAAAAATTCAAGTGGTGAATAAGATGCTTTCTAAATCTGAAATTCTACCATTCTGGTTTAAGCACTGTTTGGGTAATTGTCATCCATATGCAGTTATAAAATTGTTGAAGTAAAAGTCATCTGAATTTCAGTGCTAATTGGCAGCAGTAGCCTTCATAAGCTCAGATAGATTGAGGTACTAATTAGGTAGGAATAGGGATTCCAAATCTCCAGGTAGCTAGATGTTGGTATCACTGAGTGTTTATTTTTATTTTGTCCAAAAATAAACTACTTTTTCCCTTCAAACTTAAGATCCGGCTAAGCCCTACCAGCTTCTTGGCCATTTTCATTCTTCTGGGTCTATATCCCAGTCCTTTCCTTCAGATTCCTACCACTCCAAATTCTAGTGAGAAGACAGAGGAATATGCATGTCAAAAAGAGCATGAGAGAAGGGATAGGTGTAGAGAAAAGGCAGACAGAAAACAGGAGATAAAGGTGGGGGTAAGGAAGTAAGACATAAGGAAAGAGGTAAGAGGTAAGGAAACAGATAGGAAGACAAAGAAAGATGGGCACAGAAATAGACACAGAGAAACATGTTGATTCAGTCTAAGGCCTGGAGTTGGCTAGGTCCAAGATGCTGCTTCTGGATTATGGGCTATATGGTGAGAACATTCATTCCCAAGAATATCAGTGAATTGCATCATTGTTTCCCTGGAAATGAATTCCTTGGTCAGAAGCAAACTTTCATGGAATCCTCTGATGGTGAATAAGGTATTAATTAATCTGTAGATAGTAATGTTAGCAGAAGCCTGATGGCCAGGGCAGGCAAATTTTCATACAACATAACTGTCTGCTCCGCTGAGAAAAAAATTGCTGCCTTCTCTGTTGTGGAAAAGCCTCAAAGTAATAAACTCACCACAATGTGGATGGATGATCACCTCAGGCCATAGTCCATAATAGGGCTCAACATTGGCCCCTGCTGCTGACAAAGTACTCATCAGTGGCAGAATCTACATCAGCCTTAATGAAGGTTAAACCATGTATTTTAGCACAAGTAAAGCCTCAATCCTTTGTGCTATTTTCACATTCTACACAAGCCCACTGAACAAGCATAAGGATAGATGGAGAAAGACAGTCAAAGACCTCTGAAGACCAAGACAAATTGTTCACTTTATCAATGACACCCCCCTCTGCAGTGGCTTCCCTTTGGGAAGTATTCAAATGGAACACAAATACTCTCACCCTTGGGCTCAATCCAAGAGGTCCATCCACATACATCATACATTTTTCTCAAAACTCCTTCTCACCAGTTCTCCTATCTTGTGTCTTCTAAGCCTCCCTGCCATCCAGTCAAACTACTGAATGATGCTGATGAAGTGGCATAGATTTTTCATTCTCTCCATGTCTCTTTCTCATAAAAGTAAACAATCAGATGTAATACTCAAAGTCCTTCTTACCATGAAAATTTCTCATCCTCTTTGGAGGCTGATACTATATTGGATATACTATTTGAATATGATATTATAGCAATAAACTTACAGCAGTTGTTGATGTATCCTGCAGAATCATCTTTATATCAACTCATGCTTTCATCCTTTGTTAATTGTCCATAAGGAACTCCCCGTGAGGCTGTAGGTGTGGAGGAAAACATGACAACGCAACAAGAGTAGGTACACTGGGAGTTTGAGCCACCTGCTCATGTAGCTTACTTGAGCCTTACTTATGCCTTATTTTGATAATAATGGAGTGCCACTAAACACACTCAATTTTATTGTTTGGTGTATCAAAATGACATCCATTTTATTAGAGAAAGCTCAATTCTTGAGGTCATATGACATCCATGGTCAGGCATTTAGTTTCTATACGAGTCCAGTAGCAATAGGCCAATATATCTTCCACACATTTGAAATAATTGAGTAGAATGGGAATCACCATCCCTTGCATTTTGCAAGTTTCCCATGATGATACTAATCTCTACAACTCAGCAATATAGTATTGTTTTGGTTCCTTATTTATTTTGTGAGCATGTAGTTCCAAGGGCTTTCACTTGGCCTTTCTTACCAGAGTAGTCTCATGCTATGAATCAGGTAGCCAACAGAGGGAGTCTTTTATAACATGAACTTCTATTCTAAAACTTTTAGAGATATAATTCACATATCATAAAATCAACCATTTTAAAATTTGCACTTCAGTAGTTTTAGTATAGTCACAGAGTTCTGCAACCATTCCCACAATTTAGAACATTTTATTTATTTATTTAGTTAGTTAGTTGCATCTGGTCTTAGTTGCGGCACACGGGATCTTTGTTGCAGCATGTGGGATCTTTCATTGTGGCATGCTGGCTCTTCGTTGTGGCACATGGGCTTCTCTTTTGTTGTGGTGTGCAGGCTCCAGAGTGTGCAGGCTCAGTAGTTGTGGCACACAGCTTCTCTAGTCGTGGCACGCAGATCTAGAGCACATGGGCTTACTTGCCCCATGGCATGTGGGATCTTAGTTCCCCGACCATGGATTGAACCCATGTCCCCTGCGTTGGAAGGCAGATTCTTAAACACTGGACCATGAGGGAAGTCCCTAGAACATTTAAATTAGGCTAAATATATAGAAACCCCATCTCCATTAGCAGTCAGTCTCAAACTTTCCCCAACCCCAACCTCAGACCTAGACAACTATTAATCTTCTCTCTGCCTCTAAAGATTTGCTTATTTGGTGTGGGGGGGGGGGCAATGTAGGGGTGGGGGACTGGGAGGTACAAACTATTGGGTGTAAGATAGGCTGAAGGAAGTATTGTACAACATGGGGAATATAGCCAATATTTTGTAATAATTGTAAATGGAAAGTAACCTTTAAAATAATATTAAAAATTTTTTTAAATAAAAAAATAAGATTTGCTTACTTTGGAGCTTTCATATAAAGGAAATCCTACAGTATGTGATCCTTTGTTTCTGTCTTCTTTCATTTGGCATAATGTTTTCAAGGTACATCCATGTTTTCACATGTAACAGGACTTCATTATTGTTTATGGCTGAATAATACTCCATTGTATGACTACCACAATTTACTTATCCAGTTGTCAATTTATAGATATTTGGTTTGTTTCCAGTTTTTGGCTATTATGAATAATGCTGCTATGAATATCCATGTATAAGATTTTTATAGATATGTTTTTATTTTGGAAGGTATATACCTAGCATTGGAATGGCTGAGTCATGAGGTAACTCCATATTTTATTTTTGAGGAATCACCAAAGGGTTTTCCACAGCAGCTAAACCATTTTATATTCCCACCAACAATATAAGTGGGTTCAAATTTCCCCATATTCTTGCCAGCACATATTTTGTGTGTTTTGTAAAAAAAAATATAAAATAAAAATTATAGGTATTTTAGTGGGTGTGAAGTGGCATCACATTATGGTTTTAATATGCATTTTTTTAATGACTAATGATGTTCAGGATTTATTCATGTGCTTATTGGTCATTTGTATTATTATCTTCTTTAAAGAACTGTCTATTCTGATCCTTCGCCCATTTTTAAATTCGGTTCTTCATCTTTTTCTTGTTGAATTGTAAGAGTACTTTATATATTCTGGATATTAAGCCATTATGAGATATATGATTTGCAAATATTTTCTCTCATTATGTAAGTAGTCTTTTTACTTTTTGAATAATGTTCTTTGACATACAAAAGTTATTTTTTTTCCTTCTTTTAAATTTAATTTTTATCAGACTATATTTGATTTACAATGTTGTGTTAGTTTCAGGTGTACAGCAAAGTGAATCAGTTATACATATACATATATCCACACTTTTTTAGATTCTTTTCCCATTTAGGTCACCACAGAACATTGAGTAGAGCTCCCTGTGCTATACAGCAGGTCCTTATTAGTTATCTATTTTATATATAGTAGTGTGTATATGTGAATCCCAATATTGCAATTCCCCCCCACCGTAACCATAAGTTTGTTTTCTACATCTGTGATTCTATTTCTGTTTTGTAAATAAGTTCATTTGTACCATTTTTTTTTTATATTCCACATATAAGTGATATCATATGATATTTCTCTTTCTCTGTCTGACTTACTTCACTCCGTGTGACAATCTCTAGGTATATCCATGTTGCTCCAAAAGGCATTATTAAATTCTTTTTATGGCTGAGTAATATTCCATTGTACGTATGTGCCACATCTTCTTTATCCATTCCTCTGTTTTTGGACATTTAGGTTGCTTCATGTCTTGGCTATTGTTAATAGTGCTGCAATGAACATTGGGGTGCATGTATCTTTTTGAATTATGGTTTTCTCCAGATATATGCCTAGGAGTGGGATTGCTGGATCAAATGATAATTCAATATTTAGTTTTTTAGGGATCCTCCATACTGTTCTCTATAATGGTTGTACCATTTTACATTCCCACCAACAACATAGGAGGGTTCCCTTTTCTCCACACCCTCTCCAGCATTCATTGTTTGCAGATTTTTGGATGATGGCCATTCTAACTGGTGTGAGGTGATACCTCACTGTAGTTTTGATTTGCAGTTCTCTTAATAATTAGCAGTGTTGACCATCTTTTCATGTGCTTTTGGCCATCTGTATGTCTTCTTTGGAGAAATGTCTATTTAGATCTTCCACCCATTTTTTGACTAGGTTGTTTGTTTTTTTGATATTGAGCTGCATGAGCTATTTGTATATTTTGGAGTTTAATCCCTTGTCAGTCTCTTCATTTTCAAATATTTCCTCCCATTCTGTAGGTTGTCTTTTCATTTTGTTTATGGCTTCCTTTGCTGTGCAAAAGCTTTTAAACTTAAATAGGTTCCTTTTGTTTATTTTTGTTTTTATTTTCATTACTCTAAGAGGTGGATCAAAAAGGATCTTGCTGTGATTTATGTCATAGAGTGTTCTGCCTGTGTTTTCCTCTAAGAGATTTATAGTATTCGGCCTTACATTTAGGTCTTTAATCCACTTTGAGTTTATTTTTGTGTATGGTGTTAGGGAATGTTCTAATTTCATTCTTTTATCTGTAGGTGTCCAGTTTTCCCAACACTACTTATTGAAAACACTGTCTTTCCTCCATTGTATATTTTTGCCTCCTTTGTCATAGATTAGTTAACCATAAGTGCATGGGTTTATCTCTGGACCTTCTATCCTGTTCCATTGATCTATATTTCTGTTTTTGTGCCAGTGTCATACTGTTTTGATTACTGTAGCTTTGTAGTATAGTCTGAAGTCAGGGAGCCTGATTCTTGTACTCAGAAAACTATAAGGTGCTGATGAAAGAAATGAAAGATGACACAAACAGATGGAGAGATATACCAGGTTCTTGGATTGGAAGAATCAATATTGTCAAAATGACTATACTACCCAAAGCAATCTACAGATTCAACACAATACCTATCAAACTACCAATGGCATTTTTCACAGAATTAGAACAAAACATTTTTTAATTTGTATGGAAACATAAAAGACCCCAAAAGGTCAAAGCAATCTTGAAAAACACACTTTTTAATTTTGATGATATCCAATTTATCTATTTTTTTTCTTTTGTTGTGCAATCTTGGTGCCTGCTATAGGCTGAATTGTTTCCCTCTAAAATTCCTATGTTGATGTTCCAACCCCAGTACCTCAGAATGTGACTAAGTTTGGAGATAGAGTCTTTAAAGAGGTTATTAATGTAAAATAATGTCATTAGGATGGGCTTTAATCCAATATGAGTGATGTCTTTTCAAGAAGAGATTCAGATGCAGACATACAGAAGGAAACCACGTGAAAATACAAAGATACAGACATACAGAGGAAAACCATGTGAAAATACAAGGAGAAGACAGCTATCAACAAGCCAAGGAGAGAAACCACAGAAGAAACCAATCCTGATGACACATTTGTCTCAGGCTTGTAGTGTCCAGAATTGTAAGAGAATCAATTTCTGTCACTTAAGCCACCCAGTCTATGGTAGTCTGTTATTGTAGTCCTATGAAACTAATGCAGTGTTATATCTAAGATTCCATTGCCAAATCCAAGACTCATGAATGTTTTACCCCTGTTTTCTTATAAGAATTTTGTGGTTTTCAGACGTGTATTAGTCAGTTTGAGCAACCATAACAAAACATCAGAGGCTAGGTGGCTTAAATAACAGAAATTTATTTTCTTACAGTTTTGGAAGCTAAAAGTCCAAGATCAAAGTGCCAACAGGATTGGTGTCTGGTAAGGCCTCTCTTCCAAGTTTACAGATGGCTGCCTTCTTGATGTATCTTCACATGGCCTTTACTCTGTGACCATGGAAAAAGAAAGCAATCTCTGCTGTCTCTTCCTTTTTTTATACGGACACCAGTCCTATCAGATTAGGGCCTCACCCTTATGACTTTATTTAACCTTAATTAACTCTCCAAATAAAAGGCCCTGTCTCCAAATATACTCACATTGGGGGATAGCACTTCAACATATGAATTTTAGAGAGACATAATTCAGTCCATAACAGCTGGGATCTATATATAACACTCTACTCGGCAAGTGTATAATGCACCTTATTCTCAAATGCACAGCTGAATACTGGACAGAGATTTCCTTACATGCCTGGAATCAACATGTCTCCCACCCTTTGCCAACAGTCTCTACATGTGTTTGTTCACATGAATTCAGCACTCTGGAGGCTTACAACTCAGCCTTAGCCTTCACTTGCTGCTTGTACAATGTCTCAAAGTCAGCACAGATAATTGTTTATGTATTTCTGGGGATTGGCATAGCCCTACAAATGTGCATCTTAGACTTTCAGAATCTCTTGGAGGTTTTCAAAGCTTCCTGTACACATTTCATTTCCCATTTTTCCTCTTAAGGTTTTGGCCAGCATCTTGTTGGCCCCAACTGTTACTTGTAGACTCAGACAGCTGAGATATTACACAATTCCTGCTAAAATGTTTGGACAAATGCATTAGAGATAGAGCTTTCCACTGAGTTAGCTCTGAGTCAACTCAAATAACAAGCCCTGTGAATGGGTCTTCTCCCAGGGGCTGCAACACAGGTCAAATAGTGATGACTATCTGAGGATGGGACTCTTTATTAGCTCCAAAGGTGGGCTGATGATTTTCACAACGAATGGGATTGTGAGGTTTCTCAACGTCAAGGATACCACAGAGCTGGGAAGAGAACAATTGTAGTAGGCCAAGTTAAAATATCACAAACCCTACTATTCTTACCAATGCTCAGAAGTATTTATTGGATAAACTCTCCTTAGATTTTTTTTTAACATCTTTATTGGAGTATAATTACTTTACAATGGTGACTTACTTTCTGCTTTATAACAAAGTGAATCAGTTATACATATACATATGTACCCATATCTCTTCCTTCTTGCATCTCCCTCCCTCCCACCCTCCCTATCCCACCCCTCTAGGTGGTCACAAAGCACCGACCTGATCTCCCTGTGCTATGTGGTTGCCTCCCACTAGCTATCTATTTTAAGTTTGGTAGTGTATATATGTCCATGCCACTCTCTCACTTTGTCCCAGCTTACCCTTCCCCCTCCCCATATTTTCAAGTCCATTCTCTAGTAGGTCTGTGTCTTTATTCTCGTCTTGCCACTAGGTTCTTCATGACCTTTTTTTTTCCCCCTTAGATTCCATATATATGTGTTAGCATACTGTATTTGTTTTTCTCTTTCTGACTTACTTCACTCTGTATGACAGACTCTAACTCCATCCAACTCACTACAAATAACTCAATTTCGTTTCTTTTTATGTCTGAGTAATATTCCATTGTATATATGTGCCACATCTTCTTTATCCATTCATCCGATGATGGACATTTAGGTTGCTTCCATTCCTGGCTATTGTAAATAGAGCTGCAATGAACATTTTGGTACATGACTCTTTTTGAATTATGGTTTTTTCAGGATATATGCCCAGTAGTGAGATTGCTGGGTCGTATGATAGTTCTATTTCTAGTTTTTTAAGGAACTAAAAAGGTGTTCCCTTTTCTCCACACCCTTTCCAGGATTTATTGTTTCTAGATTTTTTGATGATGGCCATTCTGACTGGTGTGAGATGATATCTCATTGTAGTTTTGATTTGCATTTCTCTAATGATTAATGATGTTGAGCATTCTTTCATATGTTTGTTGGCAATCTGTATATCTTCTTTGGAAAAATGTCTATTTAAGTCTTCTGCCCATTTTTCGATTGGGTTGTTTGTTCTTTTGTTATTGAGCTGCATGAGCTGCTTGTAAATTTTGGGGATAAATCCTTTGTCAGTTGCTTCATTTGCAAATATTTTCTCCCATTCTGAGGGTTGTCTTTTGGTCTTGTTTAGGGTTTCCTTTGCTGTGCAAAAGCTTTTAAGTTTCATTAGGTCCCATTTGTTTATTTGTGTTTTTATTTCCATTTCTCTAGGAGCTGGGTCAAAAAGGATTTTGCTGTGATTTATGTCATAGAGTGTTCTGCCTATGTTTTCCTCTAAGAATTTGATAGTGAATGGCCTTACATTTAGCTCTTTAATCCATGCTGAGTTTATTTTTGTGTATGGTGTTAGGGAGTGTTCCAATTTCTTACTTTTACATGTACCTGTCCAGTTTTCCCAGCACCACTTATTGAAGAGGCTGTCTTTTCTCCACTGTATATGCTTGCCTCCTTTATCAAAGAGAAGGTGACCATATGTGCGTGGGTTTATCTCTGGGCTTTCTACACTATTCCATTGATCTATATTTCTGTTTTTGTGCCAGTACCAAACTGTCTTGATTACTGTCGCTTTGTAGTATAGTCGGAGGTCAGGGAGCCTGATTCCTCCAACTCCGTTCTTCGTTCTCAAGATTGCTTTGGCTATTCGGGATCTTTTGTGTTTCCATACAAATTGTGAAATTTTTTGTTCTGGTTTTGTGAAAAATGCCAGTGGTAGTTTGATAGGGATTACATTGAATCTGTAGATTGCTTTGGGTAGTAGAGTCATTTTCACAAT
Source organism: Eschrichtius robustus (assembly GCF_028021215.1). Lineage (NCBI taxonomy): Eukaryota > Metazoa > Chordata > Mammalia > Artiodactyla > Eschrichtiidae > Eschrichtius > Eschrichtius robustus. Next base: position 77,045,504 of record NC_090845.1, on the reverse strand, counting down.
GTTGATTCTTCCAATCTAAGAACATGGTATATCTCTCCATCTATTTGTATCATCTTTAACTTCTTTCATCAGTGTCTTATAATTTTCTGCATACAGGTCTTTTGTCTCCTTAGGTAGGTTTATTCCTAGATATTTTATCCTTTTTGTTGCAATGGTAAATGGGAGTGTTTTTTTAATTTCACTTTCAGATTTTTCTTCATTCGTGTATAGGAATGAAAGAGATTTCTGTGCATTAATTTTGTATCCTGCTACATTACCAAATTCATTGATTAGCTCTAGTAGTTTTCTGGTAGCAGCTCTAGGATTCTCTATGTATAGTATCATGTCATCTGCAAACAGTGACAGCTTTACTTCTTTACCGATTTGGATTCCTTTTATTTCTTTTTCTTCTCTGATTGCTGTGGCTAAAACTTCCAAAACTATATTGAATAATAGTGGTGAGAGTGGGCAACCTTGTCTTGTTCCTGATCTTAGTAGAAATGGTTTCAGTTTTTCACCATTGAGGACGATGTTGGTTGTGCGTTTGTCATATATGGCCTTTATTATGTTGAGGAAAGATCCCTCTATGCCTACTTTCTGCAGGGCTTTTACCATAAATGGGTGTTGAATTTTGTTGAAAGCTTTCTCTGCATCTATTGAGATGATCATATGGTTTTTCCCCTTCACTTTGTTAATATGGTGTATCACGTTGATTGATTTGCGTATATTGAAGAATCCTTGCATTCCTGGAATAAACCCCACTTGATCATGGTGTATGATCCTTTTAATGTGCTGTTGGATTCTGTTTGCTAGTATTTTGTTGAGGATTTTTGCATCTATGTTCATCAGTGATATTGGCCTGTAGTTTTCTTTCTTTGTGACATCTTTGTCTGGTTTTGGTATCAGGGTGATGGTGGCCTTGAAGAATGAGTTGGGGAGTGTTCCTCTCTCTGCAATATTTTGGAAGAGTTTGAGAAGGATAGGTGTTAGCTCTTCTCTAAATGGTTGATAGAATTCACCTGTGAAGCCATCTGGTCCTGGGCTTTTGTTTGTTGGAAGATTTGTTATCACAGTTTCAATTTCAGTGCTTGTGATTGGTCTGTTCATATTTTCTATTTCTTCCTGGTTCAGTCTCGGCAGGTTGTGCATTTCTAAGAATTTGTCCATTTCTTCCAGGTTGTCCATTTTATTGGCATAGAGTTGCTTGTAGTAATCTCTCGTGATCGTTTGTATTTCTGCAGTGTCATTTGTTTCTTCTCCTTTTTCATTTCTAATTCTATTGATTTGAGTCTTCTCCCTTTTTTCTTGATGAGTCTGGCTAACGATTTATCAATTTTGTTTATCTTCTCAAAGAACCAGCTTTTAGTTTTATTGATCTTTGTTATCGTTTCCTTCATTTCTTTTTCATTTGTTTCTGATCTGATGTTTATGATTTCTTTCCTTCTGCTAACTTTGAGGGTTTTTTGTTCTTCTTCCTCTAATTGCTTTAGGTGCAAGGTTAGGTTGTTTATTTGAGATGTTTCCTGTTTCTTGAGTTAGGCTTGTATTGCTATAAACTTCCCTCTTAGAACTGCTTTTGCTGCATCCCATAGGTTTTGGGTCGTCGTGTCTCCATTGTAATTTGTTTCTAGGTTTTTTTTGATTTCCCCTTTGATTTCTTCAGTGATCACTTCGTTATTAAGTAGTGTATTGTGTAGCCTCCATGTGTTTGTATTTTTTACAGATCTTTTCCTGTAATTGATATCTAGTCTCATAGCACTGTGGTCGGAAAAGATATTTGATATGATTTCAATTGTCTTAAATTTACCAAGGCTTGATTTGTGACCCAAGATATGATGTATCCTGGAGAATGTTCCATGAGCACTTGAGAAAAATGTGTATTCTGTTGTTTTTAGGTGGAATGTCCTATAAATATCAATTAAGTCGATCTTGTTTAATGTATCATTTAAAGCTTTTGTTTCCTTTTTTATTTTTATTTTGGATGATCTGTCCATTGGTGAAAGTGGGGTGTTATAGTCCCCTACTATGTTTGTGTTACGGTCGATTTCCCCTTTGATGGCTGTTAGTATTTTCCTTATGTATTGTGGTGCTCCTATGTTGGGTGCATAAATATTTACAATTGTTATATATTCTTCTTGGATCAATCCCTTGATCATTATGTACTGTCCTTCTTTGTCTCTTCTAATAGTCTTTATTTTAAAGTCTATTTTGCCTGATAGAAGAATTGCTACTCCAGCTTTCTTTTGATTTCCATTTGCATGGAATATCTTTTTCCATCCCCTCACTTTCAGTCTGTATGTGCCTCTAGGTCTGAAGTGGGTCTCTTGTAGACAGCATATATATGGGTCTTGTTTTTGTATCTATTCAGCCAGCCTGTGTCATTTGGTGGGAGCATGTAATCCATTTACATTTAAGGTAATTATCGATATGTATGTTCCTACTCGCATTTTCTTAAATGTTTTGGGTTTGTTATTGTAGGTGTTTTCCTTCTCTTGTGTTTCTTGCCTAGAGAAGTTCCTTTAGCATTTGTTGTAAAGCTGGTTTGGTGGTTCTGAACTCTCAGCTTTTGCTTGTCTGTAAAGTTTTTAATTTCTCCAACAAATGTGAATGAGATTCTTGCTGGGTAGATTAATCTTGGTTGTAGTTTTTTCTCCTTCATCACTTTAAATATGTCCTGCCACTCCCTTCTGGCTTGCAGAGTTTCTGCTGAAAGATCAGCTGTTAACCTTATGGGGACTCCCTTGTGTGTTATTTGTTGTTTTTCCCTTGCTGTTTTTAATATGTTTTCTTTGTATTTAATTTTTGATAGTTCGAGTAATATGTGTCTTGCCGTGTTTCTCCTTGGATTTATCCTGTATGGGACTCGCTGTGCTTCCAGGGCTTGATTAACTATGTCCATTCCCATATTAGGGAGGTTTTCAACTATAATCTCTTCAAATATTTTCTCAGTCCCTTTCTTTTTCTCTTCTTCTGGGACCCCTATAATTCGAATGTTGGTGCGTTTAATGTTGTCCCAGAGGTCTCTGAGACTGTCCTCAGTTCTTTTCATTCTTTTTTCTTTATTCTGCTCTGCAGTAGTTATTTCCACTATTTTATCTTCCAGGTCACTTATCCGTTCTTCTGCCTCAGTTATTCTGCTATTGATCCCTTCTAGAGTATTTTTAATTTCATTTATTGTGTTGTTCATCGTTGTTTGTTTCCTCTTTAGTTCTTCTACGTCCTTGTTAAATGTTTCTTGCATTTTGTCTATTCTGTTTCCAAAATTTTGGATCATATTTACTCTCATTATTCTGAATTCTTTTTCAGGCAGACTGCCTATTTCCTCTTCATTTTTTAGGTCTGGTGTGTTTTAACCTTGCTCCTTCATCTGCTCTGTGTTTTTCTGTCTTCTCATTTTGCTTATCTTACTGTGTTTGGGGTCTCCTTTTCGCAGGTCACAAGTTTGTAGATTTCATTGTTTTTGGTGTCTGTCCCCAGTGGCTAAGGCTGGTTCAGTGGGCTGTGTAGGCTTCCTGGTGGAGTGGACTAGTGCCAGTGTTCTGGTGGATGAGGCTGGATCTTGTCTTTCTGGTGGGCAGGTCTGCATCTGGTGTTGTGTTTTGGCGTGTCTGTGGCCTTATCATGATTTTAGGCAGCCTCTCTGCTAATGGATGTGGCTGTGTTCCTGTCTTGCTAGTTGTTTGGCAGTGTGTCCAGCACTGTAGCTTGCTGGTCGTTGAGTGAAGCTGGGTCTTGGTGTTGAGATGGAGATCTCTGGGAGATTTTCACCGTTTGGTATTACGTGGAGCTGGGAGGTCTCTTGTGGACCAGTGTCCTGAAGCTGGCTCTCCCACCTCAGAGGCACAGCCCTGATGCCTGGCTGGAGCACCAAGAGCCTTTCATCCACACAGCTCAGAATAAAAGGGAGAAAAAAAAGAAAGAAAGAAAGAGGATAAAAAAATAAAATAAAATAAAGGTAAAATAAAATAAAGTTATTAAAATAAAAAATAAGTATTAAGAAAAAAAATTTTTAAGTTAAAAAAAAACAAAAAGACGGACAGAACCTTAGGGCAAATGGTGAAAGCAAAGCTATACAGACAAAATCTCACACAGAAGCATACACATACACAATCACAAAAATAGGAAAACGGAAAAAAATAATGTATCTTGCTCCCAAAGTCCACCTCCTCAATTTGGGATGATTCGTTGTCTATTCAGGTATTCCACAGATGCAGGTACATCAAGTTGATTGTGGAGCTTTAATCTGCTGCTTCTGAGGCTGCTGGGAGAAATTTTCCTTTCTCTTCTTTGTTCACACAGCTCCCGGGGTTCCGCTTTGGATTTGGCCCCACCTCTGCATGTAGGTCACCTGAGGGCATCTGTTCTTCGTTCAGACAGGACGGGGTTAAAGGAGCAGCTGCTTTGGGGGCTCTGGCTCACTCAGGCCGGGGGGAGGGAGGGGTCCGGATGCGGCCTGAGCCTGCGGAGGCAGAGGCCAGCGTGACTTTGCACCAGCCTGATGCACACCGTGCATTCTCCTGGCGAGGTTGTCCCTGGATCATGGGACCCTGGCAGTGGCGGGCTGCACAGGCTCCCGGCAGGGGTGGTGTGGAGAGTGACCTGTGCTCACACACAGGCTTCCTGGTGGCGGCAGCAGCATCCTTAGCGTCTCATGCCCGTCTCTGGGGTCCGCGCTGATAGCCGCGGCTCGTGCCCGTCTCTGGAGCTCCTTTAAGCAGCACTCTTAATCCCCTCTCCTTGCGCACCAGGAAACAAAGAGGGAAGAAAAAGTCTCTTGCCTCTTCGGCAGGTCCAGACCTTTTCCCAGACTCCCTCCCAGCTAGCTGTGGTGCATTAAACCTTTCAGGCTGTGTTCATGCTGCCAATCCCAGTCCTCTCCCTGGGATCCGACCGAAGCCCGAGCCTCAGCTCCCAGCCCCCGCCCGCCCCGGCGGGTGAGCAGAAAATCCTCTAGGGCTGGTGAGTGCTGGTTGGCACCGCTACTCTGTGAGGGAATCTCTCCGCTTTGCCCTCCGCACCCCTGTTGCTGCACTCTCCTCCGTGGCTCCGAAGCTTCCCCCCTCCGCCACCCAGTTTCCGCCCGCAAAGGGGCTTCCTAGTGTGTGGAAACCTTTCCTCCTTCACAGCTCCCTCCCACTGGTGCAGGTCCCGCCCCTATTCTTTTGTCTCTGTTTTTTCTTTGTTCTTTTGCCCTACCCACGTACGTGGGGAGTTTCTTACCTTTTGGGAGGTCTGAGGTCTTCTGCCAGCGTTCAGTGGGTGTTCTATAGGAGCAGTTCCAGGTGTAGATGTATTTCTGATGTATCTGTGGGGAGGAAGGTGATCTCCGCGTCTTACTTTTCCACCATCTTCTCCTCTCTCCTCGCCTTAGATTTCTTTTTTTGCAAGATTTTGGTTAATTTCTAGAGTTCTTAATGCATTTATTTTTACAAAATTTTCCTGTTTTTTTATTGCTTTTATTTATAGAGGAGTGGATTAAGAGAGATTCTCATTCTGCAGTTAGGAAAGTTCTGTCCCTCTCACCTTGGTTTTCACCTGAGTCCTAACTTGAGCATACTAGGTTTAGCTGGGAGAGAGAAGAACCCAAAGCCAACTTTACCACATTATTTTTAGGATAAGGAGGAGGGAGAATTTGCAGAAAACTACTTATATAGAGAACTGTAAAGTCTTTATTTCTTCTACCAAAAATTCTAACCCAACGAGTTAAATGCCCCAGACCCCCACCCAAGCAAGTTATTGACATACATAATGAAGAAAGATGAATCCTTCAGTTCACATTAGTACTTTCCACATCCCAGGAAAGTACTAATAATACCATGGCCAGAGACTCATCTGTGGTTTGAAACTCTATCTCTGTTTCTGAATTGTTGAGGAGTTTAAAAATAGAGAGTGATGTCGAGCCCCTAGCTTAGACTTTGTGAATCAGAATCAGATGTTGGGTGGAGAAAGGGCCTTGGAATAAGTATTATTGCAAATCTCCTCAACTAATTCTGATGAAAAACCAGGTTTGGAGACACAGCTACATCTTAACCCCTGGCTAGATATTTAACAATGGATTTCTTGCTTGCAAGAGAGATTAAATAAGATTATATTTAACCTAGTATAACCTATCCTTGTATGAGGAAAAAAACAATTTGTATTGCATGTTTTTAGAAATGTGTTCAGTAGTACTCTTGTTATATTACTAGATGGCATTGCCAGCAAACGCTTCCTACACTGTCCTACCTGTTATATAGAAAAGGTTTCTGAGCAAATATTAAATTTGATAAGATTATTGACCCAGTGAGGAGCAACCTCCAGTCTTTTTCTATGTGCTCAGGAAAGCAAGAAACAGCTCTCTAACAGTATTATGGAGCTGTGAGATGCCATACTCATTCTGTTTGCATCTCAGCGTCCTCAGTCTTATTTAATTCTGTTATCTGTTTAAGTGGTTGCCTGCTTAAGAGAATATTAGGCCTATTATAAAAGGAAGTCCATCATGAACCCTTAGATCCAAATCATAGCACAGACCTGAAATACCAGCTCAGACCCAGAAACACTTGGCTTCCTAAGGGTCTTCCTGATTGGATCCATCCAAATTAAGTTCATCTATGGCACTCAAAGGGAATGATGACTGTCTACAGCCAGAATTATCATATTATATTATTGCATCCAATTAGTGAACAGAAGCTTAGCGCATAAAAACAAGAGACAGTCAGAAGCTACAGTCAAAGGCAATGACTACTAATATTATACATCCCAACACTGTAAATTTCACTCTGTTTTCCTTATTATAGATTATGTGTATGCCACAATTATTAATAACAGAGTTGTTAGATTTTAATACTGAAAATATTACATTATTAAAGAGCATACATATTTTTGACAGTAAATTTACATAACGAATTATAAGTCATCACGCTGCTACCAAAAAAAAAAAAAAAAGGTTTCCTTGGAATTGTCAGAAGACAAGAAAACACAACCACTCTTTTTTCTCTATATAAACATTACTTTTTATAATAAATCCATCATATATTGCTTTTAATTTGAATTTACATATTCATTAAACTTTCTAGCAACTATGTTGCTTCACATATAGTTCATCTTTGAACCATTAAACTGTCCATTTTTATCAAAATATTTTTAAGTAAATTGGTTACCTTTTCAACTTAATCCTATTTAAAATTCAAGATATTCACTTTGGTTAGAGTATCAGATAGACACTAAATTACTCACTAGTTCTAGCTCTAAATCCTCCAGAGTGCTTTTTGGTTCTTTTTCTACCCTTGGTATCTTCACATGCATATATTTTCTTATCACTGTAGAGGTCTCTATCATAGAGAAGTGTGCTGAGGATTGATGGCTTTTATAGAAGAGACCCTCACCCATTCCCCTAAAATTCTTTTGAAATAATTTCTGATATCATCAGAAAATAAATAATATACTGCCTGTGCTTTAGAAAAGCCTTCTATTAGCGACCAAACTACAAGTTGTTACCAAAAATTTTTAATTCCACAGTTTACCATTTATTCTATTCTTTCTAGTTTTGAGCTTGTTTTGTGCAGTAGCAGTAGTAGTAGTAGCAGCAACAGCAGCAGCAGTAATAGTAGTAGTAACAGCAGCAGCAGCAGTAGTAGTTGTGGTGGTGGTAGTAGTAATAGCATTTATTAAGTGCTTACTATGTCTCGGGCACTGTGATAAGCACTTAATATGTAATATTTCATTTGAATTTCCTAACTGTCCTGGTAACTAGATGACAAGAATGAAGACTTGCTAGTATTTCTGTTCTGGCTCTATCACTTGCTTGAATAATTCTGCACCACCAGCATCACAAAATTGTTGCGAGGACAAAACAGCATACAAATTTAAGAAGAATTTCTTTTTATAAAAGATGAAGTCCACAGACCATAAATAAATATGGACCTATATTATCTTAAGGCATTTACGGAAACACATACTTTAAATTGAGACAAAAATGGTGATATTAACATATTCTTCTATAATTACAGAATATATTACCATCATTATAGTGTTGGAAGAATTATAGATTTAGGTCACAGCTCCAATCATATAAGATCTTATATTGACATATCTGACTATTATTAATCATCAATCAAGAAGTAGACATGTTTTAATTAGAGGAGTTTGTAATATATTAACATTATGTTTGACTAAACAGAAAATATAGCTTAAGCTCTTTAAAAATATTTTACTTTTTTTTACTATTTTCAGATGTCTCTTCAAGTATAAATCAGCCAAAAATTGATAGTATGCTTAAATCATACTTTTGCAATGAAATATTAAAGTCAGGGTTCAAATTGCTGTAAAATTTTTTCAGATGCCAGTTTTCTGGACTTAAATATGTCTTCTAGATTTCCTTGACCTATCATTGCCACTCAAGTAGTACCATTGGTTTTCTACTTTCACCCCACTCCAAAATTTCCTGATAAGTAGATCTTCTCAGTTAATAAATTATCATTTTACATTTCCCAACCACAAGCCAAAGCTTCTATGTCCTTTAAAGATAATATCAACTTTGCACTTTGTCACCTTCTCATTCTCTCAAGCCCAACTGTTATTTGCATTTGAAGAGGGTGAGGACAGGGAGTAAAAAAAAGGACTATTTACTGAATGTGCAAGTAAGGACACGGTAAACTTACCGTTAAAGAGCTGGTCTTGGGCTTCCCTGGTGGCGCAGTGGTTGAGAATCTGCCTGCCAATGCAGGGGACACGGGTTCGAGCCCTGGTCTGGGAAGATCCCACATGCCACGGAGCAACTAGGCCCGTGAGCCGCAAGTACTGAGCCTGCGCGTCTGGAGCCTGTGCCCCCAAACAAGAGAGGCCGCGATACTGAAAGGCCCGCACACCGCGATGAGGAGTGGCCCCCGCTTGCCGCAACTAGAGAAAGCCCTCTCACAAAACGAAGACCCAACACAGCCAAAAATAAATACATAAATAAATAAGTAAATAAGTAAATAATCCTTCCCTCTACTTAAAAAAAAAAAGAGCTAGTCTTAAAATAGTTTTACTGTTGTCAAAAATACACTGCAAAACCTTCTCCAAAATACAATATTCCAAGTTCAATAATCAAACATGCCCAACTACAGGCCAACTTAGAAATATGAAGCAATTTTTTAATACAGACTTAAGAATCTCTAACTCCCTCTGTTATTACTTCTTCTTTGATGAAGAACTCTAAGGTCTCTTATGGCACCTTCATTAGTCTTTTTATTCACAGTTCACTTTTTATGTTTTATGATTCTTGCTTCCTATTATTTTATACTTAAGTATATCTTCTTTCTATAATTTCCAGGGGTATAAAGTAAACTCCTGCTTTCCCTGAGGACTGCAACATTGCCTTAAAACACAGAGAGTTGAGACTTATGATGAATACATTGATAACAGTAAAAAAAAAAAACAACTAATGTATATATTAACTCATTTAATGTTATAATCACCTTATGAATAAACTACAACTATCATACCCACTTTGTATATGGGGCAAATTAGTCTCAGAGAGGTAAAAGAACTTGCACAAAGTCATACAGCTTATAGGTGGCATATCTAGAATTTGAAGACGAGGAGTACTGATGAATGCTTAAGCCAGAAGAAAACTTAGATCAGTGTTTCTCAAGCTTCCATGTGCACTGGAATCATCTTGCTAAAACATAGATTACTGAGAATGATGACATCAGAAAGATGGTGGAATAGGAAGTCCCAGAGCCTCCTTCTTCTGACAAAGACACCAACTCAATGAAAATACTTGAACCAATTCTCTGTTAGAAATCTGGAAACAAGCTAAGAGGCTCCTGCACTCCAGGTGAGTAAAATCAGACACATTGAATCCAATAGGAAAATTCATGGCATTCATTCACCATAGTCCCTCTCTGTGGCACAGCATAGTGAAATTGGAAGAAAACTCCGAACTCCTGCCTTCTCCCTGGGGAGGAAAAGAGAAGACTGGACCATACTTCCAACATCCTGACTTCGTCTGAGGGGCTGGCTTCTGTCTTGCCTGTATCTAAATCCTGACAGGAAAGGATACCCAGTTGGGGTCTGCTAGGAACAAAGGCAATGATTTGGACTAGCACACACTCTGGAGAGTGTGTCTCTTCCCCTGGTTCAGCATGGAAGGAGCAGGGAAAAAACCCAACTCCCAGCTTCTACCTGGATATGGAAGGAGTTGGAACATGTGTAAAACATTCTGGTTTTTCAGGGAGCTGCCTAAGGGACTGCTTTCAGTGTCTCAGAGCACTGATAGGGCAGCATAGTATGAGTTACTAGGTGCCACTGAAAGCAATAGAGTACCGGGAAGCTTGCTGCTTCTCTAGAAGACCTGCAGTATAGAAGACAAAGAACAATATAGCTTGATGGCCTCCCATTTGGAAGGAATAAAAGAATAGAGCATGCTCCACTGTTACAGTTTTGGATTTGGTTTTGTTTTTTTGGCGGGGGTGGGGGTGATGCTTGAGGAACTGAGTTCTGTCTCAACCGATTTGGAGTGCTAACAGAACCAGGCCTACTGTAGAAGCCCATTCTCTGCTAAGAAAATAGAAAGTTGGGTGGCTTGCAGAATCTTCAGGGAACTTGCAGCAACACAGATGGACACCAGAGACAGCACAAGATTACAAGACCTAAAAAAGAAGCCAGCAACTTCCTCAAATTGGAAATTTATAGGCACAAGTCCAGAGAAAATGTATCCACAAAAAGGGTTTGAGAAGCCCCCAGAAGGTGAAGGTCTTTACCTGTATAAAGTAAGCTCATAAAGACTGGGAGGAGCGACTGTCTTTTCAAATGTGTGGATCCCAACACAAAGTTACAAAGCACAGGAAGTTTAAGGAGTTTGCTCATGGTCTCACAGCTAGTCAGTGGTAGAGCTGGGCTTGGAACCCAAACAGTCTGGCTCCAAAGTCCAGGCTCATGAAACACTATAACAGATGAGGAAATCAAATCACAGAGGTCAGATTATCTCCCAACACTCACACAGCTAGTTAGTGACAGAATTGTCTCTTTTTCCACTCTGCCTACAAATCCTGATCTCTCCATTCTGTGTAAACAGTGCTGTCACCCCAAAAAAGAAAATGGATTTATCAGGTTATTACAACAGTGGCTAAGAGATGAGTTATTTAGAATAATAAAGTTGATGGGGTTTACTTGTTCATAAAAAGAAAAACTGATAGGGTTAGTACCATTTTACCTTGTTCTGAGGCAAATACACTTAGCTCCTCACTCAAAACACTGAATAAATATACTGGAGATTCATTGATTGTTTCTCTTTGAAGGTCATAGAAAATATATTTCTAAGTCTAATCAGGGAAGAGAGGAGACAACTCTTTGATTCCATCTGATCCTTAAATTGTGGTTATTCATTTCATTTAGAAATAATCCTCTTCTTTAGTCCTAAATTCGTTGTACATATCTGTATATTAATAAAAAAATCTTTATACCCCTTAGAAATGAAAAATGACTTTTATTCTGGGTTGCTCAGCAGCAGAAGTATATTGCAGAAATGTACAGAATGATTTCTGAATCAACAGATGTTGCATGAATCAATAGTTGTGAAGGGTGTTATTATAAGAGTGTTATTATAAGCAAAGAAAGCAACCTTGAGATGGACAATACAGGAACACAGAAAACAGTAAGTATTTCTAGGGTTTTAAAAGTCCATTTCCATTCTAAGTTATTTTAGAGCATTTGCACCCCAAAATATATGCAGCATGATTAAAGCGAATAGAAAAGTCAGTCTTTCTATGATTAATTTAGTTTCTGAAATTTCACATTATTTGCCGAATACTCTGAAACAAAATTTTTACATTCTATCATTAACATCTGTAGTCCTTTTTAAATTGGAACTTGAGAATCACTTAGCGAACTTTTCTTTTAGACTAAAGGGTAAAGAGAGAGAACTATATACAACTGATTTCCTTGTACAAATAATTTAGTGTTTCTATCAGGTGAAGCTGAAATATCCAGACAGATATAAATATAGAAATTCCTTTTTTGTGCAGTAAGTTATTTCTGAACGCTGGAACATTTGGGAATCAGCTCCCCCATGAAATTAAAACAACAAAAGATTTATTTTAGTACATCTCTAGCCACGTTCAATCCATTCATAAATAGTGTAATTAAATCCGATTTTCATAAATATTCATGAGGTACTTGCCTACACCAAAAGAAAAAAGAACTGTACAATCAGTCCTTAAAAATAAGTGATAATGAAGCCTATAAAGTTCAACAACATAAATATCATTCAAAGTATCGCAATATTTGGAAATTCTAATTTTAACCACTGTTACGAGAAAAGAAAATGCTTGCTGTATTTTGAGTACTTGACTTACTCAATAATTAATTGTGAGTCATTCTTTTTTATATGAATTGGAGTTGTCCTGGCACTGGCACCTGGAGTATTTGGGTGGGTATGTGAGGAAAGGTTAAATTAAATCCACCATATAATAATGAATTAATTATTATAGGTTATAATATTCAATGTCCCCAATGACACTTGCACTTTTCACTAGAATATACAAGGTGACGAGACTGACCATTAGATTACACATCTCACAAAAGTGTCAGGTGAGTGATAGAATATAAATCCATTGCAATATAAATCCAGTACAGTAGTTCCCAGATACTGGTCCTTAATCCTTTGCCTTGCTGAATGGATAAGAATCATCCAGGAGTTAGTTAAAAATAAAATTCCAGAGCCTGATTTACTAGGCCTGTAGCATGGTTCAGGAATCTCAAGTTTTAACAGATACTGGCACTCCCAGAGTTAGCTAATTCCTAGAGAGCCCATACCAGCAACCACCTCCTATATCAAACATTCATACTACAAGTGAATATTCCCCTTAATCTAATGCACCCAAGGGTCAAGTACTGGACAACTAGAGATAACCTCTATAGCCCAAAGCCTGCTGAAATTATTCAAACTCTCTCCAATCCTAAATGTATTCAGTGTATCTACCTTGCCTCACCCATTCCTTCCCACAATAAACCCAATAAAGGCTCTGGCTCATAACTTCCCCTCAACTCCTTATGCTTCCTGACCAGCCCTGGTGGGGTATGGCATGCCCTCACACACACACCTTGGCAACTATGCATAACATATCTTCTCAATTGCAGTCAAGTCTCCTGATCTGCTGTCCTTAGCATGCCTGATTCAACAAATCCCAGGTACATTTTAATCCTGGGTACTCTGTTGATCTCTACACTCCATTCACAGATCTCTTAGCTCTTAATACAACAAACCTTTTTTATATCTCTGTTTTGCATACACTCTGCTCTCTGCCTAAAGTAAATTTTTTCCCCTCACTTCCCAAATCCAGTTCCTTCTCTTTAATTCTCAACTTAAATATCACTTTCTCAGAGAGATCTGTTCTAATCAAACTATCTAAAATAGGTTCCCTTTTATTTCTTTCCATCTCTGTTTCTTGTTTGTTTTCTTTATAGTATTCATTCCAAATTGCCATAATTAGGTTGTTTGGATACTTACTTGATTTTAGGTCTGTCCCCCCACAATAATAGAATCTCAGTGAGGACAGTGACTGCATCTGTCTTGTTCATCATGGGGCCTTAAGGCCCGAAACAATGCCTGACACATATTAAGCATTCAATGATACAGGACAAACATGCAATGCCTTTTAGTCAAAATTTATGCTGGAGAGATTGAACTCAATGACCGTAATATGAAAGGCTGGGTCTTTGAATAATTAATTCATTTTTCTACCAGAAAGCTATTTGAACATATTCTGCATTTACCTAAATGACTGGTATAACTATATCTTACTAAAGTTCTGACTAATCTAACAATATTTCTTCTGTGCTGGTCATGTAAATGCCGGTAGTTCCAATTATTCAGTAAGAATACATTAAACTAGTATCATATTCTTAATACTATTTTCAAGCAGCAATAGCCTAACCTGGTATCTCTAATGAAATCTACCTCAAAGAAATGTGGTCAGATTTCCATACTAAGCAAAGAAACAAAAAGACAAATAGACAACAACCTGATACAATAACAGAAGTAATATTTGTTTCATGGTTCACATTACTCAGAATAAAAGAAGCTGAATAAACTATATATAGTACATAATCTGGATACTATTTTGAAATTTCCATTTTAATTACCTGATTATTAAACCTACAGTTATTTTTTTTATTAGTACCTTTCATAGCACTGAGTTCTAAGATAATTAAGCAACAAGGTTCTTCTTTTATTAAGACTTTACTTTTTTAGAGTAGTTTTAGGTTCACAGCAATATTGAAGAGATGTTACAGAGATCTACCGTATGCCTCTTTGCCTCCACACATGTATAGCCCCCCTCATTATTAACAGACCCCACCAGACTGATGCATTTTTAAAATTGATGAACCTACACTGGTATATCATGATCACCCAAAGTTCATAATTTACATTATGGTTCATTCTTGGTGTTGTAAATTTTATGATTTTGGACAAATGTATAATGACACCTTACACATCATTATGTTATACAGAGCATTTTCACTTCCCTAAAAATATTCTGTGCTCCACCATTCTTTTCTTCCCCTGTAAACTTGTAGAAACCACTGATGTTTTTAGCATCGCTACAGTTTTGCCTTTTCCATGTCATAGAGTTGGAGTCATATGGTATATAACCTTGTAATATTGACTTCTTTCATTTAGTAATAAGTATTTAAGGTTCTTCCATATCTTTTCATGGCTTGATGGCTCATTTTTTTAAAGTGCTGAATAATATTCCATTTTCTGGATGTACCATAGTTTATACATTCACCTACTGAAGGACATCTTGGTTACTTCCAAGTTTTGGCAATTATGAACAAAACTGTTATAAACATTTACATGTAGGTTTTAATGTGGACATAATTTTGGGTAAATACCAAGGAGTGTGATTGCAGGATCACATGGTAAAAGTATGTTTAGTTGTGTAAGAAACAGCCAAAGTATTTTCCAGAGTAGCCATAATATTTTGCATTCCTACCAGCAATGAATTAAAGCTCCTGCTGCTGCAAGCCCTCACCAGTATTTGGCATGCTGGTGTTCTGGATGTTGGCCATTCTAATAGATACATAGCTGTATCTCATTGTTTTAATTTGCAATTTCCTGATGAAATATGGTATGGAACATCTTTTCATATGCTTATTTGCAGTATGTATAGCTTCTTTTGTGAGGTGACTATTAAGTTCTTTGGCCTACTTTATAATTGAGTTGTTTATTTTCCTATTGTTGAGTTGTAAGAGTTCTTTGTATATTTTGTGTAACAGTCCTTTATCAGATGTGTCTTTTGCAAATATTTATCCCAGTCTGCAGCTTGTCTTCTCATTATCTTGACATTGTTTTTTTCAGAGAAGAAGTCTTTACTTTTAATGAAGTCTAGCTTATTAATTATTTCTTCCACAGATCATGTCTTTGGTATTGTATCTAAAATGCATCACCATATGCACAATCATCTAGATTTTTTCCCATGTTATCTTCTAAGAGTTTTATAGTTTTGTGTTTTACACTTAGGTCTGTGATCCATTTTGAGTTAATCTTTGTGAAGGATATAAGATCTGTCTATATTCACTGTTTTGCATGTGGATGTCTAGTTATTCCAACACCTTTGGTTGAAAACACTATCTTTGCTGCATTGTACTGCCTTTGCTCCTCTTCAAAGATAATTCACTATATTTATGTGGGTCTATTATTGCACTCCTTTTCTGGCCCCTTAAAATATTTGTCTATTCTTTCACCAATACCATGCTGTCTTTATTACTGTAGATATAAAATAAGTCTTGAAGGTGAGTAGTGTTAGTCCTCCAACTTTGTTCTTTTCCTTCAATATTGTGTTGGCTATTCTGTTTTTTTTGTTTTGTTTAGTTTTGTTTTTTGATTTTTTCATCTCAATATAAACTTTCAAAGCACTGTAATGACAGCCACAAAATAACTTGCTGAAATTTTTATTGATATTGCTTTGAATCTATTGATCATTTTGGGAAGAACGGACATCTTGACAATATAGAGTCTTCCCATCCATCAACATGGAACATCTCTCCTTTTACTCCTGGTAAAAATGCTGTGAAAATTGTTGAAATGACAACAAAAAATTAGAATATTATATAAACTTAGTTGATAAAGCAGTGGCAGGTTTTGAGATGACTAACTACAATTTTTAAAGAAGTTCTACTATGGTAAAACACTATTAAACAGCATTGTATGCTATAGAGAAATTGTTCATGAAAGGAAGAGTCAGTCATGGCAGCAAACTTTATTGTCGTTTTATTTTGAGAAATTGACACAGCCACCCCAACATTCAGTAATCACCACTTTTGTCAGTCAGCAGCTATCAACATGGAGGCAAGACCCTCCTTCAGCAAAAAAAATTATGACTCGCTGAAGGCTCAGATGTTGGTGAACATTTTTTAGCAAAAAAGTATTCTTTATTAAGGTCTGTACACTTGCTTTTTAGACATAATGCTATTAAACACTTAATAGATTACAGTATAGTGCATACATAACTTTTACATGTACTGGGAAACCAAAGAATTCATGTGACTCACTTTATTTTGATATTTGCTTTATTGAAGTGGTCTGGAACCAAACTGACAATATCTCCAAAGTATAATATAATGTATATAATTATTATATATTATAATATAATATAATATAATATAATATAATATAATATAATATATTATAATATACCTTGGAGATATTGTGGGTTTGGTTCCAGACCACTTCAATAAAGCAAATATCACAATAAAGGTATGTGATATGTATGTATATATATATATATAAAATTCATTTATACATAATACACATATACATACATAATCAAATACATTGTTGTTATTATTATTTTGAACAAAGTGTTATCTGCTATCTATTAACTGTTATCAGTTAGAAGTTTTTGTTTTCTTGCAAGGCAAGTCTAATAGCAATAAATTCCCTCAATTTTTGTTTGTCTGAGAAAGTATTTATTTTCACTTTTGATGGATAATTTGGTAGGGTACAAAATTTTAGGTTGGTGATTTTCTTTTCCTCTCAACACTTTAAATATTTATTCATCCTTTATATCCTGTAGTTTGTAAATGATATGCCAATAAGTAGGGTTTTTTGTCATTTATCCAGCTTGATGTTCTCTGAGTTTCCTGGATCTGTGGTTTGGTGTCTGACATTAATTTGGGGAAATTCTCAGTTATTGTTTTAAATATTTCTTCTGTTCCTTTTTCTCTTCTCCCTTTAGTATTCTCATTACACGTATGTTACATATTTTGTATTTGTCCCACAATTTTTGGATATTCTGTTGTGCTGCTTTCAAATTTTGTAATCTTTGTTTTTAGAATTGTATTAATATGTCTTGCAGCTCAGAGAGTCTTTTCTCAGGCTTGTTCTGTCAACTAATGAGCCCATCAAAGGCAACCTTCATTTCTGTTACAGTGTTTTATAAATTTTTGCATGTCTTTTTGGTTCTTAAGATTTCTATTTCTCTGTTTGCATCATCCATCTCTTTTTGTGTGCAGTGTACTTTATCCATTAGACTGTTTAGCATATTAATCATGGTTGTTTAAAAATCCTGGTATGATAATTCCAATATCTCTGTCATGTCTGGTTCTGATGCTTCTTCCTTCACTACATATTGTGGTTTTTGCCTTTTGGTATGCCTTGTAATTTTTTCTTGATAGCTAGACATGATGTACCAGGTAAAAGAAACTAATGTAAACAAGCCTTTAGCAATGTGATGATAAGGTGTGGGGTGAGGTGTTCTACAATCCTATGAGTTGGTCTCAGTTTTTTAGTGCACCTATGCCTCTGGACTGTGAAATTTACAAGATTTTTTTTCTTACCTTTTTTCTCCCTTATTAGGTGGGACAGGATGGCTAGAGTGGCTGGAATTGGGTATTTCCCCTATCCTTGTTGGTAGACTAGATCCAGCTGGAGTTGGATATTTCCTTTCCCTCAGGCCAGTTAGGCTCAGATAACACACTGGCAGGCTAGGCTCTGGTTAACTAGTTTCCTCTTAAGAGGAAGCCTTGTTAAGAACAGAGTGTTTTGGAGGATCAGTTCAAGATGGTGGAATAGAAGGATGTGCACTCACTCCCTGTTGCAAGAGCACCAGAATCACAAATAACTGCTGAACAATCATTGACAGGAAGACATGGAACTCAACAAAAAAGATACCCCATATCCAAAGACAAAGGAGAAGCCACAATGAGATGGTAGGAGGGGCACAATCACAACAAAATCAAGTCCCATAACCACTGGGTGGGTGATAAACTGGAGAACAATGGTACCAACAGAAGTCCACCCACTGTAGTGAAGGTTCTGAGCCTGTTAGGTTTCCCAACCTGGGGGTCGGGAATGGGAGGAGGATTCCTAAAGAATCAGACCTTGAAGGCTAGTGGGATTTGATTGCAGGAGTTTGACAGGACTGAGGGAAACAGAGACTCCACTCTTGGAGGGCACACACAAAATAGTGTGAGCATCAGGACCCAGGGGGAAGGAGCGGTGACCCCATAGGAGAAAGAACCAGACCTACCCACTAGTGTTGGAGGGTCTCCTGCAGAGGTGGGAGGTGGCTGTGGCTCACTGTGGGGACAAGGACACTGGCAGCAGAAGTTCTGGGAAGTGCTCCTTGGTGTGAGCCCTCCCGCAGTTTGCCATTAGCCCCACAAAAGAGCCTGTAACCTCCAGTGCTGGGTCGTCTCAGGCCAAACAACCAACCAGGAGGGAACTCAGACCCACCCAGCAGCAGACAGGCAGATGAAAGTTTTACTGAGCCCTGCCCACCAGAGCAACAACCAGCTATACCCACCACCAGTCCCTCCTATCAGGAAGATTGCACAATTCTCTTACTTAGGCTCATACACCAGAGGGCAGACAGCAGAAGCAATAAGAACTACAATCCTGCAGCCTGTGGAACAAAAACAACATTCACAGAAAGACAGACAAAATGAAAAGGCAGAGGACGATGTACCAGATGAAGGAACAAGACAAAACCCCAGAAAAACAGCTAAATGAAGTGTTGATAGGCAACCTTACAGAGAAAGATTTCAGAATAATGATAGTGAAGATGATCCAGGACTTTGGAAAAAGAATGGAGGCAAAGACCAAGAAGTTGCAAAAAATGTTTAACAAAGACCTAGAAGAATTAAAGAACAAACACCTAGAAGAATTAAAGAACAAACAAACAGAGATGAACAATACAAACACTGAAATGAAAAATACGCTAGAAGGAATCCATAACAGAATAACACAAGCAGAAGAACGGATAAGTGACCTGGAAGACAGAATGGTGGAACTCACTGCTGCAGAACAGAATAAAGAAAAAAGAATGAAAAGAAATGAAGACAGCCTAAGAGACCTCTGGGACAACATTAAATGCAACAACATTTGCATTATAGGGGTCCCAGAAGGAGAAGAGAGAGAGAAAGGAAGGACCTGAGAAAATATTTGAAGAGATTATAGTCGAAAACTTCCCTAACATGGGAAAGGAAATAGCCACCCAAGTCCAGGAAGTGCAGAGAGTCCCAGGCAGAATAAACCCAAGGAGAAACACACCAAGAAACATAGTAATCAAATTGACAAAAATTAAAGAAAAAGAAAAATTATTAAAAGCAACAAGGGAAAAGCAACAAATAACATATAAGGGAACTCCCATAAGGTTAACAGCTGATTTCTCAGCAGAAACTCTACAAGCCAGAAGGAAGTGGCATGATATATTTAAAGTGATGAAAGGGAAAAACCTACAACCAAGATTACTCTACCTGGCAAGGATCTCATTCAGAATTGACGGAGAAATCAAAAGCTTTACAGACAAGAAAAGCTAAGAGAATTCAGCACCACAAAACCAGCTCTACAACAAATGCTAAAAGAACTTCTCTAGGCAGGAAACACAAGAGAAGGAGTAGACCTACAAAAACAAACCCAAAACAATTAAGAAAATGATAATTAAAACATACATATTGATAATTACCTTAAATGTGAATGGATTAAATGCTCCAACCAAAAGACACAGGCTTGCTGAATGGAGACAAAAACAAGACCCATATATATGCTGTCTACAAGAGACGCATTTCAGACCTAGGGACACATACAGACAGAAAGTGAGGGGATGGAAAAAGATACTCCATGAAAATGGAAATCAAAAGCTGGAGTAGCAATATTCATATCAGATAAAATAGAATTTAAAATAAAGAATGCTACAAGAGACAAGGAAGGACACTAAATAATGATCAAGGGATCAATCCAAGAGGATGATATAACAATTATAAATATATATGCAACCAACATAGGAGCACCTCAATACATAAGGCAAATGCTAACAGCTATAAAAGAGGAAATCAACAGTAACACAATAATAGTGGGGGACTTTAACACCTCACTTACACCAGAGAGATCATCCAGACAGAATATTAATAATGGAGAGATCATCCAGACAGAATATTAATAATGAATCACAAGCTTTAAATGACACATTAAACCAGATAGATATAATTGACATTTATAGGACAGTCCATCAGAAAACAGCAGATTGCACGTTCTTCTCAAGTGCACATGGAATATTCTCCAGGATAGGTCACATCTTGGGTCACAAATGAAGCATCAGTAAATTTAAGAAAATTTAAATTATGTCAAGCATCTTTTCTGACCACATGCTATGAGATTAGAAGTAAATTACAGGGGAAAAAAACGTAAAAAACAAACACATGGAGGCTAAACAATACATTACTAAATAACCAAGAGATCACTGAAGTAATCAAAGAGGAAATAAAAAAATATGTAGAGACAAATGACAACGAAAACATGACGAACCAAAACCTATGGGATTCAGCAAAAGCAGTTCTAAGAGGGAAGTTTATAGCAATACAATCCTACCTCAAGAAACAAGAAAACATCTCAAATGAACAATCTAACCTCACACCTAAAGGAACTAGAGAAAGAAGAACAAACAAAACCCAAAGTTAGTAGGAGGAAAGACATCATAAAGGTCAGAGCAGAAATAAATGAAATAGAAACAAAGAAAACAATAGTAAAGATCAATAAAACTAAAAGCTGGTTCTTTGAGAAGATAAACAAAATTGGTAAACCTTTAGCCAGATTCATCAAGAAAAAGAGGGAGAAGACTCAAATCAATAAAATTAGAAATGAAACAGGAGAAATTACAATGGACACCACAGAAACACAAAACATCACAAAAAACAACTACAAGCAACTCTATACCAATAAAATGGACAACCTGGAAGAAATGGACAAATTCTTAGAAAGGTATAACCTTCCAAGACTGAACCAGGAAGAAATAGAAAATATGAACAGACCAATCACAAGCACTAAAATTGAAACTGTGATTAAAAATCTTCCAACAAACAAAAGCCCAGGACCAGATTGCTTCACAGACGAATTCTGTTCAAACTTTTAGAGAAGAGCTTACATCCATACTTCTCACACTCTTCCAAAAAAGTGCAGAGAAAGAACACTCCCAAACTCATTCTATGAGGCCACCATCACCCTGATACCAAAACCAGACAAAAATACTACAAAAAAAGAAAATTACAGACCAATATCACTGATGAATATAGATGCAAAAATCCTCAGCTAGATACTAGCAAACAGATTCCAACAACACATTAAAAGGATCATACACCACGATCAAGTGGGATTTATCACAGGGATGCAAGGATTCTTCAATATATGAAAATCAATGTGATACACCATATTAACAAATTAAGGAATAAAAACCATATGATCATCTCAATAGATGCAGAAAAATCTTTCAACCAAATTCTACACCTATTTATGATAAAAACTCTCCAGAAAGTGGGCATAGAAGGAACTACCTCAACATAATAAAGTCCATATATGACAAACTCACAGCAAACATCATTCTCAATGGTGAAAAACTGAAAGCATTTCTGCTAAGATCAGGAACAAGACAAGGATGTCCCCTCTCACCACTTCTATTCAACATAGTATTGGAAGTCACAGCAATCAGAGAAGAAAAATAAATAAAAGGGATTCAAATTGGAAAAGAAGTAAAACTGTCACTGTTTGCAGATGACATGGTACTATACACAGATAATCCTAAAGATGCCACCAGAAAACTACTAGAGCTAATCAATGAATTTGGTAAAGTTGCAGGATACAAAAATAATACACAGAAATCTCTTGCATTCCTATACACTAACAAAGAAAGATCAGGAAGAGAAATTAAGGAACCAATCCCATTCACCATTGCAACAAAAAGAATAAAATACATAGGAATAAACCTACCCAAGGAGGTAAAAAACCTGTACTCAGAAAACTATAAAACACTGATGATAGAAATCAAAGATGACACAAACTGATGGAGAGATATACCATGTTCTTGGATTGGAAGAATCAATATTGTGAAAATGACTATACTACCCAAATCAATCTACAGATTGAATGCAATCCCTGTCAAATTACCAATGGCAGTTTTTACAGAGCTAGAACAAAAATTCCTAAAATTTGTATGGAGACACAAAAGACCCTGAATAGCCAATGCAATCTTGAGGGAAAAAAATGGAGCTGGAAGAATCAGATTCCCTGACTTCAGACTATACTACAAAGCTACAGTAATCAAGACAATAAGGTTCTGGCACAAAAATAGAAATATAGATAAATGGACCAGGATAGAAATCCCAGAGATAAACCCATGCACCTATGATCAACTAATCTATGACAAAGGAGACAAGGATATACAATGGAGAAAAGACAGTCTATTCAAAAAGTGGTGCTGGGAAAATTGGACAGCTACATGTAAAAGGAAATTAAAAGACTCCCTGACACCCTGTACAAAAATAAACTCAAAATGGATTAAAGACCTAAATATAAGACTGGACAGTATAAAACTCTTAGAGGAAAATATAAGAAGAACACTCTTTGACTTAAATCACAGCAAGATCTTTTTTGACCCACCTCCTAAAGTAATGGAAATAAAAACAAAAATAAACAAATGGAACCTAATGAAATTTAAAGCTTTTGCACAGCAAAGGAAACTATAAACAAGATGAAAAGACAACCCTCAGAATGGGAGAAAATATTTGCAAACAAGTCAATGGACAAAGGATTAATCTCCAAAATATATAAACAGCTCATGTAGCCCCATATTAAAAAAAACAAACAACCCAATCAAAAAATGGCAGAAGACCTAAGTAGACATTTCTCCAAAGAAGCCATACAGATGGCCAAGAGGCACATGAAAAGATGTTCAACATCACTAATTATTACAGAAATGCAAATCAAAACTACAATGAGGTATCACACTGGTCAGAATGACCATCATCAGGAAATCTACAAACAACAAATGCTGGAGAGGGTGTGGAGAAAAAGGAACCCTCTTGCACTGTTGGTGGGAATGTAAATTGATACAGCCACTATGGAGAACAGTATGGAGGTTCCTTAAAAAACTAAAAATAGAATTACCATATGACCCAGCAATCCCACTACTGGGCATATACCCAGAGAAAACCATAATGCAAAAAGACACATGCACCCCAATATTCATTGCAGCACTATTTACAATAGCCAGGTCATGGAAGTAACCTAAGTGTCCATCGACAGATGAATCGATAAAGAAGATGTGGTATATATATATACAATGGAATATTACTCAGCCATAAAGTGGAATGAAATTGGGTCATTTGTAGAGACGTGGATGGACCTAGAGACTGTCAAGCAGAGTGAAGTAAGTCAGAAAAAGAAAAACAAATATCGTATATTAATCCACATATGTGGAATCTAGATAAATGGTACAGATGAACCAATATGCAAGGCGGAAATAGAGACACAGTTGTAGAGAACAAAGGTATGGACACCAAGGGGGGAAAGCAGGGTGGGGGGTGGTAGTGATGGTTGGATGAATTGGGAGCTTGGGATTGACATATATACACTAATATATATAAAACAGATAACTAATAAGAACCTGCTGTATTAAAAAAATTCAATTAAAAAAATAAAAATTAAAAGAAAAACAGTGTGTTCTGGCAGTTTTGAAAATGGTTCCTTTTCTTGACACCCTGCAGAAGCAGAAGGAGATATTTTCCAATATTTACTGTTGAGCCAAGTCAAGCTCCTAGAGGTAAATCTCACAATATTTTGAAGGACACTGTATGACTGGATCCCCTTGGAGTTTTTCACTCTCAGGGTTGTCCATACTGAGCTTCTGGCAATTCGTAAATTAGAGTTTAGGTTTTTCTACCCTGTCACTGTTTCTTGAGCCAGTTTCTGCTGGTGAGTCTCTGCTCCAGTACAAAGTGACTCTCTATTTGCCTTTCTCTCTCTACAATCTTAGGCAGAGCAGTTTGTCCTGTGTCCTCCCCTCTCTTACAAATCCAAGAAGAGTTGTTGATTTTTCAGTCTGTTCAGTTTTTTACTTGTTGTTAGGACAGAATGGTGACTTCCAAGCTCCTTTCATGTGGACCAGAAACCAGAAATCCTACACTTACTTTTTCAGAAGGACCAAGGCTAAGTGAGTGAGCTGTGATAACATATGTACTATATTCCAGAATCTTCCTCAATTTGCTTATGATTTTTTTCACTTATATTAGATTTTTATAACTGGATTTCTACAATGTCTCTATTCTTCCCCATAATAACAACTACAACCCATCATATAAAGCATCCAAGTGAAGAAAGACAAATATGTAAACACTATTAAACTATGTGACACAGAGAAGATTTGATTTTCTCGTTGAAATGTATGCTAAGAGCACACTGATAGCAAACCTCAGAAATGAAAGACAACAAGAAAGGCAACAAATTTCTGACAATATCATCTCTTGTTTCATCTGAAACTCAAAGGAAAACTAATATTAGCTCCACTAAGCTAAATGATTAGTAAACCTAAGGTAAGACACCAAGCTATCTAAACATGATCTGACGGAGTAGATAATGCAAATGACATCCCCAAAATGATTGGATTAATTTTGACTTAGTATCTTTATTTGAATAGCTCAGAGGAAAAGATAAGGCAACAAATATCTGCTCTAGGGTATGATATCTGACATTGAATTATCCAACATAAAAAGAATAGGGCTGACTCTTAGCACTGAAGTAAGAGAGGGAAAACTGTTAAACCCTACAGAGGAAAATTCTCCAGGAATATGGTATAGAGAGGCAGGTAAGGAACTGTCAGAAAGAAATTATTTTGTGGCAAGTAGTAGTTCTACAAAATGTATTTTGATATCCCTTAGGATTAGTGATTAAGGATTAATTCCTTTCATTCATTCATTTATTCACTTGAGAAATATTCACAGAAAATGGCTTAATTGCCCCTCGGTGATCACCTGGCATTTACTCTTCTTTGTAACCCTAGTATGGAGCACAGAGGCTGACCTATACAGGTTTGAGCAAACATCTGAAGGAAACGAGGAACTAAAGTATGTGATATACTCACTGTAAGCTAGATTTCAAGGAAGGATGTTCTAAAACTTTCTTTCAATATTTAACTAACATAGTACCCAATACAGAAGAGGGAAAAAGGCTAAACATACATTGTTGGCACTATATGAGTGCAAGCTTGAATGATTAAACTAGAGATTCACTACTAGTTCTACCTTTATTCTCTTTGTTAATTCCATAGCATGCTACATTCTTAGATTCTGCTAGATACATACATCTATTCTCAATTTCAATACCACAAGGAAAGTCCATCAAGCTGGAAAATATGAGCCATTAGTAGCCATTAGTCATTTTGTACTTCACAAGATCACAGGGCAACACACCTAATGAAAATGACCAAGAATAACTTGAAAGAATGAAATTTTAAAATAGTAAAGCCATGCTTATCTAAGACCTGTTTTCTTTAGTGTTGGGCTTATATTTCATAGGTTTTAAGCCTACTACTATATACTGATATGTACAACACCTTTGGTGCATGATTGAAATGAGAAGCTTGGGATAATTAAACTCTGTAATTGTATGAAATGAGCTTACAGTCATTTTAAAAGTTCAGAGCCAATCAATTTAATATGGATATGACTTCCCTGTAAATTCTAAAATAGAAATGTGTTATGACCAATGAGTATTACATAGATCAATTCTGCCTTCAGGTAAGTATGCCTAACTTTATTTCTACTAGAAGCATGAGTATGGTAAAATTGCCCTATATAGTATATTCTTTCAATATGAGCACAACTCACAATGTATAATATTTCATCTTAAAGTTAATAAAGAGAAACTTAAGTTATTTTACTTTCTTTAGTATCAGACCTTATTGGGTAAGACCCAATAATATCTCAACTCAGCTTGGTTTTTATTTGTTTGCTTGTTGTTTTCTTTATGAAATTAATCTTTCTTCTCACCTAAGTGGGAGTGAAATAGAAAATTCTAAAAATGAATTGTAAATGGTACAAAAGGAAGAAATACATGTACCTTTGGTTTGATTACATTGTATTAACATCATTCATCACTCTCTCTCTCTCTCTCACACACACATACACATACACACACACACACACACACACATCAGGAGATTAGTCTCAATGCCACTGTGTAAAATGCATATGAGTCACTTCCATAAGTTTCCATTATGATTTATGTTTAGCATTTATGAAACTGGAAAATAAACTTTTGAGTTTGTAAAGGGTAAAACATCTATCTCTCTACAAATTTAACTAGTTAAAAGTGGAAAATATTGCATTGGAAGTTGTGATGGCTAGTTTTATGTGTTAATATGGCTTGGCTATAACACTGAGTTATATAATCAGACACTAATCTAGGTATTGCTGTGATGGCTGTTTTGTATGGCATCCAAAATCAGTTGCCTTTAAGTAAAGAAAATTCACCATCAATAATGTAAGTTATATATATATATATATAATTATAAATATATATGTATATTTTATTTTATATATATATATATAGTCATGGATGTGGGGCGTGTACACACACACACACACACACACACATTCATGACAAAATAAGGAGAAATACTCACAACAGTTACTCTTCCAGGTTATATAACTGGCCACATGGTAAGTATAACTACCTTCATCTACTAGCCATTCTGTATTCCCATGGCCTTCTCCAAGCACCTTAACTGGTCCTGGTTCTTTACTTGGTAGAGTGACCCAAACCTTCATCCTAAAGATTGGGGCCATTAATAGTCCTGTCTGGACTATGGGGCCATTAATAGTCCTGTCTGGACTAGGTTGTTGTGGTTTTCCATTGACCTTAATCACAGGGCATGGTAATAATAATAGACACCCTAAGAGATCTCCTGTATTTCAGACACACTCTTCCTTGCCTCTATTATGGAGTAGTTCAATTTCTTCTTGGTAGTTGGGATCCATCACCCCCAGCAGCACAGTAATTCCCTTCTTTGCTGTTGATTCAGTGGCATGAGGAGCCTAAAGTGGTCAGGCAACTGTCTTAAATTCCAGTTCAATGGAATCATTGTTGTCTCTGCTAGTAGAAGCATTCTTCCCTTCAGAACAAAAACCTCTAGGACAACAGAACATAAGGTCCTGGAAGAAAGGAAGCAAAATTTTGCTAGTGTGTCACTAAGGGATCACAGTGAGTGGTGCCATTCCTACTTCCACTCCTTGATTCCTGGACCTGTGAATCCTAGCTATTGGAGAAACAACACCATATATTTGATGCTGATTCAGAGCATACACAGCCTTCTGGAGAATATTGCCCAGTACTTCAAGGTATTGGCACCTAGTTGGCACTGTAACTGAGTCTTTAAAAGGCCATTCCACCATTGTATCAAGCCAGCAGCTTCAGGATGGTAAAGAATATGGTAACACCAGTGAATTCCACGGGCCTAGTACTACACTTCATTTGTTGTGAAGTGACTTTCTTGATCAGAAACAATGCTGTGGGGCTTCCCTGGTGGCACAGTGGTTAAGAATCTGCCTGCCAATGTAGGGGACACGGGTTTGAGCCCTGGTCCGGGAATATCCCACATGCCGCGGAGCAACTAAGCCCGTGCACCACAACTACTGAGCCTGCGCTCTAGAGCCCATGAGCGACAACTACAGAAGCCCACGTGCCTAGAGTCCATGCTCTAGGCTTCTGTTGTTGCTCTAGGCAACAAGAGAAGCCACCACAATGAGAAGCCCGTGCACCACAACGCAGAGTAGCCCCTGCTCTCCACAACTAGAGAAAGCCCGTGCACAGCAACCAAGACCCAATGCAGCCAAAAATAAATTTTAAAAAAAGAAAAAAGAAAAAAGAAACAATGTTGTGTGTAATACCATGACAGTGGAAGACATTCTGTAAGTCTATGGATGGCAGTTTTGGAAGAAGCATTATGAGTAGGGAAGGAAAATCCATATTCAGGGTGAGTGTCTGTTCTAGTAAGAACAAAATGATGCCCTTTCCATGATGAAAGAGGTCCAATGTAACCAACCTGCCACCAGTAGTTAATTAATCACGCTGGGGAATGGTGCCATACTGGAGACTCATTGTTGGTTATGGATACTCAGTGGTTGCTGTAACCAAGTCAGCCTTGGTGAAGTCCATGTTGCTGAGTCAATGCATAAGAGAAGCCTCTTCCACAGGAAAAGAAGACTCATCAGAATGTAGGAGCTCAATGTCTCCAAGTTCAACAGGGTCTCCCACAAGTCCCAAATCCAACATTTAGTATCCCATTTCTTCCCAATAAATGTCTTCACATTGACTCTAAACATCCTACAAGGCTGAGAATTCAATTTGCATTGTAATTCAGACAGTAGGAGGATGAGATTCTGGGTTTGATTTTCAGCAATCTTGTTCCAGCAGCTATAGGAAATAAGGGTCTCCTTCATGGTACACATAGAAATTTTCAGGTCATTTATGCAGTGCTTGAGTTGGGAATTCAAATCCCTGCACTCATCTTTTTCTTTCTCTTCTTTGTCCAGCAACATTAGGAGCAACTAGCCAATATCACTTCACTAGTTAGCTTGTCAAAAATGTTCCAAAGTATCATATACACAGTCACTCAGATCCTTACTTCTTGTAAGTGGTTGATTAGGAGTATCTAACGGTGATATTTTGTGTATCTATATTGTCAGATTATGCCATGGTCTATGAGTGTTCTCTTTACTACTAGAAATAGAGTCATTAGCACATTTAAATATAATCAGATTAGAGAGCCATTTCCAGAAACCCCAGAACCCAATTCAAAAAACCTCATCTTTAAAATTCTGTCTCTCTAGAACCACTCTGGGTACCAAAATCTGTATTAGTCAGGGTTCTCCTGAGAAACAGAACTAATTGTATACATACAATCTTATATATATATATATACACACACACAATTCTATAATATATATATTATTGTGTTTTTCTTTCTCTGGAGAACCCTGACTCCCTGACTGATAGAGCTTTTGGTACTGGGAAGTGAGGTGCTACTGTAACAATAATGAAATTGTGGAAGTGACTTTGGAATTGGGTAATAAGTAGAAGCTGGAAGAATTTTGAGGCACATAATAAAAAAATGCCTAAATTGTGTAGAAGAGAACATTGGTAGAAATATGGATGTTAAAGGTGATTCTGGTGAGAGTTCAGAAGGAAATGAAGAGTATGGTAAAGAGAATTTCTATTATCTTAGAGAATACATATATCACCATGAACAGAATTTTGATTGAAATATGGTGTTAAAGGAGTTTCTGGTGAGATTTCAGAAGGAAGTGAGGAGCGTGTTATTGGACACTGGAGAAAAGGCAATCCTCATTTTAATGTGGCAAAAAACTTGGCTTAATTGTGCTCTGCTGTTAGTGGGAAGGTAGAACTTCTAAGTAAGTTCTGAGACATATAGCTGAGATTTCCAAGCAAAGTGTGGAATGTACAGCCTGGTTTCTCCTTGTTCCTTGCTTACAATAAAGTGTGAGAAGAATGAGATAAACTGAGAACAGAACTGTTAAGAAAAAAGGAGCCAGACTTGATTATTTGGAAAATTCTTAGCATGTCCAGATAGCATTTTCTGGGCTAAGTGTGTGACTGCACAGACTTTTCCTGAAGAGATTATGCCTGTGACTCATGGATCCAGTCAACCATCTCAGTAGAAGCCAGGAATAGAGGTGGGTTATCCAGTTCTGTAATGGCATGGATCCCCTTGACATACACGGAAGAACTGACAAGGTTTTTGAGAATGTTATATCAGAAGGAACACTGAAAGCTGTGACGGAAGGAGCCAGAGACAGGATGAAATGCAGAAAGGCTATCAGATTTCAGAGTTTCTACTGGTAGAAACAGACTGATAGAAATACTCAAACATGAGCTCTTCTTCAAGAAAAAGAATGACTATAAGGGCAGAGTCATGGGTGCAGAGGCAGAGAAGCTAGAGACAGGAACAGAGGCAGGTCCTGGCAGGGCCTCCTTGGGCACAAAGGGTAGATTGGGTAAAAGAAGTTTATTTTCAGGCCACAAAAACTAGTGGACTCTTCCTTTCTGGATTTCAGATTTGCTTGAGACTACTGACTTGTTTATTCCTTCCAATTTCTCCCTTTCATAATGGGAATGTCTATCCTATGCTTGTACTATCATTGTATTTGCAAACAAAAAACTTGTTTTCTGTTTCACAGGTCCACAGATGATGAGGAATTTTGTCCCAAGGTGAATCATACCCAGAGTCTCACCCATACCTGAATTAGTGTCCTTAAATGAGATTTGGAACTTTTTGACTTGATATTTAGATGAGATTTTAGAGTTAATGCCAGAATGGTTTAAGACTGCTGGAGATGTTGGGATGGGATGAGTATATTTTGTATTTTGTATTTTTGTATGAGACAGATGTGAATTTTGGGAGGTAGAGCGCATACTGTACTAGGTTGAACAGTATCCTACCAAAATCCATGTCTACCTGGAACCTCAGAATATGATCTTGCTTGGAAATAGAGTATGTGTAGGTGTAATCAAGTTAAATGAGATTATACTGGATTTGGGTGCACACTAAGTCCAAACATTGGTGTCCTTATAAGGAGAGAAAGATTTGGACAAACACAAAAACACACACAGGGAAGAAGTCCACATGAAGACTGAGGCAGAGATTGGAGTGATGCAGCCACAAACCAAGGGGCAGCAAGGATTGCTGGGACCACTGAAGCAAGGAGGAGGTGAGGATGGGTTTTTCCCTAGAGGTTTCAAGAGAGAAAGAGCTCTGCTGACACCAGGATTTCAGACTTCTTGCCTCCAGATCCATAAGAAAATAAATTCCTGTTGTTTTAAGCCAGTCTGTGTAATTTTGTTATAACAGCATAGGAAACTAAAAAAGAAGGTGTAAGTCTGTAAAGTACTTCACATTAACAATTTTACTCAAATAACATTTCTTTCAATGGTGAGAATACATACACACATAAATTGATTCTAATTTCAGATTAAGATATATATATATATATATATATACATTTACAGATAAATATATAGATACATCTTAATCTAAAATCAGAATCAACTAATCCATACAACATGGCCTTCTATTTCTTTCTTAGTTTCTTGGAAATATAATCATTGTCAACAAAAGACTTGTCAGTTTCTCATCTTTTCAAAGAGGATTAGAGAATACAAACTTCCTGTGGGTGAGATAAGTTCATTCATCTTACAAAAAGCAATAGAGAATGCATCCTAATATAACACACATCGTAAAGTATTTAAACAACTTTACTACAGCATTCAAAATACAAATCTGAGCAGTCATTCTTTTCCCTTTTTCCTCCTGCTCTCTCCCATATTATCTAGGTTTACTGAAGTTACAGTTTTAAGACTGGGAAGTGTGACTAGGGAAAGGTGTGTTCCCCGCCCCCTCAGCAATTCTTCAGATGTGTCAGTGTCATAAAAGACAGAAAGGCTGCAGCAATGTTCCAGACTCAAGGAGACTAAATAGAGACAACAACTAAAAGCAATATACTTGATCCTAGGTTGGATTCTGTACTGGAGGGGTTTAAAAATAAGTTTGAAAGACACTACATGTCAATTGACATAACTGGAATATGGATATTAAAGTATTTTATAGATGTTAAATTTAATGATTATATATACCAGATAGAGTACTGGTTTCCTTCCTTCCTCCTTTTCCTGTCAGAAGTTTTTCAAAAATTAAAGAGATTTTAGCCCCACAATGAATTTTTGAAGGCTTTATTTCTTCATAAAAAATGAATTTACCAAAACGTTATGAAACATTACTTTAAAAAGTTAATGGAGTATAATCTGTAAAAATGTTGAGTAGCTATGTTGTACACCTGAAACTAACATGATGTTGTAAATCAACTATACTTAAATTAAAAAAAATTTATAAAAGTATTGTAATGATGTTAAATTTGCTAAAAAGTTGAGCATATAAAAGAATGTCTCTCTTAGGAAATACACAAAGAAGTATCTGGAAGTAAAGGCCAGGATGTATGTAACTCACTCAGAAGTGTATGTGTATATGTGTGTGTGTGTGCATACATACATATATGAGAGAGAGAGAATTCATTAATATAAAGCTGACGGGGTAAAATGTTAAGGGATGCTGAATCTGTGTTATTGAGGGCTGGAGAGGAATTCCTTGAACCGCTCTTATTTATTCAGGTAACTCTCATTGGTGGACAGTGGGTGTGGCTCAACATGCCAGCCCAGAGCGCCGGCGCTGGGTGAGCCCCGGCCCCTCCACCCCCCAATCCCTCCCCAGACCCCTGTACCCACTACCCCCCTCCATGCCTCCGCCCCCTTCCACGCCCCCCACCCCGTCCCTTCCTCCTTCACTTCCCTGCCCCTCCCCCTGTCGCCCCTGCGGTACCCGCCCTGGGAGACGCCGCGCCGCCTCATCAACGTGGCCCCTGTGACCTCACTAAGGGGGTCCCCGCCTGGCGGTCCAGGGCAGGAGCGGCGGTGTCTCTGGGCGGCCGTGTCTTAGGGCGGCGCGGCCTCCGGGCTGCGTGCCCTCCAGCTCAGGACAGCGCCGAGGAGGAAGCGGTGGCCACGAGCTACTAGCGTCCAGTAGCGCATCAAGTGTGGTCGAGCGCCCGACTCCCTCCTCAGTCCCACTCTCCCACTCTCTGCCACCATCCACCTCCCACGACGCCCCCCTCGACCCCGCAGCCGGCCTTCAGTCCACCCATCTACCTGCGCGTCTGTCACCGTTCCTCCCACCCCGTGATCACCGCCGTCGCCTTCTACCTGTCGCCAGGCCCAGCGCCAAGGATTGGCCACATGTCACAGATGATGGCCTTAAAGTGCATCCACAAGGAGCTCCTCGACCTGTCCCGCGACCCCACCCCCACCACTCCCACCCCCCGCCCAGAGCTCAGCAGGGGTAGTGGGGGATGATATGTTCCACTGGCAAGCGACCATGATGGGGCCCAATGACAACACCTACCAGGGAGGAGTCTTCTTCCTAAAGGTCCAATTTCCCTCCGATTACCCATTCAAACCACCCAAAATCGCATTCGAATTTACCATCCAAACATTAACAGAAACGGAAACATCTGCCTGGACATCCTTAGATCTGAGTGGTCGCCAGCACTGACAATTTCCAAAGTATTGTTATCCATTTACTCCCTGTTGTGCGCCCCCAACGCAGATGATCCTTTGGTTCCGGAAATTGCTAAGATCTACACAAAGGATAGGAGGAGGTATGACAGAATTGCTTGGGAATGGACTAAGAAATACGACATGCAATTTAAAAATAAATGATAATCCCATTGCCTTATTAAAGCTGGCAGTTTAATTGGTTACCTTTTGTTGGCTTTCTACGAAAGGAGGGCTCCCCATCCTCTGGGCATATGTGGTAACACCTCCTATATATCAGGGTGTGTGGAGGCGGTGGAGCAAGTCTGCAGGTGGAGGCAAGGGTGGAGGAGGGATTAGTGAATGGGGGTAAGGTTGGGGGTTTGGGTGAGTGTGAC
Organism: Eschrichtius robustus; assembly: GCF_028021215.1. NCBI lineage: Eukaryota > Metazoa > Chordata > Mammalia > Artiodactyla > Eschrichtiidae > Eschrichtius > Eschrichtius robustus. Next base: position 77,011,733 of record NC_090845.1, on the reverse strand, counting down.
ACCAGTTTTAATCCAGTTTTAACTAAAAGATTTCTTTATTGATTTAGGATTAGGAAAGCAAGAACAAGGGGGTGGTGGCTTTAGGATAAGGAGAGCAGTTCCACCAACCAGAGAGATAATTTTTAATGTGAGTCTCTTAGAACTGACAATGGTGAGGAAAAACAATGAAGATTACAAAGCTAGTCAGGTATCCACTTTATTCTGAAGAAACTTTGGGTGTTGATTTTGACCAAGATTAGTATTAACCAATATCCTTGTAACTGGGCAAGACCCTCCCCCCAGGTCCTCTGCCTGCCTCTTGTCTACAGAAAAGCCATAGTTTCTCAGGACTCCCCTGAGTCATAAAAGCCTGACTCAAGAATTAATGATTGAAAGGATGTGACCATGTAGTGACAAAAGTAGCAGTTGGGCCAGGTGAACTGGTAACAATTTAAACAGTAAATCAGCCATGACAGTCATGGAATCCTTAGTTCCTCCCTGGAATACATAGATAACAGTATCTGAGGCAGACACTGAGTTGTTTTACAGGTGCTAAACCCCCACCAGATGGAAGAAGTTAACTACTTGCTGACCATGAGCATGTAGACGCAGACCTAATGGAGCCTGAGGATTGATGTTAACCTCTGTGACACCACCCTGTTACCTCACCATCAACAAATCTCTTCCTCACTCTTGACAGAGCCACAGTGGGAAGTTTCTTGGTTTTCACTGTGAAAACCTGGTAGGGTTCCTGGAGACACAACCTATGGAGATATGTGGACACCTGACTTTAGTTACCAGGATGTTTTCCTTCTCAAAGTCCACACTCCACCTCCAAGAATTTGGCAAAATTACCATTTAATCTGAGCTACCCTGTGATGGCTCCAGAAGCTTCTGCTTCAGGTTGGCAAGTCTCATCTGTGACTCTGTACACATCTGTCCCTCCAGAATTCGATGAATCTGTTTGCGCTTAGACCTCAGTTCTCTAATGCGTCCAAGAAAAGATGATCTTTTTCATTTTGTTCATTTTCTTCTTCTAGGGACCTGAGTGATGACTTATAAACTTTACATGTGTAGCTGATATGAAAAGTCCTAGAAGTTTGTTTGATATGTCTTCCAAAATAAATGTACTTCCCTCAGATTTAACAATGTTAAAATATAGTTTCCCTCTAACATACTTAGGAATTACACCTCTAAAAGAGTGTGCATTTATCATGGTATCCATCCAGAAGATCCATATTTAAATTTAATAAAATTTTAACAAGGACCTAAAAAAAAAAAAATTGTGCACTGATCATACATCCAATTGTGCGCTGATCATACATCCTAATTAACAAATAACAAAATAAACCCAGTGCTTGTAGTTTGCAAGTGATCTGGCACTCTGTTTACTGAGATGTCTGGATATAACCAGCCTTGGATTTTGCTGCCATATGTCAGAAACACATAAACACGTTCTCTTTCCTCTCTGGTGTGTCTGTGCTAGTACGTTGGGGATCTTGGAGAATATCTGATTAACCTCTGTATCTAAATGTTATTTATAAATAAAATATATCCAGCTTTGAAAAAAAAAATGGCCTGTGTAATTTTGTTAATTGTGCGCTGATCATACATCCTGCAACTCCCCTCCTTCATCTTGCTTTTAAAAATGCTTTCCTGAAACCTACTGGGGAGATCAGGTTTTTTGAGCATTAGCTACCCTAGACTCCTTGTCTGGAGCCTTAAAATAAAGGCTGCACTTTCCTTCTCTGCAACCCGGTGACAGTAGACTGGCTTTACTGCAAGCAGGAGAATAGCCCCAAGTTTGGTTTGGTAACATCCTCTATCTTGAGGTCCATATTTAACCAGCAAAATTAAATGGATTTGGAGTTGTTACAAAATAAAATGATGAGTTTTATTCCCAGCCTTCTCCACCTCCCACTCCTTCAATCCCTATCTTTGTTGTCACTCTGCCTCTCTCCCACTCTGGATTGTAGGCTGCTTCTCAGGACATACCTATTAGCACTCATTTGTCTTATGCTTTCTCAAGAACTGTGTATGGTCTAAGATTTTACCCAGCTTGCAAGCCTACATGTGAGCCAATGGAGGCTGGCAGAATGACACAGACTCTTGGGTTAGAGACAGGACTTAGTCAGGGCCCAGCAGGCAGCATGAGCTTCACTGACATCAGTTCCCCTTGCCCCCCAACACTCAACTCAACCAGGAGGGTGCTGCACATACAGTGGGTTTCTGTAACAGCCAAGTTACCCCAAGCTAAGGAAACCCCCAGTCTTAGAAAGGGAAATTCTACCAAACCTGACCAACTTTTGCCTCAGAAGGAAATGCAATCTTTATTAACCTGCTGAGGAAACAAATCCATCCTTCACCCTGGAGGGCCCTCTGTCTTCCAAGGCTGTTTGCTATACAAATGTCCTTGAAAGGATAGTCTAGGACAAATACTGTCACAAGATGTGTAGAAACACCATGGAGAATTGCACCCCAACAGTCTTAACTGCTTGGATCTATCTGATTGTAAAGGTAAAAATTAATTTTATGAAAATACTTGTGTGTGCTGAAAAAGGTCCAATTTTCCCTTTAGAACTTGTACATTCAGGAATGTCTAACCAGTGAAATAAGCAGATTACTTAAAACCTTTAAAAAACACTATAATCTACTCTTTTTAATGGCAGAGAGGGATTATAATTTTAAGTAAAAACATGAAAATATTAATGACTTAACATTAAAAAAACATTTATCAAAATAAGTCAAAAATATTTATCAAAAGTACTAACAAACACCTCAAATATAAAATTTCCTTTTACCTATACATTCAGGCAGTGATGCCAAATAGGAATGTTCTATATCTGCACTATCCAATATAGTAGCCACTAGCCACTGTAGCTATTGACCACTTGAAGTTTAGTGTGATCAGGCAACTGAATTTTTATTCAATTTTAATTAATTTTAAATTAAAATATTAAATTAATTACATTGGAATAGCCATGTACAACCAGTCACTACTGTATCATGAAAGAAATTGAGGATTTGGTGACATGGGGACATTTTTTCTTTTATCTTTTTTTCCCCTAACTATTGATTTAATTTTTTTATGATCAGAGATAGCGTGGAGAAAGAATGGGAGTTTGGAGCAAAACCCTGTGTTCTAATCCAGGCTCCACCAATATCTAATTGTGTGACTCTCAATATGTTACCTAACCCCTATGAATCTTAGTTTCTTCAAATACTAAATTGGAATATTGTCTATGACACTTCCTAGTTTTAAGAATAAGATGATATATGAAAAACACTTAACCTGTACCGTTGAGTACACATTCAATAATTGGAGTTGTATTTATTATTTCGCTTCATTATATTTATCCTTTTAGGATAACCTTGTGCTGGGCTGCCAGCAAGATGATTTCACAGGTCAAATCTGTACTTCTGATATTCTTAGGATGGCTGGGGGAGAAGGCAGGGGCTAAGAGAATCTGTAAGTTTAATTGGGAATTTGGGAATTCATGAAAGGGTGCATGCACAAGGATGTCTGTCACAAGAAGTATCCCCCTCCAGCTTTTTTTTAGAAATACGCACAAACTTTAGAGTACAAAAAAAATCAATTTGAAGCCTTGTTAAAAATGCAAATTCCTGAATCTCACCTATAGGAGGGCCCAGTAATCTGCATTTGCAATCATCAAAAATGATTTTTAAGCAGGTGGGAAATGAGCACTCTTTAATAGACCATGTATTTCACTGCACTACTTGAATTATTATTTGTTAACAAAAGAGGGTGAGATTCTGTACTAATGCAGATTGCCAAGGTTTAACGTATTTTGACTTAGTTACCAGCATACCTCTTCCCCAAGTGATTTTATTTTTTACATAAAAATGTTTTGATTAACTTTACTGGCAATATTCAAACCCATTTATGGTTATAGACATAGCTTAAATACTTCATAGCTTTGCAAATAAGAGAATTTGAGCTATTCAGCCTCATTACAGATTGCATAAAAGGTAGGAATTAAGTGTACCATTGGATTCATCAAATAATGAATGCAATAAATGTTTAAATCATTTTGAAAATTTCTGAGTGAGCTCTTAAAGAAATATTGCTTTCCACTTAAAATATCATTCTGAGTTCTCTTTATCACCATTTACTAAAGGAAGTAGCATTTCTTTGCTAAATCTGTGAACATGTAACTCAAGTTATGTTTGGAAGTTCTTCAACAAGATTATTCTAAGAATTTAGACTACAGATTACATTACTATTTTATAAAATTTAAAGGTTCTTGATGGTGGGATAGAACAAATTAACCTTAGATAGTTGAAAGGCAGAACTCTTTGTTACTTACAGTTGCAAACTAGACAAGACTGCCACACAGGGAGTTGCACCCAGAGGCAGGGGACAGGGAACAAGGGGCAACATATGTATGGCAAGGGGGGATGGGGTGAGCTAGGTTTCCCAAGTTCCCTGTGGATTGGGTTACCTGAAAAATTTTACAGGTTCATGGGCCTAAGTGCTGTCCCTGTTGGTGTGGGAGCTTAGTAAACTGCCTGCAAAAGGCAACTGAGAGATTTTAGGCATGACTTCAGAACTGTATTAAGACAACATTTACAAAATACTATATTACATTAACCTTTTCCCTCCTCCCCCTAAAATTTACCTTAGATAACTGTGTGGATGAAGCATTTAGTGTTTCTAGTAAGGGAACAAAAAGAAGCAGGGATTTCCACACTATAGAAAGAAAATTAAATGTTCATTGAGTGTGTCTTATTTGATGAGCATTTTGTGAAGTGTTAATACATGGCTCCTTTGGTCCTATTCAGCTGGAGATATCAAAAACTACCCAATTCTGGCATGGAGATGGGAAGGGAGTACGTTGTTAGGTAATTATACCTCCTTTGAACCTTGACATATGAGTAGGATTTCACAGGTAGATAAGGGACAAAAAGGGTATCGTGGATAGAAGGAACATAACACAAAGGTACAAAAGCATTACAAAGTATATGGTAAACAAGAAATAACTTTTTGTTCATATTCAATATGACTACACCACAAATTGTTGGAGAGGCAGGAAGAGGCCTGAATGTGGGTGGTCTTATAGCCTACCTAAAGACAATTACACTTGATCTTATGAGTGATAAAGAACAATTCAATAATTTGAACTGGAGAATGGTAAGTTCAGATTTGCATGTTAGAAAAATCATTCTAAGGACAGAATAGAAAACAAATTGCAAGAGATGGGTTAAATACAGAGACCAGATCAGAAGGTATTTTGAGAATCCAGATGAGAGATGATTAGGGTCTAAATGAAAGCAGTGTTAATAAGGATGCAGAAGACAGGACAGACAGGAAAGATTTTTCAAATATAGAAGATTAGGATATTGGTTTCATGGCAGGGTCTAGTGTAAAGTAGGTCAGACAGAGAAACACAAATACTCTATGTTATCACTTATATGAGAACAAATTAGTGGTTACTAGTATGGAGAGGGAAGGGGGAAGGGGCTAGAGAGAAGTATGGGATTAAGAGATACAAACTACCAGGTATAAAATAAATAAGCAACAAGGATATATTGTACAGCACAGGGGAAATAGTCATTATTTTGTAATAACTCTAAATGGAGTACAATCTATAAACATATTGAATCACTATGTTGTACACCTGAAACTAATATAATATTGTAAATCAATTGTTTCAATTAAAATAAGAAAAATAATAAAATTATGATAAAACCTTTAAAAATAGGTTAACATGTAACGTGTTTATTGTTATTTTTGGAATAATAGTTTTGAAATTTCTGCTTTAATTTTTAATATGTAAATATCAACACATATGAACCACTTAAATAAAATCTGTTTGGGATTGAATTTTAGCAGAATGTAACACTCCAAATATGCCACTTTACCATGTGGAGCTGAAGGCAATCAAGACCCATCAGAGTCAAGAAAAGTTTTTACCTTAACTGCCTAAAAGAAATCAGAAAAGGGAGCTTGTACCAGGAAAAGAGCTATTACAAGAGATAACTTTTTATATCTAAGAAAGTTATCTACATGGCAGGGCAAATATTTATTTACCAAACATTTGCTCTTCTCAACTTCCTGTGAATTGCCTTCCTCTCCTTTGAAGCCCCAGACCACTACCCACTTCTCCTTACTCAGGATGGTATATAAGCCTCAATTGCCTGACTGCCTTTGGTCTCATATCTTTGGGGGACTCCCATGAGTATGCTTTTAAATTTATTTTTCTGCTGTTAATCTGTCTTTTTATTACAGGGTGGTATCAACCAAGAATCCAGAAGGATAGAGGAAAAATTATTCCCCACTGCCCACAGGGTCATTAATAATCTTTAAGAGTGTAAAAGAATCCTGAGACCAAAAGTTTGAAATACAGTGATCTTGAATTAATTCCAAGTTTCTGAACTGGTCAACCAGGAGAATGCTGCCTTTTCCTAAAAAAGTGACACAGAACAGTAGCAGGTTTGTAGCGGTTAGATCAGGAGTTCAGTTGAGTTGGATATGTTGAATGAGTTGATTTTTATGTGAGACATTTAGATGACTCCTCTATCAATCAGATTATTGGGTATGGGGTCTAGGAAAAAAGCTTGAGCTGGGCATATAGTTTTGAAAGTCATTGGCATACAGGCTAAAATTGGAGTTATTAGCATTTATACAATGGTCCTGATGACACTAGGAAAGCTAAGTCTCTCTCATCTCTTAGAGATTTCTCTAACAAGAAAAATGAAGGGGGAAATGTGCTGTCTTTTAAAAAAGAATTAGCATTAGTTTCCTCATAATACTAGAATACTAATAAGTGACTGCCAGAAGTCATGTCAATGACTGGTTTTCTTTGTTTTCAATTAGCAATTAAAGAACACATTGGTCAGGACTTCCCTGGTGGTCCAGTTGTTAAGACTCTGAGCTTCCACTGCAAGGGGTGGGGGTTAGATCCCTGGTTGGGGAACTAAGATCCCACATGCTGTGAAGCCTAAAAAAATAAAAATCAAGAAAGCATTGGTCTGCTAAGGTATATTATTTGGATGAAAGAATAACAAGTAACATTAAGAAATGAAAGACTCCTTTTAACAATGCAAAATGGAGTTATTCACCATGAGAACAAAACAAACAAAAATACCAGAGCTACAATTCTCCAACTCTGCTCTTTGAGCATTCTTAACGATTTCTAAGTTCAATTACTTGAGCTATCAGTTTTGTCCTCAAGATAAACAAGAAAAGGGACCATGAGCATCAGTGCTATTTTAAGTTGGATTAAGTAATAGTTGAATCTTTCAATAGCTGGATTACTTTTGTCTAGATCATACATGAGGTTTGCTTTCTAAAATTAGATATTGAAGATGAACAGTTCCAACAGAGCAACTATAAATTCTATGCACAAGCAAATAAAGTAAATAAATTATTTTCCAACTCATGGCATTCATGATACAGGAAGATATTGAGAAATGGAATATTTCCTGCCATATCAGTAAACAAAGGATGTCACAGTCATCAGCAATTGCAGCCCTCCAATGTGAGCCCTGAGGGAACTCAGGATATAAAGCACAGGGCCCCAGGTAGCTGAGGTGCATATCAAAGGAATAATTTCAGTGAGCCCAGACTCTTGCACCTTCCCATACACAGAAAGGTGTATGGTTTTCTTTAATTAACAGTAATCTTTTGATGTTCCTACTACCTGCCTTTTGTTGCAAAACTCCTATACATCCTGGCTCCCCCCCTGGCCTCCTCAGAGCAGTTTTCTCAGGGTTACTTGAGATGCTGCCTCCCAGGCTTGAAGTCCTAAAAATTCCCACCGAATAAAACATAACTCTCAACTTTTAGGTTGTGAATATTTTTTAAGTCAACAATATGTTACCGAGTCCAAACTAGGGAGATGAGGTGTTGAGGCAAGGAATAGCAACTTTATTCTGAAAGCTGGCAGATCAAGAAGATGGCGGACTATAACTGAGCAAGACCCTATGGGGCCTTCCCGAGACAGGCCTTCCCCCATATCCTCTGCTTTAGCTCCTCTCTGAAGTACCTAGATAATAGTATTTGATGCACATTTCCTGAGGTGTTTTGCAGATATGAACCACCCCCCCCACCTCCACACACACACCAAATGGAAGAACTACTTGATGACTATGAGCACATAGCCCCAGGCCTCCTGTGCCTAAGGACTGACAAGGTTAACCCCTGTGACACCACGCTGCTGCCTCACCAATAGCCAATCAGAGAATCGTGAACAAGCTGATCACGTACCCTGCGACGTCCCCCCCCCTTCTCCTGGCCTTTAAAAATGCTTTGCCTAAAGCTTTTGGGGAGCTCAAGGCTTTTCAGGGCATGAGCCACCTCATTTCCTTGCATGGCCTTGCAATAAACCTTTCTCTGCTCCAAACTCTGATGTTTCAGTTTGTTTGGCCTCACTGTGCGTTGGGCACGTGAATGTGCATTAAAAATTTTGGCCAGTCAGCCAGGAGTTCGTGTCCATGGCCGGTCAATTCCTTCCCTGAGCCCCCAGCAACTGTTGGAGTCCATTTCGCTCCTGGGATCTTGGAGGGACTGTCCCCGACAGGCGCTGGTCACCCATGGCATGAGGCTGTTTGGAGCCGAGAAATGTCTGGAGCTGCAGTCCACATTTGGTGTCATTGGGTGAGTCACTTCAGCTTGTGCAGGCTTGTAATTCTCTCCACTCCATTTGGGCTGCTTCCCTTGCGGGAAGTGAGCCACCCGAGGGGTAAGTCGCTCCAGTGTGCACACCAGGAACATATTCCCTCCTCAGACTGGCTTTTCCTTTACGGGACAAGCCAATTTGTTTGGTTGGGGTACCTTGTTGGAGATGGGAATTGTTGTTGGACTCTACCCGATTTGGAAACCGGTTGGTTCATTTACGAGAGCCGGGCTTGGCCTCCATTGGAGAGTGAAAGGGGAATTCTAGACTACACCTCTTCTGATTTTCTGTCTGTGTGACTGTAACTTAGTTGTTGTTTGTGTTTTTGTGTGTACCATTTTGGGGTGAGCCACTCGTGGTCCATTCTTTTTCGGGAGCCAGGCCACTCTGGAGCCTCTGTCTGGGAATGGAGGTGGAATTGCTGGGCTACGCCTCGTCTGATTCTTTGTTTGTGGGACCATGTGTTTGTTGTTTGTATGTGTGTTAGTACTTGCATTGGCCAGTTGAGACATTTTGATCAGTAACGGGGCTCCTGAGTGACGACACCAGGATATCCTTCCCTATTGAGTTGGTTTCCCCTGTGGCAGAGCGTTGGTTAGAACTTTCTTCCTTTTAGGGGCTAGGGAACTGTGACCCTGAGAGACCGATTTGAATTGCCGTTTGCTTGATATTTGATAACACCGGCCATGAATAATTAAGTATGGATGATCAGAGCTCTGTTCCATCTTATCGTCCCCTGGGGTGCTTTTGCAAAACTAAGAGATCTTTAGCTATGTTCCCTAAATGAAAGAAAATGCTTCAATACTCCCTGAGATCTGGACGGCAAAGCCCCCTAATGGCTTGGCTACTATGTCAAAGTGGGCCTTTTGCAATTGCTTTTATCTTGGGGGTATGTGTGTGTATGTGAATGGGTGTCTTGGTACCTGGGTCCGAATCCCTTTTTCTCTTCCTGGTTTTGCTGGAAAAGGGGCATGTGAATGTGAGTGGAGGATATGTATGTATTTGTTTGTTTAAACTGAGGTGGATATTTGGGAACTGAGAAAAAGGAAAGTTCCCTGAAAATAGCCTGAGATGGCTGGGTTTTCTATAAGTAGTTAGAAGAGGAATTTGCATTTCTCTTCCTGTGCCTTGAGATATAAATGATCTACCTGGGCTCTCTGGAGCTGATCTAATCAATCTGTGTTGCTTGGAACTGAAGAAAAAAGGGGGTGCAAGAATAACATTCAAAACTGCTGGGAATGTTCCCTCAGCCAAACTTTAATTCATAAGCTTCATTAGGGCCTGAAGAAACTTACAGTAAAATCTATTAATTATAAAAAGGTGAAAGAGGTGCAACAGGGACAGCACAAAAATCCTTCAGTCATCCAAGGGAGACTAGTGGACACTTTAAGAAGTATACAAACGTGGATCCCTCCTCCCCCAAGGGACAGGCCCTTTTGGCTATGCATTTCATAGCCCAGTCTGCCCCAGACATCAGGGGCACAATTCAGAAAGCAACTGCTGGTCCTCAGGCTCCAATGAACGATTTGTTTCAATTGGCTTATTTGGTTTTCAGTAATAGGGATATGGTTGAAAAGACTGAATGCACCCAGAGAAATATGCAAAAGGCCCATGATGGCAATGGCTTTGACACCTCAGAGACCAACAAAGGGGAAACAAAGTCATCCAAGGAGAAACTTACCTGTATCTTTGAGATGCAAATATCCTATTTGGTCTTCTCAGGAACCCTCATCTCTGCCATCCTTTTAAAATGCAAATTTTGAAGGGAGGGTAAAGTAATTTAGAAATTGACTTGTCAAGGGTAAATAGAAATCGTAAGTGTTTTTTCTGCAAATATTTAGCCATCTAGACAAGTGAGCTTGATTTGTTCCATCTGCCAGAAACTTAATTTTAATCCAACCTCTTTTGTAAACTAAGGGGTTTTACATTGCTGTACCTGACTCAGGGCTGAAATTTTGAAATGAAAACTATGAGGTCTCTCTGTTTGTGTGTTTGTCTGCGTCTTTGTCCTTGGATAACATTGCTGAGGTAAATCTGTAAATGAGCTCTATTTAATTGGCTTAAAGAAAAGTTAGCACTTACAAATCAAACAATTCTAAATACAAGAAAAATTAAGCTAAATGAGTTTTAGGTTCACGTGAACTGGGAAATATTTAGTATTAAATTAATACCTGGTATTAATGTTTAAGTTTGTTGATATAATTAATATAGATGTGTCTTTAGAGTCATCAACAGTAAGCATAATACTTCCACTGCACCTAGGTTTAATAGAAGTTAAATGAAATCTTATTACATCTGTTGCAAATTTTCAGCAAGAAAAATAACTTGATATGATGAAACTTTAAAGTAAATGTAAACGAGATAAGAGCCTTTAGGTTAACTCTATAGGAATAATTATGTTCTGGAAAATTATCTAAAATAGTCTCTCCAGATTTTGGTAACTATTACTTGCCTCTTGGTTTTCACTAGAAATTAAGGTTTTAAGAGTTGGGGATTCTAATTTAGACATGTAATTAAAGCTACTAAAAATAATAAAACATTTCACGATCCAGTAGGAAAGTGGGATATATATTTTGAGTAAAAAAAGGAGTTTTATGCTTGGTCAGGCTGACATTAGATTACACTTAATTGGGAAAATGAATTTTGTTATTAAAAGTAGACTGGTGCAGGACCAGACTTGGTTCCTCTTTGTTAGGAGAACAAGTTTACTTAGAATACTGCTTTTGACAACAGATTGTGTGAACTATCTTGCATTTAACTGATCTGAATTTGTTCTTAAATATTCTATCTGACCAAATTTTTTTAAAAAACTAAACTTTCTGATATTTTGACGACCTTCCTATCAAATCCTAAGTAAAGTTCCTTTGACTTCAGCTAGCATTGGGATACTTCAGAGGGTCCCTGAGGCACCTCAAGAAAAAAAAAAAAAAGATAAACTGACTAGAATTGGCTGGTATGCTAAATTACACAGAAAACATTGTCAAATGAGTGATAAGCCTCCTCAGATTATACAGTATGAATAAGTGTTATTAATACAGACATTGTAGAAATCATATAAAGTTTCTGAAATTTGTATATGTCCTGGTATAATGTTATAATTTTAGTTATCTTAAAATATTGCATGTCACAACAGCTTGCAGAAGCATCTTTGACAGGAAGAATGGTAATCAGATCTTTAACCTTGCCTTTTTAAGACTTTTATCATTCATAGGCAGCTAAGCTGATGCTTTACAAAACTGCCACATCTTCAAGAAAAGCCATAAAAGGGTGTTTTGACAAAAACAGGTTTCTGATAACTTTTAAATCATACTGGTGAACTAGGTAAGATATTTTAAAAGTGTAATGGAAACTCTGATTTCATAAAACTGTTAGTAAAAAGGATTAATTATATAGGACTGAGTAAACTGATGAATATGGTTGTAATTTTTGACACTGCCTGAAATATTACTGGCTTTTAATCTGTGTTTATCCAGATATAAGGAAATCTCTCCCCCTAAGTATAGTTATGACACAGTGAGAAAGTTAAAATTAATAGGTAGGTCCAATTACAAATTAGATAACAAGGCTAAAAGGTTTAATATTCTCTGTCCAAGGCTGATCAATTCCATTCCACAATCACCCTTCATTGCCCCCGTACAGCAGGAAGTAGCTAAGAGCGGTTGTTGCGCCTTTCCCCAAAAGACTGTGGAATGGACATTGACAGTCAGGAATTGTAATAGGGAAGAACAAATCTGACCCCTATTAGACCTGTTTCTTTTACTTTAATCTTTGTATTCTATTGCTTTTGCTACAAGTTCATCACTAAATGATTTGGTTATAGCTTAAAGTATACATAAATGGCCCATCTCAGGGAACCCTGTCCCCACGCTTGAATGTTAAACTAGAATACTTTGTTCAACTCACTGGGAACATCTTGACCCAGCCCACCTGTGAATGGCTGCAGGAAAGAAGCATATCTCCTCCTGAGTCTGGCTGAAACCAGGAGATATTTGCAACAACTTATAACCTATATTGCCTATTTTGTTGTTTCTTTCATTAACAAATGTGTGATTGAGCCTCTGATAAAATAATATATAGTTCCATATATGATCAATGATTTTAATAGTGAAACTCTAGGTATGAGAAGAAGCAACAAGAGGGAGTATTTTCCTGGAACATAAGAGACTAGTAAGACAGGAGGTACTGAGACTTTTGGCACTAAGGCCTAGTCCAGTGATAGCACATTGAGTGGCCAACCAGTGAAATCTTCGCCAGACCTGAGAATGAGCACTCCTAGCACTGTGGGACAAAATGGTCATGAAGAGCCCCCAAAACGATGATCAAATTTATGACCAGGAAGGGACCAGCTGGAAACTGACACTTGCCATCTACCTCTCCACTGCAGCTGCTGACCTTCAACACCCCCTAAAAGGACGTCAGGGTGGAGATCAGGAATGAGGCGCTCTGTGCTTTGGAAAAAGCTGGCAGATCAGGCCTTAGATGTTTTCCGATTTTATGAGCCCAAATTCTTGCACCTTCTCATATTTAGAAAAGCATTAAAATCACTAATGGTAACATCTGCTTTGGCCATTGAGGAGAGAAATGCATTTGGAAGTAAGAATGGAGTAGCTGTGTCAGACTCAGAAGCCACCAGCCATTCTCAAAGCAGTGTCTGCTGGAATAATTGTAACCAAGAGGGACACTATGGGTCCCTCTGTCAAGTTTATGATTAACCTCTCTATCTGAACCTTTATTCCTTTTCTTGATCAAAGTTTGTTCTCCTGCAGCAGGGGGTGATGACCTTCAAGATGGCAGAGGAGTAAGACATTGAGATCACCTCCCTCCTCTCAAATACATCAAAAATACATCTACATGTGGAACAACTCCTACAGAACACCTACTGAACGCTGGCAGAAGACCTCAGACTTCCCAAAAGGCAAGAAACTCCCGACGTATCTGGGTAGGGCAAAAGAAAAAAGGAAAAACAGAGACAAAAGAATAGTGATAAGACCTGCACATCTGGGAAGGAGCTGTGAAGGAGGAAAAGTTTCCACACACTAGGAAGCCCCTTCACTGGTGGAGACGGGGGGTGGGTGGGTGGGGGGAAGCTTCAGAGCCATGGAGGAGAGTGCAGCAGAGGAGAGTGCAGCAACAGGAGTGCAGAGGGCAAAGTGGAGAGATTCCTGCACAGAGGATGAGTGCCGGCCAGCACTCACCAGCATGAGAGGCTTGTCTGCTCACCCGTTGGGGCGGACGGGGGCTAGGAGCTGTGGCTCGGGCTTCAGAGTTCAGATCCCAGAGAGAGGACTGGGGTTGGCTGCATGAAGACAGCCTAAGGGGGCTAGTGCACCACAGCTAGCAGGGAGGGAGTCCAGGAAAAAGTCTGGAACTGCCTAAGAGGCAAGAGACCATTGTTTTGGGGTGCGTGAGGAGAGGGGATTCAGAGCAGCACCTAAACAAGCTCCAGAGATGGGTGTGAGCCACAGCTATCAGCGCAGACACCAGAGACAGGCGTGAAACGCTAAGGCTGCTGCTGCAGCAACCAAGAAGCCTGTGTGCAAGCACAGGTCACTATCCACACCTCCACTCCCAGGAGCCTGTGCATCCCGCCACTGCCAGGGTCCCATGATCCAGGGACAACTTCCCCAGGAGAACACATGGCACGCCTCAGGCTGTTGCAGTGTCATGCTGGCCTCTGCCGGCACAGGCTCGCTCCACATTCTATACCCCTCCCTTCCCCCAGCCTGAGTGAGCCAGAGCCCCCTAATCACCTGCTACATTAACCCTATCCTGTCTGGGTGGGGAACAGATGTCCTCAAGCGACCTACATGCAGTGGTGGGGCTAAATCCAAAGCTGAACCCCAGGAGCTGTGCAAACAAAGAAGAGAAAAGGAAATTTCTCCCAGCAGCCTCAGGAACAGAGGTTTAAATCTTCACAATCAGCTTGATGTACCCTGCATCTCTAGAACACCGGAATAGACAATGAATCATCCCAAAATTGAGGTGGTGGACTTTGGGAGCAACTGTAAACTTGGGGTTTGCTTTCTGCATCTAATTTGTTTCTGGTTTTCTGCTTATTTTAGTTTAGCATTTGGAGGTTATTATTATTGGTCAACTTATTTATTGATTTGGTTGCTCTCTTCCTTTTTTTTAAATATATATAAATTTTCTTTTTCCTTTTTCTTTTTCGTGAGTGTGTATGTGTATGCTTGCTTCTTTGTGTGATTTTTGTCTGTATAGATTTGCTTTTACAATTTGTCCTAGGGTTCTGTCTGTCCTTTTTTTTTTTGTTTTTTAGTATACTTTTTAGCACTTGTTATCATTGGTGGATTTGTTTTTTGGTTTGGTAGCTCTTTTCTTTCTTTCTTTTCTTTTTTTAAATTACTTTTTTATTTATTTTTTTAATATTTATTTTTTTATTTTAAAAACTTTACCTGGGAACATATGTATATGTATAACTGATTCACTTTGTTTTAAAGCAGAAACTAACACACCATTGTAAAGCAATTATACTTCAATAAAGATGTTAAAAAAAAAAAAAAACCCCCAAAAAAAACTTTATGTTATTTTACTTTTCTTTTCTTTCTTTCTTTTTTTTTCTCCCTTTTCTTCTATGCCATGTGGCTGACTGGGTCTTGGTGCTCCAGCCAGGTGTCAGGCCTGAGCCTCTGTGGTGGGAGAGCCAATTTCAGGACATTGGTCCACCAGAGAACTCCCAGCTCCTCAAAATATCAACTGGCCAAAGCTCTCCCAGAGATCTCCATCTCAACGCTAAGACCCAGCTCCACTCAATGACTGGCAAGTTACAGTGCTGGACAGCCCATGCCAAACAACTGGCAAGACAGGAACATAACCCCACCCACTAGCAGGGAAGCTGGCTAAAATCATAAGAAATTCACAGACACTCCAAAACACACCACCAGACGAGGTGCTGCCCACCAGAAAGACAAAATCCAGCCTCATCCACCAGAACACAGGAACCAGTCCCCTCCACCAGGAAGCCTACACAAGCCACTGAACCAACCTTACCTACTGGGGGTAGGAAACAAAAACAACAGGAACTACAAACCTGCAGCCTGCAAAAAGGAGACCCCAAACACAGAAAGTTAAGCAAAATGAGAAGACACAGAAATACACAGCACATGAAGGAGCAAGGTAAAAACCCACCAGACCAAACAAATGAAGAGGAAATAGGCAGTCTACCTGAAAAGGAATTCAGAGTAATGATAGTAAAGATGATCCAAAATCTTGGAAATAAAATGGGGAAACTACAAGAAACGTTTAACAAGGACCTTGAAGAACTAAAGAGCAAACAAACAATGATGAACAACACAATAAATGAAATTAAAAATTCTCTAGAAGGAATCAACAGAAGAATCACTGAGGCGGAAGAATGGAGAAGTGACCTGGAAGATAAAAGAGTGGAAATAACTATCGCAGAGCAGAAGAAAAAAGGATGAAAAGAATTGAGGACAGCCTCAGAGACCTCTGGGACAACATTAAACACAAGAACATTCAAACTATAGGGGTCCCAGAAGAAGAAGAGGGAAAAAAAAGGGACTGAGAAAATATTTGAAGAGATTACAGTTGAAAACTTCCCTAATATGGGAAAGGAAATAGTCAATCAAGTCCAGGAAGTGCAGAGAGTCCCATACAGGATAAATCAAAGGAGAAACATGCCAAGACACATATGAATCAAACTATCAAAAATTAAATACAAAGAAAAAATATTAAAAGCAGCAAGGGAAAAGCAACAAATAGCATACAAGGGAATCCCCATAAGGTTAACAGCTGATCTTTCAGCAAAAACACTGCAAGCCAGAAGGGAGTGGCAGGACATATTTAAAGTGATGAAAGGAAAAAACCTACAACCAAGATTACCCTACCCAGCAAGGATCTCATTCAGATTCGACGGAGAAATTAAAACCTTTACAGACAAGCAAAAGCTAAGAGAATTCAGCAGTACCAAACCAGCTTTACAACAAACGCTAAAGGAAATTCTCTAGGCAGAACAAAATATTTTACAATTTGTATGGAAACACAAAAGACCCCGAATAGCCAAAGCAATCTTGAGAAAGAAAAATGGAGCTGGAAGAATCAGGCTCCTGGACTTCAAACTATACTACAAAGCTACAGTAATCAAGACAGTATGGTACTGACACAAAAACAGAAATATAGATCAATGGAACAGGATAGAAAGCCCAGAGATAAACCCATGCACATATGGTCACCTTATCTTTGACAAAGGAGGCAAGAATATACAATGGAGAAAAGACAGCCTCTTCAATAAGTGGTGCTGGGAAAAATGGACAGCTACATGTAAAAGAAGGAAATTAGAACACTTCCTAACCCCATACACAAAAGTAAACTCAAAATGTATTAAAGACCTAAATGTAAGGCCAGACACTATAAAACTGTTAGACAAAAACATAGGCAGAACACTCTATGACATAAATCACAGCAAGATCGTTTTTGACCCACTTCTTAGAGTAAAGGAAATTAAAAGAAAAATAAACAAATGGGACCTAATGAAACTTAAAGCTTTTGCACAGCAGAGGAAACCATAAACAAGATGAAAAGACAACCCTCAGAATGGGAGAAAATATTTGCAAATGAAGTAACTGACAAAGGATTAATCTCTCAAATACACAAGCTGCTCATGCAGCTCAATATCAAAAAAACAAACAACCCAATCCAAAAATGGGCAGAAGACCTAAATGGACATTTCTCCAAAGAAGATATACAGATTGTCAACAAACACGTGAAAGCATGCTCAAAATCACTAATCATTAGAGAAATGCAAATCAGAATGACAATGAGGTATCGCCTCACACCAGTCAGAATGGCCATCATCAAAAAAACCTATAAGCAATAAATGCTGGAGAGGGTGTGGAGAAAAGGGAACACTCTTGCACTGTCAGTGGGAATGTAAATTGATAGAGCCACTATGGAGAACAGTATGGAGGTTCCTTAAAAAACTAAAAATAGAACTATCATAGGACCCAGCAATCCCACTACTGGGCATATACCCTGAGAAAAGCATAATTCAAAGAGTCATGTACCACAATGTTCATTGCAGCTTTATTTACAATAGCCAGGACATGCAAGCAACCTAAGTGTCCGTAGACAGATGAATGGATAAAGAAGATGTGGCACATATATTCAATGAAATGTTACTCAGCCAGAAAAAGAAACAAAACTGAGTCATTTGCAATGAGGTGGATGACCCAGAGTCTGTAATACAGAGTGAAGTAAGTCAGAAAGAGAAAAACTAATACCATATGTTAACGCATACATATGGAATCTAAAAAAACAAACAAACAAACAAAAATGGTTCTGAAGAACCTAGGGGCAGGACAGGAGTAAAGACGAAGACATAGAGAATGGACTTGAGGACACGGGGAGGAGGTAGGGTAAGCTGGGATGAAGTGAGAGAGTGGCATGGACATATATACACTACCAAATGTAAAATAGATAGCTAGTGGGAAGCAGCTGCATAGCACAGGGAGATCAGCTGGTGTTTTGTGACCACCTAGAGGGGTGGGATAGGGAGGGTGGGAGGGAGATGCAAGAGGGAGGGGATATGGGGATATATGTATACATATAGCTGTTTCACTTTACTATACAGCAGAAACTAACAGAACATTGTTAAGCAATTATACCCCAATAAGGATATTAAAAAAAAAAAATGTTCTCCTCATGATTGAGCAGTGACAAAGAAAAGGGGGGAATTGTAACCAAACAGGATCCTATGCGGCCTTCCCAGGACAAGCCTTCCTCCATATCCTCTGCTTTAGCTCCTCTCTGAAGTACCTAGATAATGTTTGATGCAAATTTCCTGCGTTGTTTTGCAGATGTGAATCCCCCCCTCCCCCACACACAAAGACGCACACACCAAAAGGAAGAACTACTTGATGACTATGAGCACATAGCCCCTGGCTTCCTGGAGCCTAAGGACTGACAAAGTTAACCGCAGTGACACCACCCTGCTGCCTCACCATCAGCCAATCAGAGAACTGTGCACAAGCTGATCTCGTACCCTGTGACGCTCCCCACACCCCTGGGCTTTAAACATGCTTTGCTGAAACCTTTTGTGGAGCTCGAGGCTTTTCAGGGTATGAGCCACCTCGTCTCCTTGAAATAAACCTTTCTCTGCCCCAAAGTCTGATGTTTCAGTTTGTTTGGCCTCACTGAGAGTCAAGCACACGAACTTGGGTTAACAGCCTAGGGTCCCCAAAATACCATCTTACAAAATATCACCTTATCAGGGTATGGATGCCAGTTCCTTTTATAGAACAGAGGGGGGAGGAGGTGAGGAAGTAAAGTAAAAAGGCCATTTATCTTGCAAAACATCTCCTCCCATGGCCTGCCTCAGGGAGGGAATGTGTTAATTTCTTCTTTTCTGTAGCCATTCACAGGTGGGCGGGGTCACAATGTCTCTCTGTGAGCTGGACAAAAGCACTTTAGTTTAACAGTCAGAGGGGCAGAGTTCCCTATAGCAGGCCATTATGTATGCTTACAGCTATAGACAGTGATTATAATAACAAAAGCAACAAAAAGCAAAGGTTAAAGGAAAAGAAACAGATCCAACATGGAGTCAGAATTGGCTCTTTCCTGTTACAATTCCCCACTGTCAACGTCCATTTGGCAATCTTGTGGAAAAAGGGGTGACAACCATTCTAACTGCTTCATTAAATGGATCTTTCTGGGACTGTCTGCCATCAGTGCCAGTGTTCCAAATTTTGAGATTTGTCCTCTTTTGTTCCTCTTTGAAAAGTGTTTACTTTACACCTGTAGACTTTAAAAATATTCACAACCTAAATTTGAGAGTTACTGGGAATTTTGAGGACTTCAAGCCTGAGAGCCACTTCTCAAGTTAAGGAATTTAATGTTTTTCTGTGTATGGGATCTTCCCAAGAATCTGGGCTCACTGAAATCATTCCTTTGATATGCACCTCAGCTATCTGGGGCCAGTATCCTGTATTCTCATATCCTGAGTTTCCTCAGGGCTCACCATAGGGAGTGACTGCAGTCTGATGGCTGCTAAATGGCAGGTATTCTTCTCCTTCCTGAGTTTCCTCAGGGTTCACCGGCTCACTTTGGGGGGCTGCAATTGCTGATGACTGATATGGCAGGAAATATTCCATTTCTCAGATCCTCTCCTCTTGTTAAGGAATTTCACCAATATTTGGGAGACATTTCATGATCAAATTTTGTCCCACAGCGCTTGGAGGCTCATCCCAGATCAGGCGAAAATTCTTAATATGCCACTCCAGGTGCTAATTTTCTGATTAGGTCCTATTGGTAATTAAAGATTCTCTGGATCCTCTTACTAATCTAATATGATCCAGGAGATATTTTCCCTTGTTGCCTCTTCCTATACCTAGAATCACACTATTAAAGTTATATTATGTTATAAATGTGATCTATTTCCTCAAGATGTTAGCCATCATATATTTTGTTGGAGTCCTGGTTACACACTAGGTGCTGTAAGACACAACAATCTTATAAAATAGACAGGATAAAATTAATGCAGCTAGTAACACTGACAAAGTCACCGTGCAGCAGGGAAACACAAAACACAAACAATTTGGAAACAAAGAACAAATTAAACAATGATTAGTATAACTAGTTGTAATCCAGTTGCAATAATGTGCAGCCAAAGGAACCATAACTGATTTAATGAGGTATCCACGGTTTCACTGTACTGGTCATGCATACTTAGACATGCATGGCCTTAATCTTTGAGACAAGCATATGCTACTGGCAGGATCAACCAGGTAGAGAGAAAAAGATAAATGATTCCTCTGTTTTTACAAAGAAGTACTTTATCAACTTGTCGTATGTCATAGCATAAGAGAAAAGGTTTTGTTTTGTTTTGTTTCAGAAAAACAAAGATTAAAGCCAGTATATTTCCCAAAGACATAAAGTTATAAATCATATTTACCAGTTCATTCAGTCCTATGTAATTAATTCCTGTTGATCTGGCTGAAGTAATCAGGTTTTCCACTAGTTTTGTCATTTGTTACCCAGTCCCATGATATTATCTAAAGGCCGTCAGAAACTCATATTTATCCTTTCTATGAGTCTTCTTGAAAATCTTCATTTTGTAAAAGCATCAGGACAAAACAAAATAGTCTGGTTAAAGATTTGAGTACAATGCAATTAGCAGGAAATGTGGATATTTCTGTTACATACAACATTTTAGAATAACTAGAATTATGATTGATAACATATTAGGACATATCAGATGTTAGGGATTCCATATAAATTTTGGAATATCTATATTAATGACATTTATCCTTACTCTATAACCAAAGGTTCATCTCCAATCACTTGACAATGTTTTTGAAGTAATTTAACATACCAAATAAACATAGTTTGACATTCCTCTCTGAGATGTCTCAGAGATGTTCTTTCGAAGTATCCCAGAATCAGCTGGAAGCTAAAAAACTTTAGTCAGATTTTGATATTTGGAATGTTTGTTAAAAATATCAAAAAGGTTTTAAAACACAACAGCATCATAGGTCACTGTGAAACAATACTTATTCATTTAACCAAAGTCACAAACCGATTAAAAGAAAACAAATATGGATCAACTAAGGGCACAGAAATTCATACTATCTGTTATCAAAAAGGAGCACTTCTAACAGAGAGAGAGATCAAATTCCAGTCTTGTATTAGCTTACTTAACAAAATCCATTTACTTAGCTAACTTCAATCTAAATTTAGTTAATCCTGACCATTTATAAAACTTTATCTGTAAAATGTAATTCCATTCCTCATACCTTCTTAACTGAAAACACACATTCTACCATATTGAAATGTTTTTTTAAATTATTTTCAGTAGCTTTAATTATATATTTAAATTAGAATCCCCAACTCTTAAAAACCTTAATTTTGGGGCTTCCCTGGTGGTGCAGTGGTTGAGAATCTGCCTGCCAATGTAGGGGACACGGGTTTGAGCCCTGGTCTGGGAAGATCCCAAATGCCGCGGAGGAACTGAGCCCGTGAGCCAGAACTACTGAGCCTGCGCATCTGGAGCCTGTGCTCCGCAACAAGAGAGGCCGCGCACCACGATGAAGAGTGGCCCCCGCTCGCCACAACTAGAGAAAGCCCTCGCACAGAAACGAAGACCCAAAACAGCCAAAAATAAAAATAATTAAATAAATAAATTTTAAAAAAAACAAACCTTAATTTCTAGTGAAAACCAAGAGGTAAGTAATAGTTACCAAAATCTGGAGAGACTATTTTAGATAATTTTTCAGAACATAATTATTCCTATAGAGTTAACCTAAAGGCTCTTATCTCATTTACATTTACTTTAAAGTTTCATCATATCAAGTTATTTTTCTTGCTGACAAATTTGCAACAGGTATAACAAGATTTCATTTAACTTCTATTAAACCTAGGTGCAGTGAAAGTATTATACTTAATGTTGATGACTCTAAAGACACATCTATATTAATTATATCAACAAACTTAAACATTAATACCAGGTATTATCTAATACTAAATATTTCCCAGTTCACGTGAACCTAAAACTCATTTAGCTTAATTTCTCTTGTATTTAGAATTGTTTGATTCGTAAGTGCTTACTTTTCTTCACGCCAATTAAATAGAGCTCATTTACAGATTAACCTCAGCAATGTTATCCAAAGACAAAGACACATACAAACACACAAACAGACAGAGAGACCTCATAGTTCTCATTTCAAAATTTCAGCCCTGAATCAGGTACAGCAATGTAAAACCCATCAGTTTACAAAAGAGGTTGGATTAAAATAGGTTTCTGGCAGAAGGAACAATCAAGCTCACTTGTCTAGTTGGCTCAATATTTACAGAAAAGACACTTAAGATTTCTATTTACCCTTGACAAGTCAATTTCTATATTACTTTACCCTCTTTTCAAAATTTACATTTTAAAAGGATGGCAGAAAAGCAGAAATAGAGACACAGGTGTAGAGAACAAATGGATGGATACCAAGAGGGAAAGGAGGGTGGGAGGAATTGGGAGATTGGGATTGACACATATACACTATTGATACTATGTATAAAATAGATAACTAATGAGAACATACTGTATAGCACAGGGAACTCTACTTAATGCATTGTGGTGACCTGAATGGGAAGGAAGTCCAAATGGGAGGGGTTACATGTATATGTATGGCTGATTCATTTTGCTGTACAGTAGAAACTAACACAACATTGTAAAGCAATTATACTCCGATAAAAAATAATTTAAATAAAAAAGCTTATGTGCTATTTCCAACTGAATGAAAAAACACACAGAAGAGTAAAACTTATAGAATTCAGGTAAAGTAGTTTTGAGAAAGTAATTTATGGCTGTGAATGCTTGTATTAAAAAAGAGAAATCTAAAATTAATATCTTAACCTTCCACTATTAAACACTGGAAAAAGAAAAGCAAGCTGAACCTAAAACAAGCAGAAGAAAAGACATAATAAAAATCAGAATGAAAATTAATGACATAGAGAAAACAATAGAGACATTCAATGCAAAAAAAAAAAAAAACAAAACAAAGGGATGACAGAGATGAGTGTTCCTGAGAAGACCAGATAGGACATTTGCATCTCAAAGATACAGGCAAGTTTCTCCTTGGATGACTTTTTTCCTTCTCTGGGGTTTCCATGAGCACCATTTGTAGGCTTAAAGTGTGCTCTGGTGGGACCCTGATGTCAAGATATTCTAGCAAAAAAGTTACCTGAGCATTTAATTTACAAAGGAGATGTCATCCCAAAAAAGGGGGATTGGACACTGGCATATATAAGAAGCTATGTTTCAAGGTGAGGTCCCCTAGTTGGCATTCTAGAGGCTGTCAGAATGGATGGTTTTGTATTTCTCCAGAAACTCCTGTGACCGTGATAGACTGAGATGTTTTCTGTGCCACCTTGGTGTTTACCACAGAATATGTGGCACCCATATCTATTAGAAGTCAATCAACTTGTTCCCCACTGTCAGTTACCTGGGGCTCCTGTGGGGAAATTAGAATCGGATGCCTCAAGTCTAAGGGAGTCCCCTGGCCTCTTACAGGATATCGGCTCAAGGGAAATTGGCCTGATGCAGAAGTGGTTCCCAGTCCAAATTAGGTTCCCTGTTAGATCTTAGATGGTAATACTAAACCAGGTCTCTGTGTTCCAGGAGTTAACATAGAAACTTCTATTCGATCCCCGTGGGTAGGGGAAACAGGAGATGGTGAAAGTAACGAATATGGGGGAGGGGGCAGTTGGAACAACCACCGGTGCAGCCTGCTTGGCCAGTGGGGGAGCTGGATAGGCCGGAGGGGGGTTCAGATTTTGACGTAACATGTGCCCACTCTCATTTTTCTCCCTCTTCCCCTTGTAGAACAGGTTCCCCCTTGGGTTTCCTTTCAGACCGCTACACCATAAGGTGACAGTCCTCTGACTCTTTTTCCTCTTGATGCAATAGAGCAAATGCTTCTACATACGGAATCTCATCTCTTTTCCCTGCTCTTTCGCAAAACACTTCTAATTGCAAGATCGTATAATAATTGAGTGAGCCATTCAGGAGCCATCGCTCTTCTGAACTTAACATATATTGGGTCCACACCCTATTAAAATAGTATATCATGTCTTTCTTAGTCATAGGCTCACGGCTATGTTTTGCCCACTTCTCTAATATACGCCCCAAAGGACTCTCCTTTTAGATAGATGGAGTTATTTCCCATTTTTATAAGTTTGATAACACCAAAACACAAAACACGCAAACAAATTCCAACGCAAAAAGCACAAACAAATTCCAACATTGACGCACACAAAACCAAAACCAAAACCAACGAACCGGTTTCCAAATCAGATGAAGTCCAACAATAATTCCCCTCTCCAACATGGTACCCCAACCAAACAAACTGGCTTGTCCCGTAAAGGAAAAGCCCAAACTGAGGGGGGGATATGTTCTCAGTGCGCACACTGGAGCGACTTACCCTCTAATATCGAGTCCATCAACTTGAAGAAGTTTGTCGGTTCCTTGCTTCAACTGCCAAGTGCTGGGGTAGCGGGTGCTGCTTCAGGGAATCTTGAAGGGAAGATCCTCAGGCAAATAATCCTGGCAGCTGCTAGAGCCTTGCCCCAATATTCCCTGACTGGTGCTGGCTAGCCACGAGAAGCAAGGCTCCTGACTGGTTAAGCCAAATTTTTTACCAAGTCCAAGATCGCTCTGCTCACTGCACGACAGGCCAAAAAATCGGGAGATGAGGTGTTGAGGCAAGAGATAGAGACTTTATTTGGAAAGCCAGCAGATGGAGAAGATGGCAGACTAGAGTCCCCAGAAAATCATCTTATGGGGTCTAGATGCCAGTTCCTTTTATAGAACAGAGAGGGGGTGGAGGTAAGGAAGTAAAATAAAAAGGCCATTTATCTTGCAAAACATCTCCTCCCATGGCCTGCCTCAGGGAGGGAATGTGTTAATTTCTTCTTTTCTGTAGCCATTCACAGGTGGGCAGGGTCAGAATGTCTCTCTGTGAGCTGAACAAAAGCACTTTAGTTTAACAGTCAGACAGAGAGGCAGAGTTCCCAGTAGCAGGCCATTATGTGTGCTTACAGCTATAGACAGTGAATATAATAACAAAAGCAATGAAAAGCAAAGGTTAAAGTAAAAGGAACAGATCCAACATGGAGTCAGAATTGGCTCTTTCCTGTTACAAATATTAATAAAGATTTTCCAGATATCTCATTAAAGTTCCAGGGTAAGATACACTTCAGACCCCTAATTCTTTCATGAATTCTTAGCTCAATAAAACTTTTGCAATTTAAACTGTTCTAGGGCAGTGGTTTTCAAACTTCTGTGACAATAACCCACAATAAGAAACACATTGTTCATCATGACCAATTACATATATGTGTATATATGTATTAATGTGCTAGTTGTGACTCACTAAAAAGATTTCCTGACCTACTAATGGATAATGGAGAAACAATTCACCATGTTATCTCATGTTTCCATGAGTGTAGGCATTGTCAGTCCATTTGATTGCTATAACAAAATACCATAAATTGGGTGGCTTATATACAACAGAAACTTATTTCTCACGGTTCTGGAGGCTGGGAAGTCCAAGATTAAGGTGCCAGTAGATTTGGTGTCTGGTGAGATACTGCTTCCTTATAGATGGTCTTCTCACTGTAACTTCACATGGTGGAAGGGACAAGGGAGCTTTCTTTGGCCTCTTTTATAAGGGCATTAATCCCATTCACGAGGACTCCATCTTCATGATATAATCACCTCCCAAAGGCTCCACCTCCTAATACCATCACCTTGAGGGGAAGTACTTCAACATATGAATGGGGAGAGGCAACAGCATTCAGACCATAGTTTGTTTTAAACTATCATTTCAAGTATGATTGTATAGAAAGAAGTCTTGTAAGATGTAGAATCTCCTTCCTGGGTGGAGAGCTGGTTTATTTCTTGACCAGTATAACAAAGATAATGTCTTCCTCTGGGGCTAACACTGGACAAGTTTTCTAGCAGCCCCCTTATAAAATCAAGGGGTTTCCTAAGTTCCTGGTTTCTCAGCTGTGACACAAACCCACTGTGTGTGTAGCATTGACCTGCACTTCTCTGCATCTTTCCTGTGGGATTTGGTGACAAGAGGAACTGATAAAAACATGAAGCTCATGCTGCCTATTGTGCCATGAGTAATAAAGTTCTTTGTCTCTGACCCAGAAAACTTGTGCCATTCTGGCAACATCTACAGAACTGTGGCAGGCTAAACTGTTAGCTTACAAATAGGGTAAAATCTCTGATCCTTCACGTGACCTGCATCAGAGCCCATACTTTGAAAGACTTTTCTCTAGGATTTCCCCAACTGTTTGGTGGGTTATAATTCTTTCATATACAAATACATATATAGATATTGCTATTAGTTTCTACCCACCAGCCTAATAATAATTGTAGTAATGGCAAAGGAAGGGTTGGAAAAAAAAAAAAAGAACAACAACAAAAAGCTTTCATTTTTATTATCCTTTTATCTTGTCCACTTTAAATTATGTCTCTATATAGGTCCTTTTCAAAGTTTGAAAAAACTTCTGGATTTATATGCAAAGACATTCTCAAACATGTCTATAAGTTCATGCATACAAGCAGTGTTTTTCATGATAGTTAAACAAAATTTAGTGAATGTACATCATGGAGTTGTTACTGGGCCCTTTCCAGATTCTTGGACAGCGATACCATAGAAATGAATATCACTTCCACAAGACTCTTAGGCAAGCAAAGTTTTTTTTTTTAATTTTATAATTTTTATTTTTAAAAATTTTTAATTAAATTTTTTTTTAATTTAAAAAATGTTTTAACTTTTTAGTTTTTGAATTTTTTTATTAAAAAATTTTATTATTTTTTTTAAAAGAGTTCTTTGTTTCTTTTCTTTCTTTTTTTAAATTTATTTTGGCTGCGCCAAGTCTCAGTTGCAGTATGTGGGATCTTTTAGTTGCAGCATTCAGACTTCTTTGCATCATGAGGACTTCTTAGCTACAGCATGCGAACTCTTAGTTGCAGCATGCATGTGGGATCTAGTTCCCCAACCGGGTATTGAACCAGGGCTCCCTGCAGTGGGGGGCATGGAGTCTTACCCACTGGACCACCAGGGAAGTCCAGGCAAGCAAATCTTTTTATTAAAAGAGATAGCTTGTGCACAAGTGAGAAGGCAGAAAATAAAAGCCAGCTCCCGGAGTAGAAGGGGCAAGTTTCTTTTATAACAAAAGGGGGGCTTGTCTCATGATCATTGATAATTTCCAGAAATTATCATACATCTTTGATCAGTAGCAATTGGCTCCATGGTGGCTATCAGGAATAGGGAGTGCTTCTGTGAGGGGAAAGAAATGCATGAGAATTTTTTGCAAGAAAGCACAGGGACAGATAGGGTTAAAATTTATAGTTGAGTTTCTTGCCTTGTGGCAACTAGGTATACTCAGTGTAACAAAGATAAAGTTAATCTTTTATTCCTGCCAACCTGGTTTTTGTCTCTAGGACTCAGATCCCCAGGACCTTTGTTCTTTAGCTTGCAAGGCCTGTTTTTCCCAAGGCTGTTCCCCAGTCCTTTCCCAAAATGACTGTACACTTGTCTTCCTGTCTCAGAGTCTTATGCTGCAAGTGGAAGCAACAGGCAAGTATACATAGAAACATAGATGGATTTTTACATATAGTGCTGACATCTTGGTTCCTCTCAGGATATAGGCAGTTAGAACAAGCATTGCTCCCAACATGAGCTGTATTAACTTAAATTCATGAATTTTTTCAAACCTACCAAGAAGCTGAAGTTTCAGAGGAGCTACCCACACCAAAATTAAAGGAGAGACAAAACCAAGAGAGAAGTGGAGAGAGGTTATCATGTGCTCACCTGAAGGAGATGAAAGCAGACACTGGTAAGAAGAGTTCAGCTAGAATATTTGACAACTTTCCTAAGACAAAATATGGGCAGGTGAGACACTGTGTGTGATGGTTAATTTTATGTGTCAACTGTGATAGGCCACTGTACCCAGATATTTGGTCAAACATCAGTCTAGATGTCTCTGTGAAGATATTTTTAAGATGAGATTAATATTTAAATCAGTATACTTTGAGTAAAGCAGTTTACCCTACACAAAGTGATTGAGCCTCATCCAATCAGTTGAAGGACTAAAGAGAAAAAGACTGAGGTTCCCTGAGGAAGAGGGAATTCTGTCTCCAGACTGACTTCAGCATAGAGCTGCAAAATCAACACTTCCCTGGGTCTCCAGGCTGCTGGCCTTCCCTGCAGATTTCAGACATTAAAGCTCCCACAATTGCCTGTGTCAATTCTTCAAAATAAATATATATCACCATCAGATATTCTTAATCAAACACACATAAGAAGCAAGGATCTAAATGATGAAGAATGAGATTGCTGGTTTCTCCTAATTGCTCTGGACAAAGTGGAGAAAGAAGAGGATGAGCTCAAGGATTCAATTTCCCAGCTCAAGTGACACATAAATGACTTGAAAGTTTTTAGGTTTTCCTTGAAAGAAAGCTTTATCTCCTGTAGCTTCAGAGCTGAGATTGCTAAAGATCAGACTCAGAGTCTCACCCTATGAATTGCTGAATTACAATACAAGTTGAATTTACAACCTCACAGGGTGTCTACTGTCAAAGCAAGGGCATAGAATGGGAAGGAAGGAGACACAGAAAATTGGAATACGGACAAAATGGAAAATTCTAATAAAGCTGGGGATAATGGACCCCTAAATTCTAATGAGTCTTCTTTGCCAGTAGAAGCAGCTGTTCCTGCCACATCTGATGAGATTAAACCTACTTTGCCTGCCAAACTGTAATGGCCAACACAGAGTTAGTTACCTTGCAAGAGAGAGCTGATTCTCCTCAGGACCCTCACCTACCATACTTCTTTGCTTTTAGACATATAACTAGACTCAAGTCACAGCAGGCCCCTAAATATGAGGAAGTATGAGGTACAAAATGTGACTCATGAGGCACACAACCAAAAGAACTACATGATTTTTTCCAACATTGATGAATAAAAATTTAAGGAATCTGTGTGGGAATGAATATTATGGATGTAGGATAACAGTGGAAGGAACATAAAGTTGGATAAGGTCACATTTACTAATATGAGCCCACTAAGCAGAGAGTCTGGATTTAATATTACAGCTCTGGAGTTAGAGAGGGCTCTAACAGTTTGGTTGGTTAGCTGCAATGTGGACAAAAAGGTAAACTACACTAAATGCAATTGAAAAAAGACTCGCTTTGGTATATTATAGAAGAAGGGATTCAAAGGCTTTGAGAGAAAGGAATGTTAGTGTACATTTGTCATTTAGGATCAGCTGACACAACCTGGAAGGATGTAGAGGACACATCTTCTCATCATGACTATGAGAAATAAATTTGTGAGGGAACCCCTAAACAAATTCCCAGACTTGAGACAGCTTACAGCTCCAAAACTCCTTGGATGAAGTGGAAGCTGGCTTCCGTAGAGGAAGGATTCTGATACAGTGCCAAAAACTTAATGTTGGTAATCTTTCTCCCAACCTTCCCCAATAGTACTTATGACTTTTTACCAGTGTGACTGTGTATTGGTCAGGGTTCCCTAGGGGAGAAAAAAAAAGAAATATATATATATATATATATATATATATATATATATAATAGAAAATATATAACATATATTTTATATGTATGCTATGTACTATAGAATATATACTATATATTATAGAATATATATATTCTATTTTATATATATATATATATATAGAGAGAGAGAGAGAGAGAGAGAGAGGGAGAGAGAGATTTTTAAGGACTTGGTTCACACAGTTGTGGATGCTGGCAGGTTAAAAATATGCAGGGGAGGCTAGCAGAGTGTAGGCCCAAGAAAGAGTTAATTTTGCAGCTTCAGTCCAAAGACAATTTAAAGGCAGATTTCTCACTTCTTTGGGTAATGTCGGTCTCTTATTTCTTAAGGCCTTCAATGACTGGATGAGGTCTACCCACATTATGGAGGGCAATCTGACTTACTCAAAGTCAACTGATTTAAGTAGTAACCTCATTTGAAAAATGCTTTCAGGAATTCCCTGGCAGTCCAGTGGTTAGGACTCCATGCTTCCACTGCAGGGGGCTCAGGTTTGATCCCTGGTAAGGGAAGTAAGATCCCACAAGCCACACAGCACAGAAGAAAGAAAGAAAGAAAGAAAGAAAGAAAGAAAGAAAGAAAGAAAGAAAGAAAGAAAGAAAGAAAGAAAGAAAGAAAATAAAAAACACTTTCACAGCAATATCTAGATTAGTGTTTAACCAAATATCTGGGTACCATGACCTAGCCAAGTTGACACATAAAATTAACCATCACAAGTAATACTGTTGTCAACTTAGCATCCATACACATCTCTTAAAACGATGCTTAATTCCCAAATAGAAACAATAACAAGGTGGTACAGCTGCCTAATGTGATAAAAAAAAAATCCTGAGTATAATCAAAAATACATTACACTACTCCTTCCCCAGAAAATGACAAATTTCTTTAGTGATATCCTCTCTTCTCTTTGATATCCTGATATCCTGTTAACTAGAACACTAGGATAAAGTCAACAGTACTTAAATGCTGTGTGATTAAAAGTCAATACAGTTTATGTTCTATGATGAGGGAATAAGACAAGGAAGAAAACAACGATATTTGTGATATATATACATATTCATACATATTAAGAAGTAATGCTCATGACAATTATAGTCCTTGATTCTGTAACTGGTCACATGGTTGTATCTAGTATTTAAAACTATCTTCTTCCAAAAAATAAAATAAAACTACTTTCCTCCACTATCTATTATGTATTCCCTTTGTGCTTAGTAAACACTACAGGTGGTTTTCTTATCCGAACAGGTGACCCAAATTTTCATTCCTGAAGGGTCTGGGCCATTAGTAGTCCTGCCTAAATTGGGTTATTGTAGATTTCCATTGACTTTAATCACAGGGCATGATAATATGCCCTAAAGGTTCCTCTGTATTCCAGACATACTCTTCTATACATCTACTTGTGGAGTAGTAGTCCAATTTTCCCCTGGTAATCAGCATCAGTCAATACAGTCACCAAAGTAACTCATTTCTTTGCTTGTTGCTTCAGACACATGAGGAGCCCAAAGTGGCTGTGAAACAATCTTAACTTCCAGTTTAATGAAATCATTGTTGTGTTTCCTGGTGGAATCATTTCTCCTTTTGGAACTAAGACCTCTAGGCCAGCAGAGTGTAAGTTCACAGGAACAGAAAGAAAAAAAATGCCAATTCATAAATATGGGTAATAGTGAGTGGTAAGACATCCATTTCCACTCCTTGATTCCTGGCTTGAATCATAGCTATGGGAGAAATAACATCACATATTGAACAATGATTCAGAGCATATACAGACCCCCTGAAGAAATTTGTCCCAACCCTACAAGGTCTTACCACATAGCAGGCCTTATAACTGAGTCCTCAAAGGGTCATTCATCATCCAATCAAGACAGTTGCTTCAAGACGATGGAGAACATGGCAAGATCAGTGAATTCCATGAGCATGTCCTCATTGCCACCTATATTTGCTGTAAAGTAAGGTCTTTGATCAGAAGCAATGCTATGTGGAACACCATGACTGTGGATAAAACATTGTGTAAGGGCTTCCCTGGTGGCACAGTGGTTAAGAATCCGCCTGCTAATGCAGGGGACACGGGTTCAAGCCCTGGTCCAGGAAGATCCCACATGCCACGGAGGAACTAAGCCCATGCGCCACAACTACTGAGCCTGTGCTCTAGAGCCCACGTGCCACAACTACTGAAGCCCACGCACCTAGAGCCCATGCTCCTCAACAAGAGATGCCATCGCACTGAGAAGCCCGCACACCACAGCGAAGAGTAACCCCCGCTCACCGCAACTAGAGAAAGCCCACATGCAACAACGAAGACCTGATGCAGCCAAAAAAAAAAAATTTCTGTAAGTCCAAAGATGATAGTTTTGGCAAAAGCACTGCATGCCAGAAAGGCAAATCTGTATCTAGAGTAAGTATCTATTCCAGTAAAAATGAAACAACACCACTTTGGAAACACCCCAATATAATTAAACTGCCACTAGGTAGCTAGCTGATTACCATAGGTAATGGTGCCATGTTGGGGATTCAGTGCTGGTCTCCACCGTCGGCAGATTTGGCACTCAGCAGTGACCATAGCCAGGTTGGCTTGGTGAGTGGAAGCCGTGTTGTAGAGCCCATACATAACGTACATAACTGCCGCTATGGCCACTTTGTTCATGAGCTCATTGGGCAATGCCATGGGTGGATGGGGGAAAAAGTTGACTGGATTCTACAGAAAAGGTCATCCCATCCACTTGATTATTTAAATATTCCTCTGATGAGGGCTCCCCTTGGTGAGCATTCACATGCAACACAAATATCTTCATGTTTTTCATCCATTCAGAGAGGTCAATCCACATACCTCTCACCCAGACCTCCTTGTCACCAATTACTCAATGATTATCTTTCCATGGCCCTGACCATCCAGGCAACCCATGGGCCACAGCCCTTGAATAGGTATATAGTTGCTCATCTGTCCATTTCTCCTTCCACGGAAAATGAATAGCTAGGTACATATAAAATTTTTGCCCACTGGAAGAATTTCTTTTGTCACATTCCTTCAGGAATGTCCCAGAAAGAGGCTGTAGTGTTGCAGCCATCCACTTACAGGTATTGCCTGCATATAACACAGAATTATCTGTAAAACAGAACTGCATTTTCTCTTCCTCTGTTAACTGATTGTAAGGAAAGCCCCATGAGGCAGTAGGTACAGGATGAGAAAGAGAAGGTAGTGTAGCAGGGGTAAGGACTATGAGCATGTGGACCAATTCCTCAAGTGACTTGAATTTTCCTTCAGGGCCTGCTCAAGCCCAATCTCATATACAGCACTTCTATTTGATAGTGGAGGACTGCTGTGCATGCCCAACTTTATGGCTTGGTGCGTCAGACACACCCAGTTCATGATAGACAGCTGAGGTACATGGTAACTTGATGGCCTGTGCTTAAGCATTCAGTCTGTATTAAGGCCCAGTAGCAAGCCCAAAGCTATTTCTCAATGGCTTTTGAAAGTAATTATCCACAGAAAATGACAGGACTTTGCTTCAAAATCTTAAGAGCCTGCACTGTGATTTACCTATAGGGGACTGCAAAAGGTCCAAAAAGCATCACTTTCTGCCACTGCCATTTCAAGCACCATTGAATCTGCTGGATCATATAGCCCATGCGGCAGAGCAGCTTGCATGGCAGCCTGGACATTAGAGCCTTCTCTTGTTCTAGGTCTCACTCAAAACTAGCAGCTTTTGGGGTCACATGGTAAAGGGGTTGAAGTATTACATCCAAACAGAAAATATGTTCCCTTCAAAATCCAAAGAGGCCCACTAGGCACTGTGCCCCCTCTTAGGTTGTAGCAAGGGTCAGATGCAACAAATTGCTTTTCCTTAGAAGGGATATCTTGACATGCTTCACAACACTGGACTCCTAGAAATCTGACTGAGATAGAAGACTTCTGAATCTTCATAGGATATATTTCCTACCCTCTGACATGCAAATATGTTGGCAATAAGTCTAAAGTAGTTGCTGCTTCCTGCTCACTAGCTCCAATCAGCATAATTTCATCAATTAAATGGACTAGTGTGATGTCTTGTGGACAGGAAAGGCAAAAAATGATCTCTATGTACTAAATTATGACTTAGGCCTGGAGAATTGATATACACCTAGGGTAGGACAGTCAAGTTATATTGCTTGTCTTGCTAATTGAAATAATACTTCTTCTGGTAGTCTTTACCAACAGATAAGGGAAAAAAAAACTATCAACTCAATAGCTACATACCAGGTACTAGTGGATGTGTGAATTTTCCCAAGAAATGAATCTACGTATAGTATAGCAGCTAAAATTGGAGTCATCACCTGGTTAAGCTTATGATAATCCACCTTCATTCTCCAAGAGCCAACTGTTTTCTGCAAAAGCCAAATATGGGAGTTGAATGAGGATATGGTGGGAATCACCACCCCTGCATTTTTCAAGTCCTTGATGGTGACACTAATCTCTGCAATGCCTCAAAGAATGAGGTATTGCTTTTGATTTACTATTTTCATAGGTAGAAGCCGTTCTAGTGGTTTCCACTTGGCCTTTCCCACCATAATAATCCTCACTCTACAATTATGGAACCAACATAAGGCTTCTGCCAGTTGCTTAGGATGTCTCTTCCAATTATGCTTTCCAGAACAGGGGTAATAACCACAGGATGAATTTAGACCTGAGTGTGTGTGTGTGTGTGTGTGTGTATGAAAGAGAGAGAGAGAGAGACAGAGAATCTGCAAATTGGAGGACTAGGAAAACTGGTGGTGTAATTCAGTCTGAATCTGAAGGCCTAAGACTCAGGAGCACTGATGTTCAAGGCAACAGAAGATGCATGTCCCAGCTCAGGCAACCCCTGGGAGTTCCAAACAAAAAATTGATGTCCATCCCTGCTTGCTGCTCCACCAGGCTCTTCACTCCCTCTCCAGCCCCATAAAATGCGAGACCAAACTCTGATGAGCAGCCCCTGTGACTGAAAAAGATTTGGTTCCCTCTGCCCCTCCCTGTGGGCCTAGGGATAGCTTGTAGTGTCCCACTATCATTTATCCAGACCTTTCAGCTTTTAAAAATAAACAAAGCTAGGAGTTAGGCTGATGTCTCTCTGCACCCAGGAAGAACTGGAGGACCTATGTCAAGATTTGAGTTCAATATAAAAAAGAAAATATACTTCTTGAGCTTTTAGGTACTGGTGCTTACATGACTGTTATCCCGGCAATGCCTGGCACCAAGAAGAGGAAAAAACAAAATAATGTTCTCTAGTTTGGGATATGATGCCACTGTAACCCAAGTCTGACTATAGGTATGTCCCTTTGGGTCCCTACAAACCTCCACAATTATACTCTCCATTACTGAATGTATTATTGATGTTGATGTTTCTGTGCACCTCTGCTAGCCTTTGCCTCTAAGCTCTGATAGGAATTGCTGTATTTAGGGCCATTATAAAGGGGCATATAGAAGACCATAAGCCTACCTGATTCATAGGCTATAACTAATAACCTCACCATTTGATTGGGCCATAGGAAAGCCTTAGACTGATAAAAATAAGCCCCCCTATGGGGATAAGGCATTTGGATAAAAATTCGTTCTGATTCCAAATAAGCTTTTTACCAGAGAGACCATTGTGCTGACAAGGGAGACCATAACCAACAAGCAGACTGCGTTTGATAGTTAAATGTAGAGATTGGCCTATCCTCTGTCCCAGAGCAATCGGATGTACAGCTACTTCCTAGACCCATAAGACGACAGTCCATAAAAATCAGACACCATTTTACTAGACCTGTACATATAGACTGCCACTATCATCAGAAGTTGCCAAAGCAGCATGAATAGCTATCCCGTCTGCCAGAGCCTGGCCAAAGCTCGAAATACCACCCCAGGATAGATTCCCAGCCCAACAGATCAGGACTTTCTTGGTAGGTAGATCATATTGGGCCTCTCATCCCATCCAGATGGTTTTTCTTCAGTTGATAATTTCACCAGGTTTGGCCTTTCTATCCCAAGTGTTCCATTGACTCAGATCACACTATCCAGGCCCTATGAGACCACATTGGTCTCCTGTTCAGATTTCCTGAGCATATTGCATCAGATAACAGCCTGAATTCGTGGCCCAAGCTACATATTGGTGGACCCAATCATGAGGCATACTGTGGAATATCCACGCTCTGTATCAGCCCCAAGCTGCAAGTGTGGTTAAGTGTTCTAATGGACAATTAAAAGACAGGTTTAAGCAACTGATGGGAGGGGACAAGACAACCCCAGTCTAGACTAAACATCTCAGGCAAGCAGTCTGGGCTTTTAATGCAGCAGTTTCCCAAAAGATTACTTCTCATTTGCTCCTTATGTTTGACCAGATTGTCTGCTCTCTTCCTTCAATTGTACACCCTTCTTTTAGAGTTATTCACACCTTGGTCACCGTGGAAGATGCTGCAAGAGCCTTCTATTCCCTTTGACTCCTTTTCAAAGACTCAAGTAAATGGGAGATTGAAATAGCTATTAAACAACAAGGGTTGGGGAATTATATAAACACATTTTTGAAATCTTTTGAAAATTCAGGATTTTGTTCTAACCAATTCTTAAACATGATGTGTTTTATGATTACATTATAAAAATCTTTTTCTGTAAAAATACTTTTGTTCCTCTTGCATGCAATCCTTCGGAACAAAATGTCTAGATAAAACTGAGGAATGATTAAAAATGTAATATGGGACACACTGATAATGAAAACCACAAACTAAATCCCTAACACCTAGGAAAACACAGGGGTGGTAGAGGGCATTAATAATCTTTATATTTCAGAACTACTCCTGAAAGAGTTCCCCTCCTTCTAAAAACAACTCTCTGTGCTGTCTTTCCAAGCTGCAGACTGACTGCTTCTTCAGACTGACTGCTGAGCCTATGATCACACCTGACAATGTTAACAATGAGACAGCAGAGGATGGCCTCAGCTCCTGCGCTTTCCACATGAAATAGCTCTATATGTCATCCACACTTGTGTGGCAGATACACTGATGTCACAGACAAATAAAACTGTTTAAAACTGACTGCTTCGGGCAGTCCTTCTTAAACCAAATACTAAACTAAATTATATGGACTAGACAGGGAATACCACAGAAAGAGACCCCCATACTGGAAAGTCACATTGAAGGCCTTGTTAACGTGACTGTCTGATGAATATATGTCTAGTTTAGAATGACCTAACAATGTAAACTCTTTGTTTCCAGGGATACCAAATGTGTCCTCTGGGGTTATGCTTCTTATGTATGTACCCTGATTATCATGACATTGCTTCACCCCTGGAAGTCATTCGGGTCAGCTGTGCTATGCCTAAATTGATACCTCAGGCCAGGTAAAAATAAAAAAAAGATTTATATAAAAACTTAAAGAAAAAGCCTCCTGAGGAAACAGTATGGAGGGTCTTTAAAAAATTAAAAATAGAACTACAATATGATCCAGCAACTCCACTCCTGGGTATATATCTTAAGAAAATGAAAACACTTTGAAAAGATATATGTACCCCAATGTTCATAGCAGCATAGCAACATTATTTACAATTGCCAAGATAAGGAAGCAACCCAACTGTCCATCAACAGATGAATGGATAAAGAAGATGTGGTATATATATACATATATACACATACACAGTGGAATACTACTCAGCCATAAAAAAAATAAGAATGAAATTTTGTCATTTGCAGCAACATGGATGGACCTGGAGTGTATTACACTTAGGAAAATAAGTCAGACAGAGAACAACAGATATTCTACGTTTTCACTTATATGTGGAATCTAAAAAATAAAACTAAATAGTGCATATAAAAGAAGAAGACTCCTAGATATAGAGAACAAACTAATGGTTACCAGTGGGGAGAGGAAAGTGGAGTGGGGGAGAGATAAGAGAAGGGGATTAAGAGGTACAAACTACTAGGTATAAAATAAATGAGATACAAAATGTACAGCACAAGGAATATAGGTAATATTTTGTAATAACTTTAAGTGGAGTACAAACTATAAAAATATCAAATCACTATGTTGTACACCTGAGACTAATACAACATTGTAAATCAAATATACTTCAATTTTGAAAAAGAAAGGTAAACACCTCCTCCTGTCTCTCTAAATTAGACCCTAATGATAAGTTATGAGATATTTTTTTCCTGGCTAAGCAACTGAAATTCATGGTTATGTTCAATCCTCCAGGCAGGCCTGATCATCCTGCTTGGAGTGGTCTTGATCATAGCCTTAGTCTGCTGTTGTCTCTGACTAATCACCTGGTTATTGTCACAGCACCTCAAAGTCTAACTTATTCAGGTTCATGATGGAGTAGCCTAAGTTTCTTGCTCATGTCATAAAAAATACAACACTAGAGTTAAGGAGTCCAGCTCCTGATTAAAAATCTATGTGTGATTTTTTTATGCCTGACCACAAGAAATTACAAAGGCCTTCCTTGGCAAGCCTCATGGGGGAAGATGCTCTCCCCATGCCAGAAAAGGGACACAGCCAATGCATAGCAGCCTGTGAAGGAAGTTGCAGTCAAGGACTCAAGCTTCTCTGGCAGGTCATGCTCCTCACATATTTACATTCCTAGTCCCAGCACTTTCATTCTTAGGTCTCTTTATCTGAGGCCATGGGCATAGTTCCTCTTTACACATCTCTGCGGAGACCTTCTTATGAGGGAAAGAGGAAGAAACCTTGAGGACACTTCCGTACTCTCACCCAGTACCCAGGCCTCTCCC
Source organism: Eschrichtius robustus (assembly GCF_028021215.1). NCBI lineage: Eukaryota > Metazoa > Chordata > Mammalia > Artiodactyla > Eschrichtiidae > Eschrichtius > Eschrichtius robustus. The sequence continues at coordinate 76,973,296 of NC_090845.1, read as the reverse complement.
CTGACCCTGGGCCCAATTCCAACACGTGTGGACTCAGTCCTACAAGACCACTCTCCACCTCAGGTGCCAGTCTCAAGCCCAAGTTGTTATTGTGTTTCTGACTGACTGGATGTAAATTGGAGGTTCCAGTGACCCCTTCCAACACAGAATGCTAATCACAAGTCTAGGTTGTTACCTGTACTTCTGACCAACTGGCTATAAGTCAGAGGTTCTCCTAACCCCCTCCTCAGATTAAATTAATTGGCCAGAACAGCTCATAGAACTCAGGAAAACTGTTTACTCACTAGATTACTAATTTATTATAAAAGGATTTTAAAGGATATGAATCAATGACCAGATAAAGAGATACATAGGGTGAGGTCCTGAACAAAGGAGCTTCTGTCCTTGTGGAGCTTGGGGCCCTGGCACAGTGGCACAAAGAAGCATCTTGGTTCTCCCACATGGAAGCTCTCTGATAAGGAACAAAAAGCTGTCCTTCTGGGTTTTTATAGAGGTTTCATTACATAGTCACAATTGACTAATCATTGGCCAGTAGCGATTGATTCAACCTCCAGCCTCTCTTCCCTCAGAAATCAGCAAAGAGACTGAAAGTTCCAACCTTCTAATCACTTGGTTGGTTCTCCTGGCAATGAGTCACCATTTTTAGATGCTTCTAAAAGTCACCTCATTCATATAACACAGGACACTTTTATTCACTCCTCTCAACACTTAGGAAATTCCAAGGATTTGGGGATCTGTGAGCCAGGAACTGTGGATAAAGACCAAATACATATGAGAAATATATTTTGGTCATCTAAAGCAGTGGCCCCCAACCGTTTTGGCACCAGGGACCAGTTTCCTCGGAGACAATTTTTCCGTGGACCGGGGGAGAGAGGTGATGGTACAGGTAGTAATGCGAGCATTGGGGAGCAATGGGGAGTGGCAGATGAAGCTTCGCTGGCTCGCTCACTGCTCACCTCTTGCTGTGCGACATGGTTCCTAACAGGCCACAGACCAGTACCAGTCCATGGCCCAGGGGTTGGGGACCGCTGATCTAAAGGACCAAATATATATTTCTTATAAATTACAATATTGCACCCTTTCCCCAACACCAGAATCCATAAAACTCTATCAAGAATGAGATGGCCCCCATGTTTATACTGATATACCTGACTGTTGACTGGTGTACCATTCCATGGTGCAAATTAGAATAGGAACAGTGAAATAAGCCAGACACAGAAAGAAAAATACTGTATGATCTCACTTATACGTGGAATCTAAAAAAGTCAAATTCATAGAAGCAGAGTGGGGAGGTGGGGGAAAAGAGGAGATGCTGATCAAATACTACTGTACTGTATTATTAACTATAATCTAGACATTTGCCAAGAGAATAAATTTCAGTTGCTCTCACCACACACACAAAAAATATAACTATGTGAGGAGGTGGATATGTTAATTAGCCTGACTATAATAATCATTTCACTATGTATATGTATATCAAAACAATTTTTATTAAAAATAGATAAAATTCATTTTTGTCTTTTTTATTGCTCTAAAAGTCTAAATATATAGTCTAAAGCAAAAATAATAGCAATGCTTTTTATTGTTTATAATATATATATAAAAGTAAAAAGTATGAAAATAATAGCACAGATGTGGGGGGAATTGGGAATTTTCCATTTTAAGTTTCTAATAATGCACTTGTAACTATATAAGGTTATTTAAAGTTAGGCTCTGATTAATTAAAGAAGTATTTTGTAGACCCAATTGTAACCACTAAAACCAATTTTTTTAAAAGCAAAATAAAATAATTAATCAAAGGAGGAGATATAGTGAAATCCCAAAATGTTGATTAACACCAAGAGAAGGCAAGAAAATAAAGGAAACAGAGAACAGTTGGAACAACTAGGGAAAAATGTATCACTAGGCACATTAAATATGAATTTTCTAACCACACCGGTTATAAGAGATTATCAAATTAGATCTAACCACACCGGTTATAAAATATTATCAAATTAGATTTAAAAATGACCAAGACCCAACTCTATGCTGGCTACAAGAAACTCACTTTAAATATAAAGCTATAGTAGGTTAAACATAAAACGATGGAGAAAAATACACTATTCAAACATTATCCCAAAGTTAGCTGGAATAGCTATATTAATATGAGGAATAGTATCAAGGCTAAAGAAAACATTAAACAATGATAAACAGGTCAATTCATTAAAAGAAAATTGAATCCTAAATGGTCATGCACCTAACACCAGAACTTCAAAATATATGAGGCAAAATGGATGGAACTGAAAGGAGATATAGACAAATCCACAATTATATTTGGAGACTCCATCACCTTTCTTTCAGTCACTGATACAACACGTAAACAGAAATCAGTAAGTGTGTAGAAGACCTGAACATTATCAAACAGCTAGAACTAATTGGCCTTTATAAAACACTATCCAACAAGAACAGAATATAAATTATTTTCAAGTTGTAAAAAATTAACAAACAGAAACCTCAAATGAAAAGAGTTGGCAGACCAGAAGGGGGAGCTCCCATGTCCTGTGATGAAAGCAAAACCCACAGGAAGAAGAAACAATCCTCTTCTTTCCTGGCAAGGACTCAGCCAATGAAAAGTCATGGCCTCTTTGTTTATTATAGCCCTTCCAACTTTTATTTCCACTCTACAAAAAGAAAATGCCCTCCCTTGCTGTGTGGGGACTTGTATGTGGCTCACCATGGTTGCAGACCCCATATTGCAATCCTCTGCTGATCCTGAATAAACCCATCTTTGCTACAGAAATATCTGCCACAATATATATTTCAGGTCAACATTTTGGTGGCCTGGACAGGGACCAGAGAAGACCCTCTGATGGATCTGGGGATGGTGAGCAAACAGGTGCAGTACCCTTTTGAGGTACAGCTGAGTTATAATCGAGCCCATTGTTGCTCACTGTTTTCTTGATGACCACATGGTTTGAAGTTATGTCTATATCCTGGATCCAAGCTCACACACTCTTTGTGCTAAAAGGTCCCCAGGTTTTATTCAGGATCCATTTTAAGGTTTTGCTTTTCTGGTTAAGACCTTCTTCTGTATATGAGTCGTTGTTTGGCACTTCAGTCTGATTTTGAGCTCTGTCTCAACCGAAGCTGGCTGAAAATGACTTTGGCCCAACTCCTTTGGGAAGGAACTGCTTCAAATGAAACTGTGCCAGTTTTTTAGACTTTCAGCCTATTCCTTTGGAAAGCCTATCTCTGGAGATTGGCAAAAAACAAAAACAAAAACAAAAAACCTTTAGCCTGGGCTTCCCTGGTGGCGCAGTGGTTGGGAGTCTGCCTGCCAGTGCAGGGGACACGGGTTCGAGCCCTGGTCTGGGAGGATCCCACATGCCGCGGAGCAACTAGGCCCGTGAGCCACAACTACTGAGCCTGCGCATCTGGAGCCTGTGCTCCGCAACAAGAGAGGCCACAATGGTGAGAGGCCCGCGCACCGCGATGAAGAATGGCCCCCGCTTGCCGCAACTAAAGAAAGCCCTCGCACAGAAACGAAGACCCAACACAGCCAAAAATAAATAAAATAAATAAATTAAAAAAAAAAAAAAAAAAACCTTTAGCCTGACTCCTCCTCAGGATCAAGCTGTCTTCTTAGTACTGGCTGGGATTGGCTTGTTAGCTGTTAGAATTGAGCTATTTGTACTGTAAGCTGTTTAAGCTGTTTGAAAATTGTTCTTTACTCTAGAGGAAAAACCTCTTATTAATGGAATACCAGTTATCTAAGTATTTTGAGGGTGCCCCAACCCACAGGGATTCTGGCCAATATTACGTTTAAAAATCATGGTCCTTTGTCATGTGCATTTCTAACTACTTGGACCAACCTGACCAAAGGCAATTTAGAAAATCAATGGAGATTATGAAGAACTTTTGAAATCCTCAAACTTAATTTTCTTTTTTGTTGTTCTCGTTGCAATATGAAGAAATTTATTGCTGTATTTTATCAGATGTGATTGGGGAAAAAAAAGATGCTATAATGTAGTTTGATCAAATTTAGTGCTCATTCCTAATCAAATTAATTTAAAATGAAAATAAAAGAATACTTTAATAGCACGATAGGACGAATACTCTTTTTTTGTTTTGTTTTTGTTTGTTTGTTTTGTTTTGTTTTTTAATCAGTCATCAATTTTATACACATCAGTGTATACATGTCAATCCCAATCGCCCAATTCAGCACATCACCATCCCCATCCCACCGCGGTTTTCCCCCCTTGGTGTCCATACGTTTGTTCTCTACATCTGTGTCTCAACTTCTGCCTTGCAAACCGGTTCATCTGTACCATTTTTCTAAGTTCCAGATACATGCATTAATATACAATATTTGTTTTTCTCTTTCTGACTTACTTCACTCTGTGTGACAGTCTCTAGATCCGTCCACATCTCAACAAATGACTCAATTTTGTTCCTTTTTATGGCTGAGTAATATTCCATTGTATATATGTACCACCTCTTCTTTATCCATTTGTCTGTCGATGAACATTTAGGTTGCTTCCATGACCTGGCTACTGTAAATAGTGCTGCAATGAACATGAGGGTGCATGTGTCTTTTTGAATTATGGTTTTCTCTGGATATATGCCCAGTAGTGGGATTGCTGGGTCATATGGTAATTCTAGTTTTAGTTTTTTAAGGAACCTCCATATTGTTCTCCATAGTGGCTGTATCAACTTACATTCCCACCAACAGTAAAATAGGGTTCCCTTTTCTCCACACCCTCTCCAGCATTTGTTGTTTGTAGATTTTCTGATGATGCCCATTCTAACTGGTATGAGGTGATACCTCATTGTAGTTTTGATTTGCACTTCTCTAATAATTAGTGATGTTGAGCATCTTTTCATGTGCTTCGTGGTCATCTGTATGTCTTCTTTGGAGAAATGTCTATTTAGGTCTTCTGCCCATTTTTGGATTGGGTTGTTTGTTTCTTTAATATTGAGCTGAATGAGCTGTTTATATATTTTGGAGATTAATCCTTTGTCCGTTGATTCATTTGCAAATATTTTCTCCCATTCTGAGGGTTGTCTTTTTGTCTTGTTTATGGTTTCCTCTGCTGTGCAAAAGCTTTGAAGTTTCATTAGGTCCCATTTGTTTATTTTTGTTTTTATTTCCATTACTCTAGGAGGTGGATCAAAAAAGATCTTGCGGTGATTTATGTCAAAGTGTGTTCTCCCTATGTTTTACTCTAAGAGTTTTATAGTGTCCGGTCTTACATTTAGGTCTTGAATCCATTTTGAGTTTATTTTTGTGTATGGTGTTAGGGAGTATTCTAATTTCATTTTTTTACATGTAGCTGTCCACTTTTCCCAGCACCAATTATTGAAGAGACTGTCTTTTCTCCATTGCATATCTTTGCCTCCTTTGTCATAGATTAGTTGACCATAGGTGCGTGGGTTAATCTCTGGGCTTTCTATCTTGTTCCATTGATCTATGTTTCTGTTTTTGTGCCAGTACCGTATTGTCTTGATTACTGTAGCTTTGTAGTATAGTCTGAAGTCAGGGAGTCTGATTCCTCCAGATCCATTTTTTTCCCTGAAGACTGCTTTGGCTATTTGGGGTCTTTTGTGTCTCCATACAAATTTTAAGATGATTTGTTCTAGTTCTGTGAAAAATGCCATTGGTAATTTGATAGAGATTGCATTGCATCTGTAGATTGCTTTGGGTAGTATAGTCATTTTCAGAATGTTGATTCTTCCAATCCAAGAACATGGTATATCTCTCCATCTGTTGGTATCATCTTTAATTTCTTTCATCAGTGTCTTATAGTTTTCTGCATACAGGTCTTTTGTCTCCCTAGGTAGGTTTATTCCTAGGTATTTTATTCTTTATGTTGCAATGGTAAATGGGAGCGTTTCCATAATTTCTCTTTCAGATTTTTCATCATTAGTGTATAGGAATGCAAGAGATTTCTGTGCATTAATTTTGTATCCTGCAACTTTACCAAATTCATTGATTAGCTCTAGTAGTTTTCTGGTGGCATTTTTAGGATTCTCTATGTATAGTATCATGTCATCTGCAAACAGTGACAGTTTTACTTCTTCTTTTCCAATTTGTATTCCTTTTATATATTTTTCTTCTCTGATTGCCATGGCTAGGACTTCCAAAACTATGTTGAATAATAGTGGTGAGAGTGGACATACTTGTCTCTTTCCTGATCTTAGAGGAAATGCTTTTAGTTTTTCACTGTTGAGAATGATGTTTGCTGTGGGTTTGTCGTATATGGCCTTTATTATGTTGATGTAGGTTCCCTCTATGCCCACTTTCTGGAGAGTTTTTCTCATAAATGGGTGTTGAATTTTGTCAAAAGCTTTTTCTGCATCTATTGAGATGATCATATGGTTTTTATTTTTCAATTTGTTAATATGGTGCATCACATTGATTGATTTGCGTATATGGAAGGATCCTTGCATCCCTGGGATAAATCCCATTTGATCGTGGTGTATGAGCCTTTTAACGTGTTGCGGATTGTGTTTGCTAGTATTTTGTTGAGGATTTTTGCATCTATACTCATCAGTGATATTGGTCTGTAATTTTCTTTTTTTGTAGTATCTTTGTCTGGCTTTGGTATCAGGGTGGTGGTGGCCTCATAGAATGAGTTTGGGAGTGTTCCTTTCTCTGCAATTTTTTGGAAGAGTTTGAGAAGGATGGGTGTTAGCTCTTCTCTAAATGTTTGATAGAAATCACCTGTGAAGCCATCTGATCCTGGACTTTTGTTTGTTGGAATTTTTTTTTTTTTACTTTTTTTGGGGGTTTATTTTATTTATTTATTTATTTTTGGCTGTGTTGGGTCTTCGTTTCTGTGCGAGGGCCCTCTCTAGTTGTGGCAAGCAGGGGCCACTCCTCATCGCGGTGCGCGGGCCTCTCATTATCGCGGCCTCTCTTGTTGCAGAGCAGAGGCCCCAGACGCGCAGGCTCAGTAACCGTGGCTCACGGGCCCAGTCGCTCCGCGGCATGCGGGATCCTCCCAGACCAGGGCCCGAACCCGTGTCCCCCACATTGGCAGGCAGACTCTCAACCACTGCGCCACCAGGGAAGCCCCTGGAATATTTTTAATCACAGTTTCAATTTCATCTCTTGTGATTGGTCTGTTCATATTTTCTGTTTCTTCCTGGTTCAATCTTGGAAGGTTATACCTTTCTAAGAATTTGTCCATTTCTTCCAGGTTGTCCATTTTATTGGCATAGAATTGCTTGTAGTAGTCTCTTAGGATGCTTTGTATTTCTGCGGTGTCTGTTGTAACTTCTCCTTTTTCGTTTCTAGTTTTATTGATTTGAGTCCTCTCCCTCTTTTTCTTGATGAGTCTGGCTAATGGTTTATCAATTTTGTTTATCTTCTCAAGGAACCAGCTTTTAGTTTTATTGATCTTTGCTATTGTTTTCTTTGTTTCTATTTCATTTATTTCCGCTCTGATCTTTATGATTTCTTTCCTTCTGCTAACTTTGGGTTTTGTTTGTTCTTCTTTCTCTAGTTCCTTTAGGTGTAAGGTTAGATTGTTTACTTGAGATTTTTTCTTGTTTCTTGAGGTAGGCTTGTATAGCTATAAACTTCCCTCTTAGAACTGCTTTTGCTGCATCCCATAGGTTTTGGATCGTCGTGTTTTCATTGTCATTTGTCTCTAGGTATTTTTTGATTTCCTCTTTGATTTCTTCAGTGATCTATTGGTTATTTAGTAACGTATTGTTTAGCCTCCATTTGTTTGTGTTTTTTATGTTTTTTTCCCTGTAATTCATTTATAAGCTCATAACATTTTGGTCAGAAAAGATGCTTGCTATGATTTCAATTTTCTTACATTTACTGAGGCTTGATTTGTGACCCAAGATGTGATCTATCCTGGAGAATGTTCCATGCGCACTTGAGAAGAAAGTGTAATCTGCTGTTTTTGGATGGAATGTCCTATAAATATCAAGTCAATCTATCTGGTCTATTGTGTCATTTAAAGCTTCTGTTTCCTTTTTTGTTTTCATTTTGGTTGATCTGTCCATTGCTGTAAGTGAGGTGTTAAAGTCCCCTACTATTATTGTGTTACTGTCGATTTCGTCTTTTATAGCTGTTAGCAGTTGCCTTATGCATTGAGGTGCTCCTATGTTGGGTGCATACATATTTATAATTGTTATATCTTCTTCTTGGATTGATCCCTTGATCATTATGTAGTGTCCTTCCTTGTCTCTTGTAACATTCTTTATTTTAAAGTCTATTTTATCTGATATGAGTATAGCTACTCCAGCTTTCTTTTGATTTCCATTTGCATGGAATATCTTTTTCCATCCCCTCACTTTCAGTCTGTATGTGTCCCTAAGTCTGAAGTGGGTCTCTTGTAGACAGCATATATATGGGTCTTGTTTTTGTATCCATTCAGCAAGCCTGTGTCTTTTGGTTGGAGCATTTAATCCATTCACATTTAAGGTAATTATCGATATGTATGTTCCTGTGACCATTTTCTTAATTGTTTTGGGTTTGTTTTTGTATGTCCTTTTCTTCTCTTGTATTTCCCACTTAGAGAAGCTCCTTTAGCATTTGTTGTTGAGCTGGTTTGGTGGTGCTGAATGCTCTTAGCTTTTGCTTGTCTGTAAAGCTTTTGATTTCTCCATTTAATCTGAATGAGATCCTTGCCGGGTAGAGCAATCTTGGTTGTAAGTTCTTCTCTTTCAGCTCTTTAAGTATATCATGACACTCCCTTCTGGCTTCTAGAGTTTCTGCTAAGAAATCAGCTGTTAACCTTATGGGAGTTCCCTTGTATGTTATTTGTTGTTTTCCCCTTGCTGCTTTCAATAATTTTTCTTTGTCTTTAATTTTTGCCAATTTGATTAATATGTGTCTCGGTGTGTTTCTCCTTGGGTTTATCCTGTATGGGACTCTCTGCGCTTCCTGGGCTTGGGTGGCTATTTCCTTTCCCATGTTAGGGTAGTTTTCGACTATAATCTCTTCAAATATTTTCTCTGGTCCTTCCTCTCTCTTTTCTCCTTCTGGGACCCCTATAATGTGAATGTTGTTGCGTTTAATGTTGTCCCAGATGTCTCTTAGGCTGTCTTCATTTCTTTTCGTTCTTTTTTCTTTATTCTGTTCCACAGCAGTGAATTCTATCATTCTGTCTTCCAGGTCACTTATCCGTTCTTCTGCCTCAGTTATTCTGCTATTGATTCCTTCTAGTGTAGTTTTCATTTCAGTTATTTTATTGTTCATCTCTGTTTGTTCTTCAATTCTTCTCGGTCTTTGTTAAACATTTCTTGCATCTTCTCGATCTTTGCCTCCATTCTTTTTCCGAGGTCCTGGATCATCTTCACTATCATTATTCTGAATTCTTTTTCTGGAAGGTTGCCTATCTCCACTTCATTTAGTTCTTTATCTGGGGTTTTATCTTTTTCCTTCATCTGGTACATAGCCCTCTGCCTTTTCATCTTGTCTATCTTTCTGTGAATGTGTTTTTTTCCACAGGCTGCAGGATTGTAGTTCTTCTTTCTTCCTAAAGTAATTATTGTTAACTATGTACTTATTGGCATTGTTAATTGTTTTTGGGTCGTTTTTATAGTTCTTTTTTGCTCCTTTCTTCTTCTTTTGCTTTCTTCCCTTGTGATTAGATGACTATCTTTAGTGTCATGTTTGGATTCCTTTCTCTTTTGTGTGTGTTTACCTATTACAGATTTTTAGTTTGTGGTTACTATGAAGTTTATATATAGTAATCTGTATATACACATGATTAAGTTGCTGATCACTTAAGTTCAGAAGCATTTTAACAGCCCTGCAGTTTTCTGTCTTCCCCCATGTTTATTGTTTTTAACATCATATTTTACATCTTTTTGTTTTATGTAGCCTTGTGTGGAGGATGCTTGCTACTGGTGGGTGGGGCCAAGTTATGAGGCACTTGACTGTGCAGCCCTGGGACATTCTGGGGTACAGGTGGCCCAATGGTCAGCAGAGCTGGGTTCTGCCTGTGTGGTTGCTTGCCTGTTGGTCCCAGATCTAGCATCAATCTGTTGGTGGGCAGGTTGGTTCCTGACACGGCTCTGCTGTCAGGTCCAGGGTGTCCCAAAGTTATTGTCGGAGTGCTAGTGATTGGGGCTGGATCCTTGGATGGCTGGCTGAGGAGTTCAAGGTGTCTCAGAGCTGGTTTCAGCCTGCCAGTAGGTGGAGCCAGGTCCTGGGTTCTCTGGTTGTAGGGCCCTGAGGGTCCTGGAGCTGCTGGGCCTGCTGGTGGCTGGGGCCAATTCCTGACAAGGCTGACTGCTGGGCCTGAGATGTCCCAAAGCTGGTGTTGGCTGCCTGGTGAGTGGAGCCAGATCCTGGGGTTGTTGGCTGAGGGTTCCAAGATGTTACAGAGTTAGTATCCACCCAGGGTATCCCGGGCCTGGTGCCCATCCACTGGTGGGTGAGACTGTGTCCTGGGGCTAGTGCCAGCCAACTGATGGGCAGAGCTGGGTCCTGGGGTCTCTGGCTGCCAGGCCCAATGGTCCCTGGAGCTGGTGTCCTCCTGCTTGTTGGTGAGGTTGAGGCCCAGGGGGCTCCCTGAGCTAGTTAGTGCTGGCTTGCTGGTGAGTCGAGCCAGGTACCAGGGTCTCTGGCTGCAGGGCCCTCAGGGTCCCGGAGTTGGTGTTTTGGCATGCTGGTGGGCGAGGCTGTGGTCCATGCGTTCCTGCAGCTAGTGCCAACTCATTGGTGTATGGGGCTGGGTCCTGGGCCTTCTGTTAAACAGGGCTGTATCCCAGGGTGGCTGTGGGCTCAGGGGGTCTTAAATTAGCAGGCCTACTAGTGGATGGGGCTGTGTCCTCACCTGGCTTTTTGCTTGACCTAATGTGTCCCAGTGTTGGGGCCAACAGGATGATGGGTGGGGCTGGGTCCTGGCATTAATAAGCTAGAGAGAGGATTCCAAAATGGCTCTTGCCAGTACCAGTGTCCTCATGGAAGAATGAGCTCCCCCAAATGGATGCTGCCAGTGTCTGTGTCCCTAGGGTGACCTCTGGTTTCCTCCTGCCTTTCCAGGAGTCTCTCCAAGATCAGCAGGTGGCTCCTTTCATATAACTGCTTCTGCCCTGGATTCTGGAATGTGTGAGATTTTGTGTACCTTTCAGAGTGGAGTCTCTGTTTCTTACATCCCTCTGGGTTTCCACTGGCCTTCAAAGCCAAACATTCTGGAGGTTCGTCTTCCTGGTACAGGACCCCTGGGCTGGGGAGCCCAATGTGGGGCTTGGACCCCTCACTCCTTGAGGTGAGTCTGTGCAATTGTAATTATCCTCCTGTTTGTGGCTCATCTACCCAGGAGTATGGGTCTTGACTATACCATGTCTCCCCTACTCCTACCCGTCACATTGTGGTTCCTTCTTTATGTCTTTAGTTGTAGAAGATCTCTTCTTCTAGTCTTCCTGTCTTATCAATAGTTGTTATGTAAATATTTGTAGTTTTGCTGTGCCCATTAGAGGAGGCGAGCTCAGGGTCTTCCCATCTTGGCCATTCCCCTCTATTACATTTATTTCTGCTCTAATATTTATTATTTTCTTCCTTCTACTAAATTTATATTTAGTTTTCTTGTTCTATTTCTTTGAGCTGTAAAGTTAGGTTATTTATTTGATCTTTACTCTTTTTTAATGTAGGTATTTACCACTATAAAATTCCCTCTTAGCTTTTGCTGCATCCCATGATTTTTGTTATGTTATTGTTCTCATTTATCTCAAGATATTTTCTAATTTCCCTTTTAATTTCTTCTTTCCCTCCTTGGTTGTCAAGAGTGTGTTGTTTAATTTCTGTATATTTGTAAATTTTCCCATTTCCCTTTTTCAAAATTTTAATTTTTATTATATTGTGGTAAGAATACTTAACATTAGATACACCCTCTTGATGGATTTTTAAGTGCATAATACAATATGTTAAATGTAGACACAATGTTGTGCAACAGATCTCTTAGACTTATTCATGTTGTATTACTCAAACTATAGGTGCATGGAAAAGCAACTCCCTATTTTACCCTCCCCCTAGCCCATGGCAGCCATTATTCTATGAGTTTTACTACTTTAGATTGCTTTTGATATTTAGTTTCATTCCACTGTAGTTGGAAAAGACACTTGGTATAATTTCAGTCTTTTTAAGTTTGTTAAGACTGATTTTGTGATCTAACATGAGATCTATCCTGGAGAATGTTCCATGTGAGCTTGAGTAGAATGTGTATGCTGCTGTTGGAGTTTTCTGTATATGTCTGTTGGTCTGTAGTATTGGTTTATATTATAGTACAAATTCTCTGTTTCCTTACTGCTTTTCTGTCTGGTTGTTTTATCCGTTATTGAAAGTAGGGGTATTGTAATCTTCTATTATTATTGTTACTATATATTTCTCCCTTCAGCTCTTTAAATAATTGCTTTATATATTTGTGTGCTGTTATCTTAATTGCATATATATTAATAATTATTGTGTCTTCCTGGTGAATTGACCCTTTCATCATTTTATGTTCTTTTTGTCTCTTTTGACAGTTATGCACTTAAAATCTCTTTCATCTGACATAAGTATGGCCACACCTGCTCTCTTTTGGTTACTATTTGAATGGAGTATCTTCTTTTCATACTTTTACTTTCAGCCTTACATTGACATGTGCGTCCTAACATCTATAGTGAGTCTCCTGTATACAGCATGTAGTGCGATATTGTTTTATTTAATCCATTTAGCCATTCTCTGTCTTTTGATTGGTGAGTTTAATTTTTTTATATTTGAAGTAGCTCTTGATGGGGAAGAACTTACTACTGTCATTTTCTTAATTGTTTTCTGTCTGTGTTGTAGTTCTTTTGTCCCTCTTTTCCTTACTTGCTGTTGATAATGTCATTTTATTCATGTGTCATTTTCTTAATGTTGTTTAGTTGTCTGTGTTTTGTTTTAGCTTATTAAGACAGTTATTTTGAATTCTTTGTCAGGTAATTTATAGATCTCTGTTTCTTTAGGGTTGGTTTTTGGATACTGTTTTCCTTTGATTGGGCCATGTTTCCCAACTTTTTGTGTGTGTGTTTTTGTTTTTGTATGCCTCGTGATCTTTTGTTGAATTTGGGCATTTGAAAAAATGTTCACCTGTCCCAGTCTTTACTGACCGGCTATATACAGGGGAAGACCTTCACCAGTGCTCCCAGCTAGAGATTCTGTGGGCCTTGTAAACATTTTCTGGGAATTTGTCTTCTCTGGGTTTGTGCATGTAATCTCCCAATTAGAGAAATTTGTGGGTTTCATTTTGAGCAGTTTGTAATCTCTTGTTACCTCTGGTGTCTCTCTGTGGTACTGCAGGTTCTCTGGTGCTGCAACAAGCCCAGCAGCTCTCCTTGTTCTCAGTGGCTACCATGCATACAAAGTATATGGTTCCCTGTTAACACTCTGAAACCAGTCTCTCAGGCAGACTCAAGGAAACAGAAAATTGGACATAAGTTTCATTCTTTTCTTTCCTCCCAAGGGAGAAGGTGGTATAGATATATGCATGCAGGTCTTTGCATGGATATAAATTTTCAGATCAGTTGGGTAAATATCTAGGACTATGATTAATAGATTATAGAAGCTTATGGATTGAATTGTGCCCCTCCTTCTCTGCCCACACCCCCCCAAAAAAAGGTAGTAGTTGTTGTTAGAGTCCTAGACCCCAGTAGCTCAGAATGTGACTTTATTTGGAAGTATGGTCTTTAGAGAAATAATTAAGTTAAAATGAAATCATTATGGGAGGGCTTTGTATATTTTTTATACATTCTTTTGTCATTTATGTGTTCTGCAAATATTTCCTCCTGGTCTGTGGCTTATCTTTTCATTCACTTAACAGTGACTTTTACAGATTGCAAGTTTTTAAATTTAATGAAGTCTAATTTATTAATGTTTTCTTTCATTCATCATGCTTTTTGTATTGTATCTAAAAATTCATCAGTCAACTCAAAGTCACATTGATTTTCTATGTTTTTTCAAGGAGTTTTATAGTTTTAAGTATTTACACTTATGCCTATCATCCATTTTGAGTTTAATTTTGCAAAAGGTATATACTCTATGTCTGGGTTCATTATTTTCTTTTGCATATGGACAACCAGTTGTTTTAGCACCATTTGTTGAAAATACTGTCTCTTCTCCATTGAATTTCCATTGCTCCTTTGTCAAAGATCAGATGACTATATTTGTGTCCAACAATTTCAGGGCTCTCCATTCTGTTCCATTGATCTATATGTATATTTATTTACTAATCCCATACACTTCTTGATTATTGTAGCTTTATAGTAAGTCTTGAGTCTTTCAGCTTTGTTTTTATTCAGTATTGTGCTAGCTATTCTAGGTGTTTTGCTTTTCTACATAGGATTATTTTTTCTAGCTACAAAATAACTTGCTGGGAGTTTGACTGGGATTGTGTTTAATCTGTACATCATGTTGGGAAGAATTAACATCTTAACAGTGTTGAGTCTTCCACTCCATGAACATGGAATACCTATACACTGATTTAGATTTTCTTTGAATTTTTTTCCATCAGATTTTTGTGTTTTTTTCACATGTAGATCTTGTACATATTTGGTCAGATTTTTGATGAAGTGTTTAAATATTTTTGGTCTTATTATATATGGTAGTATTGCAAAATTTCAAATTTAATTGTTTGCTGCTGATATGTAGGTAAGCAGTTGACTTTTGTCTATAAGCCTTGTATACTGAGACCTTGCTATACTTGCGTATTGGATTCAGAAGGTTTTTTTCTTTTTGACCAATTCATTGGGATTTTCTACATAGACAGTCAGGTTATCTGTGAATAAAGCACTTTTACTTTTCCTTTTCCAATATGTATACATTTCTCTTCTTGTTTATTACACTAGATAGAAATTCCAGAATGATGCTGAATAAGCATGGTAAGAAATGGCATCCATTACTTGTTCCCAATCTTAGAAAGTGCAGTTTTTCACCATTAGATATGACATTAGTTACAGGTTTTTAGCAGGTGAACTTTATCAAAATGAGAACATTTCCTGTATTCTTAGTTTGCTGAGAGTTTTTATCTTGAATGAGTGTTGGATTTTGTGAAATGCTTTTTACATCTATCAATAAAATAATATGATTTTTCTTCTTATCTTGTTGATGTGTTGGATTACCTAAATTGATTTTCAAATGTTGTACCAGCCTTGCATACTTGTAATGAATCACACTTGGTTGTGGTGCACAATTGTTTTAAAACACTGTTGGATTTGATTTGTTAATATTTCATGAGGATTTTTGTATCTATATTCATGAGAGACATTGTTATGCAGTCTTCCTTCCTTATAATGTATTTTTCTGGTTTGTTTTTAGGGTAATGCTGGCCTAATAGAATGAATTAGATGGTGTTCTCTCTGCTTCTATTTTCTGGTTAAACTTATAGAGAACTGATACCATTTCTTCCTTAAATATTTGGTAGAATTTAACTGTGAAAGCAGCTGGACCTGGTGCTTTCCTTTTTGAAGGATATTATTGTTTCAATTTTTCTAGTAAATATAGGACTATTCAGATGATCTATTTCTCCTTGTGTGCATTTTGGTAATTTGTGTCTTTCAGAAAATCAGTCTGTTTCATCTAAGTGTTACTGACCCCAGCCCTTGGACTCTTCAATCAATGGAAATTGATAAGAGGCCAGACGAGAATTTCAGACAAGGCTTTTTTGGGGCTTGTGCCATAGCATCAGGGAGCAAAAACTAGAAACAGGTGCCCTTGCTCACTCTGCAGGTGGGAGTGGGGTGGGGTGTTAAGCTGATTCCTTAAATGGGATGAGGGTAGGGTTGGATTGGTGGGTTGGGTAGGAGGCATAGCTTAGGTGGTCTGTCCATCCCCCTTGGTGGTGCTGTGTGCAGAGATCATGTACAGTACCCTGCTTTTGCTCCCAGTACCTCAGAAATGGTAGTTGGTTTGTGGCCTTTTTGCATTCTATTGTTCATAATTACCCCAACTGCACATGTGCACAGTTATTTTTAGTCACTCATAGTTTCTTTGTAACCTGTTGCTCAAGGAGACATTTGTCCAGGTGCATGAACTCTGGTAGAGGGTCTTAGGTCCCAGCTTATTTCATAAATTATAAATTTTGTGGGCATAGAGTTGTTCATAGTCTTCTTTTTTAAAAATCCTTTTAATGTCTATGAGATCAGTTGTGATGTTGAACCTTCCAACTATAAATACTGGCATTTTCTATTTCTCCTTGCAATTGTATCAGTTTTTGCTTCAAGTATTTTCTTTAATGTTTCATTTCTTTCAATGATTAAAAATATTCTATTCTTCAGACACATAGATCAATGGAACAGAATAGAGAGCCCAGAAATAAACCCATGAACTTATGGTCAGTTAATCTATGACAAAGGAGGCAAGAATATACAATGGAGAAAAGACAGTCTCTTCAATAGCTGGTGCTGGGGAAATTGGACAGCTACATGTAAAAGAATGAAATTAGAAGATTCGCTAACATGATATACAAAAATAAACTCAAAATGGATTAAAAACGTAAATGGTAAGACTGGAAACCATAAAACTCCTAGGGGGAAACATAGGCAGAACACTATTTGACATAAATCATAGCAATATTTTGTTGCATCTCTCTCTTAAAGTAAAGGACATAAAAGCAAAAAATAAGCAAATGGGACCAAATTAAACTTAAAAGGTTTTGCACAGCAAAGGAAACCATCAACAAAATGAAAAGACAACCTACTAAAGGGAGAAAATATTTGCAAATGATATGAATGATAAGGGGTTAATATCCAACATATATAAATAGCTCATACAACTCAACATCAAAAAACAAACAACCCGATTAAAAACCGGGCAGAAGAACTGAATAAACATTTTTCCAAAGAGGAAATGCAGATGGCCAACAGGCACATGAAAAGATGTTCAACATTGATAATCACCAGGGATATGCAAATCAAAACCACAATGAGATATCACCTCATATCTGTCAGAATGGCTATCATCAAAAAGAACACAAATAACAAATGTTGGCGAGGATGTAGAGAAAAGGGAACCCTTGTACACTGTTGGTGGGAATGTACATTGGTGCAGCCACTGTGGAAAACAGTATGGCAGTTTCTCAAATAACTAAACATAGAATTACCACATGACCCAACATTTCCACTCCTGGGTATATATCTGAAAAGAACCAAAAACGCTAATTTGAAAAGACACATGCACCCCAATATTCATAGCAGCATTATTTACAATTGCCAAGATACGGAAGCATCCTAAGTGTCCATCAACAGATGAATGGATAAAGAAGAAGTAGTATATATATATTCCAATGAAATATTACTCAGCTATATAAAAAATGAAATTTTGCCATTTGCAACAACATGGATGGACTTGAAGGGCATTACACTAAGTGAAATAAGTCAGAGAAAGACAAATACTGTATGATGTTTCTCATATATGAAATCTAAAAAATGCAACAAACTAGTGAATATAACAAAAAAGAAGCAGACTCACAGATATAGAGAACAAACTAGTGGTTACCAGTGGGGAGAGGGAAGGGGGGGGGTTAATATAGAAGTAGGGGAATAAAAAGTAGAAACTATTAGGCATAAAATAAGCTACAAGGATATATTGTACAACACTTGGAATACAGGGAGTATTTTATAATAACTGGAGTATAATCTTTAAAAAATGTGAATCACTATATCATACACCTGTAGGCTATATAATACTGTATATCAACTATACTTCAATTAAAAAAAATCTCTTCTTTGGAAGGGCCTATTGCTAAATTAATTAAACAAGGAAGCCTGTAGACTGAGGTGGACTAATAGCTTAGCAGCCTAGATAAGCAAACCCAAACCTAAGAACAACTAATCACAAACAGCCAACTAGGCTCTCCCAAATAAGGGAAATGCTTCAGCTATAGCCAATCAAATAATTGCTTTGCATTTGGCTCTTCTCTGTGAAAGTCTTGTCCCTAGCTCCTGTTGGTGGAGCTCCTAACCACTTCCAGCTTGGTGCTGCCCAATACGCATCAATTTTTGCTCACATAAACTCTTAAAGATTTTCATATGCCTCAGTTTATCTTGTAACTGCTAGGCATATCCACTAGTCTGATTTCATTTTGTGTTTTAAGTGAGTCTAAGATCAGTTCTTCCATGGTCCTAATTTGCCTAGTGCTCCTTAGATGACTCTTAGGTAAAGTAAAAAAGTCCTGTCCCTGGAGATCAAGGGAGCATCTCACTGGCCAGAGACTGCCCAGATGGCTTTCTCCATTTGCTGGGGGTTCTCAGTGATGTTATAAATGATAACATCATACTCCAGCAGGCACATGAGAAGGTCTTCTCAAGAGATGGCACAGTGTCTCTGTGGCAAAATTGGGCCGGGGGATTTCAAGCTTGGAAAGCATGCCCATGATCTGGAACATGCCTTCCTTCAGTTTGGCTGAGGAGGCTTCTGGCATCACAGATATTTTCATCTTCCTCTTCCTCTTTGGTAATTTCTTCAAGTGAGGCCACTGACAACACAGTTAGAAAGAAACTTCCCGATGTTTCTGCTGCTGTATGAGTCCAGCAGGTTTATAAACACCCTCTGGATCCAGATAACTTTCTCCATCGGGACAGCAACTTCCTCTTCAGCCATGGTGGGAGCTGCGCTTTGCCTCAAGTATTTTGATATTCTGTTGTTAAGTGGAGGTACATTAAACATTGTTTTATCTTCTTGTAGAATTGATTGTTGGTCTCCTTTTAATAAGAAGCTATAAAATGTTTTTCTTTACCTCTGAATAATCTGCCTAGAAGGATAAGATTCTGTGTTTTTTCAGAATAGTTTTCTGTGATTTATGTTGACTTATAATGTCCTTAATTAAGAGAATAAATTCTTCTCACTTTTAAAAGAGCTAAGATTCCTTACAGTTATGTTACTTCTCATGTTTACTTTTAAAATCTTTTGTCACTTTGATTAAATTGATAGCATGATGCTCTTTTTCAATAACCCGTGATCCTATTGAATCAAATGTTCAAATTTCCTGACAGCTTTTGATATTTTGCTTTCCTAAATTCAAATCCAAAATGATATATTTTATATCTAAGACTTTCTTTGAACTATCTCAGAGGGTCCCTTGAAAATCACAAAGGACTTACTCTTTCACGTTGTAAAACAAGGGGAACTAGAAATCAGTAGATTTTTTGGATACATTATGGTTGCATGAAAAGCATTGCCAAAGCAGAAGATATACTAGGTTAAATATGTATGGGTAAAATTTTATTAACATAAATATTTCATAAATTGTATGAAGTTCCTAGATATTTATCAGTTCCCTCATGACCCATGAGATGTTTCTATTTAAGAGAAACCTGATACTGTATTCCCTGATATTAGACCAAAACAGTATAGTGCTCTTGGTCATAATTGCAGTTATTTTAAAAAATGTTATCTTGGTCACAACTTTACTTCTTTAATTTGAATCTAGTATATTCTAAGTTGTTGTTTTCAACTGGGGAGGGGAGAGTGGGAGAGGGCTCCCTGGTGTTTCTTCTTATAAGAACACTGAGCATATAGGATCAGGATCCCACCCTTAAACCTCATTTAACCCTAATTATTTCCTTAGAGGCCCCATCTCCAAATACAGCACTGGTGGGGGGGAGTTAGAGCTTCAATATATGAATTTGGAGGGCATATAAACATTCAGTCCATAGCAACTCTGATGCTTGAAAGCAGTAGAAATCAGCCATAAGCCAGAGGGCTTTGTCTCAAAGAAGGACTGTCTCAGATACTCAGGGAAAAGAATAATATTTGTGCACAGACTTCTGATGGTATTGCTAAAACAGCTTTGAGACCTTACCCAGTTGACTGAGTCAGGATTAACAGAACTCTTGTTGAGAAACCAGTGGGTTCATGAGACTGCTAACCCAAAATTGAGCTGAACAAGAACCAATTACATAGAAATAAATGAAATGGAGCAAAAACTGTACGTTTGATTTTGGAATTCCTGATGTTTTAATGTTCTTCTCTCTGGAGTAGAACCCATTTCTAAAGGAAGTCATTTCTCTTTCCTCTTAAACCATCTACAATTCATAACAATTAATAGACTATACTTTTGTAAATGAAACAGTCTTTTCCTCCTTGCATGGTGCCTCTAGTATCTGGAAACTCTTATTGAAATTTTTTTCCCATAGCAATGTTGTTGTTGGAATAAGTTGAGTTAAGACTATATCCTGCTTGTTAATAGGACATAATTTGAAACCTTTGTTCACAACCAAGGACTTTTCTGAAATGTCATATTTGAGAATGAATGATGCTCATTTAATCAGATATGACCAGATACATTTAAGGAAATAATATTGACTATTTGGAGCCAGTATTTGCAAGCTCTTATGAGGAAACTGACCTGGCACCTAGCTTACAGGAATTTTAGGATAATTGGGGGATCCTGAGAAAAGAGGTATTCACCCAAATTTGTAGATACTGTCAGTGACATCTGATCTTGGCTTGGCTTTCTAGCCTCAAGAGTTCAATCTGAGATTCCTTATGAAAACTTCCAGCAAAACAATTTTAAGGATGCCTATATGGTAAATTAACATTCTTGCTGCAACTATGTAAATAATCAGGTCAAATTTAATGAAACCAACCTTATTCTGTGACCATGAAAACCTTCTTTGACATTTTTTTTTTTTTGATCAAAGAGGCTAACTGTAGATGAAAATATTGTGTTTTGATGAAAATCAGTTGCACATTCATCTGGGTTATCAGATTCTGACTCAGTTTATTATCTACAAGTTATTTTGCAGCACTTTGTTAATTGCAGGTAATGGATAGGTATGCAAACTCTGTGTTAGCTGATAGAGATTTTTTGGTAACAGATTTATTGCGATAACAATTCACCTATTGGAAAATGTACCCATTTGAAATGTACAATTCATTGTGTTTTAGTATTTTCACAGAAATGTGAAACCAGTACCACAGTTAATTTTAGGATATTTCATTAATCTAACTCTATACACACCAGGAGTCATTCTCCATTTCTCTCTTATCCTCAGCACCTGGAAACCACTAATCTAATTTCTATACTATAGATTTGCCCATTCTGGACTTTTCATATAAATGGAATCATAATATGTAGTCTTTTGTGGCTGCCTCCCTGCACTTAGCATAATGTTCTCAAGGTTCATCCACATTGTAGCATGGATCAATCAGTACTTCATTAGTTTTATGGCCAATAATATTCCATTATATGAATAAACCACAATATATTTATCAGTTCACCAGTTGATGGACATTTGGGTTGTTTCTATTTGGGGCTATTATGAATAAATATGCTATGAATATGTTTTTATGCTTTTTTTTAAAAGACTTTATATATTTAGAGCAGTTTGGGTTCACAGCAAAATTAAGGGGAAAGTACAGTAACTTCCCAAATGTCCCCTGCCCCACATGTACACAGCCTCCCCCATTATCTACAGCCCCCACCAGAGTGGTACATTTATTGCAAAAGATGAACCTACATCAACTCATCATAATCACCCAAAGTTCATAGTTTACATTATGGTTCACTCTTGGTGTTGTACAATCTATGGGTTTGGACAAGTGTACGATGACATGTATCCATCATTATGGTATCATACAGTGTTTTCACTGCCCTAAAAATCCTCTGTGCTCTGCCTATTCATCCCACCACATCTACCCCCTCTGCAACCCCTGGCAACAAGTTACATTTTTACTGTCTCCATAGTTTTGCCTTTCCTAGAATGTTTTATAGTTGAAATCTTACAGTATGTAGCCTTCCCATATTGGGTTCTTTCACTTAGTGACATTCATTTAAGTTTCCTCCATAGCTTTTCATGGCTTGATAGCTCATTTCTTTTTAGCACTTAATAATATTCCATCATCTGGAGGTATCACAGTTTATTCACCTACTGAAGGACATCTTGGTTGTTTCCAAGTTTTGGCAATTATGAATAAAACTGCTATAGATATCTGTGTGCAGGTTTTTGTGTGGACATAAGTTTTCAGCTCTTTTGGATAAATACCAAGGAGTGCAATTTCTAGAGTTCATGGTAAGAGTATGTTTGGTTTTATAAGAAACTGCCAAACTGTCTTACAAAGTTATTGTACCATGTGCATTTCCACCAGCAATGAATGAGAGTTCCTCTTGCTCCACATCCTCACCAGCATTTGCTGTTGTCATTGTTCTGGATTTTTGCCATTCTAATAGGTGTGAAGTGGTATCTTGTTTTAATTTGCATTTCCCTGGCATATGATGTGGAGCATCTTTTCATGTTTATTTGCCATTTGTATATCTTCATTGGTGAAGTGTCTATTCAGATCTTTGCCCATTTAAAATTTTTAATTTGGTTGTTTATTTTCTTATTGTTGAATTTTAAGAGTTCCTTATATATTTGGATACTAGTCCTTTTTCAACTATGTGTTTTGCCAGTATTTTCTCTCAGTCTGTGGCTTGTCTTCTCATTCTGTTGACATTGTCTTTTGCAGAGCAGAATTTTGTAATTTTCATGAAATCCAGCTTATCAATTATTTCTTTCATGAATCCTGCCTTTGGTGTTGTATATAAGAAGACATCACTATACCTAAGGTCATCTAGATTTTCTCCTACGTTACCTTCTGAGAGTTACATAGATTCACATTTTACATTTAGGCTTATGATCGGTTTTGATTTAATTTTTGTGAAGGGTGTAAGGTCTGTGTCTAGATTCTTTTTTTTTTTATGTGAGTGTCCAGTTGTTACAGCACCACTTGTTGAGTATACTGTCTTTGTTGCATTTTATTGCTTTTGCTCCTTTATCAAAAAGGGTAGTTGACTATATTTATGTGGGTCTATTATTGCACTATTTATTCTGTTCCCTTGAACTATTTGTGTCTTCTTTCACTTATACCACAATGTTTTGAATACTGTAGCTATAAACTAAGTTATACAGTTAGGTAGTGTCAGTCTCCAACTTTGTTCTCCTTCAGTATCATGTTGGCTCTTCTGGGCTTTATGCATTTCCATGTAAACTTCAATTTGTTAATATCCACAAAATAAGTAGCTGGGATTTTGCTTTGGACTGCATTGAATCTATAGATCCAGTTTGGAAGAACTAACATTGTGACAATATTGAGTTTATTTATTTTTTGTATGGTGTTAGGGAGCATTCTAATTTTATTTTTTTACATGTAGCTGTCCAGTTTTCCCAGCTCCCTGATTTCAGACTATACTGCAAAGCTACAGTAATCAAAACAGTCTGGTCCTGGCACAAAAACAGAAATATAGATCAGTGGAACAGGATAGGAAGTTCAGAGATAAACCCACGCACCTATGGTCACCTCATCTACAACAAAGGAGGCAAGAATATACAATGGAGAAAAGGTGGTCTCTACAACTGCTTTTTAAATCAGTTAACATAAGAAAGAAGATTTATGCATTTATTCTGACTTTCATAATTACCTTTATCAGTGCCCTTTATTTTTTTCATGTAATTTCAAATTACCAGCTGTAATTTCAAATAACTAGGTTGCTTTCAACCTGAAGAAGTTTGTTTAGTATTTGTTTTAAGGCAGTTTTGCTGGGAATGAATTCTCAGTTTTCATTTATCTTGAACAAATAATGTCTTAATTTGCCTTCATTTTTAAAAGTTAGTTTTGATGCATGTAAAATTACTGGTTGACAATTTATTTCTTTCAGTATGTTGGATATATCATTTTTTCTGCCTTCTGGCCTAATTACTCCTGATGAGAAGTCATCTGTTAATGGTAGTGGGGCTCCCTTGTAAATAATGAGTCCTTTTTGTCTTCCTGTTTCGGAATTTAATTTTCTTTGTCTTTCAACATTTTGACTATGATGCACATGGGTGTGGGTCTTTTTGTATTTATCCTGCTTGGCCTTGGTTAAGCTTTTTGTATATATAGATTGTTTTTCATCAAATTTGTGAAGGCTTCAGCCATTGTTTCTTTGAATATTTTTTTTCTGCTCCTTTCTCACCCTCCTCTCCTTCTAGTACTCACATTGTGTTTATGTTGATTTGCCTAATGGTTTTCCACATTTCTCTGAGGCTCTGTTCATTGTTCTTATTCTTTTTTTTTCTTCTTTGTTCTCTCTGATAAAATAGCTTGCCTGTGGTTTAGCTTGTTGGTATCATGAAATCACTGTCCTCCTCTTAATTGCTGACTGCCAAAATTTCCATTCTGAGAGTGACCTTAGGCTTGAGTACCCCCTTCCCTAAAAGTCGTTTTCTTTTAGGAGAGCTTCTGAGCTCTCCATTCTTAAGATTTTTCTCCCTCTGTTTGAAAAACCTCTGAGCCATGGCTGTGGATTTAGGGGTGTGACCAGTGACCAACTTCCCTCATAGTGATACCTCTGCTTTAGGAGCATGGATCCGAGTGTGGGAGGTAACTCTGGACTTCTCGGCTTGCCTCTCCTGGCATGGACCTCCCTTACATGAAGTGAGGGCCACCGGGGCCCCAGTATTATCAGTATGTCATACTTGAGGTAGAGCCTCCATTCTATGAGTGGGGATTAGATGAAAAAATGAAGCTCCCAACCTTTTGGCTGCATTCATCTGGACTTTAGCATTAGCAACAGTAGGGGAGTGAGAAACATTGGCATTTCACCCCTCTTTGAAGGTATTGTAATTTTCTAACTGAGAGCTGGTAATAGAGGGAATCCTGTGTTTTTAGCAGTACCCACCTGGAGTGGAATTTCTAGCACAGAGAAATGGGAGAGGGTAGGACAAGAGTGGACCATGGTTCAAATTCCACAGACTCCACTCTTTTCACCGAGTTTTAGCATATATTCTTTAAGAAATGTTATTTAATTTGCTGTAAGATCTTAGATCAATTTCCAGAGGCTTTAAATTGTTATTTTTTTTAAGTAATTTTCACCATTTAATTTTTTCACTGGGGAATGGGACCACAGAGCTTTTCATATTGCCATTCTGGAAGTGGAACTCTGACTGAAATTAAGTTGATTTCCTCTCCCATTGTGGAAAGATCAGTTTTGATACCTACCTATAAATTGGAATAGTTCCAGCACAAATTGATAACTGTTACCCAAACTTTTAATTCTTTTATTTTTCTTCTGTATCAGTCAGCTAGTACTGCTATAACAGAGTACTTACAGACTAGGTGACTTAACAAAAAATAATCTTCTCACACTTCTGGAGGCTGGAGCTCTTAAGATCAAGGTGCTGTCAGGTTTGGTTTCTGGTTAGGCCTCTCTCCTTGGCTTACAGATGGCTGTGTTCTCTATGTATCCTCACATTGCCTTTTCCTCTGTGTGCATATGCTCCTGGTATCTCTTCCACTTCTTATAAGGACACTAGTCCTGTTGAATTAGGGCACCATCCTTATGGTCTCATTTAACCTTAATTACCTCCCTAAAGGCCCTTTCTCCAAATATAGTCATACTGAGGGTTAGATTTTCAACCTGTGAATTTAGGGAGAGACACGGTTCAGTTCATAATATTTTCAGTATCTGGATACAACACTCTAAACTGACATTTCCAGTCTTTTTCACTCTTGCCTGACTCATAGCTGAGAACTAAATCTTGACTACTCAGATCCCTGTCAGGATTCTGCTTAGGTTTTCTTGTAGCTGTCCTTTTCAGGATCTGAATGAGCTCTGTGAGATACAGTCTGATAACTTGATAGAGACCTCTAAAGACTCACCACCATAAGATATCATGAATGGGTCAGATTTCTCCTTGAATGAGCTGCTCTCTGGACCACTTATAAAATCTGGTGAAAAGCTTAGGTCATGCATGCCCTTTTATATAAGAGGTAACCATGACAGTGGACATCACCAAGAGCATTAGAAATCTTAGCTTCAGGGAATTCAGCAAGCAGTGATATATAGTTGAAAGATGTCCATCTACTCACCTCTTAGAATTCGCTGGACTAGATACCCTCAGGATTAGATTAGTGGGTTTTTATTTTAATACAATCAATCATTTTTATTACTATATCTGTTGGGTGTCCCCAAGTCCACCCCTAGTTTTGATGATTTGCTAGATGACTCCCAAGACTCAGCATGGGGTAGTTACAGTTAAGCTTTCAGTGAAAGGATACAAAGAAAGGCATAGGAAAAATGTGCATGGGAAAAGTTCCAGAGAAAACTAGGTCAAGTTTCCAAAAGTCCTCTCCCAGTGGAGTCACGCAGGATGTATCTAATTCTTCTAGTATCAAAGTGTTACAGCACACGTGAATTATTGTCTACCAAGAAATTTTATTAGCGACTCAGTATTCAAGGAATTTATTGGTGGCTGGCCAGATAGGGACCTTTTGCCTATTAAGTACCAGAATTCCAGATTCCCAGAAAAAAAGCTGGTATAGCATAAACCACTTTGATTATATATATATATATATATATATATATATATATATATATATATATATATATATATATATATATATAAAGTCTAGGCATAGTGAGTCACTCTTTTTATTTAGGGAAAGTTTTATTTCAGTGTAGGGAACTGTTACCATTCATTCAGGTTACAGATAACCAAGGGTCAACCTTGCAAGCATGGCTTTCTGAGGATGAGAGTCTCAGGCCTGCTATATTAACTCTTTTCTGTACAATATCTCTTTACAGTTTCAGACACCCTTCTTTTAAGATGCCTGATCTCCCAGGACTCTAAAACAACTGATCTTTGTTACTAACTCTCAACAGATTTGTTAACTGATTTTGAAGGAACAACGTCAACAAGAGTCCTCAAGACACTTTTTTAGACCCTGCTTCACCCCACTCAGATTTATGATCACATCTGAGTTGTTCAGCAACAAATGATATTCACTCACCTTAATCAAAAGGGGGAACTGACAATTTTGAAGTTTAACTGAGCCCTATGTTTCTGGAAAACAGTGAAGGTCAAGTAATCCCTGCCCCCGACTTTTGCTTTATGGGAAACTGTTTACTGCAGATAGATAGCCACCCTTCCCCTTAAGACTTAGAGAAGACTTGCTGTCCACTCTTTCTCATGACTCTCATAAGACACATGGATGATCTTTTGTTTACCTGTGACAAGGCTAAATACATCTTTCTGCTTTGCCTAATTCTGCCCTCCAACTCCCCATTCTTTGTCTTATACATGATTAGCTGCGGTTAGAACTGTTCCCTAAAATTAGCTAGACAGAGAGAGAAAGGTTTTCTGTTTGGCTAACTGAACAAAACTTTGCTTGATTGCTAAGAAGTTACAACCATAAATCACCCGTCTTATAATTTGCCTCTTATAATCTTGTCCCTATAAAAGTTTAGGGCAAAACCCACTGTGCTCAGATACTCTGATCTTTGAATCTGGAGAACTCTCCCTATTGCAAGAGTTTTCATGAAATCAGTTTTCTGACTTGTTCGGTTTTTGTCTTTTTCAACCTGATAGAAGAGAGAAGCTGAATTAGGGTCTGGATTTTTGGTCAGGAACATTTTGTTGGAGAGGGAGATGCAGGCTATATTAGCACAAAAGATAAATCCTTGTATCTTTCATTTTGGTTGTGTTACAGCTCTATATTATTTGAGGTTCAGAGTTCAGAATTATATTATCTGAAGAAAAGAGGGTTAAAATCATATATATATATATATATATATATATATATATATTTTTTTTACCCATACTAATCCTCTCAAACATGTTTTTAAACTTTTGAAAGCTATCGTTTAAAAAAATGGAGATAGGGTATGTTGAAATAATACCTAATCTCATTTTCTTGATTTTTGACAATTTTAAATGTGTTCTTTCCAGCTGCTTATATTTGGAATTTCAGAACTGCCTCTCAGCTTTTTGTACTGGAGATTGCTTCTTTCTCGCCTATACTTTTAATCAGCTATTTCTCTTTCTTTAGAAAACTTGAATTAAATCACACTTATTTCAATGTTTTGTTTTTTTTTTAATTCCTTTAGTGACCTGTATTTATTAGTTACTTACAGTGCAACTCATGTACAAAAAGTCATCTAAATGTGAAGGGGTACACACCAGAGTGAGCCCCAGGGAGGAAAACAATCTAAAGAATTATTATAAATCTTAGCCTTAGCTGGACTCCTAGAGAGAATGTATTGAAGCACAGAATGCATTTTTAAAATGACATACATTATTGTCTTGGGAAAAAAACCCCAACTTCTGTAGCCCAGGTTATACTAGCCTGGAGGTAAATATAGTTCACAGGAACAGTCTCAATATAGACATTGTTGGTGCTACCCCCATCTGGCTCTGTAGAATTCCAGGCTCCTTCAAATGTCTGTTCAATTGTCTGGGTATCTTCAGAGGGTATCTTACATGTATTCCTTGAACCAGACCTGATATTGGTCATTTTCCTTCTTTCTTGTTTTGGAGTGCCATGAGTATATCTTCCGTTGATGCCAACACCAAAAGTTGTAACTACACTGCTGATGACCACTGAAGGCATGCATCACTGCTCTCGATGCATGCTGACATTCGTGCAGTGTCTGACACTGCCCGATATTGAAGGCACTGGTGCATTGATTTTACTATTAAGACTGCTGGCAAAAATACTGCACATAATTTTCAGCTTCTTACTACATCAGTTCATTTTGTTTTTATTTACTTATTTATGTAGCATATACCCTTCCCTAGGAATTAGACGTGAGTTCTAGAAGATGGGAAGGAGAACAATTTGAGCAAAATGTACAGTTTAGTAGTTATGGAAGATACTGTTTGATTTTTATCCAGAAGCGTGTCCACCCTCCTGCATTCTTTTAGTACGAACTGTGGTTTTGCTCAGGTATTGGCAGAGATCCCTATTTCAAGGAAAGTGTATCTAGTCCTTGGCCTAGGGATGTGACCTAGTTCTAACCAATGTGATTATATTTTATGGAAAATATTTTGCTTGATTCATAGTTAAAAAAGACAAATATGTGAGGAGAGCTCCCTTTGTGCACCTCCCTCCTCCCTTCCCTGCTGTGAAGTCTGACATGTAAGGATTTCATGCTTGTAGTTGGTAGTGGCAATCTTGCAACCTTGAGAAGGCCAAGAGAATCTCACACATGCTGACTTAGGGCCCCTACACCATTAGCACAGAAATAAATCCTGGAAAAAATGAATAAATGTAAAGTTTCAAAATTTTACAGTAAATGTAAGTATAGTAAATGCTAATTACTGTTGTTGTTATTATTATGTGGTTAGTAGAATCCTATAAAAACACACATGTTGTGATGCATGCTTTGATATAAGATAGTCATAACTTACTCTTTAAACTACATGCCAGTGTACTCTGTGAAAGATTAACAAAGCCAGCCATTAGCTAAAGTGGTGGAAACAGATTTTATTCAGTAACTACTAAGAGTAGAGAGCTGCATTTCATTCTTATTTGTGCAGAGGTGTCTGAGTCCTTTAAAGGGAGAATGAGGACCAGAGGAACAGGGCTCAAGTAGAGTCAGGATAGTGAAAAGTTATAAAGGATTGGCAAAGTAAATGGATTTAGGCCAGCTGTGCTTGCTAGCTGACAATTATCTAAATTAGGGTTATATCCTCCCACTGAGACTAGGAGACAGAGGCCCTATCCTTTCTGATGATTACATTTCAAAGGAATGGCTTTCAGATCCTTTAGAAAGGCACTCTAGAGTTGTAGGAGATATGTATACATCTCAAGGGACAAAGGAAGGACTCACAATTGTAAACCCTTTGTAGTAAATGCTCTAAGAAAGGGGAGGTCAGAGACATATCATCAGATGTTGACTAGCACAAATTCTTGTGACAGCCTTTAGCTTTTCCAGAGAGGGACTCAAAAGGTGTTTGGGCCATCCCAGGGATATAGCCTGAGGTTGCTAGAAGCTACTTTACATTTTGATCAAGTCTTTTAGTGCAGGGGTTTGGACAGAATTCTTTAAGTGCCCAGAGTACTTCAACTAGCAGATGAGGTATTGCTTATATACAGGTATTGCTCCTGATTGCCTGGAATGACAATGACAACACTGTCAGCATCCCAGTACTTATTTAATTTCCCTGTTTTTTAATTACACCTTCTTTAATTGCACCTTCTTGGGAATAAGTCTTCTGCTCTTTTCTACATGCCTTCTGTTTTTGTTTTTCTGTTTTCTTAATTTTTAAAATCTCATTTGTATTCATTTGGAAACAACAAATTTTAGTATAGGTGTTCATTTTGTTGTAGTAATCTCCAGTGATTGATCTCAAATCTTTGGATCCAATAATCAGTGACTCACAAAACCAAATGTTTATTTCAGACTTACTTTATACATTGTCTGTGGGTTTGCTGTGACTCTACTCATGATTTTCCATTCAGGGCTAAGGCTGAAGAAGTAGTCCATATCTATGACATATTGTTCTCAAGGCGAAGAAACTGAATTCTTGGTAGCTCTTAAAGCTTCTTTTCAGACGTAGTACGCCTCACATTTGCTTACATTCTGTTGGCCAAAACAAGTTCTGTGCATTAGGGTGAGGAGGTATATTCCTCCCACAGAGGGTGCTGCAAATCACATGACATAGAATGAGGATGTACAATCATAGGAAAGGGGGAAGAAATAATTGTAGAACCTATTACAATTTTCTAGTGTATGTGGGTAAAATAGCTATTCAACTGAAATGTTCTGTTTTTATTGAGATAAATTATATATATAATATACATCTGTTTTTATATATGATATGCATATAAATATATATTTCTTATAAATATATATTATTATATTATTGTATAAATATATTATAATATTTGCTATATTTTATATATTATATATAAAACAGATTAATAATATATAATTTATCTCTGCAAAAACAACATTTCAGTTGTATAAGTAGATGTTTTACCCATGTATACTGTAAAAAAATCACAATAGGGTCTTCAATTTAACATATATATATAATAAGCACGCATATATATATATATATATATATATATATATATATATATATATATATATATATATATATATATATATAACAAATTACACAGGAATATGCCATTGCCATAATTTGAAGACCTAATGAAATCTTTCCCTGCCTCTTCTAATTTACCCATCCTTAAGTTCATACTCCTCCATGGAGCCTTCCTTAATCATTCCAAATATAGTAACCTTTCCTTTTCTAAATTCCTAATGCATTTGTTACCAGTTCCACAATATTTAGCACTTGATTACATTTGTTTTATGTTATCCTCTGTGTGTCTTATGTATAACAATTTTTCCCCAACACAGTTTTGAACGTTTGTCCCTGCACAACATCACATATATAATAGATTTTCAGTAAATTCTAGTTGATTTAGTTTTGTGAAAAGTTACAAGTAGCATAATAATGGATTTGTACAATTTATCCAGTTGGTCAAATAGAGACGTACTTATCTGTTAAAAATCTTCGGAGGAGATAACATATGAAGGCTCATTCCCCACTGACACCTTAGCATATATCTGTCAATCCTATCTAATCTGTAAAAAAAATTAAAAAAACTAATAGGAGAGAACATGAGGACTTAAACCTCTAAAATATTTCTTTTTCAGTAAGATTTTTGTGCTTGGTTTGACAATTAGATATTTTCCATACACACAAAAATGTTACTGTGTTTAGAGCTAAACATGATTATTTTATGTGAATTTTACTCCATTATATAGTAATGCCACCCGGAGAAAATGTCAACATGTTGACTCTAATAATTCCCTCATAAACTCAGGGTAATAATATTAACAATGTAAGCCAACTTTTTACCCTAACCAATTAGAAATACCTTCATCCATTTTGTCCACCCCAACCCTCCAGAAATACCATAAGGATTTTGATTCTATATTAAAGAAGTTAATCACATGAATTTGCTGTGTATTGGTATTGCATGAGTGACAGAAATTTGATTGTGTCTATTGTTGACATTTTCCCATAATTCTTACATAAGAATGGTTTGAAGAGAATGATATAAGTCTTCAAAAATCATCAGTTGTGGGCTTCCCTGGTGGCGCAGTGGTTGAGAGTCTGCCTGCCAATGCAGGGGACACGGGTTCGAGCCCTAGTCTGGGAAGATCCCACATGCCGCGGAGCAACTAGGCCCGTGAGCCACAATTACTGAGCCTGCGCGTCTGGAGCTTGTGCTCCGCAACAAGAGAGGCCGCGACAGTGAGAGGCCCGCGCACCGCGATGAAGAGTGGCCCCCTCTCGCCGCAACTGGAGAAAGCCCTCGCACAGAAACGAAGACCCAACACAGCCAAATATAAATAAATAAATAAATAAACTTCTAAAAAAAAATCATCAGTTGCATTATAAAAAGAAGTCAAGGAGTAGGAGAGCATGGATTGAGAGGATGAAAACTTTGGAAGTGGTAGTCTGGGTTATTTGAATGCTGGAGTAATCAAGTTCATCAAGCTCAGGACAAACTGAGATGTCAGCCTTAATATCCCAGGAGACTCCTTGGTGCTTTATCCCTACTCCAGCAAGCAGAGTCATTTGCTCCCTCTGCTGTGCTCTCATAAGAGTTTACACTTACCTCTGTATAGAATACTGTGTTAAAATTACTTGTCTGCATGTCAGTCTCATCAGACTATGCATTTATTAGATACCTAAAACAAGACAGAGTTGATTTATTATCCTGTACCATTGTAAACATAAGCAGTCCAGAACTGATATAGTGTCTTCATTCTAACTTGTTGCTTTGCCCTTTTTAAAGAAAAAAATATTCTTGATACTTGTTAAAGATATTAAAGAAAACTTTATTCAAGCAGTGGCTATCAGAATAGATAAAGGGACTACTGCAATGAGGTCTTGCAGTGAGGGAGAAAGATTGGGCTCAATTCTGAATATAACACGGGCAAGTAAAAATTTACAGCCAAGGAGCAGGGTGGGGGTCAGTGGATGGAAAATTAGTAAGAGGAAACATTGGGGGTAAGGGAGAGTCTAGCTAAACTGATCTAACAGAATTCTTGCTGAAGGCAGGCAAGGGGGATCAGACATTATCAGGAGGATTGTGAGGTTGGGAATCCCAATTAGATATCAAGAGTGATCAGATATTGAAGATAGGGGATTCTAGCTAAACTTAACTTAGTATTCTTCCTAAAATTAGACAATGCAGAGATGAACCCAGAAGTCTAAAAGTTGAGACCTAGTTGAAATAGAGCTCAGAGGAGCCTTGGTCAGGGAAAGAATCTTTGTCATCATTCTCCACCCAAGGCTTCCACCTTACATTCTAAAATGTCTAATCCAATCTTTCTGTCATTAATGCATTCCAGCCAGCAAGAAGAGGGTAAGGGAGTGAAGGGCACACGTTGTCTCTGGAGGGACATGATCCAAAAGTGGCAAAATTACTTCCTCTTGCATCTCATTAGAAAGAGCCCAGAAAAAACATGGGGTTCTATTACTGAAGGAAGAAAGGGAAATCGGAACAGAAGGATGTAACAATCTGTGTCACAGACTATGAACTCTATGAATGTAGGTATTGGCTCTTACTTTTATATTCTTAGTGATGAGCAGAGTGGTTCAACTATAACAAGTTGCCATTAATATTTGTTGCAGAATGAAAATATAAGCAAAATAGGTAGTGTCGTGACCCATATTGAATTCAAGGCATGGGGGAGGAGGAGGAATAAGCCTAAGCGTAAATGGGCTAGGATTAGACAGATTAATTAGTCTGGCCACCTGAAAGTGACCAATGTTCCTAATCAGTGCCAAAAATCTGGAGAATTTGAACTTGATCAGACCAGAATTGATACTGAAAGAAATCCAATCTGGTAAATAAGGTGGAATAACCAGAAATAGGGATCCCTGTAGTTAGATCTGTGTTAGTGTTTTCGTTCTGAGTTGTCCATCTTGTTTAGGACAGAATCCCAGGGAATTCCCTGGTGGTCCAGTCATTAGGACTCCATGCTTTCACTGCCAAGGGCGTGGGTTCAATCCCTGGTTGGGGAAATAAGATCCTGCAAGCTGTGCGGTGCAGCCAAAAAAAAAAAAAAAAAAAAGAAAAAAGAACAGAATCCCAGTTGTGTTTGTTATATACTGCTGTATAGCAATTGACCCCAGTACCTAGCAGCTTAAAACATCAAAGGTTTATTATGTCATACAGTTCCTATGGGTTAGGAGTCCAGGAGTGGCTGAACTGGGTGGTTCTTGCTAAGAGTCTCTTATGAGGTTTCATTCACAATTCAACCTGGGCTGCAATCATTTGAAGACTTGACTGGAGCAGGAGGATCAGCTTCTAAATGGCTCACTCACGTGGTTGTTAAAGGACTCAGTTCTTTCCCACATAGGCCTCTTCTCATGACATAGCAGCTGGCTTAGCCCAGATCAAGTGACACAAGAGAGAGGAGGAAGTCACAGCATTTTTTTTTTGACCTAGTCTCTGAAGTCACACACTGTCTTTTCTATCTTATTCTATTCATTTGCAGCAAGTTTCTAAGTCTTCACACACTGATGGGAGGGGAATTAGGCTCCATCTCTTAAAGGGAAGGATATCAAAGAGCTTGTGGAATATTTAAAACCACTTCTCCAGCCAATACTTGGTACATTAAACAATCTAGCCTCTGAGCCAGAGGGCTGACAAGAACTAAAAGCAAGGTATTCAGGCACCCAAAAGCCAAGCTGACTTTATTTATAATATATAGGTAAGATAAGCATGATGTTGAGATAATATTGATACTATAATATATTTCTGTGTATGTAGAGGTATGATATACAAGCACCAACGTTAATAAAATACAATGATGGTATGTGCATCTTAATATTCTGTGCATCTTAATATTGTTAATCAGAGGTGATCCAGAGCTATTGGTGACTCTTATAATTACCTCCAACTGAAGATAGAGAATATACATGGGATTCAATGAATGAGAAAATGCATAGAAAGAATCTTAGTTTAGCTGGTACAAAGCTCGAAAATAGTAGTCTCTTGCTGCCCACACTCTTCCAACACACACCCTGATTTACACCTAACAGAAAAGAGTAGTAAATAATAATGGTAAGAAAGTTACTCCAAATTCCCTGGCTCCCTCATGACCACTGCTTTTTGTCTTGGTTACATTTTGTTAGTAAGATATCCAAATTTGTTACCATAGGGGTGGCATCCTCAAAACTCCACTGCCACAGTGGGGAGATAGATTCCATCACTGCTGCTCAGCTAGTGTTGCAATTACTGATGTTATTTTAGCAAATATATGATAGTGGCTGGTGTACTCTGTCAATCCTCTTTGATCCTCACCCTGTAACTTCAGTTTCAGAGCCTTCAGGCAAATCATCACAACTTTAATGAGTGTAAACCTAGAGGCCACCAGAAGAAGTTTGTAAGGAACTCTCAGGGGAAGGGGGATATAGAGGCAATGAGAGTTCACTAGCCTGTTACAGTAAGTCCCCAACATACGAACCTTCAAGTTGCAAACTTTCAAAGATGTGAACGTGCGTTTGCATGTCCAATCACTAGAGTTAGTTCACGTGTCTGGCGTACACTGTCATGTGCATGCATCCTCTACAGTTGGTTGTGCTTTTCTATACTTTACTGTACAGCACTTTATAGAGTACAGTAGTACAGTATCTTTATTTCAAGTCCAAGATGTCCGGAAGCAAGCATAAAATCAGTGGTGACGTAGCCGGTACTGCTAAGAAGCGCCAAACGTTAACGATGGAAACAAAACTGAAAATAATCAAGAGAGTGGAGAGAGGCGAAAAGATGGTAGACGTTACTTGTCCTTATAGCATGAATTGCTCAGCCATCAGCACGATTCTAAAGAACAAGGACAAGATCGTGGAACATGCAAAGTCTGCTGTGCCGATGATGCCAACAGTAATATCAAAGAAGCATGGAAAAGTGTTGGAAGAGATGGAGAAACTTAGTGTGTGGATGCAGGACCAGCATCAGGGTTGAGTCCCGCTTAATGCTGATTCAAGAGAAAGCTAAAATCTTTTATGAAGATTTGAAGAAGAAACATGGCAAAGAATTAGAGGGTGCATCTTTTAATGCCAGCCATGGCTGGTTTCATAGGTTCAAGGCTAGAGCCAACATTCGCAATGTAAAAGTGGCAAGGCAGCGAGTGCAGGTACAGTAGCTGCCCTGAAATTTCCTGAAGCCCTTCGAGAAATTATTGATGAAGGCACATATTTACTTGAGCAGGTTTTTAATGTGGATGAGACAGGACTGTACTGGAAGAGGATACCAGACCAAAGTTACATCAGTAAGGAGGAAAAGTTGATGCCAGGCTATAAAGCAGCAAAGGATAGGCCTACTCTGTTGTTTAGTGGCAATGCTTCTGGCAATATGAAGCTGAAGCCTCTCTTAGTTTATCATTCAGAGAACCCAAGAGCCCTTAAAAATGTAGCCAAGGGCTTTCTTCCTGTTGTGTGGAAGAGTAACCCCAAAGCCTGGGTTACACAGACCATTTTCTAGGACTGGTTTTTCCACCACTTTATCCCAGAGGTAGAGAAATATTGCTTGGAGAAGAACATCCCATTCAACATTCTTTTCCTGTTCAACAATGCTCCAGGCCACCCCCCATTCATGGACAACTTTCATCCCAAAGTCAAAGTAGTGCATCTGCCACTGGTTACTACGTTGCTCATCCAACCTATGGGCCAGGGAGTTATAGCAACTTTCAAGAAATATCATTTATGTCACACTTTTTGTCAGGCTGTAAAGGCAAGTGATGAATCAGGAACAACTTGGCGAGAATTTTGGAAAGACTATAACATCTACAATGCCATAAAGAACATTGACTTTGCTTGGCATGAGGTTACAGCCATCACCATGAATGAGGTTTGGAAGAACCTTTGCCCGCAGTTTGTTCACAATTTTCATGGATTTGAGAAGGTGAATGAGGAATCCAAAGAGGTCTTCAGCAACTTAGTGACCCTCAGTGAGAAGCTGGAGCTAGATCTGCAAGAGGATGTCTTCACTGAACTCCTTGTTGTACAACACGA
This sequence comes from Eschrichtius robustus, assembly GCF_028021215.1. Taxonomy (NCBI): domain Eukaryota; kingdom Metazoa; phylum Chordata; class Mammalia; order Artiodactyla; family Eschrichtiidae; genus Eschrichtius; species Eschrichtius robustus. The sequence goes on along the minus strand of NC_090845.1, from coordinate 76,936,543 downwards.
GGAGCTTACTAATGAAGACCTGATGGAATTGGAGGCCCAGAGAAAGGATGAAGAGAGACAAGAGGAAAAAGAAATAATTGAAGAACTGAAGAGATCATGATGCAGGAAATGGCAAGGGAATTTTCTTTATTTGAGAAGGCACTGTTAGTTTTTGAGGCACAGGACCCTAACGTAGAACGGTACACGAAGGTTGCAGCAGCCGTTCAGAATGCAATCCAACCCTACCATGTCATCTATGACAAGAAAAAAAAAAAAAAAGCTACTACCCAGACATCACTGGATCATTTTTTCAAGAGGGTAGATAGAATTGAATCCAGCAAGGAACCAGAACCTGTGTCATCAACGTCAGGCGTGAGTGAAATTGTACCTTGCCTTCCGTCTCCTATTGCTGACAATCCTTCAGCTCTACCATCTCCCACCTCCTCTCCCTCCTCCAGTCAGTAAGTCTTCTTGCTTGTTCACTCGATGCCAGCCCCTGTATGCTAGCTTTTGTACTGTACTACTGTACTTTTCAAGGTACTGTACTGTAAGATTAAAAATATTTTATTTTTTGTTTTTGTTTGTTTTTTATGTATTATTTGTGTGAAAAGTATTTTAAACCTAGTACAGTGCTATATAGCCGACTGGACTTACCAATGCGCTCTTGGAACAGAACTCATTCATATGCAGGGGACTTACTGTATGTGTATTCAGGGAGTATGATTCACAAAGTTTGATTCTTCACTAAAAGGAATCAGAGCTAACGGTTGAGAGTTGAAGAAGATGCAAACAGTATTCTAATCTCTGGAATTTACCTCTTCATTGAAATGTTCTTAGAGGGACGATTGCTAGTTTTGAAGACACCGTAATGAATATATGTCCTCTGCTACACAAAGCGTCCTTGATGCTGCCTTATTGAAATAATGTTATTTAAATATTTTTCCAATGGGCAGAGTGCAGAGGTCTTATTCAAATTTATTTGCTCTGCAGTAGTGCACAGAAAGCAATGATTTTGTTCTGTAACCAAAGCAGGAGGCAGAGAAAAACTGGCAGATAATTATGAGTCTGAAAATACTTTGCATAAGAAAAACCTTAAACAAATTCGTTCATAATCTTTAATGATTATTACTGCTACTGGTGCATATTTTTTTCATTAGTTTGACAAAAAAATGCTTAAATGTTGGTGAGGTAATGGATGAGGAGGGAAATAAATCATGAAAAATAATCTAAACAAATGCAGACTTATGAAATCTCACTTTCAAATCACTGCTCAATTTTTGTTGTCAGAATTATGTCCAGAGTAGCAGTTTCCTTCTTCATTTTTATTTCTCTCCATCTTCTTGTGTCAAGTTCCTAGACTGTCTACCTTACTTTTATTTTTGAATCCCTTTTGATCTCCTCACAACTGTCTATATATCAAAGGATGCTACTCTTCCCTAGACCGTTTGGAAATAGCCCGTCTGTGAGCAACTTTATACTTAACTATGTGTCTCTAAGAGCACAGATTTTGTTTCCCTTTTCTCCTTAATATGTCATTCTTCTGTAACTAGCTGTTTGAATTAGGTTCTGATTCCCTTCCTCATTGTTGAAGAACTACATTTTTGGATTCCTTTCACAGTATTTATAGAGCTGATCTAACAATATCTTTATTCTCTCTGATTAAGATGGAGTCTAGAGAGAGGTGTTCCTCAGCCTCCTTCACTTACTCCTCAGCATGACTCCCGTAGCACATACATATTTGCTCACTTCAAATAGAAAGACAAATATAATACCTTCAGTGCAAGTTACAGACATAGCCCTTTGGCATCTACACTCCTTTGGTTCAGGCTAGTGGACTTCTCATCTGTTGTAGTTACTCTTTATAATTCTTGGTTCATTGTCATAGGAAGATATCCTGGCTCCTTCCAGTTCAGTGTGTCTTCTACTTTAAAAGGTAGTCCCTTCTTTCCTATGCAGTTTTTGAAGTATGTTTGAGAGTTGAACATCCAGGCTTACTTTTTATTGGTAGGCACAATGTGGGGAAGAGTGTTTCAAAAGAGTTAAAAATATCCTATTGTCACAGATACCTCCCATGGCCTTAAGGATCTGGAAGGTAAGTAAGAATGTTTCTAAGTACAGGTCAGTTTCACTTGTTCTAGGTCTGGGGAAATCAATTCAGGCACTTCCTTTTTCGTAAGTCCTTTGGTCTTATCCACATTTTGTCACAGAGGCAAGAAGAGACATTGGGGCAAACCAAACTTGTGAGATATACCTGGAGGAGAAGTGAGATTTCTCTTCCCTGGACACCACAGTAAAAGCAGACTGGATCCTCCCTCTTCAAACCCCCTCCCCAACCCCACCCCCACACACTTTTAGGCACATTGACACTCCACAAGGCTCCAAATGGCTGCTGATCCACCCTGCTTGCTGACTGCTCACAACTTGTCATTCTAGCAGCAATGCGTGTGAGTTTGTAGAAGAGCTAAGCACTTGAGCCACAGTATAGCATATACATTGGGGCCAATTTCTTCTTAAATAAGCCAGATCCAGGCTCTGTCCTTTTGTAAAAGCAGGGGCTTAGATTGGGTATAAAGGAGATTTCAGATACAAATGGTTAGAGGTTGTCAAGGAAGAGTTTCCTTTTGTGCACAAAATCTTTCAGTTCAGTGGTTCCTCATCACCTTTGAAATAAAAGCCAAACAGTTTAGCATACAAGGATTTTCATGCTCTGTCCCCACCTTACCTCCCCAACTACTTCACTACTCACCACTGAACTCACTACATCGTAATGTCTAGTCTTTCCATATCACTTTAAATTCTAGAACATGCCATGCTGCTCCACATAATCTTTCCACATGATTCTTATACTGCCCTACTGCCCTTAGAATCCTTGTGCCCCACCTCATTACTTTCATCTGTTTACATTCTGTACGTCTCCTAAAATTTAGTTCACATATCACATTTTCCAGAAAACCCTTGCCTGACCTCTCAGGGTACTGAATAATCACTCCTCCTAAATGCTCCTATAGTTAACCTCTTCTAATCTCTCTTCACATATTTACCACATTAGATTGTATTGTCTACTTTTTAAATGTTTGTTTTCCCATTGGACTGAGGTCATTTTTGAGAAGGAATAACTTACATCTTTGTGTCAACCCCAGGACTTTACATATAATGTATGTCAATGAATATTGAATGAATACATGAGAAATTGATGCTTAATTGGAAAGACTGAATATTGTAAGGCCTTGGATTCTGGCCATGTCTAGAGATTTATTAATAATTGATGACACAGTGCATGATAGATCTTAAAACAAATAAAAATAATGAAAGTACATTTGTTCACCTGCATTAACTGGATTAAATTGAACATTTGATGAGAAATTAATGTCTTGGTCATTATACCAAACTCTACAGTCAGTTGCAGTCCATTTCATTTTTGTAAAGCATTTAGAATGTGGTGTCACATAATAAGTTCTCAATAAATTTATTGTCTAGATGGCCATCTCCTCTGTATTGTAATCCCCTGGAGGGTAAATATTATACCTTACGGAATTTCTTGCATATAGTAGGTGTTTAATAAATATTGAATAAATGGAGAACCTGAAAATCAGTAATACTTATAATAACTCCCATTTATTGAGTGTTTCCTATGTGCTCAGCATTTTCTGGGTGCTTTCTGTTAGATTTCTACTGTTACTTGCTCTATTTTACAGCTGAGGAGCTTGAGAGGCACAGAGAAATCACAAAATTTTCCGAAGGTCAAACAGCTGGGGTTTATACCATGCATTTTGTCTCTAGAGTTTATGTTTTCTCACTGCCACAGTCACTACTGTGGACTTCTCCGCAACTATTCCAGTGTACTCTCTACCTTCCCTCCTGTTACTCTGAATGAGCTATCCACAACCCTGTCTGATAATCATTTCCATGTTTCTTTTTAACACATTATCACTTATCTATGTATTGCTAAACAATATACCATTATTTAGTTTGACCAGTACTTTTAGAAATTTGAATGGAATTATATCCTATATTTCTTTGTGACTTGCTTCTGTCAAGTCAGTATCTATAAGTTTCATTTGTGCTATTATGTGTAGATGTAGTTTATTCGTTTACAATGTTATAAAGCTGTAGAATATTCCATTAGTTGGATATTCAACAGTTTATTTACCTGTGCTACTGTTGATAGATATTTGTATTATTTCCATTTGGGAGATATTAGGGACAGTGCTGCAGTGCACATTCTTGTGCATTTATCTAGATGCATATGTACATAAGTTTGAGGATAAATACCTGGTAGTGAAATTGCTGGATTAGAGTATGTATATGGTCAAGTTCGCTAGACATTGCCGAAAATTTTTCAGTTATTTTCTCAACTTACATTTTCACTAGCAGTGCATGAAAATTCCTATGTCTCTATATTTTTGCTACCTTTGATATTCCTAGGATTTTTATTTTTATTTTTGCCAATCTTGTAGGGATATAATATTATTGATATTTCATGGTTCAGAGATTACTTATAAAATTGAGCACACTTTCATGTGTAAATAATTTCTATTTGGGATTTTCTTTTCTGTGAAGTGTTTAATCAACTTGTGTGTCAACTTTTTTCTATTGGATTGTCTACCTTTTTCCTACTGATATTTCAAAGTTTTTTTATATATTCAGGATATTAGTTTTTTGTTGGTTAAACCTGTTGGAAATTTCTTTTTCTACTCTGGCTTGCCTTTTCATTATTTTTTCTGTGTCTTTTGATTTTCCTATTCCTTTGGGTTTGTCTAGTGGGAGGCATAAGCAAGAGCTTGCAATTCAAACAGAGAAAGATTTATTGTTCCTTCTGTCCTGTACCTTTCCTGTTTTAGTGCTAAGTTTTTGGCAGAAGTTGTATCTCCCAGTGACCACAACTCTCACTGGGAAGCTTCTTCCAAGTTTAACTCTCCTTGGGCCCTGGCAACACTATTTCCTTCTCTGTACTTACAGATCTATTGATAGTAACAGATGCCAACTGTTGCTGATCTCTGGATTCTTCACCATCCTTTGTTCATTCCCTTTTTTGCCATGAATTTTAATTCTATCTGATTTATTCATTCATTCATTTACTTATTTACTTATTTATTTCTTCAAAAGGCATCATGATTATTGATGCCACTGTTTTATAGAGTCAATATCTGTTAAGATTTACCAACATATTTACCATTTTATTTGCCTAGACTTTCCATCTGGGATCACTCTCCTTCTGCTTTGGAATGCATGCTTTAGAATATCCTTTCCTGAACATCTACTAGTGGCATATTTTCTCAGCTTCTCATCAGAAAATATCTTTTTTCTCACTCTCATTATTTTTCTAACAGCTTTATGGGATATAATTTACCTACAATTAAGTTCACCCGTTAAAATGTAGAAGTCAATGTTTTTTTAGTATATTTATAAAGTTGTATAACCATTTGTTTATAATGAAAAACTGGAATCAGACCAGATGTCCTTCAACAGGCTCTGGGTGACTTTGAGCCTTGACTCTTGTCCACCTTGCCCTCAAGGCCTTGTACATTTTCCTGTTTTGATAAATTCCCTGAGCAAAAACACCTTTGTTTTGCTTGTACTCTGCCTTTATCGCTAAACTCCAGCTCTCCTCCACATCTGGCAGTTTCCTTCCCTCTTGATAGTATTTTAATTATTTAAATATTAAAAAAAAATTCATCTACCAGTTTTAGTTGCTCACAGCAGGAAGATTAGTCCTAGTAAACCAACTCTTCATTTTCAGAAGTGCCCCATTTTCTCTTGAACCCATTTTGGTCAGTAATATGCCTTTTTGTACTCTCATTTTTCACTTTTTCCCCACTCTGATATAAACTGCAAGGGGACTGACACCTAAGCTGCATTACCCAGGCTCCCTGTCAGCTTGCTTCTCACTGGGATTAGCCAGTGAGGGACACTAATGGGAGGGTGAGAGGATAGGAGAAGCTATATATTTCCCTCCACTTTTCCTTTTCTTAGGCAGCTTCTCCAGTATCAGTGTCCTCTAGCTATGTGTCTCCCCCATGGCTCTAGGTCCCACCACACAACACTTCCTTCTTTGGCCCCTAGGCGGCTCCTGTAGTGGTTTTAGCCCCTGCTGGACCCGACTGGCTTCTGGGCTCTGGTAACATCACTGCCTTCTATTACTCCTTCAGTTCTAAGGGTGGGAATACCTGCCTCTGGTTGCTAATCTCTGGGTTGCTTTACTGTCCCCCACTAGTTTTCTCAGCTCATCTGTCACCGATCACCTATATTAAATTCTCTGTTTGAAATAATTAGAATAATTTCTGGTTCCCGACTTTACCCTTACTGGTACATCACTGAAAATACTCTTTTGCCCACACTACTCCACTGAAACTCCCAAGTGACATTATACAAATGGACAACGGTCAGGTCATATATGACAATGGGACTCTGACCTACAACCTCTGTGGCCAGGACAGAAAGCCAAACCAGAACTTTTGTGGCAATTGGCTCAAACGAGTTAGAACTTGGTCAATGATTACCAGCTTCCTTAACTTCTGTCCCCCTTTCCAACTCAGACCAACCAGAGAAAGCCAAATACGATCCTCAACCAATCACATAGGATGTCTGCCTTCTAGCTAACCCATCTCTAGCTTCCCCATGCTCACAACGTCCAATCAAAGCAATACTGAAGCCTCTCTCTTTTTTTTTTTTTCACTGTAAAGCTTTCCAACTCTTCTGCAAGCTTTTTAATATCTGCCAAGTACAGGTGATGGTGGCTGATTGCCTTGCTATTGAAAGCTCTGAATAAATAGCCTCTGTTTGTTCTCATTTGCATGGTCTTTATTTATTTCCACATTCCTCTTTTCAAAGTTGTTTGTGTCATCCACCTTGCCAAATCCAGCAGCCAATTTTCAGTCCTCATATTTTTGACCCATCAGTACGTGATACAGTTGAAAATTTTACTCCCATACAATTTAAAACACCTTTATTTGGCTCAAGGATGTCACACTCTCTTGGTTTTCTTGCTACCCATTGGCTGTTCCTTCTCAGTCTCCTTTGCTTGTCCATCCCAGTTTTAGTAGACTTCTAAGCGTTGGACTGTCCCAGGGCTTAGTTCTCAGACCTATGTATTTGCCCTTCTGGCTCCACTCTCTACTTTTCTCTACATTGTTCTATGTCCCATGAGGCTATCTATTTGGACAGCAAAACCCAACTTCCTTGCAGTCTTCTTTCTAGCTGGGTTCTGTCATTAGGAGGCACAGTAGGTTATCCAGAGAATGGGAAAAATATTTATTCCTCTAGCTGTTTCTGGCAGGTACTTGTGGGTTGGTTGTGGCCCTAGGCAAAAGGTCACAGCTCCTGTCAGGAGGCCCTTTCCACATGGCTCTTTGGATTCTGTTAACTACTTCTTTTCAGGCCTAGGTTGGATAACTGCCACCAGTCTACCCAAAATGAGACTACAAAATTAGCATAATAAATAAGGATAGCCCAGCAGTTATCTATGGATCAGATCACTTAGCTCTTCCTTATTTTTTCTCAGTATGTAAATAATATTTAAGGACTGTTGAGCAGGGAGGAGTATAAGAAAGCATGAATATCATTTTAAATTCTGGCATTTTTATATATAATTCAAGGCTTATTCATAGAGGAAAAAAATACAGTTAAGGAGGAAAAGACCTAATCACAGGGGCATTATCTCAGCTTCACACTCACACAGACCTTTACAGAACAGTGATGCAGACAGAATCAGATGATGATCCCCAAAGCCAATATCTCCTTCTGCTACACTGTTGTCTGAAGCTTCTGTAAACACGGTGGCTTATTATTGTTTCCCTATTTCTTTCCTCATTTGCTTTGGATCTGTCCTGTCATGAATAATTTATATTTTTCAAGTACTGGAAAGGAACACGGTGAGGACACTACCTGAGAAACTAATCAAAATTACAGTACCACCATGCATATAAGGATTTTCAGCAAATAATGAAAATCTGATTTTATGGCTTGTATTGAATAGCGTTTTGAAAGTCTCTAGTGTAATGTTTTATTTTATGCATTCCTTTGGGTTCTAGGGTTTTCTTTAAGCACTCTTTAGAGATTCTTCTATAAAAAGGAAATTGAAGCCCTTTTCATCATTGATAATGGAGGACTGAACATTTATTACTTACAGGGCTTTTATTGTATTGGGTTGGGAAAAAGTGCCTTTGGTTTTTAAGTAAAAATAAAATACACATTTTTCATTTTCACCATGAACTTTATTGAACAACGTATTCACCCTTTTGTTCTACTACCTTCTGCCATTTTTCAGGCAACTTCATAATTCCATCTTCCCAAAACTTTTTATCTTTTTGAGCAAAGAACTGTTCCAGGTGCCTTTTACCGTCTTCCAGGGAATTGAAATTTTTTCCATTAAGAGAATTTTGCAAAGACTGAAATAAATGGAAATAGGAAGGTGCAATGTCTGGTGAATACAGCAGATGAATCAGAACTTCCCAGCCAAGGGCTTCCCTGGTGGCACAGTGGTTAAGAATCTGCCTGCCAATGCAGGGGACACGGGTTCGAGCCCTGGTCCGGGAAGATCCCACATGCCACGGAACAACTAAGCCCGAGTGCCACAACTACTGAGTGTGTGCTCTAGAGCCTGTGAGCCACAACTGCTGAAGCCTGCACACCTAGAGCCTGTGCTCCGCAACCAGAGAAGCCACCACAATGAGAAGCTTACGTACCGCAACAAAGATTAGCCCCCCACTCGCCACAACTACAGAAAGCCTGTGCACAGCAATGAAGACCCAACGCAGCCAAAAATAAATAAATAAAATAAATAAATTAAAAAAAAAGAACTTCCCAGTCAAGCTGTAACAGTTTTTGCCTGGTCATCAAAGAAACATGCAGTTTTGCATTATCCTGATGGAAGATTATGCGTTTTCTGTTGACTAATTCCGGACACTTTTTGTCAAGTGCCACTTTCAGTTGGTCTGGTTGAGAGCAGTACCTGTTGGAATTAAGCATTTGGTTTTCCAGAAGGAGCTCATAATAGAGGACTCCCTTCCAATCCCAACATATACACAACATCACCTTCTTTGGATGAAGACCAGCCTTTGGTGTAGTTGGTGGCAGTTCATTTCGCTTGCCCCATGTTCTCTTACATTCCACATTATTGTACAGTATCCTCTTTTCAACGCCCGTCACAGTTTGTTTTATTTATTTATTTGTTTGTTTGTTTGTTTGTTTGTTTATGGCTGCGTTGGGTCTTCGTTGCTGTGCGCAGGCTTTCTCTAGTTGTGGAGCGGGGGTTACTCTTCGTTGCGGTGCACGGGCTTCTCATTGCAGTGGCTTCTCTTGTACAGCACGGGCTCTAGGCACGCAGGCTTCAGTAGTCATGGCATGTAGGCTCAGTAGTTGTGGCTCGTGGGCTCTAGAGCACAGGTTCAGTAGTTGTGACACATGGGCTTAGTTGCTCCGTGGCATGTGGGATCTTCCTGGACCAGGGCTCAAACCCGTGTCCCCCTGCATTGGTAGGCAGATTCTTAACCACTGAGCCTCTAGGGAAGCCCCACAATTTGTCTTAAAAATGGAATGTTTTCATTACGTTTCAGTAGAGATAGCATGCGGAAATACGGTCAAGAAGGCTTTTTTCGCTTAATTTATGTGGAACCCAAACATCAAAGCAATTAGAATAACCAAGCTGGTGCAAGTGATTTTCAACACTTGATTTGGATATCTTGAGTATGTCGGCTATCTCTCAAGTGGTATAACGTTGATTGTTCTCAATGTCTCGATTTGATCACTGTCGACTTCAACTGGTCTACCCAACCATGGAGCATTGTCCAGTGAGAAATCTCCAACACAAAACTTTGCAAACCACTTTTGACACATTTGATCAGTCACAGCGCCTTCTCCATACAGTGCACGAATCTTTTTGTGCATTTCAGTTGCTTTTTTACCTTTCTTTAAATAATAAAGCATAATATGCTGAAAATGTTGCGTTTTTTCTTCCATCTTCAATATTGAAATGGCTACACAAACATTCACCAATTTTGATAAGTCTTTTTTTAAATGCACGTTGATATGAGAGCTGTCACATACAATCTAACAAAATTGTTTTGAATGAAGTTAAAGACAACTAAGTGCTACTAGAGCCATCTTAAGGAAAAAAACGAGGGAACATTTTGGCTAGCCCAATATGATAATGTTTGAGAAATGTGTTTTGTACCAGTAGTTTATCTAAGTGGTAAAAATGTGTTAGGGTGTGTAAAGAATGAACCTTACCCCAAAAGTGGTCTGACTTTCGCCCTCGGCCACTAGGAGGTGATCTCTAGGCTCCTGAATTGTCCTGAAGGATAGGAGGGTCTTTGTTTGTCTGTGGCCTATGACTACCAGAGAATTTATCACTGTGATTTATGATAGAGGCTTTGGGCCACACAGTCTCAGTTTGGACAGTCTCAGTTTGGACATCCGGAGTTTGATGACTAAAGATATTAGCCCAGCCTCCAGAGGGACTGGAGAATAAAGATCAGTTTCTTGGGCAGTATGCAATTGAGCTCCGATGAAAACTGGACATCAAAGGCTTGGGTGAGCTTCCCTTTGTGTATACGCTGTGTGTATTGTCACATATCATTGACTAGGAGGTGGTAATGCCATCCATAACTTGATTGGGAAAGGACACCTGGGAGCTTCCCATTTGGACCCCTGCTGGACTCTGCCCTGTGTGTCTATTCATTTGGCTAATTTTAACCTGTAGCCTTTCCCTGTAATAATTTACAAGTATAACAATTTTTAGTGAATTCTGTGTATTTTTCCAGCTTATTAGTGAACCTGAGCATGGTTTGGGGAACCCCCGAACTTGCAGAAAGTGAGAGTGGTCTTGTGGAGGACTTTGTCCCCTTTAACTTCATACTTGGCTAAACTTATTGCAGGTAGTAACCAGAGACTGGAGTTTTATCTCCATTAGACCTTTCCAGTATCATTATGGTACCTAAAAGGATAAATATATGACAAATAGAACTCTTCTAGTTAACCTCTTCCCCTACAACCTTGGAACTTAGTTGGACAATTTAGAAACCTAAAAAACAAAATGATTTTATTCCTTTATATTCTCATCTTTCTCCTATTTTCCCAGGCCATCGCATTTACTTGATTGTGAGTGGTTGAAAACATTAGCTTATATTAAAAGAAACAAAGATTTTTAATGGGGTGAAGTGTAAAATTATCATAAATTGTTAAAAAACTCTAAGACTTCAAAGAATGTGTACTGTGGCAGACTGCCTTAGAGTGTTTTTTTTTTTTTTTTCCTTTATGTGTCTTTAGAGGCATTTTGATTGAAAAGTTGAAGAAGCATTAGGGTAAGGCTTAGATTAGAGTCAGCTCCTTAACGGTCTCTGTGATCCCTTTCCTATGCTCCCGTTCTGGTCCTACTTAGCTCTACCCCATAATAGAGAACAGCAGCAAACATGTCTTCATTGGGCATCAGTGGCAGAATTTCCCCTTTATTTTTACCATCAGTGACAGAGATATCTTCAGAGGGAGCCTGACCAGGAAAGAAGAAAAATGTTGAGGGCCATAAGCAAACCAAGAGGACAAGTCACACATGAGACACTCTACAGTGCCCCAGCTTTATATGGCTAATGGGCTAAAGTGCCCATGGAGGCCGGGGAAGGACAGGACAATAAGGGGATCAGAGAAGTATTTATATTTTGTTGACATTGCTGTTGTTGTATTGTATAAATTCTGTTATTTTTACCTCTGGCATGATGTGGCTTTAGGAACATAGGTTATATTAAAATAAACCCTGTTCAAAATGAAGAATGGGTAGAAATATTGCCTGTGAGAAACGTTGTCACTTCATATTTTCATGAACATATCTATTTACCAAATAAGTGAAAGGTTGAAGCTAGAAAAAAATCTAGGATGAAAACTTGAACTTTGCATTAAGACTATGAAAATATGTTTTTTACCCTGAAATGGTTTTAACAGCTCTTGTCATTGACTTTAATCTCTTTCCCTGTGAGTTGGAAAGATTAAAACTGTTGGCATACAACTAAACAATATCTATATTTGTGCCTTAACCAATTTCTTACCTTTGCTTGCTTGAAAGTTACCATTTACTGTGACTGAATGTCAATTCCTTAATAGAAATGCACTTATTTTTTTTCGACAGATGTCAACTTCATGTACTTTAATGACTTTAACCAAACTCTCAAACAAGTTTTTCACTTATTTAAAATTGACTGCAATGTGAAACCAAGTTACTTGTGAACTTTAATGTTGTGTGGTATATATTTGGAGATATTTTAGTGGTTTGAACAAAAACTTTATCTATTAAAGTGAAGTGGCTATGACATGACTATTGAACTGTCAAACTGAGCTCTATTTTAGTGCCTGTTAAAAGCTTCTTTTCCTTTCATTCCTTGACTTTAAATTATTTTTCCTCCCAGAGGAATTTCATGTGATAGAATTTTAAGGCTTTCATTTTAAGATTGATATATAGTGAAATACAACCGGTCGTGAAGCTTCTGTGTAACTACAGTAGTGTAGAATCCATCTCTTCCCTTTTAAACCATTTATTATGTATGATTTTCTCCTTATCATTGGAATCTTTGCTAATATTTGAGAAAAAATATAACAGCCTTGGTTAATTTGACATAATGGAGATTTTTTATAACTATTGGAGAAAAAAGAGGGAGCCTAGGAAAGTTCTATTGAACACTATCATATAGCGAGTATTCCTGTGCCATAAGCAAAGAGATTTGGACTAATGACTAGCCATTAGAGCAATAGCGAATTATATTGGTTTTCTATTGCTGTCATTACAAGTTATCACAAATTTGGTGGCTCATGTTGCACTCATTTATTATCTTATAGTTCTGTAGGTCAGAATTCTGACATGGATCTTACAGGATAAAATCAAGGTATTGGGAGGGCTGTTTTCCTTTCTGGAGGTTTTAGAGTAGAATTGGTTTCCTTGCTCATTCAGGTTGCTGATAGAATTTAGTTCCTTGTAGTTTTAAAACTGAGGTCTTCCTTTCCTAGAGGCTGTCAGCCAAGGGCCATTCCCAGCTTCTAGAGGCCATTAGCATTCCTTGGCTAAATGGCTTCTATCCTCCATCTTTAAAGCCAGCATTACAAATGTCTCCTGTCTCTTCTTCCATCACATCTCTCTCTGACTCGTCTGCCTTTCTTTTCCATATTTAAAGGCTCATGTGATTGCATTGGGCCTGCCCAGATAATCTAGTATGATCTTCCTATTTTAAGGTCCATACCTTAATCATACCTGCAAAACCTCCCATTTATTTTCTCTATAGATTTATTTTGTTTATTTATTTATTTATTTTTGGCTGCGTTGGGTCTCTGTTGCTGTGCGCGGGCTTTCTCTAGTTGCGGTGAGTGGGGGCTACTCTTCGTTGCGGTGCACAGGCTTCTCATTGTGGTGGCTTCTCTTGTTGCGGAGCACGGGCTGTAAGTGCACGGGCTTCAGTAGTTGTGGCACGTGAGCTCTAGAGCGCAGGCTTAGTAACTGTGATGCACGGGCTTAGTTGCTCCATGGCATGTGGGATCTTCGTGGACCAGGGCTCGAACCCGTGTCCCCTGCATTGGCAGGCGGATCCTTAACTGCTGCACCTCCAGGGAAGCCCCTGCAAAATCCCTTCTGACGTGTAATGCAACAGGTTGCACAGGTTCCAGGGATTAGGGTGTGGACATCTTTGGGAAAAGAGGCATTATTCCGCCTACTACAGTGATCAATAGATTTAAAAGTGTTGAACTGCAACTAGGTTTAGGAGGATACTTGAAGCTCATTTCTCATTTTAGGGTTCCAGAGTCCTCTATAGGTTCATATCAGCTATGCAGGAAGAACTCTAACTTCATTCTCTTGGTTGAAAGCCAAAAGCTGAAAAAGCTTCATGTCAAAACTGGAATTCAGCTGCTACCACTATCATAGTAGGGGAGAGCCAGAATGTCAGTCACTCATATGTGAAGGACTTTTACATGTTTGATTTTTCTCTTAGGGTATCATTGTGCTAGAGAGTGGGTCAGTACAGTCGAACACCTTATTGGTTTGATACATAGTTCAGCATTTTTGTCACATCTTAAGCTGAATTCAGCAAAATCTATTGTTAAAATATATGAAAGCAACATCAAACAGATAGTTTTCTATAGAATTTCTATGACTACATTGTCTGTAGTAGTTTACCTTAAAGATAGAGGAAAAGAACTTGTAGATTTTTTTTTGATGATTACACTAAAAAAAATTGAAATTTTGGAGAAGGAATGTTCTCTTCTTTCTCTGCCCTATTCTTTCTACGTATGCAGCAGTATTTGCATATGCAGTGGTTGAGTAGTAAGGTTAGGGATATATTCTTAGAAAAAAGTATTGACAAAATATTTGGTTTGTTTAAACAATGTAGTGGCTGATTATAAATGATAGTGAAATTCTCCTCATACAATATTTTTGGGGGAAGAAGTTTTCAGAAATTGTAACATTGTAGTTAATTGAAACTGTTTTGTGGTAAAGGAATTTAAATAAATAAGGAAAGTAGTTTCCTAACTGCATAACATTTCTTATTCTTGTTGTATAACAAAAAATGTAATCAGTTATTCAAGAAAATACGCTCTAATAGATTATTTCAAAAGTATTAAGTACATTTCTCATTACTAGTTCTTCTGTTGCAAATAGTTTTTTATATCAGACTAATACATTAAAATGAAGCACATTAGGACTATTAAAACAACCATTTACTAAAATACCCTTAAATTAGTTTAAAAATTGAGTAATTAGCCCCTGGCTAAGATAACATCACATTTACCTGTATTGCTGTTAGCTTATGGCCCAGTATTATTACTGGTATTCTCATTAGCTGTTATATGTAAGTTGGCTGCTAAAGAATGCTTTATGTTTTCAATTATGTTTTAATAAAAAAGGACATTATTGTTTCCTCAGACTGTAAAGAATAGTAGTTCTAGACAAACAATGTGAATTTCTTTACTTCAATCACTGTGACAGGTGAAATCATAGATATAAAAACAACCTTCTCTGAGATGATGTATATCACATGATGCAAATGTAAATAAGTAGAAGACTCCCTTTGAAAAAAGAATTAGACAAGAAATCCTTAATATGGCACATGAAATATTGAACCTAACTGGTTCTCTGTAGAAAATGTTTTGTGGTAGTTAAATACATGTTAGTCACTTAGAAATAGAAAACTATTAGGGAATCCTTTCCAATTGATTACACCTTATAGCAAAACCTTGAGCTCCATAAAGATGAGAGGGCAGAGCTAAGATTCTTTTGTGACACAAGATCAAAATCATGGATGAAGAAAACTAGTTGGGCCACCTTTCAGCCTACACATTCCATTAACAACATTTCCGGAATTGCAGGGCTATTTGCACCCCACCCCTACCATATTCTCTATAGGGGAGGAAGGGTAGTATAATGGTTAACATTACCTAGCTTCAAACCTTTAATTACCACAAAATATCTGTGTAACCTGAAGAAGTTACTTAAACCCTCTTTGCCTCAATTCTGCCATCTGTAAAACAGGACAAATGATAGTGTCTACTTCATAGGATGGTATAAGAATTAAATGAGTTAGCATGAATAAAACAACTAGCATGGTGCTTGGAACTTCATGAACACCCGGTACTATCAGTTGATATTATTATTGTGCTCATGACATAGGTTAGATGTCAGCATAATTTATCACTGATAATGTTAACTCTGGTAACTTGGTTAAGATGATACCAGCCAAGTTCCTCCTTTCCATACTCTGTCATTAGAGGCAAGGTTCAGCCCACACTCAAAGGGAGGAGAATTAAGATCCACCTCTTGGAAGGGGAGATATCAAAAAATTTGTCCACATATGCTAAAACCAACACAGTAATTAATAAATATTTTGGAGGAGGTACTTGGAAGCTCTACAAATATCCTCATTCTCCTTATTGTTTCACCAACTAATTTAACATACGTCCATGGATTCTGCCTTCAGCAATTATTGTATTGTTCTAATGGTGGTTTTCCATTCTCCTCATTCCTTTTTCATGTATTAATGTAGATGACTCCCTTAATGCACTATGCTTGTGTATCTTTGATCATGTGTTCACTCTGCCTGACCTTGCCCTTCTGCCCCATCACTCCCTCAATGGCAAATACCTCCTTGTCTCTTAGACTCAGTACAAGAGTCACCTCTTTTGAGAAGCCTAGATATTCCACTTCCCATCCAAAGTAGGGCTTGCCACCTTTTTAATTCCCGGGGCTCTGCTGTATTTTAAGACTATCACGTGACTGACATATATTCGTTATTGAACTTTTAAAAGTGTTTCTCTTATGATGCTCCTTGAAAAGCAGAAATTATTTCTTATTCATCTCTCTATCCCCAAGTGCCTAGTACAAAATCTGGGACATTATAGGAAAATCAGTAAATGCTTGTTAGATGAATGAATGCATAAAAAAGCAGTTGGGAAAATTTGGTCTTAGTTTCTGAGACATTTATTCACAAACTAGACCCAGACTTAAAAGGAACTCAGCATATCAAAGAACCCACCTTATTTTTAGAAGCTTTGTAAGATATACATGTTAGACCTTGCACATTTTTCTTTCATCCTCCTCACTCTTGTATCCTGTCTCAGTCCTATTTTTCATTCTACCATATTCCACCTGAAACCATCGTTTCAATCAGCAGGCTGTAATTGGTTAGGGACAATGGGAGGTAGAAGAGTTACTAGTGAATGAGATCAAGGAGTGACCAGAGAGGTAGGAGGAATAACTGGAGAGAATAGTGTTACAGAAGCCAAAGAACTTGACTAGAAGGGACTTACGTATCAGAGAGCTCATAAAGGGTAAGAAATGAAATACAACCATGAATTTAGCAACAAGGAAGTTATTCGTAACTTTTGCCAAAGTTGTTTTAGTGCAACTATGGAGGCAGAATCCATGAATTTAAGATAACTAATGTATGCTATTGAAAAGAGCTTGGCTGTCAAGGAAAGGAGAATGAGAGAGTAAGAGCAGGAATAATCTAGAGGCAGATGCAGGATTAAAGGAGAAGTTAATTTTTGTTTTATTTTGTTTTACTAAAACAAAGATGTGAGCACATATATGCTTTGATGGAAATAAGCCATGAGGTAGAGAGTACCTGAAAGAGCAGTGGGAAAGCATGCTCTAGATGAGCATAGATAGAGGTCATAGGAATCAATTGTGTTGAGAGAACCTCTAGGCCAATATTCCTTAAAGGCTCTGTCCCTGTTATGATTACTTTTCAGGATGAGGAAGGAGAAGGAGAGGTTCAGCTTCTCTTGTATTCATACACTTGACTTCTACGCATTACCCTCTCTCATTTTAGAGGAAGAATATATATATACACACACTAGGGGTAGGGGGTCGTAAGGCGCATCAAAGGCATGAATCATTCTTTTGAGCACTCACACCTTTGGAAGAAAACACATTTTTGACCTTGTAGTGTCTGGCCTGTATCCCTGAGATGTCCTAGAAAATGGCTTAGTTTGGAAGAAACACAAGAATGTCACACTCCCTCAGTTGCTATCTAACATTTTTCTCTCATGTAAATTATGCAAGTTCATTTAAAGAAGTGAGTAAATATTCTTCCATTTATTCAAACTACTCAGATTAGATTTGGAAAAGTATTGCAGATCAAGAGAAAGAAGTTTTCTGGTTGCTCTTTTATTTAGAAATTTAACCAGCTTGTCAGATGCAGAAATTTTGGCTAGCTTGTTAGAGGCAGGGTATTCTACATCTTTTATGTGATAGGCTAAAATTTTGTTTTACTGAAATTTTGTGGTGCATTTTTGTGGAGGAATATTTTCTTCTCTGTTCAGTCTTTTGGAGTCAAGTTTAGTTTTCGTGCCATTTTTGAGGCATGGAGATAAGAGATTACTGAAAATGGTATATCCACACATAGGCTATGGCACTGCTTATCCGCCCTTACATTTCAAGGTTTTTCTTCAATAATGAAAATAATACTCAGAGGATATTTGAAAACATGATTGCATCTAAGAAATGATTTTGAATGTTCTGGTACTTAATCATCTTTAACTTGCTGACATCTTCAGAGTAGTACAATGAAATATAGGCATATCTAGGGAAATATTTTTTAGACAAAATTTAAAACACTTCTCTTGCCAAATACATTCAAGCACTTTATTACAGTCATTTCTTTAATCTTCCAAACTATATTGTTTTGCATAATAACATTATATTGTAGTACTACATTATTAAAATAATAATTTGCATAATTGGGTCAATTTTCATTAAAAAGTTTTCCTATATATATATATTTACTGAATCTAGACAACAGTATTATTTTTATATGACTTGTTTGCCTCTAGTTTTAGATTACTAAAAATGCTGCATTTAAATGTTTGGTATACATCTTATTGTGTTCTATGTTTTAAGGGTAAATGTTCACAGAAGAAGGCAAAGATATCAAACAGTGCCTATTCTTTGTCTTGCTCAGTTTCTTTAGAAAGCTCCCTGCAGTACTTTGCATTCAGGTCATCTGACAAATAGATTAAGAGTGTTTGAGTGAGAAATGGATTGATTGAGCAGGGAGGGTAAGTAACGGAGTAGATGGAAAAATGGCCCAGGAGAAGAGATAAAGTGTTTCTTACAAGGATTTATGATATTCTCTTTTCCTCTTTGTTTTCTTTATCTTGTGGCCAATTAAAAAATGTTTAAAATTATAGGAAATAACTGAATAGTGTAATAAGCATCCATGTACATGATGAGTTCCAGAGTTAACAAATGTTAACATTTTCTTCTTTGTGCCTCCAATATTTATATAAACCAATAGTTCATTACAAATAAGATTGAAGGCCTCTTTGTTCTTGTTTCCTTCCCTTTTTCAACTGCTATGTAGTAATTCCTTGAACAAATACAATTTACTTACTCATTCCCCTGTTGAAGGACACATAGGTTAATTCTACTTGTTACTATTAAGGGCAGTGGCCCTATGTACATATTTTTTGTTGCACAAATGCAAAAGTTTCTGTAGAGTATTTAACTGCAAGAAGAATTTATGGGTTTAGGGGATGACAGTATTCATTTCTAATAGATATTTTAAAGTTGCTCTCTAAAGCAGTTATACCAATTTACATTCTGGTCAATAGCATGGAGAGTTCATGTTTTTTTTACATCCTCAACACTTTTTTTTCATAATCAATTTTCTTTTTACCTATTTGGTAGCTGAGAAGTGGTATTTTACTACTATTTTAATTTTCATTTCTCTGATTTCTAGAGATTAGTATTTTGTTTTACTTTTACTGGCCATTCAGTAAAATTTTCTCCTGAGCATTTCTCGTTTATTGCACCCTTTGTTTTTCTATTGTTTTTTTTTTTTTTTTTTTTTTTTGCTTAAGTCCATTTAAAATTCTGAATACTTCTAATTTGTCTTTTGTATATGTAGTAAATATCCTTTCCAAGTATGTTTCGAGTCCTTTAATAAAGTTTTCAGTGTCTCTTTTCATATATAGTTTATTTTATGGCATGGTCAGAGTTTTTTTCTTAAATTTGTTCGTGCCTTGTCAAAGAAATCTTGTTATTTCCTGAGAGCCTAATGACCAGTCTCCTATATTTTTCCCCCAATAGTTGTGTGTTTTTGCTTTTTAATACTTGTTAATTGCTTTTAATTTAATTTTTAAAACATGCAGCTGGAATTTATATCATATGTATGATCTGAAATAGGAATATATTTCTACTTTTCCCCAGCGGGTAAAAAAGCCAATCATAGCAACACTAATTATTGAACTGTACATCTTTCTCCACTGATTGGAAATGCTGCTTTCAAGCTCCCATATATACTTATATTTATATCTGTTCTCTATTCTGTTTCATTAATCTGTGTCTGTCCTGTACAAATAGCACACTTTTTCAATTACAAAATTTTATAAGAAGCATTTTTAGCATATTACTCCCTTTCTGCTCCCAGTGCTTTTTGGTTTTATCAAAATTGTCTTACATACACTTAAAAAACTTTAGGTTTCTATATTAATTTTTACAATATTTCATTATGAACCATTTCCAAACATACAGCACATTTGAATGGGTTTTACAGTGAATCACTATATATCCACCTTACACCCATCAATATTAACATTTCACTATAGTTGTTTTATCTCATATCTATTCATCTATCAACCCTTCTGTCTTTCTATAAATATATCTTTTTTTTTGTTTTTGGTGCAGTTTCAAAGTAAATCGCAGGCATTAGTACTTTTCCAAAATACTTCAGTGTGAATATCATTAACTAGAACTCAGTATTTGTTTACAGTTTGTTTTCTTTTGCTGTAAAATTTACATACAATAAAATGCATCTTTCAAATCCATATGCAACTATTTTTCTTTTCTTATTATATTACCTACAAATTCTAGTACAGTGTGTAATAGTTGCAGTGGAAGTGGGCAGTGACATTATTTTGATATTAATTTTAGTGGTACTGCTTATAATTTTATACCATTAGTGATGAAGTTTGCTATAGGATTTCCTGTTTGTTTTATTGAGGTATAATTGACATATAGCATTAATTTCAGGTATAGAACATAATGATTTGATATTTGTATATATTGCAAAATGGTCACCACAATAAACCTAGTTAACATCTATCACCATACATAGTTACAAATTCTTTTTTCTTGTGTTAGGTACTTTTAAGATTTACTTTTAGCAACTTTCAAATCTTCAATACAGTATTATATTGTTAGCTATAGTCACCATGCTGTACACTACAACCCCATTACATACATTTTGTAACTGTAAATTTGTACCTTTTGACCCCCTTCACCTATTTTGCCCCCACCCGCAGGCAGCCACCAATATGTTCACTATATCCATGAGCTCATTTTTTTGTCTTTTTTTTGTTTGTTTTCAGATTCCATATATAAGTGCGATCATATGGTATTTATTTTTTTCTGTCTAACATATTTCATTTTGCATAATGCCCTGAGGTCCATCCATATGGCAAGTTTCATTCTTTATGGCTGAATAATATTCTGTTGCATATCTATATATCTATATATATCTATATCTATCTATCTATCTATCATCTATTTATCTATCTATAGATATATAGATAAAACATTTTCTTTATCCATTCATCCATTGATGGACATTTGGGTTGTTTCCATGTCTTAACTGTTGTAAATTATGCTACAATGAACACGGGGGTGCATATATCTTTTTGAATTAGTGTTTTCATTTTCTTTAGATAAATACTTAGAGGCAAAATTGATGGATGATATGGTAGTTCTATTTTTAATTTTTTAAGAAACCTTCATACTGTTTTGCATAGTGGCTGCACAAATTTATATTTCCACCAACAGTGTATGACAGTTTACTTTTCTCCACATCATGTCCAACATTTGTTATTTTTTGTCTTTATGATAATAACCATTCTAACAGGTGTGAAGCAATATCTCATTGTAGGTTTAATTTCTTTAATAATTAGTGATGTTGAATATCTTTTCATGTGCCTGTTGGCCCTTGTATGTCTTCTTTGGAAAAATGTCTATTCGGATCTTCTCCCTATT
Organism: Eschrichtius robustus; assembly: GCF_028021215.1. Taxonomy (NCBI): domain Eukaryota; kingdom Metazoa; phylum Chordata; class Mammalia; order Artiodactyla; family Eschrichtiidae; genus Eschrichtius; species Eschrichtius robustus. The sequence goes on along the minus strand of NC_090845.1, from coordinate 76,915,068 downwards.
TTTTAATTGGGTGGTTTTTTTGATATTGAGTTCTACAGTTTCTTTATATATTTTAGATATTAATGCCTTATCAGATGCATAATTTGCAAATACCTACTCCCATTCATTATGGTGCCTTTTATTTTGATGATGGTTTTCTTTTCTGTGCCAAAGCTTTTTAGTTTGATATAATCCTACTTGTTCATTTTTGTTTCCCTTGCCTTTGGAGTCAGATCCACAAATATATGACTAAGATAAATGGAAGTGAGGTTACCACCTTTTCTTTTTTTCTTTTAGAAATTTATAGTTTCATGTCTTACATTCAAGTCTTTAATCTATTTTGAGTAAATTTTTGTGTACAGTGTAAGGTAGTGGTCCAGTTTCATTCATTGCAGGAGGCTATCCAGTTTTCCCAACATTTAATGAAAATACTGTTCTTTCCCCATTTTATATTCTTGGCTCCTTTCTTACAAATTAATTGATGTATGTGTCTTTTTATGCCAATACCACACTCTTTTGATTATTATAGCTTTATAATATAGTTTGAAATCAGGGAATGTGATATAACCAGCATTGTTCTTTCTCAAGATTTCTTTGGATATTCAGCATCTTTTGTGACTCCATACGAATTTTAGAATTGTTTGTTCTATTTCTGTGAAAAATACCATTGAAATTTTGATAGGGACCACATTGAATCTGTAGATTGCCTTGGGTAGCATGGACATTTTAACAATATTAATTCTTCCAATCCATGAGCATGGGATATTTTTCCATTTATTTGCATCTTCTTCATTTTCTTTTTTAACGTCTTATAGTTCTCACTGTACACATATTTCACCTTCTTGGTTACGTTTATTACTACGTATTTTATTCTTTTTTATGCAATTGTAAATGGGATTGATTTTTAATTTCTCTTTCTGATAGCTCATTATTAGTGTATAGAGACACAGTTTTTTTACCTTCTTAATTAACTTTATTACTAAGTGTTTTATTATTTTTTGTGCTATCGTGAATGGGATTGTTATCCTAATTTTCCTTTAGATAGTTCACGGTTAGAGTATTATAATGGAACTTATTTTTGTATGTTGATTTTTTTATCCTGCAACTTTACTGAATTTATTTATTAAGTCTAACAGTTAAAAAAAACAGATTTAAAAGTTTTTTTGCATATAAGATCATGTCATATGCAAACAGGTACAATTTTGCTTCTTCCTTTATGGTTTTGATGCTTTTTATTTCTTTTTCTTGCCTAATTGTTCTGATTAGGATATCCAGTATTGTTTTCAATATAAGTGGTGAGACTAAACATCTTGTTTTTTCCCTGATCTTAAGGGAAGGACAGTTTTTCATAATTGTGTATGAGTACAGCAATGGACTTTTCATATATAGCCTTTGTTATGTTGAAATGCACTTCTTCTATTCTAGGTTTTGAGATTCTTTAGCGTGAAATGGTGTTGAATTTGGTTAAGCAAACTTTATGCATCTATTGAGATGATTATGTGATTTCAATTCTTTATTATGTTTTTTTTTTCATGGAAAGGCATTTTATTTTAAATATAGTAGTGTGTACATGTCAATCCCAAACTTCCAATCTATCCCTCTCCTCCACCCTTCAACCCTGGTAACCATAAGTTCATTCTCTAAGTCTTTGAGTCTGTTTCTGTTTTGTAAATAAGTTCATTTGTATCATTTTTTTATGATTCAGCATATAAGTGATATCATATGATATTTGTCTTTATTTATTTATGGCTGTGTTGGGTCTTCGTGTCTGTGCATGGGCTTTCTCTAGTTGTGGCAAGTGGGGGCCACTCTTCGTCACGGTGCATGGGCCTCTCACTATTGCGGCCTCTCTTGTTGCGGAGCACAGGCTCCAGACGTGCAGGCTCAGTAATTGTGGCTCACGGGCCTAGTTGCTCCGTGGCATGTGGGATCTTCCCAGACCAGGGCTCGAACCCGTGTGCCCTGCATTGGCAGGCAGATTCTCAACCACTGTGCCACCAGGGAAGCCCTGTACCACATCTTCTTGATCCATTCATCTGTTGATGGACATTTAGGTGGCTTCCATGTCTTGGCAATTGTATACAGTGCTGCCATGAACATTGGGGTACATGTATCCTTTCGAACAATGTATTTCTCCAGATATATGCCCAGGAGTGGGATTGCTGGATTACATGGTTAGCTCTATTTTTAGTTTTTTAAGGAACCTCCATACTGTTCTCCATAGTGGCTGTAGCAATTTACATTCCCCCCAACAGTGTAGGAGGTTTCCTTTTTCTCCACACTCTCTCCAGCATTTATTGTTTGCAGATTTTTTGATGATGGCCATCTGACCAGTGTGAGGTGATACCTCATTGTAGTATTGATTTGCATTTCTCTAATAATTAGTGATTTTGAGCATCTTTTCATGTGCCTCTTGGCCATCTATATATCTTCTTTGGAGAAATGTCTATTTAGATCTTCCATCCATTTTTTGATTTTGTTGTTTGTTTGTTTGTTTTTGATACTGAGCTGCATGAGCTCTTTGTAAACTTTGGAGACTAATCCCTTGTTGGTCGCATTGTTTGCAAATATTTTCTCCCATTCTGTGGGTTGTCTTTTCGTTTTGATTATGTTTTCCTTTGCTGTGCAAAAGCTTTCGAGTTTAATTAGGTCCTATTTGTATATTTTTGCTTTTATTTCCATTACTCTAGGAGGTGGATAAAAAAAGATCTTGCTGTGATTTATGTCAAAGAGTGTTCTGCTTGTTTTCCTCTAAGACTTTTATAGTATCCATTCTTACATTTTGGTCTTTAATGCATTTTGAGTTTATTTTTGTGTATGGTGTTAAAGAGTGTTCTAATTTCATTTTTTAACATGTAGCTGTCCAGTTTTCCCAGCACCATTTATTGAAGAGAATTTCTTTCCTCTATTTTATATTCTTGCCTCCTTTGTGATAGATTAATTGGCCATAGCTGTGTGGGCTTATTGCTGGGCTTTCTATCCTGTTGCATTGATCTATAATTCTGTTTTTGTGTCAATGACATACTGTCTTGATTACTGTAGCTTTGTAATATAGTCTGAAGTCAGGGAGCCTGATTCCTCCAGCTCCATTTTTCTTTCTCAAGATTGCTTTGGATATTCAGGGTCTTTTGTGTCTCCATACAAATTTTAATATTTTTTTGTTCTAGTTCTGTGAAAAATGCCACTGGTAATTTGATAAGGATTGCATTAAATCTGTAGATTGCCTTGGGTAGTATTGTCATTTTGACAATATTGATTCTTCCAATCCAAGAATATGGTATATGTTTCCATCTGTTTGTGTCATCTTTGATTTATTCCATCAGTGTCTTACAGTTTTCTGAGTACAGGTCTTCTGTCTCCTTAGGTAGGTATATTCCTAGGTGTTTTGTTCTTTTTAATGTGATGGTAAATGGGATTGTTTCCTTAATTTATCTTTCTGATCTTTCATTGTTAGTGTATAGAAATGCAAGAGATTTCTGTGTATTAATTTTGTATCCTGCAACTTTACCAAATTCATTGATGAGCTCTGGTAGTTTTCTGATAGTATATTTAGGATTTTCGATGTGTAGTATCATGTCATCTGCAAACAGTGACAGTTTTACTTCTTCTTTTCCAATTTGTATTCCTTTTTCTTCTCTGATCGCCTTGGCTAGGACTTCCAAAACTATGCTGAATAAACGTGACAAAAGTGGACATCCTTGTCTTCTTCCTGATCTTAGTGGTAATACTTTTCACAGTTGAGTATGATGTTAGCTGTAGGTTTGCCATATATGGCCTTTATTATGTTGTGGTATGTTCCCTCTGTGCCCACTTTCTGGAGAGTTTTTATTATAAATGGGTGTTGAACTTTGTCAAAAGGTTTTTCTGCATCTATTGAAATGAAAATATGAAATAATATTTTTAATTCTTCAATTTGTTTATGTGGTGTATCACACTGATTGATTTGTGGATATTGAAAAACCCTTGCATCCCTGGGATTAATCCCACTTGATCAGGGTGTCTGATCCTCTTAATGTATTGTTGGATTCAAATTGTTAGTATTTTATTGAGGATTTTTGCATTTATGTTCATCAGTGACATTGGTCTATAATTTTCTTTTTCTGTGGGTGGTATCTTTGGTTTTGGTATCAGGGTGATGTTGGCTGCATAGAATGACTTTGGGAGTATTCATTCCTCTGCAATTTTTTGCAAGAGTTTGAGAAGGATAGGTGTTAGCCTTCTTTAAATGTTTGATAGAAATCACCTGTGAAGCCATCTGGTTGTGGACTTTTTTTGTTGGGAGTTTTTTAATCACTGTTTCAATTTCAGTACTTGTGAGTGGTCTGTTCATATTTTTCTATTTCTTCCTGTTTCAGTCTTGGGAGATTGTACCTTTCTACAAATTTGTCCATTTCTTCCAGGTTGTCCATTTTATTGGCATACAGTTGCTTGTAGTAGTGTCTTATGATCCTTTGTATTTCTGCGGCATCAGTTGTAACCTCCTTTTTCATTTCTAATTTTATTGATTTGAGCCCTCTCCCTCTTTTTTTTTCATGAGTCTGGCTAAAGATTTGTCAATTTTGATTATTTTTTCCTTTGAATCAGCTTTTAGTTCAATTGATCTTTTGTTTTCTTTTTTTTTTTCTGTTTCATTTATTTCTTCTCTGATTTTTATGATTTCTTTCCAACTGCTAACTTTGGGTTTTGTTTGTTCTTCTTTCTCTAGTTGCTTTAGTTGTAAAGTTAGGTTGTTTATTTTTGGTTTTTCTTCTTTCCTGAGGTAAGATTGTATTGCTATAAACTTCCCTCTTAGAACTGCTTTTGCTGGGTCCCATAGGGTTTGGAGGGTTTGCTTTCATTTTCATTTGTCTCTTGGTATTTTTTGATTTCCTCTTTGATTTCCTCAGTGATACATTGGTTGTTTGTTAGCATATTGTTTAGCCTCCATGTGTTTGTGTTCTTTACGGGTTTTTTTTCCTTGTAGTTTATTTCTAATCTTATAGTGTTGTGGTTGGAAAAGATGCTTGATATGATTTCAGTTTTCTTAATTTTACCTAGGCTGCTTTGTGCCCCAGCATGTGATCAATCCTGGAGAATGTTCTATGTGCTCTTGAGAAGAATGTGTATTCTGCTGCATTTGTATGGAATAATTGTATAAATTATAATTGTATAAATATTGTATAAATATCAATTAAGTTCATTTGGTCTAATGTGTCATTTAAGGCCTGTGTTTCCTTTTTGATTTTCTGTCTGGATGATCTGTCCATTGATGAAAGTGCAGTGTTAAGATCTCCCACTATTATCGTGTTACTGTTGATTTCTCCCTTCATGGCTGTTAGTATTTGCCTTATATATTGAGGTACTTCTATGTTGGGTGCATATATATTTATAATTGTTATATCTTCTTCTTTGATTGATCCCTTAATCATTATGTAGTGTCTTTCTTTGTCTTTTGTAACAGTCTTTATTTTAAAGTCTATATTGTCTGATATGAGTATTGCTAATCCAGCTTTCTTTTGATTTCCTTTTGCATAGAATATCTTTTTCCATCCCCTCATTTTCAGTCTGTATGTGTCCCTAGAACTGAAGTGGGTCTCTTGTAGACAGCATATACACATGTCTTGTTTTTGTATCCATTCAGCCAGTCTATGTCTTTTGGTTAGTGTATTTCATCTGTTTACATTTAAGGTAATTATCAATATGTTTTTTCTTATTGCCACTTTAATTGTTTTGGATTTGTTTTTGTAGATCTCTTTTCTTCCCTTCCTCTTGTTCTCTTGTGAATTGATGATTAAGTTTAGTGCTGTGTTTGGATTCCTTTTTTCTTTTTTTGTGTGTGTATCTACTGTAAAATATCACTTTGAAGTTACCATGAGATTTTGATGTAGCATTCTGTATGTAAACAAGATTGTTTTAAATTGCTTGTCTTTTAATTTCAAATGCATTTCCAATATCCTGCATTTGGGCTCACCTCTTCTCACAATTGCTGGTTTTGATATCATATTTGTGTGTGGATAATTTCTTACCTTTTATGTTTATGTTTATGTTTGCTTTACTGGTGAGCTTCCCCATTTGTAATTTTCCTGTTTCTAGTTGTGGCCTTTTCTTTTTCCGCTTAGAGAAGTTCCTTTAACATTTGTTGCAAAGCTGGTCTGGTGGTGCTGAATCTCTTAGCTTTTGCTTGTCTGTGAAGCTTTTGACTTCTCCATCAAATCTGAATGAGAGCCTTGCTGAGAGAGTATTCTTGGTTGTAGGTTCTTCCCTTTCATCTCTTTAAATATATTGTGCCACTCTCTTCTGGCCTGCAGAGTTTCTGCAGAGAAATCAGCTGATAACCTTATTGGAGTTCCCTTGTATGGTATTTGTTGCTTTTCCCTTGCTGCTTTTAATATTTTTTCTTTGTCTTTAATTTTTGTCAATTTGATTATTATATGTCTCAGTGTGTTCCTCCTTGGGTTTATCCTGCCCGGGACTCTCTGTGCTTCCTGGACTTGGGTGGCTATTTCCTTTCTCATGTTAGGGAAATTTCTGGTGTTATCTCTTCAAACATTTTTTCAGATCCTTGTTCTCTCTCTTCTCCTTCTGGGACCCCTATGATGTGTATGTTGGTGTGTTCAATGTTGCCCCAGAAGTCTCTTAGACTGTCTTCATTCCTTTTCAGTCTTTTTTCTTTATTCTATTCTGTGGCAGTGATTTCCACTATTCTGTCTGTCTTCCAGGTCACTTATCCATTCTTCTGCCTCAGTTATTCTGCTATTGATTCCTTCTAGTTTATTTTTCATTTCATTTATTGTATTGTTCATCTCTGTTAGTTTGTTCTTTAGTTCTTCATGGTTGTATTAAATATTCCTTGCATCTTCTCAATCCTTGCCTCCATTCTTTGTTGAGATCTTTTATCATCTTCACTATCATTATCCTGAATTTTTTTTCTGGTTGGTTGCCTATCAACCTCTTCACTTAATTGTTCTTGTGAGGTTTTATCTTTTTCCTTCATCTCAGACATATTCCTCTGCCATCTCATTTTTTCTAACTTTCTGTGGTTACAGTTTCCATTCTGTGGTCTGCAGGGTTGTAGTTCTTCTTGCTTCTGTTGTCTGCCCTCTGGTGGATGAGGCTGTCAAAGAGTCTTGTGGGGGCTTCCTGATGGGAGGGGTTGGTTCCTGTGTGCTGGTGTGCAGAAGTGGGTCTTTTCTCTCTGGTGGGCAGGGCTGTGCTCAGGAAGACTTTTAGAAGATTGTCTGCTGATGGGTAGGGCTGTGTTCCTGCCCTGGTGGCTTTTTGGTCTGAGGCATCCCAACACTGGAGCCTATAGGTTGTAGGGTGGGGCTAATGGCAGCCTCCGGGAGGGCTCATGCCAATGAGTACTTCCAGATCTGCCACTTCCAGTGTCTCTGTCCCCCCTTTGAGCTACAGCTGCCCCCCACCTCTGCAGGAGACCTTACAATACTAGCAGGTAGGTCTGGCCCAGTCTCTTATGAGGTCACTGCTTTTTTCCCTGGGTCTTGGTGCACACACAACCTTGTGTGCACCTTCCAAGAGTGGAGTTTCTCCTTCCTCCAGCCCTGTGGAATTCCTGAGATCAAACTCCACTGGCCTTCAAAACCAGATTCTCTGGGGTTTCCTCCTCCCATTGCCAGATACTCAGGCTGGGAAGCCTAACATGGGGCCCAGGAATTTCACTCCTGTGGCAGAACTTCTGTGGTATAATTGTCTTCCAGTTTGTGTGTCACCCACTCAGTGGGTATGGAATTTGATTTTATTGAGATTGCACCCCTTCTACTGTCTTGTTGTGGCTTCTTCTTTGCCTTTGGATGTAGGGTATCTTTTTTTGGTAGGTTCCAGCATTTTTTTGTCAATGGCTGTTCAGCAGTTGGTTGTGATTATGGTGTTTATGTAAGATGGGGTGAGCTCACTAATTCTTTATTATGTTAACATCTTCTATCATATTACTTGATTTTCATATGTGGACCATTCTGTCATCTCAGGGGTAAGTCCCACTTGGTCATGGGGTAGGATCCCTTCAGTGTGCTGTTGGAATGGGTGGGCTATTATTTTGTTGAAGATTTTTGTAACTGTGTTCATCAGGGATATTGGCTGATAGTTTTATTGTCCTGTGTTGTGTTTGTCTGTCTTTGGTATCAGAGTAATACTGGCCTTGTAAAGTGACATTGGAAGTGTTTTCTCCTCTTCAGTTTTCTGGAAGAGTTTGACAAATATCAGTGTTAGTTCTCTTTTAAAAATTTGTAGAATTCACTAATGAAATATTCTGGTTCTGAAATTTTTATTGTTGAGAGGGTTTTGATTACTGTTTTAATCTCCCTACCAGGTATTAGGTACGTTCAGACTTATTATTTATTCATGGTTTAATTTTGATAGGTTGCATATTTCTAAGAAAGTATCCATATCTTCTACATTATTCAGTTTGTTGATATATAGTTGTTCACAGTAATCTCTTAAGATCTTTTTTATTTCTGTGTCATCAATTGTTATGTCTCTTTTTCATTTCTGATTTTACTCATTTGTCTTTCTTTTTTTTTCCTTCACATATAAGCATTTTCCAATTTTCTTTATCTTGTCAAAAACTGACTCTTAGTTTTGTTGATTTTTTCTATTGTTTTTCTGATTTTTATTTCACTTATTTCTGCTCTATTCTTTGTTAATTATTTCCTTCTGTTAACTTTTAGCTTAGTTTTTTCTTCTTTATCTTATTCCTGGAGGTATAAAGTTAGGTTGTTCGAGATCTTTCTTCTTTTTTTTAATGTAGTACTTATGTTACTACATCCATTTTGCAATGTAGAGTTTTTTTTTTTTGTTTTTTTTTTTTAAACATCTTTATTGAAGTATAATTGCCTTACAATGGTGTGTTAGCTTCTGCTTTATAACAAAGTGAATCAGTTATACATATACAATATGTTCCCATTTCTCTTCCCTCTTGCATCTCCCTCCCTCCCATCCTCCCCATCCCACCCCTCTAGGTGGTCAAAAAGCACCGAGCTGATCTCCCTGTGCTATGCGGCTGCTTCCCACTAGTTATCTATTTTACATTTGGTAGTGTATATATGTCCATGACACTCTCTTACCCTGTCACATCTCACCCCACCCCCTCCCCATATCCTCAAGTCCATTCTCTAGTAGGTCTGTGTCTTTATTCCCGTCTTGCCACTAGGTTCTTCATGGCTTTTTTTTTTTCCTTAGATTCCGTATATATGTGTTAGCATACTGTATTTGTTTTTCTCTTTCTGACTTACTTCACTCTGTATGACAGACTCTAACTCCATCCACCTCATTACAAATACCTCCATTTCATTTCTTTTTATGGCTGAGTAATATTCCATTGTATATATGTGCCACATCTTCTTTATCCATTCATCTGTCGATGGACATTTACGTTGCTTCCATGTCCTGGCTATTGTAAATAGAGCTGCAATGAACATTTTGGTACATGACTCTTTTTGACCTATGGTTTACTCAGGGTATATGCCCAGTATTGGGATTGCTGGGTCGTATGGTAGTTCTATTTGTAGTTTTTTCAGGAACCTCCATACTGTTCTCCATAGTGGCTGTATCAATTTACATTCCCACCAACAGTGCAAGAGTGTTCCCTTTCCTCCACACCCTCTCCAGCATTTATTGTTTCTAGATTTTTTGATGATGGCCATTCTGACCGGTGTGAGATGATATCTCATTGTAGTTTTGATTTGCATTTCTCTAATGATTAATGATGTTGAGCATTCTTTCATGTGTCTGTAGGCCATCTGTATATCTTCTTTGGAGAAATGTCTATTTAGGTCTTCTGCCCATTTTTGGATTGGGTTGTTGGTTTTTTTGTTATTGAGCTGCATGAGCTGCTTGTAAATCTTGGAGATTAATCCTTTGTCAGCTGCTTCATATGCAAATATTTTCTCCCATTCTGATGGTTGTCTTTTGGTCTTGTTTATGGTTTCCTTTGCTGTGCAAAAGCTTTTAAGTTTCATTAGGTCCCATTTGTTTATTTGTGTTCTTATTTCCATTTCTCTGGGAGCTGGGTCAAAAAGAATCTTGCTGTGATGTATGTCATAGAGTGTTCTGCCTATGTTTTCCTCTAAGAGTTTGATAGTGTCTGCCCTTACACTTAGGTCTTTAATCCATTTTGAGTTTATTTTTGTGCATGGTGTCAGGGAGTGTTCTAATTTCATACTTTTACATGTACCTGTCCAATTTTCCCAGCACCACTTATTGAAGAGGCTGTCTTTTCTCCACTGTATATTCTTGCCACCTTTATCAAAGAGAAGGTGACCATATGTGTGTGGGTTTATCTCTGGGCTTTCTATCCTGTTCCATTGATCTATATTTCTGTTTTTGTGCCAGTACCAAACTGTCTTGATTACTGAAGCTTTGTAATACAGTCTGAAGTCAGGGAGCCTGATTCCCCCAGCTCCATTTTTCGTTCTCAAGATTGCTTTGGCTATTCGGGGTCTTTTGTGTTTCCATACAAATGGTGAAATTTTTTGTTCTAGTTCTGTGAAAAATGCCAGTGGTAGTTTGATAGGGATTGCATTGAATCTGTAGATTGCTTTGGGTAGTAGAGTCATTTTCACAATATTGATTCTTCCAATCCAGGAACATGGTATATCTCTCCATCTATTTGTATCATCTTTAATTTCTTTCATCAGTGTCTTATAATTTTCTGCATACAGGTCTTTTGTCTCCTTAGGTAGGTTTATTCCTAGATATTTTATTCTTTTTGTTGCAATGGTAAATGGGAGTGTTTTCTTAATTTCACTTTCAGATTTTTCGTCATTAGTGTATAGAAATGCAAGAGATTTCCGTGCATTTATTTTGTATCCTGCTACTTTACCAAATTCATTGATTAGCTCTAGGAGTTTTCTGGTAGCATCTTTAGGATTCTCTATGTATAGTATCATGTCATCTGCAAATAGTGACAGCTTTACTTCTTCTTTTCCGATTTGGATTCCTTTTATTTCTTTGTCTTCTCTGATTGCTGTGGCTAGCACTTCCAAAACTATGTTGAATAATAGTGGTGAGAGTGGGCAACCTTGTCTTGTTCCTGATCTTAGTGGAAATGGTTTCAGTTTTTCACCATTGAGGACAATGTTGGCTGTGGGTTTGTCATATATGGCCTTTATTATGTTGAGGAAAGTTCCCTCTATGCCTACTTTCTGCAGGGCTTTTATCATAAATGGATGTTGAATTTTGTCGAAAGCTTTCTCTGCATCTATTGAGATGATCATATGGTTTTTCTCCTTCAATTTGTTAATATGGTGTATCACATTGATTGATTTGCGTATATTGAAGAATCCTTGCATTCCTGGGATAAACCCCACTTGATCATGGTGTATGATCCTTTTAATGTGCTGTTGGATTCTGTTTGCTAGTATTTTTGAGGATTTTTGCATCTATGTTCATCAGTGATATTGGCCTGTAGTTTTCTTTCTTTGTGACATCTTTGTCTGGTTTTGGTATCAGGGTGATGGTGGCCTCGTAGAATGAGTTTGGGAGTGTTCCTCCCTCTGCAATATTTTGGAAGAGTTTGAGAAGGATAGGTGTTAGCTCGTCTCTAAATGTTTGATAGAATTCACCTGTGAAGCCATCTGGTCCTGGGCTTTTGTTTGTTGGAAGGTTTTTAATCACAGTTTCAATTTCAGTGCTTGTGATTGGTCTGTTCATATTTTCTATTTCTTCCTGGTTCAGTCTCGGCAGTTTGTGCATTTCTAAGAATCTGTCCATTTCTTCCAGGTTGTCCCTTTTATTGGCATAGAGTTGCTTGTAGTAATCTCTCATGATCTTTTGTATTTCTGCAGTGTCAGTGGTTACTTCTCCTTTTTCATTTCTAATTCTATTGATTTGAGTCTTCTCCCTTTTTCTCTTGATGAGTCTGGCTAATGGTTTATCAATTTTGTTTATCTTCTCAAAGAACCAGCTTTTAGTTTCATTGATTTTTGCTATTGTTTCCTTCATTTCTTTTTCATTTATTTCTGACCTGATCTTTATAATTTCTTTCCTTCTGCTGGCTTTGGGGTTTTTTTGTTCTTCTTTCTCTAATTGCTTCAGGTGCAAGGTTAGGTTGTTTATTCGAGATGTTTCCTGTTTCTTGAGGTAGGCTTGTATTGCTATAAACTTCCCTCTTAGCACTGCTTTTGCTGCGTCCCATAGGTTTTGGGTCGTCGTATCTCCATTGCCATTTGTTTCTAGGTATTTTTTGATTTCCCCTTTGATTACTTCAGTAATCACTTCGTTATTAAGTAGTGTATTGTGTAGCCTCCATGTGTTTGTATTTTTTACAGATCTTTTCCTGTAATTGATATCTAGTCTCATAGCGTTGTCGTCGGAAAAGATACTTGATACGATTTCAATTTTCTTAAATTTACCAAGGCTTGATTTATGACCCAAGATATGATCTATCCTGGAGAATGTTCCATGAGCACTTGAGAAAAATGTGTATTCTGTTGTTTTTGGGTAGAATGTCCTATAAATATCAATTAAGTCCATCTTGTTTAATGTATCATTTAAAGCTTGTGTTTCCTTATTTATTTTCATTTTGGATGATCTGTCCATTGGTGAAAGTGGGGTGTTAAAGTCCCCTACTATGATTGTGTTGCTGTCGATTTCCCCTTTTATGGCTGTTAGTATTTGCCTTATGTATTGAGGTGCTCCTATGTTGGGTGCATAAATATTTACAATTGTTATAGCTTCCTCTTGGATCAATCCCTTGATCATTATATAGTGTCCTTCTTTGTCTCTTGTAATAGTCTTTATTTTAAAGTCTATTTTGTCTGATATGAGAATTGCTACTCCAGCTTTCTTTTGATTTCCATTTGCATGGAATATCTTTTTCCATCCCCTCACTTTCAGTCTGTATGTGTCTCTAGGTCTGAAGTGGGTCTCTTGTAGACAGCATATATATGGGTCTTGTTTTTGTATCCATTCAGCCAGCCTGTGTCTTTTGGTGGGAGCATTTAATCCATTTACATTCAAGGTAATTATCGATATGTATGTTCCTATTCCCATTTTCTTAAATGTTTTGGGTTTGTTATTGTAGGTGTTTTCCTTCTCTTGTGTTTCTTGCCTAGAGAAGTTCCTTTAGCATTTGTTGTAAAGCTGGTTTGGTGGTGCTGAACTCTCTCAGCTTTTGCTTGTCTGTAAAGGTTTTAATTTCTCCATCGAATCTGAATGAGATCCTTGCTGGGTAGAGTAATCTTGGTTGTAGGTTTTTCTCCTTCATCACTTTAAGTATATCCTGCCACTCCCTTCTGGCTTGCAGAGTTTCTGCTGAAAGATCAGATGTTAACCTTATGGGGATTCCCTTGTGTGTTATTTGTTTTTTTTCCCTTGCTGCCTTTAATATGTTTTCCTTATATTTAATTTTTGACAGTTTGATTAATATGTGTCTTGGCGTGTTTCTCCTTGGGTTTATCCTGTATGGGACTCTCTGTGCTTCCAGGACTTGATTAACTATTTCCTTTCCCATATTAGGGAAGTTTTCAACTATAATCTCTTCAAATATTTTCTCAGTCCCTTTCTTTTTCTCTTCTTCTTCTGGGACCCCTATAATTCGAATGTTGGTGCGTTGAATGTTGTCCCAGAGGTCTCTGAGACTGTCCTCAGTTCTTTTCATTCTTTTTTCTTTATCCTGCTCTGTAGTAGTTATTTCCACCATTTTATCTTCCAGGTCACTTATCCTTTCTTCTGCCTCAGTTATTCTGCTATTGATCCCATCTAGAGTATTTTTAATTTCATTTATTGTGTTTTTCATCATTGCTTGGTTCCTCTTTAGTTCTTCTACGTCCTTGTTAAATGTTTCTTGCATTTTGTCTATTCTATTGCCAAGATTTTGGATCATCCTTACTATCATTATTCTGAATTCTTTTTCAGGTAGACTACCTATTTCCTCTTCATTTGTTAAGTCTAGTGTGCTTTGACCCTGCTCCTTCATCTGCTGTGTGTTTTTCTGTCGTCTCATTTTGCTTATCTTACTGTGTTTGGGGTCTCCTTTTCACAGACTGCAGGTTTGTAGTTCCCGTTGTTTTTGGTATCTGTCCCCAGTGGCTAAGGTTGGTTCAGTGGGTTGTGTAGGCTTCCTGGTGTAGGGAACTAGTGCCTGAGCTCTGGTGGATGAGGCTGGATCTTGTCTTTCTGGTGGGCACATCCACGTCTGTTGGTGTATTTTGGGGGTGTCTGTGGCCTTATTATGATTTTAGGCAGCCTCTCTGCTAATGGATGGGGCTGTGTTCCTGTCTTGCTAGTTGTTTGGCATAGGGTGTTCAGCACTGTAGCTTGCTGGTCATTGAGTGATGCTGGGTCTTGATGTTGCGATGGAGATCTCTGAGAGATTTTTGCCGTTTGGTATTACGTGGAGCTGGGAGGTCTCTTGTGGACCAGTGTCCTGAAGTTGGCTCTCCCACCTCAGAGGCACGGCCCTGATGCCTGGCTGGAGCACCAAGAGCCTTTCGTCCACACGGCTCAGAGTAAAAGGGAGAAAAAATAGAAAGAAAGAAAGAAAGAAAGAAAGAAAGAAAGAAAGAAAGAAAGAAAGAAAGAAAGAAAGGAAGGAAGGAAGGAAGGAAGGAAGAAAGAAAGAAAGAAAGAAAGGAAGGAAGAAAGAGGCTATAATATAGTGAAGCAAAATAAAGCTATTGTAAAGCAAAGCTATACAGACAAAATCTCACCCAGAAGCATATACATATACACTCACAAAAAAAAAGGAACAGGGGAAAAATTAATATATCCTGCTCCCAAAGTCCACCTCCTGAATTTGGGATGATTCGTTGTCTATTCAGGTATTCAGCAGATGCAGGCACATCAAGTTGTTTGTGGAGTTTTAATCCGCTACTTCTGAGGCTGCTGGGAGAGATTTCCCCTTCTCTTCCCTGTTCACACAGCTCCTGGGGTTCAGCTTTGGATTTGGACCCGCCTCTGCGTGTAGGTCACCTGAGGGCGTCTATTCCCCGCCCAGAGAGAACGGGGTTAAAGGAGCAGCTGCTTCGGGGGCGCTGGCTCACTCAGGCCGCGGGGAGGGAGGGGTACGGAGGAGGCGGGGCGAGCCTGCGGCGGCAGAGGCCGGCGTGACGTTGCACCAGCCTGAGGCGCGCAGTGCGTTCTCCCGGGGAATTTGTCCGGGGATCACGGGACCCTGGCAGTGGCGGGCTGCACCGGCTCCCGGGAGGGGCGGTGTGGAGAGTGACCTGTGCTCACACACAGGCTTTTTGGAGGCGGCAGCAGCAGCCCCAGCGTCTCACGCCTGTCTCTGGGGTCCGCGCTGATCGCCGCGGCTCGCGCCTTTCTCTGGAGTTCGTTTAGGCGGCGCTCTGAATCCCCTCTCCTTGCGCGCAGCGAAACAAAGAGGCAAGAAAAAGCCTCTTGCCTCTTCGGCAGCTGCAGACTTTTTCCCGGTCTCCCTCCCAGCCAGCTGTGGTGCGCTAAACCCTTCAGGCTGTGTTCACGCCGCCAACCCCAGTCCTCTCCCTGGGATCCGACCGAAGCCCGAGCCTCAGCTCCCAGCCCCGCCCGCCCCGGCGGGGGAGCAGACAAGCCTCTC
Organism: Eschrichtius robustus; assembly: GCF_028021215.1. Classification (NCBI taxonomy): domain Eukaryota; kingdom Metazoa; phylum Chordata; class Mammalia; order Artiodactyla; family Eschrichtiidae; genus Eschrichtius; species Eschrichtius robustus. Next base: position 76,899,575 of record NC_090845.1, on the reverse strand, counting down.
GGGCTGCTGAGTGCTGGTCGGCACCGCTCCTCCGTGCGGGAGCCTCTCCGCTTTTTCCTCTGCGCCCCTGTTTCTGTGGGATCCGCGCTGTTAGCTGCGGCTCGCGCCCGTCTCTGAAGTTCGTTTAGGCGGCGCTCTGAATCCCCTCTCCTCGCGCACCAGGAAACAAAGAGGGAAGAAAAAGTCTCTTGCCTCTTCGGCAGCTGCAGACTTTTTCTCGGACTCCCTCCCGGCTAGCTGTGGTGCGCTAACCCCTTCAGGCTGTGTTCACGCCGCCAACCCCAGTCCTCTCCCTGCGATCCGACCGAAGCCCGAGCCTCAGCTCCCAGCCCCCGCCCGCCCCGGCGGGGGAGCAGACAAGCCTCTCGGGCTGGTGAGTGCTGGTCGGCACCGCTCCTCCATGCGGGAGCCTCTCCGCTTTGCCCTCCGCACCCCTGTGGCTGCGCTCTCCTCCGTGGCTCCGAAGCTTCCCCCTTCTGCCACCCGCAGTCTCTGCCCGTGAAGGGGCTTCCTAGTGCGTGGAAACCTTTCCTCCTTCACAGCTCCCTCCCACTGGCGCAGGTGCCGTCCCTATTCTTTTGTCTCTGTTATTTCTTTTTTCTCTTTTGCCCTACCCAAGTACGGGGGGAGTTTCTTGCCTTTTTGGAGGTCGGACGTTTTCTGCCAGCGTTCAGTGGGTGTTCTGTAGGAGCAGTTCCGCGTGTAGATGTATTTCTACTGTATCTGTGGGAAGGAAGGTGATCTCCGCGTCTTACTCTTCCGCCATCTTCTCTCCTCCCTGCAATGTAGAGTTGTATCTTCATTTGTCTCAATGTATTTTCTAAATTTCTTTTTGATTTCTTCTTTGACCCAATGGTTTTTCTAGTCTGTGTTCTTTAATTAACACATATTTGTGAACTTCCATTTTTCATCTCTTATGGATTTCTAGTTTCATTCCACTGTGGTTAGAAGAGATAGTTGATATGACTTTAATATTGTTAATTTTTTAAGGCTTGTTTTGTGACCTATTATGTGAATATCCTGGAGAAATATGTTTTGTTGCTGTGGGACGGAATGTTTGGCACATATCTCTTAGATACATTTGATCTATTGTGTTGTTCAAGTCATCTGTTTTCTTATTGATTTTCTGTCTGGATGTCCTATCCATTATTAAAAGTTGGGTATTGATGTCTCCTAGTATTTTTTGTTATGCTTTATATCCTTCTCTTCATTTTGGTCAATGTCTGCTTTATGTATTTAGGTGTTCTTATGTTGGATTTACAAATATATTTATAATCATTATATCTTCCTGGTGAATTGACCCTTTTATCATTATATAATATCCTTCTTTATCTCTTGTGGTATTTCTTTGACTTAAAGTCTATTTTGTTTGATATACATCTAGCCACCACTGCTCTTTTCATAGCCAATTTCACGGAATACATTTTCCCTTCTTTCACATTCAACCTATGTGTGTCCTTAAATATACAGTGTAATTCTTTATACAGCATGTAATTGGGTCTTTTTTTTTTTCCTCTTAAATTTATTCTTCCATACTATGTATTTCTATTGGAGAGGTGAACCAATTTCCATTAAAGTAATTATTGATATGAAAGCATTTAGTATGGCCATTTTGTTAATATTTTTCTGTTGGTCTTGTATTTCTTTTGTTCCTCTCTTCCACTCTTGCCATCTTCCTTTGTGGGTGAGTTTGTATTTTTGTTTTGCATTTTTTTTGGTATTTATGTGCTTTGATTCCTTTCTCCTTTTCTTTGTGTAACTTGTATAGGTATTTTTGTTGCTGTTGTTTCACTGTGCTTATGGAATATATCTTTATAACAGTCCATTTTAAACTAAAAACTCAAGTCCAAGCACATACAAAAGCTCTACACTTTAAATTCTCCTGTCCACACACTCTTTGTTATTGTTGTCACAATTTACATTTTTTATATTATGTATCTTTTAACATATTTTATTTATATGCATTTTAAATTAATTTGCCTTTTCACTTTTATTGTAGAATTAAAATTGCTTAACTGACCACCATTATAGTAATTCAGAATTCTGTTTGTGTATATATTCTCCTTCACCAACGAGTTTCATACTTTCTTATGTTATTGTGCTCCTTTTTAGCATCCTTTTGTTTCAATTTGAAGAATGCCTTTTAGCATTTCTTGTAAGGTAGATTGAATGGTGATGAACTCTCAGCTTTTTTTTTTTTTTTTTGGTCTGGGAAATTCTTTATCATTCCTTCATTTTTGAGGTAGAGCTTTGCTGAGTATAGTATTCTTGGTTGGCAGTTTTTTCCCAGTACTTCTGACCTGCAAGGTTTCTGCTTAAAAATCCACTGATATATTTATGGGGCTCCTATAAAGACTTGTATTTCTCTTGCTTCTCTCAAAATTCTGTCTTTGTCTTTGACTTTTGGAAATTTGATTATAATGTGTCTTGATGTGGATTTCTTTAGATTCATCTTTTTTAGTGTAATTTGGACATCTTGGATCTGGATGTCAATTTTCTTCCCATGATTTCAGAAGTTTTCTGTCGTTATTCCTTGAAACACTTTTTGGTCCTCTCTCTCTCCTCCTTCTGTGACTCCCATAATGTGTAATTGGTCATCTTGTTGATGTACCATAAGCCCTTTAAGCTTTATTCACTCTGTTTCATTCTTTTTTCTTTTTGGTCCTTGAGTGTGATGACTTCTCTTTGAGATCAGTGATCTTTACTTCTGCTTGATTCAGTCTGATGTCGAACCCCTCTAGTCAGTTTTTCAGTATAGTAATTGTATTCTTCAACTCCATGATTTTTGTTTTGTTTTTAAAATATTTTATATATTTTGTTGAAATTCTTATTTTGTTCATGCATTGTTTTATTGAACTTTGTGTGCCTCTTTATGATAGTTATTTTGAATTATCTATCACATAAATCATATAACTCCATTTCAATAGGTTTTTATTTCTGGAGATTTACCTTGCTTCTTTGTTTGAAACCTCTTTGCCTGATACTTCATTTTCCTTGTATCTGTATTGGTGTCTGTACATTAGACAAAGTAGGCTCTTCTCTCATTCTTTATGTGCTGACCTTGTAGTGGAGAAGACCCCACCCAATCAGCCTAACCAGTGATTTTGGGGACCTTTGTCAACTCTTTTTCTCCTCAGGGAGAAGCAGGCAGCTATGGGTTTTTTATTTTATTTTATTTTTTTGCTTGTTCTTTGTTGAGCAGGTGGGAGGCTCTATGGTGTCTAGGAATTTATACCTCTATCTCTATTCTCAACCAGGCAGCTATGGGTTTTTTATTTTATTTTATTTTTTTGCTTGCTCTTTGTTGAGCAGGTGGGAGGCTCTATGGTGTCTAGGTATTTATACCTCTATCTCTATTCTCCACCAGGCATCTAGACTATGCAAGACCTGTCAAACCTCCAAGACTGGCAAGTCAGATCCCTCTTCTTTGCATAGGCCTGGAGAAGTTGGGGTATTGGACACATGGAGCAACTCTTGCCCTCCTCAGCAGGGAAGCTGAGGGCTTGGATTTTTTATTGGCTCTCTCTGTCCTGAACAGGGGGAAGACATACAGCAACTACCAGTCCATTCTGCATTGTCTGTTCTTTCCCAGGTATGTAGACTGCCTGACCCATCAGAATTCTAAGACTGGCAAAATGGATGCTAATTCTTTGGACAGCCTTGGAGAAGTTAGGATGCTAGACACATGGATCAGCTCTTTCCTCAGAGAATAGCTGAGAGCTGGGATTTTTCATACATTCACTCAATGCTGAGCAGGGTGAAGGCTTTATGGTATTACTAGGCCAAGCTGCTACCTCTATTATCCCTCAGATGTCTAGACTATACCATATCAGTCAGAGCTCCAAGACTGGCAATACAGAAACCAGTCTTCTGTGTAGCCCTCTTGGAAAAGTTGGGTTACTCTATATTAGGACCAATCACCTCCATACCCTGGGAGAAACTTGGAGCTCAGGGGTCTCTTTCTGATCCTGTGTTACTGCACAAGGTACAGGGCCCCTGGTGAGAGGATATCCTCAGCCTCCCTACCAACTTCAGTGAATCTGGTTTCATGTTCACCTGAAGTGCATGAGCCTTTCAGTTAATTTCTGGATTTCTTACAAAGGGAATTTGTCAGTGAATTGTTGCTAAATTGGTGTATTTGTTGGGAAAGGAGGGTCCAGGGTCTCCTAATCTGCCATCCTGCTGACATCATTATGATGGTTACTTTTTATTTCATCATCACAACTATTGTATGAGATTGCTATTTTTTAGATGGATTAACTTAGGTTAAGAGACACTGAGTAATTAGCCCAGTATATAAGTAATAAGTATTCAAGTTTGAATTTGAACTATGACTGTCTGAGGGTATAAACTAAAGTAAGGGAAAATAGAGAAGAAAGGATGGATATAAGAGATGTTTCATAGATAGGATCAGTAGGACTTAATACCTGGTTACATATGGAGAGCGAGGAAAGCAAAGAGTTGATGATTCTTTATTTCATTCATTCAAATATTCATTCATTCTTTAATTTTTATTGAGCACCTGCTATGTCAGGCACAGTGCTTGGTGCTCAGAATATGGGGTTGAGAAACCAAGAAATAGTCCCTGCCTGCATGGAGCTAGAAATTTGTAGCAAGGATTATTGGGCTGAGGGTGGTGCCCTCGAGTGACATAAGGAATGGAGTATTAAAAGTAGATTGTTTAAGAGAGGGGGAATTTTAAATGGGATCTTGAGGTTCTCATGGAACAAAATGAGGAAGATAGGTCTATTAGGTAATTAGAAATTAAGAACTGAATTTAGAAGATTCTAGCTAGAGATATATAATGGGGGAGTTATCAATGTATAGTTAGCAGAGGTATGGAAATTAATGAGATCATCATGGTGGTATGTAAAATTGGAGAAGGTCAGTGCCATAACCTACGATACATTCAAAGAGGCAAGCAAAGGTCACTGACATGAATAACCAAGAGAGTTATTTTCTAGAAACCAAGGGAAGGGATAGTATCATGAAGGAGGGGAAACTCAATAGTGACAAATATGATGGGGAGATCAAAGAAAACAGGAACTGAAATGTGTGAACTGGATTTGACAATTAGATAATAATAGATAACCTGTGTAAGAATCGTATCAATATAGTTATGGTTATTCAATCAGATCTCAGACCTTTTTATGTCTTCTCTAAAACCTGAGAAGTGCTGTGCACATGATAGATATTCAACAAATGTTTAACAGATAACATGGCCATTCTACTTGTGCTGTCTGTATTAAGGAATGATGAAAATTTCCACAGAAGCTGCTCATCTTCAAGCCTTGTTATATAAACATTGGTGAATGAGTAAACTAGGAATATCAATCTTCCCAACAAATAACAGATATGACAATATTCATTTAGGAAAATCAACTATTTTTTACTTCACTACAAAAGTTATTTGTGAAATCCATTCGAGTTTACTGGGCAACTCAGTTGTAAAAGCTCTCATTTGTATAGTATTTACAAATTTTCACATCACTTTGATGTACATAAACTACATTAATCCTCAGTATAATCCTGTGAGGTATATAATTCTGGTGAGGTGTTATAATTCCAGTTTTACTGGCAAAGATACAAAGATTTGAGATGATAAGTTACTTGTGAAAAGTGATTCATCTCATAAATGTCAAAAATATGCAGCTCAAGCTCAAGTACTCAAGCATAGAACTCTGTTTACTATAAAGCATCTCTCTCTCTTCCTTTATTCCATAATCAGATGTCTGTATTGAATTTTGTTCTAAGGTGTTATACTTATCTCTTATGCAATTCCAAATGAATAGAAATGATTTCTTATACATCTTTGTCCAATGTGCTCATGTTAAAGACCCTCAGTGACATCTGAAACCATTATTTAGATTAGATGCAATTTAATCAGCATTTATTTAGCCTTGGTACAGATGAAAAATTGTTAAACAAAGATGTTTTAATTAATTAATACATAAGTTCAATTTTTTATAGTACCTGAAAATTTTGAAATTTTCAATTCGCCAATTAGAAGAACAAAATAGATCACCTGACCTGGAGACAACTGAAAAAGAAAAAGAACATGCACACAAGGTGAAATGTACCACAAGGCTATAATTCAGATAATCACTTTTTTACTACTTCTCACATATTAGAAGATAGAGGCATGCCCATAATTCCTTGGAAGAGTAATGAATGTTATATGTGTGTATCAAGGAGAAACTAGGTCTGTCAATAAAATGATGAAAAAGAAAATCTGGAAACAAAGGACTATAGCTATCATGGGATAAGCTAAAAAGTTCCATTCTAGTGTGTAAATCATATTCAAATAGATACTTTAAATTTACATAAAGAAGGAAAAGAAGATTCATTTTCACCTCATGGGTGATAGACTGGAAATCTAAAAGAGGTAGTTATTTTAGGCCCACTTCTCAGTTCTTGTAGGATGTGACTTAGTTCATATTTCTTGAATATTTCAAGAAATTTTGGCTTTTTTTTTTTAAACATCTTTACTGGAGTATAATTGCTTTACAATGGTGTGTTAGTTTCTGCTTTATAATAAAGTGAATCAGTTATACATGTACATATGTTCCCATATCTCTTCCCTCTTGCATCTCCCTCCCTTCCACCCTCCCTATACCACCCCTCTAGGTGATCACAAAGCACTGAGCTGATCTCCCTGTGCTATGCGGCTGCTTCTCAGTAGCTATCTATTTTACGTTTGGTAGTGTATATATGTCCATGCCACTCTCTCACTTTGTCATAGATTACCCTTCCCGCTCCCCATATTCACAAGTCCATTCTCTAGTAGGTCTGTGTTTTTATTCCCGTCTTACCACTAGGTTCTTCAGGACCATTTATTTCCCCTTATATTCCATATATATGTGTTAGCATACTGTATTTGTTTTTTTCTTTCTGACTTACTTCACTCAGCATGACAGATTCTAACTCCATCCACCTCACTACAAATAACTCCATTTTGTTTCCCTTTATGGCTGAGTAATATTCCATGGTATATATGTGCCACATCTTCTTTATCCATTCATGCGATGATGGACACTTAGGTTGCTTCCATGTCCTGGCTATTGTAAAAAGAGCTGCAATGAACATTGTGGTACATGACTCTTTTTGAATAATGCTTTTCTCAGGGTATATGCCCAGTAGTGGGATTGCTGGGTCGTATGGTAGTTCTATTTTTAGTTTTTTAAGGAACCTCCATACTGTTCTCTGCAGTGGCTGTATCAGTTTACATTCCAACCAACAGTGCAAGAGTGTTCCCTTTTCTCCACACCCTCTCCAGGATTTATTGTTTGTAGATATTTTGATGATGGCCATTCTGATTGGTGTGAGAAGATATCTCATTGTAGTTTTGATTTGCATTTCTCTAATGATTAATGATGTTGAGCATTTTTTCATGTGTTTGTTGGCAATCTGTATATCTTCTTTGAAGAAATGTCTATTTAGGCTTTCTGCCCATTTTTGGATTGGGTTGTTTGTTTTTTTGTTATTGAGCTGCATGAGCTGCTTGTAAATTTTGGAGATTAATCCTTTGTCAGTTGCTTCATTTGCAAATACTTTCTCCCATTCTGAGGGTTGTCTTTTGGTCTTGTTTATGGTTTCCTTTGCTGTGCAAAAGCTTTTAAGTTTCATTAGGTCCTATTTGTTTATTTTTGTCTTTATTTCCATTTCTCTAGGATCTGGGTCAAAAAGGATCTTGCTGTGATTTATGTCATAGAGTGTTCTGCCTATGTTTTCCTCTAAGAGTTTGAGAGTGTCTGGCCTTACATTTAGGTCTTTAATCCATTTTGAGTTTATTTTTGTGTATGGTGTTAGGGAATGTTCTAATTTCATACTTTTACATGTACCTGTCCAGTTTTCCCAGCACCACTTATTGAAGAGGCTGTCTTTTCTTCACTGTAATGCTTGCCTCCTTTATCAAACATAAGCTGACCATATGTGCGTGGGTTTATCTCTGGGCTTTCTATCCTGTTCCATTGATCTATATTTCTGTTTTTGTGCCAGTACCATACTGTCTTGATTACTGTAGCTTTGTACTATAGTCTGAAGTCAGGGAGCCTGATCCCTCTAGCTCCATTTTTCGTTCTCAAGATTGCTTTGGCTATTCGGGGTCTTTTGTGTTTCCATACAAATTGTGAAATTTTTTGTTCTAGTTCTGTGAAAACTGCCAGTGGTAGTTTGATAGGGATTGCATTGAATCTGTAGGTTGCCTTGGGTAGTAGAGTCATTTTCACAGTATTGATTCTTCCAATCCAAGAACATGGTATATCTCTCCATCTATTTGTATCATCTTTAATTTCTTTCAACAATGTCTTATAACTTTCTGCATACAGGTCTTTTGTCTCCTTAGGTAGGTTTATTCCTAGATATTTTATTCTTTTTGTTGCAAGGGTAAATGGGAGTGTTTTCTTAATTTCCCTTTCAGATTTTTCATCATTAGTGTAAACAAATGCAAGAGATTTCTGTGCATTAATTTTGTATCCTGCTACTTTACCAAATTCATTGATTAGCTCTAGTAGTTTTCTGGTAGCATCTTTAGGATTCTCTATGTATAGTATCATGTCATCTGCAAACAGTGACAGCTTTACTTCTTCTTTTCCGATTTGGATTCCTTTTACTTCTTTTTCTTCTCTGATTGCTGTGGCTAAAACTTCCAAAACTATGTTGAATAATAGTGGTGAGAGTAGGCAACCTTGTCTTGTTCCTGATCTTAGTGGAAATGGTTTCAGTTTTTCACCATTGAGGACAATGTTGGCTGTGGGTTTGTCATATATGGCCTTTATTATGTTGAGGAAAGTTCCCTCCTTGCCTACTTTCTGCAGGGTTTTTATCATAAATGGGTGTTGAATTTTGTCAAAGGCTTTCTCTGCCTCTATTGAGATGATCAAATGTTTTTTCTCCTTCAATTTGTTAATATGGTGTATCACGTTGATTGATTTGTGTATATTGAAGAATCCTTGCATTCCTGGAATAAACCCCACTTGATCATGGTGTATGAGCCTTTCAATGTGCTGTTGGATTCTGTTTGCTAGTATTTTGAGGATTTTTGCATTTATGTTCATCAGTGATATTGGCCTGTAGTTTTCTTTCCTTGTGACATCTTTGTCTGGTTTTGCTATCAGGGTGATGGTGGCCTCGTAGAATGAGTTGGGGAGTGTTCCTCCCTCTGCAATATTCTGGAAGAGTTTGAGAAGGATAGGTGTTAGCTCTTCTCTAAATGTTTGATAGAATTCACCTGTAAAGCCATCTGGTCCTGGGCTTTTGTTTGTAGGAAGATTTTTAATCACAGTTTCAACTTCAGTGCTTGTGATTGGTCTGTTCATATTTTCTATTTCTTCTGGGTTCAGTCTCGGCAAGTTGTGCATTTCTAAGAATTTGTCCATTTCTTCGAGGTTGTCCATTTTATTGGCATAGAGTTGCTTGTAGTAATCTCTCATGATCGTTTGTATTTCTGCAGTGTCAGTTGTGACTTCTCCTTTTTCATTTCTAATTCTATTGATTTGAGTCTTCTCCCTTTTTTTCTTGATGAGTCTGGCTAAGGTTTATCAATTTTGTTTATCTCCTCAAAGAACCAGCTTTTAGTATTATTGATCTTTGCTATAGTTTCCTTCATTTCTTTTTCATTTATTTCTGATCTGATCTTTATGATTTCTTTCCTTCTGCTAGCTTTGGGTTTTTTTTGTTCTTCTTTCTCTAATTGCTTTAGGTGCAAGGTTAGGTTGTTTATTTGAGATGATTCCTGTTTCTTAAGGTAGGATTGTATTGCTATAAACTTCCCTCTTAGAACTGCTTTTGCTGCATCCCATAGGTTTTGGGTCGTCGTGCCCCCATTGTCATTTGTTTCTAGGTATTTTTTGATTTCCCCTTTGATTTCTTCAGTGATCACTTCGTTATTAAGTAGTGTATTGTTTAGCCTCCATGTGTTTGTATTTTTTACAGATCTTTTCCTGTAATTGATATCTAGTCTCATAGCGTTGTGGTCGGAAAAGATACTTGACACAATTTCAATTTTCTTAAATTTACCAAGCTTTGATTTTTGACCCAAGATATGATCTATCCTGGAGAATGTTCCATGAGCACTTGAGAAAAATGTGTATTCTGTTGTTTTTAGGTGGAATGTCCTATAAATATCTATTAAGTCCATCTTGTTTAAAGTATCATTTAAAGCTTGTGTTACCTTATTTATTTTCATTTTGGATGATCTGTCCATTGGTGAAAGTGGGGTGTTAAAGTCCCCTACTATGATTGTGTTACTGTCGATTTCCCCTTTTATGGCTGTCAGTATTTGCCTTATGTATTGAGGTGCTCCTATGTTCGGTGCATAAATATTTACAATTGTTATATCTTCTTTTTGGATTGATCCCTTGATCATTATGTAATGTCCTTCTTTGTCTCTTGTAATATTCTTTATTTTAAAGTATATTTTGTCTGATATGAGAATTGCTACTCCAGCTTTCTTCTATTTCCATTTGCATGGATTATCTTTTTCCATTCCCTCACTTTCAGTCTGTATGTGTCCCTAGGTCCGAAGTGGGTCTCTTGTAGACAGCATATAAATGGGTCTTCTTTTTGTATCCATTCAGCCAATCTGTGTCTTTTGGTGGTAGCATTTAATCTATTTACATTTAAGGTAGTCGTCGATATGTGTGTTCCTATTACCATTTTCCTAATTGTTTAGGGTTTGTTATTGTAGGTGTTTTCCTTCTCTTGTGTTTCTTGCCTAGAGAAGTTCCTTTAGCATTTGTTGTAAAGCTGGTTTGGAGGTGCTGAACTCGCTCAGCTTTTGCTTGTCTGTAAAGGTTTTAATTTCTCTATCAAATCTGAATTAGATCCTTGCTTTGTAGAGTAATCTTGGTTGTAGGTTTTTCTCCTTCATCACTTTAAATATGTCCTGCCACTCCTTTCTGGCTTGCAGAGTTTCTGCTGAAAGATCAGCTGTTAACCTTATGGGGATTCCCTTGTGTGTTATTTGTTGGTTTTCCCTTGCTGCTTTTAATATATTTTCTTTATATTTAATCTTTGATAGTTTGATTAATATGTGTCTTGGCATGTTTCTCCTTGGATTTATCCTGTATGGGACTCTCTGTGCTTCCAGGACTTGATTAACTATTTCCTTTCTCATATTAGTGAAGTTTTCAACTATAATCTCTTCAAATATTTTCTCAGTCCCTTTCTTTTTCTCTTCTTCTTCTGGGACCCCTATAATTCGAATGTCGGTGTGTTTAATGTTGTCCCAGAGGTCTCTGAGACTGTCCTCAGTTCTTTTCATTCTTTTTTCTTTATTCTGCTCTGCAGTAGTTATTTCCACTATTTTATCTTCCCGGTCACTTATTGGTTCTTCTGCCTCAGTTATTCTGCTATTGATCCCTTCTAGAGTATTTTTAATTTCATTTATTGTGTTGTTCATCATTGCTTGTTTCCTCTTTAGTTCTTCTAGGTCCTTGTTAAATGTTTCTTGCATTTTGTCTATTCTATTTCCAAGATTTTGGATCATCTTTACTATCATTATTCTGAATTCTTTTTCAGGTAGACTGCCTATTTCCTCTTCATTTGTTAGGTCTGGTGTGTTTTTACCTTGCTCCTACATCTGCTGTGTGTTTTTCTGTCTTCTCATTTTGCTTATCTTACTGTGTTTGGGGTCTCCTTTTTGCAGGCTGCGGGTTCGCAGTTCTCCTTGTTTTTGGTGTCTGTTCCCAGTGGCTAAGGTTGGTTGAGTGGGTTGTGTAGGCTTCCTCGTAGAGGGGACTAGTGCCAGTGTTCTGGTGGATGAGGCTGGATCTTGTCTTTCTGGTGGGCAGGTCCACGACTGGTGGTGTGTTTTGGGGTGTCTGTGTCCTTATTATGATTTTAGGCAGCCTCTCTGCTAATGGATGGGGCTGTGTTCCTGTCTTGCTAGTTGTTTGGCATAGGGTGTGAAGCACTGTAGCTTGCTGGTCGTTGACTGAAGCTGGGTCTTGGTGTTGAGATGGAGATCTCTAAGAGATATTCACCGTTTGGTATTACGTGGAGCTGGGAGGTCTCTTGTGGACCAGTGTCTTAAAGTTGGCTCTCCCAACTCAGAGGCACAGCCCTGGTGCCTGGCTGGAGCACCAAGAGTCTTTCATCCATGCGGCTCAGAATAAAAGGGAGAGAAAATAGAAAGTAAGAATATAAAATGAAATAAAATAAAATAAAATAAAATAAAGTTATTAAAATAAAAAATAATTATTAAGAAAAAAAATTTTTTAAGTAAAAAAAAAACAACAAAAAATGGACGGACAGAACCCTAGGACAAATGGTGAAAGCAAAGCTATACAAACAAAATCTCACACAGAAGCATACACATACACACTCACAGAAAGAGAAAAAGGGAAAAAATATATATATATGTCTTTGGTCTGAAAGTCCACCTTCTCAATTTGGGATGATTCGTTGTGTATTCAGGTATTCAACAGATGCAGGTACATGAAGATGATTGTGGAGATTTAATCCTCTGCTCCTGAGGCTGCTGGGAGAAATTTCCCTTTCTCTTCTTTGTTCACACAGCTCCTGGGGTTCAGCTTTGGATTTGGCCCCGCCTCTGCGTGTAGGTCGCCTGAGGGCGTCTGTTCTTCGCTCAGACAGGACGGGGTTAAAAGAGCAGCTGCTTCGGTGGCTCTGGCTCACTCAGGCTTGGCGGAGGGAGGGGTACGGATGCGGGGCAAGCCTGCGGCGGCAGAGGCCAGCGTGACTTTGCACCAGCCTGATGCGCGCCGTGTGTTCTCCCAGGGAAGTTGTCCGTGGATCGTGGGACCCTGGCAGTGGCGGGCTGCACAGGCTCCCGGGAGGGGCTGTGTGGAGAGTGACCTGTGCTCGCACACAGGTTTCTTGGTGGCGGCAGCAGCAGCCTTAGCGTCTCATGCCCGTCTCTGGGGTCCACGCTGATAGCCGAGGCTCGCGCCCGTCTCTGTAGCTCCTTTAAGCAGCGCTCTAAAGCCCCTCTCCTCGCGCACCAAGAAACAAAGAGGGAAGAAAAAGTCTCTTGCCTCTTCGGCAACTCCAGACTTTTTCCCGGACTCCCTCCCGGCTAGCTGTGGTGCACTAACCCCTTCAGGCTGTGTTCACGCCGCCAACCCCAGTCCTCTCCCTGCAATCCTATGGAAGCCGAGCCTCAGCTCCCAGCCCCCGCCCATCCCGGCGGGTGAGCAGACAAGCCTCTCGGGCTGGTGAGTGCTGGTCGGCACCGATCCTCTGTGCGGGAATCTCTCCGCTTTGCCCTCCGCACCCCTGTTGCTGCGCTCTCCTTCGTGGCTCTGAAGCTTCCCCCCTCTGCCACCCGCAGTCTCTGCCCGTGAAGGGGCTTCTAGTGTATGGAAACCTTTCCTCCTTCACAGCTCCCTCCCACTGGTGCAGGTCCCGTCCGTATTCTTTTGTCTCTGTTTTTTTCTTTTTTCTTTTGCCCTACACAGGTACGTGGGGAATTTCTTGCCTTTTGAGAGGTCTGAGGTCTTCTGCCAGCGTTCAGTGGGTGTTCTATAAGAGCAGTTCCACGTGTAGATGTATTTCTTATGTATCTGTGGGGAGGAAGGTGATCTCCGCGTCTTACTCTTCCGGCATCTTCTCCTCTCCTCCCCCTGAAATTTTGGCTTTTGAATTGCTGTATCTTAGCCGCAAAATATAAGTTAAATGCATAGGCCAGTTTTAGCTGGCTAAAGTAAATGTTCATTTGCTCAGTATTTGGCATAGGAACATTGTGGAATACAACTTGTCTACCTAGTCTGCTTTATATTTTTTTCCCAACTCTTGCCAACTAATGCCAGTCACAATTGACTTAATATGAAAATGCTACACTGTAGTTGAATATGCTTGAAAGAGAAGGAAACAAATTTTAAAAAAATCAATGTTTGTATTCCTTCTAAATTTAGGAAGGGATATTGGATTTTAGAGTGAGCAAAGTGATTATTAAGCTTGAAAACTACATCTCAAACTTTTAGGCTATATTTTAAAACTATATTATTATTTAGACTATTATAACAACTTTATTATATATACATATATAAATTTTAATATACATATTACGTAGAAAGATAAAATATTTGCTTCAAAAATTATCACATTATCACATGAGAGAACTTCAATTGACAATGTAGCAAAATGATAGAAATATTTTATTGAGTATATTATTGACACTTTGGCTATGTCTTCACCAAAACATCCGTTTACTGTTAACAGATAAACTGGATTAGGACACTTAGTTATTAAGCATCAGGTTATATAGGACTTCTTAAAACCAAATAGCATTATCCATTTAGCAGTGTGGATGATTGTTTGGCAGTTTGCTGTTACACTGAAAAAAAACACTACCTGAATCTAGCCAGATATAGATATGGACTTGATTCCCTTGATTATCATGTTCTGTGTCAGTGCAACATTATTTCTTAAAGTAGAAATAAGTCAATGCCACACATCTTATAAGGTAAATATAATTAAAAATAGTGCACCACTGATCTACTTTTCAACATTTTCAACCTTACAGATATCACTTAAAATGTTAAGATTCAACTTAAGCTATTTCTTTCCACCATATTTGACAAATGACATCTCATACATTTGTTTGGAAAAGAAACACTTTAGAGATTCAATCACTCATTAAACATATATTTACTGTGTACCTACAATGTGCTAAGTACTGTTTTAGACAAAAATCTCTGCCATAATGAAGTTTACATTCTACCGGGGGAATACAGGAAATAAAATAAATGTGTAGAATATTAGATGGTTAAATATGTTATAAAGAAATAAAAATAGAGCAGAGAGACAGAGAGTTGATTGTGCAATTTTTAACTGCCTGTTTAGAGACGATCTGCCTATAAGGATGCATTTAAGTAAAGTCTTGAAGGAGATAAGGAAACTAATCATGTGGATTTAGAATAACATTCCAGGCAGAGAGAACAGACATCCCTGAAGTAGTACCAAGACTGTAGTTTTCAAAATATAGAAAGGAGGCCCACGTGGCTGGAGTGGTGTGAGCAAAAGAGCAAGATTAGCAGGACTTGAGGTCAGAAGAAGTTGGTGGGCCAAATAATGCAAAGCCTAGTAGGCTATTCCAAGAATTAGGGCTTTTACTCTGAGATAAGTAAGGCTTTACATGGTTTTGAGCAAAATAATTGCATTAAATTATTAATATTCTCTAATAGTTAATGAAAAGTTTTGCTCTGAACAACTAGAAAAATGGAATGGCTATTAATGGAAATAGGGAAGAATTTCAGTGAATCAAATTTGGGGCAGAGGGAAGATAAGAGATTTAGATTTGAACACGTTAAACTTTAGTTGTTTAGACATCCAAGTGAGACTTCTAATAAGTTATTAGATATATGAGTATGGTGTTAAAGAAGAGGTCCAGGCTGGAGCTATAAATCTGAGACTTGTCAGCATATTGATGTGGTAATATTGCAATTCAATTCTGTTACTAACCACCTGGAGTTATCACATACCACACAAGTTCAGGACACAGTTCCCAACAAAATTACTCTCCTGTCAGATGCCAGCCATAATTTCAGGTCCCAAGGCTACTCACACTCTGACCAACTGGCTACAAATTTGGGGGTTCCCATGCTGCCCTCAGGTTTGATAATTTGCTAGAACAACTCACAGAACACAAGAGAGTGCTATACTTACAATTTCAGTTTATTGTAAAAGATAAAAATCAGGACCAGCCAGATGAAGAGACCCATATGGCAAGGTCTGGGAGAGTCCTGAACATAGTGTTTCCATGCCCTCTCCCCATGAAATCAGGGTGTGTCATCTCCCAGCACATTAATGTGTTCACCAACAAGGAACCTCCAGAGGTTCACTGTCCAGGGTTTTATTGGGATGTCAATAAAGATAAAATTAGGCATGATTGATTGATTCAATGACTATGTGATTGAACTCAACCTCTGACCTTCCTCCTGGTAGGTAAGGCTGATATCATGTGGTTTAAACCTCCAACCCACTAATTCTAATGTTGTTTTTTCTGGTGTGCCTGCCCCCATTCTGAATCATCTCATTAGTATAACTTATCTAGGAGCCCAATTTGAGTGACTTCGTTAACATAAATTATCTTGGCCCACCATGAATAACAAGGACAGTTCTTTCATGTGGGAAAATCCAAGGGTTTAGAGGTTCCCTCCCAGTAGTGAGGCACAGATACCAGACAAATTATTATATAGTAGGTGGTATTTAAGGTCATGACACTAGATGAGATTACTTAGAAAAAGTGTGTGGATTGAAATGAGAAGAGGTCCAAGGACTGATTGCTGGGGTACTCCAGTACTAAGAGGTCAAGAAGATGAGGGTGTAAAAACAAAGCAGTCTGAGGGAAAGATACTAATCAGGAAGTAGGTGAATTGAGTGTCTTGGAAGCCAAATGAAGAAAGTGTTTAATGGAGAAAGAAATGATCGACTATGTTAAATGCTGCTGACGGATCAGGTATGATGAGGCCCTAAAAAGGACCTTTAGGTATAGCAGGGTGCAGTTCCACTAATAACCTTAAAAAGAGAAGTTCAATGGTGAGGTGATAGCAAAATTCTGATTGGTGTGGATCCAAGAGAGAATTGGAAAAGGTGAATTTGGCTGAAAGGTGTGTGGGTGTTCTTTGTGTAATTCCTTCAACTTTTGTATACATTTTATTTCAATATAAAACTTAAAAAAGTAAACAAGAAAAAAAAATTTGAGTAGAAGAATTAGGAAAAAGGATTGTACATAACTTTTTCAGAGAATTTTCCTGCAAAGGGAAGGACAGGAATGCAACAGTAGCTGAAGGGGGAAGTGGAGATAAGAAATTTTCTTTTGTTTTGGTAAAATAAGAGAAATAGCAACATGTTTTCCATGCTGATTGGGGGGCGGGTGGAAGGAGAAAGATTTCTGGAAAAATATCTTTTAGTAGCTGACAGGGGTTGGGATCTCATACACTAGTGGAGGGGCTGGCCTTAGCTAGGAACATGGACCTTGTACTCAGTAACACAAAAAAAGGCAGAATATATGGGCACAGATGCAGGTAGTTAGGTAGAAGGGGTAGTGAGAGCCTGCGGAAGTTCTCTTCTGACTGCTTCAGTTTTCTCTGTGAAGTAGGAAGCAAGGTTAATAGATGGGAATTAGGATGCATAGGAGGAGGTGTTGGAGGTTTGTAGAGAGAAGAGAAAGTATGAGATAATTATTTACGAGAGTGGGAGAATGAAAGTACCATAGAAATTCAGTTATGATTGCTGGCCATCATTTAATGCCCACTTGAGGTTCATGGTCAGGAATTTAATGTGAGAGCACTAAGCATTATTGTTTTTCTCCAGCCACATTCAGTTTCCTACACGCAGGCATTGTGTACACTAAGTGTTGTACTAAACCAGTGTTGTAGTTCTGCTAAGTGAGTACGAGCAATGTAGTGGAGAATATATTCAAGGTAGTGATTATAATGATTGGAATTTAAGCTCAAGAAGTAGCAAAGGTTAGCAGCAAAGATTTGCTCAATTATCTACACAAGATGAAGTGGTAAATTTTAGTATTTATGTGTAATGCTGTTAGTGTTTTTGTTAGAGAAGTATTTTTTAAATAGAAAACAGAATTGTTAGGACTATTTAATCTATTTGATAAGTTTATGGAAATAGTATTATTATTTAAGTGGCACACTTGAATACAAAGTTGATGGTTGTTATCTTTCAGTTTGATAGCTTTAAAAAATATTATTGCATATCATGGTAGAAAGTAAGCATTTACTTTCTTTTTAGAACTCATGGTTCTTTTTTTTGGAATTTTTGAATTTTATTGTATTTATTTTTTTATACAGCAGGTTCTTATTAGTCATCAATTTTATACACATCAGTGTATACGTCAATCGCAATCGCCCAATTCATCACACCACCATCCCCACCCCCCACGGCTTTCCCCCCTTGATGTCCATTTGTTTGTTCTCTACATCTGTGTCTCAACTTCTGCCTTGCAAACCAGTTCATCTGTACCATTTTTCTAGGTTCCACATACATGCATTAATATATGATATTTGTTTTTCTCTTTCTGACTTACTTCACTCTGTATGAGAGTCTCTAGATCCATCTGCATCTCAACAAATGACTCAATTTTGTTCCTTTTTATGGCTGAGTAATATTCCATTGTATATATGTACCACAACTTCTTTATCCATTCATCTGTCGATGGGCATTTAGGTTCCTTCCATGACTTGGCTATTGTAAATAGTGCTGCAATGAACATTGAGGTGCATGTGTCTTTTGGAATTATGGTTTTCTCTGGTATATGCCCAGTAGTGGGATTACTGGATCATATGGTAATTCTATTTTTAGTTTTTTAAGGAACCTCCATACTGTTCTCCATAGTGGCTGTATCAAATTACATTCCCACCAACAGTGCAAGTATGCTTCCTTTTAATTTATAAGCACTTTGCTAAATAAATTTCAAGAAAAATTCTTAAATGAAATGTTGAAATAGTTCTTCCGTTAACACTTTTTTTTTCTTTTAACACTTAATAAGTATTAAGGGAATACTAAATTAAATAAGACAAAGTGTTAATGCAATATTTTGGCAAAAGAAGTGAGAGCAATTGGATGAATAAAAAACATCAAACAATCTCATATATGTGGTATAGAAAATAATTTTGAAATGTGCCTGGTAAGAATGTGAATTAGTATCGCTATTTTACCTCACTCAGTGTGATTGGAAACTTTACGGTTATGTATTGTTTATCTAAAGCTGCCATCTAGTAAACATCTGAAACTTTGAGAATATAGTTTCATCTTGGCATTGCAGTGCCTATTAAACAAGATTTTATACTGAAAGATATCTTAAAAAGATTCTTGTATGTATTTTATCTTGAAGAATAAAGGCAAAGGAAGAATTCTGAGTCTAAAAGGTAAACAACATAAATGGCTTCAGTTTGGGGAAATTAACTTTTATAAGGTATTATTATTTTGTAGTCTAGCTGTTTTATTTTTCTTGAATTCAATATCAGTCAACATCTTTTACTTTTGTTAAATACAGCTATGGCTTTTACTTCATAAAGGGAGGTTGAGTTTGGTGCTGTAATAAATATGTAAATACTTTTGTATATTCCTCTATTAATAATTCAATCAGGCCATATGTGAAATATAAGCATACATTTTAGAGGTATGTTTGACTTAATTATAGACTTAGCTAATTCTTATTGTAAGCTATAAAAAGCATACTGCACTTGTTAGTATTTGTAGTTAACTGCTTCTTATATAATTCTTGCACTTACTCAATTTTATATGGGCAAAGCAATTGGCTATATTTGCTTTAGTTAATTACATATATAACACATGGTTCAACAGTAATTGTAATTCACTGTAGCATGCAGCCAAAAAACATGGTTGTTCAAACACATGAAAGGACGCTCAACATCACTAATCATTAGAGAAATGCAAATCAAAACTACAATGAGGTATCGCCTCACATCAGTCAGAATGGCCATCATCAAAAAATCTACAAACAATAAATGCTGGAGAGGCTGTGGAGAAAAGGGAACCCTCTTGCACTGTTGGTAGGAATGTAAATTGATACAGCCACTGTGGAGAACAGTATGGAGGTTCCTTAAAAAACTAAAAATAGAACTACCATATGACCCAGCAATCCCACTACTGGGCATAAACTCTGAGAAAACCATAATTCCAAAAGTGTCATGTACCACAATGTTCATTGCAGCTCTATTTACAATAGCCAGGACATGGAAGCAACCTAAGTGTCCATCAGCAAATGAATGGATAAAGAAGATGTGGCATATATATACAATGGAATATTACTCAGCCATATAAAGGAACAAAATTGAGTTATTTGTAGTGAGGTGGATGGACTTACTACAGGATGGACTCTGTCATACAGAGTGAAGTAAGTCAGAAAGAGAAAAATAAATACTATGTGCTAACACACATATATGGAATCTAAAAAAAAAAAAGGTTCTGAAAAACCTGGGAGAAGTACAGGAATAAAGATGCAGACGTAGAGAATGTATTTGAGGACACGGGGTGGGGAAGGGTAAGCTGGGATGAAGTGAGAGGGTGGTATGGACATATATACACTACCAAATGTAAAATAGATAGCTAGTGGAGTGGGAAGCAGCCGCATAGCACAGGGTGATCAGCTCGGTGCTTTGTGACCACCTAGAGGGGTGGGATAGGGAGGGTGGGAGGGAGGGAGATGCAAGAGGGAAGAGATTTGGGAACATATGTATATGTATAACTGATTCACTTTGTTATAAAGCAGAAACTAACACACCATTGTAAAGCAATTATACTCCAATAAAGATGTTAAAAAAAACAAGAAATGTTGTTACTAGTATCATCTTATTTTTACTTAGGACTTCTCATTGGGTAACATATTTCTAGTAAAGACATAGCATTATAGTAGAGAAATCATAAGCAAAGTATAAGCAGGCATTTATGGGTTTGAATCCTGGATCCATTAGTTACAAAATTTATCTCAGCTAACTACACCTTAAATTCACTGTATGTGAAACTATGGAACATCAAAAGGCCCCAAAAGAATTGAACCAGAGCGCCCTTGCAAACATACCAATATTTCTCCTTGGTTTATTAAGTTTATTAAAAAATAGGTTCAACGTTCCAGGCGAATACTGCTTATCTGTATTTACTATAGCTCACAGAGTGTATACAACTTAAGGTAAGTACACAGTAAATGTACTCTTTCCCCACTGTTAGGTGGAAAGAAATTTAACTTTCCATTTAATAAAGCCTAAAACATTAGAGCAGTTTTAAAAACACAACTGCTTTAAAATTACAAGTCATTGCAGCTGAGTGCTGATAAACTTTTAACAGTCATTTTTTTGGGGGGAAAATCCTTGATTTGTAACATTTCAGGATTTTTGTGCTGAAATACCACCTTGATTTCAGGATACCAACATTATGTCAACTGGCTCACAAAATTCGAGAACATTTAACCATTGGCCCTTGTGAGTCACTACAAACGAACTCTAGTGCAACACTGCTTCCACTTGGATATCCTTCTGTCATTTTATTGTTTCATTAGTTTTGTATGTTGTTCTCAGTCTCAGAATCAAGATGCTATATTTTGGAGGCGTGACTATGGTAAGTTGGCACTTAACATTGAATCCTGCATCTTTTTATAACAACAAAGTTTGGGAAATCGAAGACTACATTTTTCAAAGTACCTTGCAACTGGAGTTTAAAAAGTGATTATGTTTGGCTCATCAAATTCATTTGCATGAGATTAGAAAGCAAAAGCATTTTGTTTCTCTACAGTAGAGTTAGCAGAGTTCCCAGTGTCAGCTTAACAGCTTCCTGGTTATCCAGAGACAGGTGGGGTTTGGGGCTTTCATTGTCTTGGTGTGTATTATAGTAAGCATGTAGTGGTTTCAGAGCTCAGAGCATTTACAGTAGCTTCATGACTGTGCAGGCTTCCCTGTTCTAGTGGTTTCCTGATAATGGCAGCTTCTTAATAGTGGCACTGTTATTGTGCTACTTGGCAGAAAGCTTTCTGACTATAGAATCTCCCTGTTTATCTGGGTGCTCTAACCAGAAAATTCTCCTTGAAGTCCCTTGAAAATACTTTACTTTTTCATGTCTTTGTAGTTTTGCTTAACTTTCTTAATCACACATTCTCCTTCAATTACTGCCCTATTTCTGTTCGCCATTATAGCTAAGATTTTAAAAATATACATACTTTTTTCTCCACTTCCCTCACCTCCCATATGCACTCTTTAATTCAATTTAGCTTGCCTTCTCCTCTGACTACTCCATCAAAATATATTTTTCTAGGGTCACCAATGATCCTTGTGTCACCAAATCTAAAGGATACTTTCCAGACCTCATACAAGGAAATTGTGATCTAAAGATGAAGCCAAAGTTACGGCTGTAAAATATTGTTAAGACTAATGCTGAAAGCTCGGCCTCTGTACACTGGTGCTGAATCGAATCTCAGAGACAGAGTTTTGGGTGAAGTAGAAAAACATAGCTTTATTGCTTTGCCAGGCCAAGGGGGGCACAGCGGGCTCCTGCCCTGAAAAACTATGTGTCCCAACCTGGGAGGCTTTGATGAGGAGTTTTATAGCAACGGTTCAAGGGTGGGGTTACTGATAAGATTAATGTGTGTGCAGGGCCTGCACTTCTCTAATCTGGTCTCAGGTGATCTTCTCCATAAGCTTCTCTTGTTCCTTTAATGTAGCCTCAGGTGGTCTTTCTGTGGTGTGAAGAATACTGACATCTTAAAGAGCCTAAGGACATCGTTATGTGTATTCCTTGAGGTAGAACCAGGACCCTGCTCCAAGGCTGCACTATTGTTTGTTGCACTCTCTTGTCTTTGCATCCCTTTCCTTCCTGGATTAACAACTGTTGGAATCTGCCCTTTGGAACTCAGGGTAGGTCATGGAGGCTGGAGTCAAGAAATGGGGCACAGAAAGTCTTCCGTGCCCAGGAGCCCCACAGGGTCCTGCTTGGTTTCAAGACCTCAAAAAGATCTAAGGTAGGGCTTCAGTATATAGTTCAGTCTGATAGAAAGCCCTCTAAAGAATTTAAGGGTATGTCTCTTAGATCTTCTCAAACAATAGGGCTTCCAATAAGTTTCAGGGTGCGTCCCTTAGCCATTTCAATAGAAGTACAAAGCAGAGAGTGCTTATCTTGAAGAGATTTGTGGGCATGTCTTTAGTCTAATAAAGTGAACTCCAATAAGGTTTATGGGAGACTCACAAAGTATTAAAGAGAAGTATATTCACAGAAATGCTGCCAATTTGAATTGAAATGGTCAGAAGCAAACATATACTACGTTTCATGGAGAAGGGGGATGATTCAGAAAGCAGAACCAGGAGACCAGAGAATCACAGGAAATTATTACTGAACCATAGGACTGAGTCCTAATAAGGGAACTTCAAACATCTGACTGGCTGGATTTTAGAATTGCTATGGTTATTGTGCTTCCAATTTCCCCCTTTGTGAACAAGACTGTCTATTGCACTTATACTATGTCTGTCCCACTATTGTATGGTAGGTGTGTTTGGGACAGATAACTTGTTCCCTTCATTCCCAAGTCTTCTGATGAAGAAGAAATGTACTTGAGGTTCTCTACTTATGAAAATATACCTGAGGAGGTTGATCTATAACAACACATAATTTGGATGATGACATTGTGGACTTTGAACTGTAATAGGATTCTGTAATAGGATGAGAATTTTAGGTACCTTAGGAAGAGATGAGTACATTTTATATGCAAGATGGACATACAAATTTTTGCCAGAAGAAATTTGCCTCTTATAGTTTAAAATATGTCAATGAATTCTTTGATGCACCTCCTTTCAAGATATGCAACCTAATTCCCCTCCCCTTGAGTGTGTTCTGGACTTAGTGGGTCACTTCTAATGAATAGAATAAAAAAGAACTGATAGTAGATGGCTTCAGAGACTAAGTAATAAAAGAAACTGCAATTTACTACTTGCTCCCTCTCTCTTAGATTACTAGGAAATTAGCTGCCATGTTTTGAGAAGATGTTCACATGGAGAGTATCTTAGTCAGTTTGGTATGCTATAACAAAAAATGCTATATACTGGGCAGCTAAAACAACATAAATTTATTTCTCATAGTTTTGGAGGCTGGGAATTCCAAGAGCAAGGTGCTGCCTGATTTGGTTCCTGGTGAGAGCCCTTTTCATGGTTATGTCTTCATATGGCAGAGAAAGAGAGGCTGGTGGTGGTGGTGGGGGGTGATGAGTGCTCACACTCTTTCCTGTCTCTTCTTATAAGAGCACTAATCCCATCATGGGGACTGCACCTTCATGACCTAATTACCATCCCAAATCCCCATCTTCAAATACCATCACATTGAGGATTTGGGCTTCAACGTATGAATTTGGGGGATACAAACATGCAGTCCATAGCAGAGAGGAACTGAGACCTCCTGCCAGTGATCCCCAAGGAACTGAGGTATCCTGATAATAGCTATGTGAGCGAGTGAGCCATCTTAGAAGTAGACCCTCCAGCCCCAGTCAAGCCTTAAGATGACTGCAGCCCTGACTGAGAGCTTGATTGTAACTTCACGAGGGACTCTGAACCCGAACGACTAGCTAAGCTGCTCTCAGGTTCTTGACGCTCAACAACTGTGTGAGATAATAAATGTTTGTTGTTTTAAACTGCTACATTTTGGGTAATTTGGGTATCAATAGATTATGATACAAATATTGCTTTATTCAAAATTGGTCAAGAAGGATGGCTAGACGGAGTTAGAGGTGGGTATTTCCCCTCCCACGTGTGGAAAGCTAGAGCCAGCTGGGATTGAATATTTCCTTTCCCCCAGGTAGGTTAGGCTCTGACAAAACCCTAGCAGATTAGTCTCTGGTTATCTAGTTTCCCCTTGAGGGAAGGCCTTGTAAAGAAGAAGAGAACGCTCTGGTATATTAAAAAGTGGTTCCTTTTCCCCTTCCCCTGCCAGAAGCAGGAGAGAATTTTTTCCCTGTATTCACTGTGAAGACCTGGTAGAACTCCTGGAGATAAAACTCACAAAGTGTGGGAGTACCCCTATAATTGGTTCCTTCTGGATTTCTTTTTAACTCTGAGACTTGTCCACACTGAGCTTCCAATGACTCCTTAATTATAGTTCAGATTTCCCTGGCACTTGTTCCATTGGTTGTTTCTACTCATGAGTCTCTGTACTGGTAAGCCATGACTCCCTGTATTTTTCTGTCTGTCTATCCAATCATGGGGGCAGTGATATGCCCTGTGTCCACACCTTACTTATGGATCCAAGAAAAGTTATTGATTTTTCACTCTGTTCAGTTTTTTACTTGTTAATGGGATGGAGTGGCAACTTCTAAGTCCTTAACATGCTGGACTGGAAACAAAAGTCAATTTTAGTCATTTTAAATTGAAGTTTTGATGAGCAAAGGTATGATAAACAGTGTAAACTTATGCATTTTCATGACATTTTTAGGTCATATAATTGTGCACAGTCAAAGTTTATGCTGATCAAATTTGAGAATAAGAAATTCAGTAAACTTTGTCCACAAACCATGTTATTTGTTAGGAAGAACAAGTCAGACCTCTGGGTTTACTGGCCACATGCATTTACATTGTTCATAATTATTCAATGAAGTTTTAGTATAACTAAATTTTTCTAAAAATTTTTTTTTTAACTGAAGTATAGTTGATTTACAATGCTGTGTTAGTTTCAGGTGTACAGCAAAGTGTTTCAATAATATATATATATTTTTTTTTCAGATTCTTTTCCATTATAGGTTATTACAAGACACTGAATATAGTTCCCTGTGCTAGGTCCTTGTTGCTTATCTATTTTATTTAGAGAATGTGTATATGTTCAACCCAAACTCCTAATATATCCCTCCCCCCTTGTCCCCTTTGGTAACCATAAGTTTGCTTTCTTTCTCTGTGAGTCTGTTCTGTAAATAAATTCATTTGTATAATTTTTTTAGATTCCACATATAAGTTATATCATATGATATTTGTCCTTCTCTGTCTGACTTACTTCACTTAGTATGATAACCTCTAGGTCCATGTCGCTGCAAATGGCATTATTTTATTCTTTTTTATGGCTGAGTAATATTCCATCATATATGTATAACACATTTTCTTTATCCATTCATCTGTCGATGTACACTTAGGTTGCTACCAAGTCTTGGCTATTGTGAATAGTGATGCTATGAACATTGGGGTGCATGTATCTTTTTGAATCTAATAAATTCTTATATTGACCTTTAGGGCCCAAGGCTAGTAACTAATATTAACAGAAATTAAAATCAATCCATTTTTCCATTTTGCAAATTTTAGTCACAACCTATGTACTAGCTGTTGATTAGATTGCATTTGCAGTAGCCATTAAAAATATTAAAGTATTCAGCTTCTCTTAGTATTGCTTTTGGTGATCATTATTGATATTAATCACAGTAGAGTGTATTACCACTCTGCAAATGAAAATGTTACTATGATATGAGATATCAGTGTGGAACTTTCTTCCCTGTAATGACCTGTGTTCGGTCATGAACAAAATGTTCAAAACATTGAGGTACACATTGGCAAGTCAAGAGGGAAGTAGAACTCATTCTACTTAAATGTTATAAATTGAGATGGGCAGTTACATAATGGGATATTCTGATTTCACCTTTTGCTTTTATTTATATCTAATGGAGGCTGCAACTTATCTGAATTCTGGCCCTTTGAATTAGTCTTAGAACATTCTTATAGGTGTTGATATTTTCTTTTTCAATCACAGTTGAGACATGAGCTCCGTAGAGACATGAAAAGTAAAAATGGACAGAGAGTCTTAATGAAATTGAACAAACTAGAACATTAATATATGGGTTAATATAATTCTAACCCTGGAAAACTTTGTATTCTCAACTTTTGAAAATTACTTTGAAATAACTAGTCTTGTTCTCCAGTTTTCTGCCATCTATGTAAAACACCAAAACAGACATTAACAGCACAGAAAATGAAGGCCATGCTTACATGTATATGGCTTGGCCAAGACTGCTGGCTAATGATGGTGGCTAAAGTGTATTCACTGAAAGATGAATTCACAAAAAAATGTTATGCTATACATAGAATCAAGTAATATTTAAATTGTTAAGAAAGCCACATTTACACATAAACCCTGGACTAATGTCTGTATGACCATTTCTGGCCCAGAGGAAACTGCAGGCCCAAGTCTTTTAGACCTCAAAGAAAGGGAAATCTCTGAGAACTAGTGCTAGTTTGAGAAAAGAGGTACTGTGGGCACGGAGGGCCGACTGTACTATGACATTTTATATAAAGGACTTGAGCATCCATGGATTTTGGTATCCACAGGGTGTCCTAGAACCAATCTCCTGCAGATACCGAGGATCGACTGTAGTTAATTTTGTCATTTCTATTGTCACTGTAAATATTTGCAGCCAATCACTCTAACAAGCTTATAAAATTATACATGGTTTATAAAAGTAGAGTAACTAAGTATAAGTAGCTGAGGTATTTTGACCAGTTAATAATAGTGTAAGTGTTTCCTGAGGAAAATAGGAACTAAATGAATTGGTGGGATGGAGTAACTTGCAATAAACCAAGAATGACATTTATGAATTGGTAGAAAACAGCATAATTGGAAATCTGAAGTGAAATATAGTTATATTAATCATGCATATGGTATTAATAATGAATAGTATTAAATACTATTAAAATTAAATAACTATAACATTTATTAAGTAGAATAACATAATAATGCAATCATTCAATTAGTAGATTTTATCACTGTGTCCAGTAATGAAGCTATTGATAAGTTCAGTAGGAACAATCACTTATAGATGAATTTCCTGTAGATACTATATAAACAAAAATGTCTTGCAAATGCTCGTGAAAAGGGTGTGTGATACAAGGAACAATTCAGATTGTTATTTATGTATTATATAACAGTCTAAATGAAAATTGAATTTTATTAATTTGCTTGCTAATTTCTAAATATTGTTAGTAACACAGTATAGTGAATGCTTTGATGTTAAAACATGTATATGCCTTTCTATATTCCAAGTCATAGGGAAAAACAGTTCCTTTGGCCTTTCCAGTCTCACTTAAAACAACTATGTAAACATAAGTCATATAATAAGGTTGTTGTTATTAAACATTTTATACTAATAAAGGTTGCCCTAATTAAATTTTAAGCCATATTTATCTACTAACAAGATTCAAACTTTTATGTAGGAAAATCAACCATGCTTTTGATAAGAAGAATTATACAACTTGTATTTGATGGAAGAATAGTTCCGTCATTATAAAACAGTTGAAGGGCAGTCCCAGGCTAAGTTAAGTAGGAAGAATGAATGAAAAACTCTCAAATTTCAATGATCAAAAGCATTTTATTAAATCCCAGGCCTAGGGCATAATTCATATCAGACTTGAGCATAAACTGTTTGACATAAAATTATAGTGTTTAATGACAACAAGCCACAGGTGGATGGAAGTGACTGTTGAATGCTTCACCACCCTCATGCCATTCTAGGAAAAGGTGGTGACAATAATTATAGGGAAAAAAGTAAAGACCTCTCTACTCAATTTTACACACCATTTGCTGTACTTGCTGTATTCCTCCATTAAATGGACAGTTTCCAATGTCACTAGACAGTAGTTAGGAATCACAGTTATTTTTTTATAAGTCAACTGAGTTTTTCAAATTAAGCCATAGGTGAACTTTAGGGTATAAATTGGTGCTGTTAATCTGTTCTAATTATTATGTTTTTAACACTTGGATCTTTCATTTTCAGGTTGTTAAAGAAATTTAAAAGTATGTTTTTAAACAGAAAAACAGAAAAATGTGCAGCCCTAACTCAGGAAAGGTAAAGTCTCAGAGGTGGATGGTAGAGGCACTTTATAAATGGAGATATTAAGAAACACGCACTCACAGAATTCTAGACTTGAGTCAAGAGTAGGCATACTGATAATTGTTTTATGTTCTTAATAGCTTAATCTTCTTTTGCTGGTTGTGAATTTAAATAGCCTTTTCTATATATTGTTATAAACACTCATTAAAATGTATTTTTCTGGGGCTTCCCTGGTGGCTCAGTGGTTAAGAATCTGCCTGCCAATGCAGGGGACATGGGTTCGAGCCCTGGTCCGGGAAGATCCCACATGCTGCAGAGCAACTAAGCGTGTGCACCACAACTACTGAGCCTGAACTCTAGAGCCCACGTGCCACAACTACTGAAGCCCGCGCACCTAGAGCCCATGCTCCACAACAAGAGAAGCTACTGCAATGAGAAGCCCGCACACCACAACAAAGAGTAGCCCCCACTCACCGCAACTAGAGAAAGCCCACGTGCAGCAATGAAGACCCAACGCAGCCAAAAATAAATAAATAAAATAAATAAATTTATAAAAATAAAATGTATTTTTCTATACAATTTACCTTAATGTTGGTAAAAATAAGATTTTTTTAAATTTTTAAAAAATTTTATTGAAGTATAGTTGATTTACAATGTTGTGGTAGTTTCAGGTGTATAGCACAGTGATTCAGTTATATATATATATATATATATATATATATATATATATATATATATATATATATATATATAATTTTTCAGATTCTTTTCCCTTTTAGGTTATTACAAAATATTGAGTATAGTTCCCTGTGCTATACAGTAGGTCCTTGTTGGTTATTTACTTTATATATAGTAGTGTGTATATGTGTATATGTTAATCCCAACCTCCTAATTTCTCTCTCCCCACCCCTGGGAGAAATGCTTCCAAAGAACAATTTAGATTACAAATTAAATGTCAAAGTGTATTAAAATAAATATTAAGATATTAAAATGAGAAGAAAAATTTAATTATGGGCTGTGAGTTACAGTATTTCATACAATAAAGCAATATGATTTTTTCCTCAAAATGCTTAATTTCAAAAAAAGTGCTTAATTGGCAAATAATACTTTTTAGAAAAAATATTATATTTTATCATATTTTACCAGTATATATGGAACATATTTTAATTATGAAAATATTCACAAAATATCAACACTCTAAACACTGGGAAAATTTTCTGAAACAACATATCTTTACATATGTGTTTCTCAGTGACACTTTGTAAAGATTTGACCCATAAAAAATGTTTTAATGCTGCAATTTCTTACATCCTTTTGTTTACCTGAGGAGAGGCATAGTGATTAATGTATTTGATTCTATCCAAAGTTTAGTTGTTATATAATGTGGTTAGCATTACATGTAGACATTTTTCCACAAAATGATAGAGAACCATATTACTTTATTTCGCCGGATGTCATAAGAATTTATAGAGAAATCAGGTTGGCTGCATTCAAGAAATTAATTAGAAACATCAAAAGCAGTACTCACAGAAAGCTTTTAGGTTGTCTTTAAAATTATCGTACCTAGCAATTTTGCTGAACCTGTTGTTGCCATAAATTAGTTACCAATTCTATGAAACATTATGTACAGGCATACTTCATTTTACTGCACTTTGCTTCATTGAATTTTGCAGTTATTGTTTTCTGTTTTCTGTTTATTGTTTATTGTTTAAAAAAATTGAAGGTTTGTGGCAACTTTGCATCAAGCAAGTCAATTGGCTCCATTTTTCCAACACCATTTTCTTACTGTCACATTTTGGTAATTCTTGCAATATTTCAAACATTTTCATTATTATTATATTTGTTATGCTGATCTGTGATCAGTGATCTTTGATGTTACTACTGCAAAAAGATTATGACTCACTGAAGGCGCAGATGATGGTTAGAATTTTTTAGCAATAAAGTATTTAAAAATTTTTTTTAGACATAAAAGGGATTTATGAGTGAATTACCTAATTTTCTGGTTTTACATTCATTATAACTAAGTAAACTAAGGCACAGTGAAAAAAAGTAGCTATCTG